>NC_140489.1:104878925-105469571 GCF_964271855.1 Acomys minous | reverse complement strand
CACGGGGTCTACCTCCCATCACACACTCCCCCATCACACACTCCTCCATCACACACTCCCCCATCACACACTCCCCCATCACACACTCCCCCATCACACACTCCCCCATCACACACTCCCTCATCACACACTCCCCCATCACACACTCCCCCATCACACACTCCCCCCATCACACACTCCCCCCCACACTCACTCCCCCATCACACACTCCCCCATCACACACTCCCCCATCACACACTCCCCCATCACACACTCCCCCATCACACACTCCCCCATCACACACTCCCCCCATCACACACTCCCCCATCACACACTCCCCCATCACACACTCCCCCATCACACACTCCCCCATCACACACTCCCCCATCACACACTCCCCCATCACACACTCCCCCATCACACACTCCCCCATCACACACTCCCCCATCACACACTCCCCATCACACACTCCCCCATCACACACTCCCCTCACACACTCCCCCATCACACACTCCCCCCATCACACACTCCCCCCATCACACACTCCCCCATCACACACTCCCCCATCACACACTCCCCCCATCACACACTCCCCCATCACACACTCCCCCATCACACACTCCCCCATCACACACTCCCCCATCACACACTCCCCCATCACACACTCCCCCATCACACACTCCCCCATCACACACTCCCCCATCACACACTCCCCCTCACACCTCCCCCATCACACACTCCCCCCCCATCACACACTCCCCCCATCACACACTCCCCCATCACACACTCCCCCATCACACACTCCCCCATCACACACTCCCCCATCACACACTCCCCCATCACACACTCCCCCATCACACACTCCCCCATCACACACTCCCCCCATCACACACTCCCCCATCACACACTCCCCCATCACACACTCCCCCATCACACACTCCCCCCATCACACACTCCCCCATCACACACTCCCCCCATCACACACTCCCCCATCACACACTCCCCCATCACACACTCCCCCATCACACACTCCCCCATCACACACTCCCCCATCACACACTCCCCCATCACACACTCCCCCATCACACACTCCCCCATCACACACTCCCCCATCACACACTCCCCCATCACACACTCCCCCATCACACACTCCCCCATCACACACTCCCCCATCACACACTCCCCCATCACACACTCCCCCATCACACACTCCCCCATCACACACTCCCCCATCACACACTCCCCATCACACACTCCCCCATCACACACTCCCCCATCACACACTCCCCCATCACACACTCCCCCATCACACACTCCTCCATCACACACTCCCTCCATCACACACTCCCCCATCACACACTCCCCCATCACACACTCCCCCATCACACACTCCCCCACCTCACACACTCCTCCATCACACACTCCCCCATCACACACTCCCTCCATCACACACTCCCCCATCACACACTCCCCCATCACACACTCCCTCCATCACACACTCCCCCATCACACACTCCCCCATCACACACTCCCCATCACACACTCCCCCATCACACACTCCTCCATCACACACTCCCCCATCACACACTCCCCCATCACACACTCCCCCATCACACACTCCCCCATCACACACTCCCCCATCACACACTCCCCCATCACACACTCCCCCTCCATCACACACTCCCCCATCACACACTCCCCCATCACACACTCCTCCATCACACACTCCCCCATCACACACTCCCCCATCACACACTCCTCCATCACACACTCCCCCATCACACACTCCCCCATCACACACTCCCCCATCACACACTCCCCCATCACACACTCCATCACACACCCTCCATCACACACTCCCCCATCACACACTCCCCCATCACACACTCCCCCATCACACACTCCTTCATCACACACTCCCCCATCACACACTCCCCCATCACACACTCCCCCATCACACACTCATCACACCCCCATCACACACTCCCCCATCACACACTCCCTCATCACACACTCCCCCATCACACACTCCCTCATCACACACTCCCCCATCACACACTCCCCCATCACACACTCCTCCATCACACACTCCCTCCATCACACACTCCTCCATCACACACTCCTCCATCACACACTCCTCCATCACACACTCCCCCATCACACACTCCTCCATCACACACTCCTCCATCACACACTCCTCCATCACACACTCTCCCCCATCACACACTCCCCCATCACACACTCCCCCATCACACACACTCCTCCATCACACACTCCTCCATCACACACTCCCTCCATCACACACTCCCCCATCACACACTCCCCCATCACACACTCCCCCATCCCACACTCCCCCCATCACACACTCCCCCATCACACACTCCCCCATCACACACTCCTCCCTATCCCATATTCCTTCATTGCCTGGGATGAAGGACATGAATACAAAGATGGCTGGGTTGGCATAGAAAGTTAGCTATAAGGAAAAAGTCAGAAAGCAATATTTGGCGAGGACCTTGGGCAGGCCAGCAGCTCTGCTAACCAAGTCTTCTTGCAGGCTTCATTTCCTATCATCCCCACAACAGAAAAAAAAAAAAGTAGCTAATGTTGTATACATATTCATACTCGATTTTACATCAAATAGTTCATCTTTCATGTTTCTGACTGCCACATCCTTAAATTCAATTTACTTTGGATTAAAAATATTTTTTAAATTGTGTCTGTACTGAATCTGTACACATGTCTGTTTCTGGACATTATTCACTAAACAATATAGTATAACAATTATTTACATAACACGCACATCGTGTCAAGTGTGTAAGTAGTCCAGAGCTGACTTAACGAGTACAGAAGGATTCTATGCAAATACTTGACCATTGTGTGTAAAGACTGGAGCATCTTCAGATTTTGGTACGTGGAAGAAGAGGGTATTAGAAACTGAGTCACTGCCTCCTTCCAATGTGCAGATGAGGAGGTTGGAGCACAGAGCATTATGGCTGCTCAGTGAGCAGTGAGGGAATCAGGTTTGGAGCCAAGATCGTATAATTCCAAAATTTGTTTTTTCACCCCAGCAAAGGCTCCTTCCTATTAGGAGCGGGCCTTGGTGGACGCCGGCACTCCACTCTGTTAGGAAGACAATCTTATGTTTGCAGGCATGGCAACTTGGGAGACCCCAGGTAGTGATCTACCAAGACACCGGCTGCTAACAAAAAGCTGCTTACCCATGAACTGGTCACCAGAGAACAGATGTTCCAGGGAGTGACCAGAGGCAAAACTGGCTGGGAACCAGCCCAGCTGTGTGTTGCCAAGATGTTTTTCTCTATTGTCTCAGTGGCAAAGGGGAGCAGGGGCTCCTTAGAGTGGCAACACAATTGCTTTAATTAGAGTTCTCCAGAGAAAAAGAACCGATACAGATACATACGTATAAAAAGGAAACTATTATAGGAATTCTGTCACCTGGTAGTGGAGGTTGAGACATCCCACTAGACGCTCTGCAGACTGGAGGTAATTCGGACCTTCTGTTCCTACTCAAACCCTTAATGAATAGCATGATGCCACCCACATGCAGAAGGCTGTGTTTAGCTTATCCATCCAAATGCCGACTTCGTCCACAAACACCCTTCTAGATGTACCTAGGAATCACATGTCATCCCACTATCCAAACAACCCTTAGCCCAGTCAAGTTGATACACAAAGTTAACCATTCCAATAGCTCTAAGATACAGCCTTTGCCTCCGTGAGGGACATTCTCTGGGAACAGCAACACAGGGGACTCCTGGAGGACTCCCAGGCCAGGATGCCAAAGCCCAAATGTCACTGCTGGTGTTAGGTAAAGAATGAAGGAGCCAGCAGACCTAGGGTTCCTGAGGGAATGCTTCCAGGCTTTTCACCATGGTATGGTGGCAGTGAGGGCTGAAAGTGCCATTGAGAAAGAACATTTGGGTGAGTATCAATCATACTGGGCAGAGCAAGGAATTATGGGAACCAGAAAACCAGTGACCTGAAGCAGAGATTAGGAAAATGGAGGCACCTTTTTCTAGTCCAGTTTATACTATAGGGGCTTGAATGTCCAGGCTTAAATTTTAAACACTTAAAAGCTTACTTTTATGTGTGTGTGTGTATGTGTCTGCTTGTCTGTTTGTGTTTTATGTGAGCATGGGTGCATCTCTCCCACACACCCTCAAGCTTACATTTTAAGTAGACCCAAGAGCATTTTTTAAGGGTTGAATAAAGAGGGCCAGGTAATTTAGTCAAATGAGCCTTGGGAGGCAGGGAAGCCATGGAGGCTTGCAATTAGAGCTGCCACTGATACTCTGGGGTTCTGAACTGCCCTTTCTCATCATTTAAATAGGGCCCTGAATTCCTTGTCACTGTGGACAATCTTTGACACACACAGAAAGCATGTGATTGATTAAGTACAAGCTGGCATATTAGTCAGAGCTCTCTAGAGGACCAGAAAGACCCCAAGGATGCCTGGGGAGCCACTGGTCTTCAGCCCAAGTTGGAAAGCCAAAGAGTGTGGGTTCTGATGGGAGTGATGGACCAGAGCCACAGTACATGCCCTTACCAGGAAAAAGCAGATTTGGACATATCTGGACTGTCTGTAACTGGAAGAGGCTGCCAGTTCTAAATGACAGTCTTTTCCCCCACCCCTTAATCCTTCCTGAAAATACTATCACACACACACACACACACACACACACACACACACACACACACACACACCAGAGATGTCTTTTTGTTTATCTGAGGTCCAACCAAGAAAAGGGTCAGGGTACCTAGGCTGATCCAGAAAACAAGGACTGGCCCCTTTAAAGGAGACTGTTCCTTGTTGTAAATATGTAAAGAAGGGGCTGGCTGAAAGGAGATGCTCCTGTAAGACGCTTAACCCAGAGTCCTTCAGTGGGGCACTGCTTCTAGAGCTCCTCCCATAATCCCAGTGGAAGCTGTCTCTTTGCATAAATGACTGTTGTTTCTGTGCTCTCTCCCCTCTCGGTGGCTTCTCATGTGTGCCCTGCATCTGCCTGTGTTCTTTCTGCTCCTGTCAGCACACAGTCCCGTGGTGTGCACTCCTGCATCCTCCACCTCAGTGGCTTGCCTCTCCTCTCCTGTCACTTTTGCTTTTTTTCTGTGTAGAGCTTCTTTCCCAGAGATGCAAGCCTTTGTCCATTACAGGAATAAACGTGGTGGTACCCTGAGAGGTCCATCTGTCACACCCGAGGTCCCCATAACAGAATCAAGTTGACAACTAAGATGACCTGGCAAAGGATAAATCAACAATTAATCTGACTGGATCGGCAGGCTTATGCTCACCTTCAAATCTGCAAATTGTCGCAAAATGTATTTCCGTGAAGGCAATTGGGTGAAGAGGGAAAGGGCAGAATGCTCTTCTAAGTCTTTGCTGCTCAAAATGTGGTTTGGGAACCATACCAAGCAATGGCATTAGCATCACCCGGAAGCTTACAACTGCAACTCCCTGGGCCCTGCCCTGCCCTCCTGAAGCCGAACTGGCATCTGAACCAGAGCTCCTGAAGGTTCATATGACCTCTGCTTTCCAAATCTGGGCAGGAGTCACACGAGACATTTTAAAGGCACCAGAACCTGGGCGTACCGGGAAGTTTTCTTGGTCTGGACATCTGGGTAGTTTTTAGAGCTCCTTAGCAATTCTGACATGTGTCAGGGATTGGGATGCATTTGCCCTTAACATGTCTCAAGGGCAAGCCAGAGGACACAGGGATGTCCTCTCAGCTTTCCCCATGCAGGGCCCATATGGCCAGGAAAAGTCAGCCTGGGCGGCATTCTCCTGAGGGCAGTCTGGGACTGAAAAGGAAGGAGACTGCCCAAGAACTCTGAGTTCTGATCTCTGTGTCACTGCCTCACCAAACTGTCTGTGTGTCCCTCAGACCAGCCTGTGCTAGCCAAAGAGAACTAAGCCCTTTGTCCTGTCTGAATCTTCAGTCTTCTTGCTTGAAAATGAGCCTGGTAATTTTTCTTTTTTCAATCGGCACACCTGGCGCTTTCCTAGCCTCCTTGCCTCTTTCTTCCTGTTTCTTGGTGCTGAGGAAGTACCAGCTTAGACCCGCTGTGCTCTTGAAGGTTGTGGAGGGCCTGGCTCCTTCTGACATGCAGGCCATTCTCACACAGGGCGACAAGGACCAGTCGAGCATTCTTGCCTTGGCAGTGCCAGTGACCGGGAAAGGATACTGGGGAGCTGTGGGTATAGCATTCTATATCTGGCCCTTGTGGTGGTTTCATGGTGAATCAATGGTGATTGTGGTAATCAGGCAGGAACCGGGGCACTTTATGTAGATTATATCTCAATTATAAACAAAGAGCGAGTGGAGCTCAGCAGGCTCCCAGGGAGAGAAGAGTCTGGTGCAGTTGCAGAGGATTTAGGCAAGCTTGAGGGTTGAGAGCCAAAGCTGGGAGGAGGGAATGTGAGTGAGAGGCAGCGAGAGCTGCAGACAAGTGTGGGCAGAGCTGAGGAGATAGCTGGAGAAGCAATAACTTGATTCCAGTTCCATGCAGCCAAATTAGTTGTAGGTGAGAGAATCAGTTTGGCATCCAAGTAGAGTGAAAAGTCGTACTGGCCTGTTCTGCGACTATCCTTGTTTCATCGGTGAAAGTTTTGTGTCTCAAGAAGCCTCTTAGATCAAGATAAATGTGCTACCAGTCCATCCTCCTATTCCCAGGCCTGGAGCTGTGGGTGGCATTTAGACAGCGTTATGCAAACATGTCTTTCCTGGGGAGATGCAACAGACAGGCTGACGTACCCCCAGAAAGGGATCTCACAACGTACCAAAGTAGCCGCTGTACCAAAGCCCAACTTGGCGAACCATTGGGTTTTGTTGGGATTACCGACAGAGTATGTGTGAAGGGCTAACCTACAGGAGTAGAAATGACTCAAAAGCAGCTTCATTGCCAAAACTCCACCCCTCACAGGTAACAACTCACAAAGCTGCAACCTAGAGGAGCTCTCTGTCTGGGAGTCTCTACAGCCCAGCTGGTCAGGGCTGTGCTCCCAGCAGTAGATTGCTCCTTCTGGAAAGCTGGAGAGAGTCTGAGATCTTGCATGTTTTATTTCTCCTGAGGCTTGTGAATCTTCCACTCCCTCATGATCTACTGTGTATCAGACAGGCCCAAGAAGGCACTGCTCCCTTAGCAGCCTGCGTTGCTTTGGTAGATGGGTTCTGTCACCTTGATAAGAAGTGGACCAGGCACCCAGATGAAGACATAAGACAAGGGAGTGGCTATCTCTTCCACACCACCCCAGGTCCCGTAAGCTCTCCCAGGCTTTCCGACCCCCTGTGCAACCTCCCCTGACCCCCATGCATCACCTCCAGGTCACTGTGCAATTGCTTATTTACTTGTATTTCCTTGGGCTCTGAGGCCCTTGGGATAGGGGTACAGCCCCTTGCCTTTGGACACAGCTATAGCTCTGCTTGGGGCCACAGTGCCACCAGTTTCTAGGCAGGGAGGGGGGATTCTTTTTGTGCAGTGAATCATTTCAGAAACTTGAAGATGTTTAAAGCCTCTTTTCAGAATGATGCTTTAAACATCATAAGATGCAGACAGTTGCAAAGAACAGCAATTCGGCTAAAGTGCAGCTATTAAAAGATATTTAAAACACATAGATTCACGGAAAAGCCATAAATCTCCCTTCTTCAAGCATTGTACAGTGTGGTCCAGCAGCAGGTGTGTTTTGAGGTCGCCATGACGACAACTGTTATTTCACCGTACCTGCAAACAGTGTGCTGTGAAAAATGAAAACATCCGTGACTTCTGCTGGCGAAAAATGGGTACCACTGATGTTACTGTGGTTTGTTCCCCTACACCCCTGGTGGCAGGAAATGCTAAACTTCCCTTAGGTATGTATGAAAATATGCATGCCACCCAACTCCTAAACTGTATGGAATCTTGTCTAAGAAATGCTACAGAAACTAAAGAAAAATAAGAAAATGTTCCTTGCAAACCACCCAGTGCAATGTCCCCTTGAGTGCTGCCAGTCAGCAAGGGATGTGGTGGCTTCTGAAATGGGCAAGAGGGGTTGAGAGCAAGGCTCAGACCAGGTTGTTCATGAGCCAGGATATTGAGACCAGGCAGGAATGCAAGCTCTACTCTTTGTTTTCTGAGCCGAGTGTGGCGTCTTCTAGGTAAGATGTCTGTTAACACAGTGAGCCTTAGGGTTAGAGTCTTAGCAGGCATTAGCTAAGGAGAGGGTTCCTCACAGGTTCCAGAGCACCCTGGAGAGGCCATCCTTTGAGTAAAAACTGCCAAGTCCTGCTTACCTCTAGAGAGTAAGGGTGCGTCACAACCACAAGGTCTTGGCAGGAGCGATTTTTTAAATCCTATTCTTATGTTTACCCTGTGTGTGTGTGTGTGTGTGTGTGTGTGTGTGTGTGTGTGTGTGTGTGTGTGAGCGAGCCACAGGTTGATGCCGAGTGGTTTCTTTGGTTGCTTCTCCACTGTAGTTTTTGAATCAGGGTCTCTTAGAGACTCTGGAGTTCACAGATTCATCTAGGCTAGCTGGCCAGGGAGAGTTTCAGGGAGCCTTGGGCGACCTTGGGGAGCCTTCCACCTCTACCTCCCTGGCACTGGGATGACAGATGCCACACCTAGCATTTTATGTAGGTACTGGGAATCCAAACTCGGATCTTCATACGTTTGAGACAAGCACTTTACCATCTGAACCAGTCCATAGTGTGAGTCATTTAAAAAAAAAAAATTATCCTATGCAAGCAGGGCATGTTGGCGCACGCCTTTAATCCCAGCACTCAGGAGACAGAGGCAGGTGGATCACTGTGAGTTCGAGGCAGGGCCTGGTTTACACAGCGAGTCCAAGAAAGCAAAGGCTGCACAGAGAGACCCTGTCTTGAAAATCAACAACAACAGCAACAGCAACAACAACAACAAATTACCCTATGCAAAGGAACAGGGGGCCAGAGACCCTGCAGTCACAGAATCCTACTTGTGGCACCAGTTCTAAGGACCTTGGGCAGGAAAACTGACCTCTAATTGGAGAATAGGAAATTGTGGCCCCATGCTGTGTCAGTGGCATGACCCCCCAACCGCATTCCACTGACAATAAAGCCCCCTACATAGCATGCCGTCCCTTGTCTGTGTACAGTTGGGCTGGGACCCTGGGGTTATTTTTATCTTCTGGTGCTGCTTGTCTAGTTCAGGCTGTGGTGGGCTCCGGTGGCAGCTAGCTTGCAAAGAGTTTCCGGTGGCGGCATACCTTTCTCCCCCGGCAGCACTTGCTTCCTGGAGCTGACTCTTGGCCTCAGAGGAGTACAGGGGCCCAGAGGCCTTCTGGGGCTTTCACCTATACCATGTCTGCTTCTACCCCACCTTGGGTGCCCCAGCTCCACTTCCTGTGGAGAGAGAGCTCTCAAGGTACTTCTCCTCGTTTCCCCCCTCCCACTCATGACTCCGTTATGTAAAAAGTACAGCTTTCTAGAAAGCCAGATGCACCAGGTTGGTGCTCCAACATCTGAGAGCCACAGTAATAAGAAATACTTTGTTCATGACCCAGCACAGATACCCACCTATATCCAGGGAGAAAACAAAAATCCCGCCCCCAAATATTTGCTGTTCCTTTTTCTGTTGCCCTCTGACTCTTTTTCTGCTAGACTTTTTTTTTCCCTTGAAAATTTTTTAATTGCAACCCACAAACAAGTTGATTTCACAATTATTGTGAATCATAGTTCAATGTGAATATATATATATATCAGTAGTTTCTCTTTCCTAAGCTACGGATTGCTCTAGCTTTTGAGGTAGACCCATTCCTTGAAGAGGAAGCTAATTCTGTGTTTTTATGACTGAGAAGGTGAATCCAGAGATACGCTCAGTGGAGTCAAATTTAGTCCCTTGTCAGTTTTACGAAACTGGCCACAAAGGACGCATTTACACCCCTGTAATGGGACCATACTAGAGTCACTGCTTTTCTTACTTGGCTTTTCTCTCTGCCAGCTGGCTGTTACCATATTTACTAGTATATAATTGACTCTAGTACTTCTCTTTTGGTTGCAAATGTTGTGTTTTGTGAAGCTCTCTGGCAACAGCTTCCTTGTTGATGAAATATATCAAAAATGCCCTCTTTACAGGGGGAAAATATATATTCATGGAGTCCTTTTGGAGATAGAGAAAGAAATCAACCAGAAGGAAAGCAAAATTGCAAATAATCAGTTTTCTGCCCAATGGGATTTGAAAGATGAATTCCCCAAATCCCACCACCTTTTATCACCTCCGTCGTTGCTAGCTGTGTGAAACAAAATCACTTCCTATATGAAAAGCCACAATTTGCAGAAGTGTGATGAGAAACAGGAGAAATGGAGGGAGGCCAGAGCTCTGTCGATGGGAGCCAGACACAGAGAAGAGTAAATTCGTTTTGTTGTTTAGTTGGTTTTTCTCTGGCAGAAAATGGCAAGGAAATATCGCAAGTCAATGGCCTTTGTGCGTCAGCCTTCCATCCAGGTAATGAGAGGGAAGAAGACTTCAGTGAGTGAGTGTTGTGAGTCACTGGCTCTCGAGTGACTAGTGCAAAGGCTTTCTGGTCCCCACAGCAATCCAGTGAAGCCCCCGATGGCCCCTCCACAGCACAGATGGCTTCGCCTGAGGACAGAAGACACAAAACCTGAGGAAGCTGGGTCCTTCCTCTGTCCATTCATTGCTCTCTAAGGCCGTGCAGACAAAGTCCATACCATTGCTACTGCCACACTGAGGATGACCAGGGATGCGTTCATTTCTGGTTGTGGCTGTGACAGTATTACAACATCAATAGCTTAAACAAAGTAAATTTACTCTCATCTTACAGTTCTAGAGGTCAGAGGATCTGCCTGCATCCACCTCCCGACCAAAGGAATAACAAGTACACTCGACTTAAAAGAAATATATTTTTATTACTTTGAGAATTTCATACATGCATATAAAGCATCTTGATTGTATTCACTTCTAGTCCCCGCCCCCTCAACTTCTCCAGATCTACTCATTTCTTTCCACTACCCTCCTGTTCTTCTTCTTCTTTTTTTCCCCCTCCAGAAACCACCAACTGCTAACCGCCCGTGAGCACACAACTCAGGACATCCACAGCTGCCGTGAGCCCGTGAGCACGCAACTCATATCCAAAAGACACTGGTTGCCTCGGGTGTCCCCCTCCCTCTGTCTCTTACTGTCCTTCTTCCCTTCTTCTAAAGTGGTCCCTGGGCCTCAGAGGAAGTGCTGTGGTGTCTGACCCATTAGTAAGCCCAGATTTTTTTTTTTAATGAGTCCTGGAGAACAAAGTCAGGCCTTTGTGCACGCAAAGCAAGCACTTCACTGACTGAGCCAGCCCCCTAGGCCCCTTTTCCATCTTGCAATGCAAGGACCTTGTACTTAGAGTGGATTCACTTAGATAACCCAGGATCCTCAGGTGCAGGTCATCTGATTAGCAAGTTACTTCTACCTGCACCCTTAACTTGCCCTCCCTCCTGCTATGTAACATAACATAGTCACGAGCTCCTGAGATCAGGATGTGGACATCCTTGGTGTTGGGAAAATTATCTGTCTGCCTCAATGCCTAACACCTCTCTTCAGCACTTATTTAGAGTCCTGTGCAGTTCTACGCAAGCTATTTTTAGTAAGACATTAAGCCTTCACAGCCGCCGCCATCATCATCATCATCATCATCATCATCATCATCATCATCATCCGCAGTTTTATCACAGAGCTCACATTCTTGTCATAGTCAGAGTTATTTAGGGATGGATGAAATACTGAATTCTACCTCCTTTCATTCTTCTCCAAAGATCTAGGATCCCGTTTGGGATGGGGCAGTGTCTCAGGTCCACGCACATTGCCGACATATGCCGCTGGCTTGGATGGTTTTGGATGGGAAGACCTCTACGTGTCTACAGCTGGCTGTGCAGCTGTTCACTTCCTTGAGCACTGCTCACAGAGGGTCAGACAAGTCATCATCAACAGATCTGTAGCCTCTAGGAGCCACAGGGACTCCATGTGGAGTCTGATCTGAGCCACTTTTCTCTTTCTTTTGCCACATGTCTCTCTACTTACAGACATGTCTCAAAAAAAGGCCCAAGTAAACTCTACTGCGAGGCCTTTCTACTTGCTACATCTCTCCCCTGGATTTTCCTCCTCTGGTCACACCAAGTTCAACCATCAGTAGTTAACATAGCCTAAGGATGACCTTGACTATCTGATACTTCCGAGTTCTATTATAATAGGCATGCACCTCCTCGGGTTGTTTATGCAATATAATATCCACCAAATATTGAATAATAAAGCTTAAAATTTTCCTACTTCTTTTTACTTTTCCAATCTCAGGATGATGGACAAAATGTGTCAGAATGGGAGTTGCACTTGGAGGGAGAGGTGCATTTTGCTGTGAGGTTACTTTTAAATTGTGTACATAAAGAAGCGGGGGGGGGGGGGGACAAAAAACAAAAACAAACAAACAAACAAACAAACAAACAAAGAAAAACCAGAGCCCAGAAGACAGGAGCTATTCATTAGCCACAGGCTCTTCAAAAGGAAGGTGGAGAAACTCCTGACTGTAGAGGCCAGCTAAGTATTTCAGTCTTCACATCCCTGTACAAGAGCTGCCTGTCTTATCTCTGGTCTCCAGACAAGAACACTGAAGAGTCTAGACAGTAAGAAACTGGCCCCAAATACAAATAAAGGAGCCAAATTATACCAACCTGTGTAACACAGTCAAGTTCACCAGTCACCACTCAGTGCATCTCCATCAGGAGGTCTGAAAAGTTGAACAATACTGAAGAGATGGGCCAACCAGGATAAAGGATAAAGGAGCTACTTGCAAACAAAGAGTTATTCAGTTAGAAGGTCACATGAGACAGAAGTGAAGAGTCAGGGTTCTATGACCAGAAGCTAGAGGCCTTTTGAAGGTCACTGGTGCCACAGTTGTTGAGAAGACTGTTAGTCTCCATGGAGTCACTTTAGAACCTTGTTTTAAAAAAAAAAAAATCAATTGCTGTGTGTCAGGTTTTCTCTGGACTCCGTTGCCCTTATTAACCTATTTGTTTATCTTGATGCAAATACCATTCTGTCTTCATGGCTGTTCCTTTGTGGTAAACTCTAAACCAAGACCTGTAAGTCTTCAAAGTTCTATTTTCCCTTCCAACATTTGGCCCTTCTGGATCTTTTGCAGTTTTATAGAAATCTCAGCATCAGACCATCAGTTTTTTAAGAAAACAAGTTTCTTGAGGAGATTTTGGTTGTCTGGAATCTATAAATGAATCGAGTCTTAATTACATCAAGTCTTCAAATCCATGAACATGGTATATCTCTCATTTATGTATGTGTTCTTTAATTTCTCTCAGTTTTGTGGACTTTGTTGCCCAGGTTTTATATACCTAACATTTATTCCTAAGTAATATATTTTAGATGCTAGTGTAAATGTTATATTATTTAACTTTCAATCTCTAGTTGTTTATTACTATATGAAAATCCAATCCATTTTTATATGTTGAGTTTAAGTGCTGCAATCATTCAAAAATCACCTATCAATTCTCTCTCCTTTTTTGTCATTTCATAGTATTTTCTACATAAATGTTGTCATATGCAAGTAAAGAGAGAGTATATGTTCACATTAGACAACCTCGTATCAAGTAAAGAGAGAGTCTATATTCAACAAGTCCACATTAGATAAACTCAACAGAATACTGGGTAAAACAGAGGGATAACATAATATGGAGATAGACAAATTTTTCATGTTACTCTCAGGGTAATATATATATTGATCTGGTAGCTTCATTATGGCTCATATCTGTATTGATTGCTATCTCATTAGTATTGATGACAATACTAATTGTCCAGCATAGACCACATGATTATTTCTACTCACTATAGTTAGAAGCCTAAATGAAGGCTTATTGAAGGGAAAAATACACAGCCTCGGAGGAGAAAATACTCAAAAACTCCTTCTACGAAGCACCGGCTTCTTTCCCTCTGACACCCACAACACCCTTTCTGGTCTCCGAGAGTCTCTTCTTGTCTTCTCCCTCCAATTCAGACTATGTCAAAATGTGAATCCTCCACTTGGAATGAAACCCAAACTTTCCCATCCCTGAGCAGTCCTCGGCGCGTTCTTTGTTTCTACTTACACTGGTCAAGTTCATTCTGAGCATTGAACTCCATTTGTCATTTGACACTAACTCAGTGACACACCATGAGAGCCTGGCTCCCGATGGGTTCTGTATGTCCCCCTATGCCTGACAAGCAGTGGGTACTCACAGATGACAGGGACCATGTTCCATCTCTCTGCACTCACATGGAGGCAGAGGCCCTCCCCCACCCCAGCCTTTATCAACAGTCTTACGTTAAGACTAACGCTTCTCTTCCTTTAAAAGATTAGTTCAGACCTTCGGTTTCATGTTAAAAAATCTCCCCCAAGTGACTCCCCCAAGTGAAAACACAGATGCCCAATTCATTTCAAACCATAAAAACCAAGTTCCTTGAGGGCACAGGCCTAGCATTTGCTTGTGGAATTCTCCAGCGGGGATTCTGATCTACAAGGGGAATTGAGAACAGCCAACACAGAAGAACCAGAAGAATGGCTGACTCCATTCATCTGGGCGTTAGATGCACTATCACGGAAAGGCCAAGTTGTAGAGTGCTGTCCCTTGAGTGTAAGAGCCACCCCTACCTTCCCCAGAGCAGTTGTGTCAGCCACAGGGACCCTCAAGGGCTGGGCTTACTGACGTTTTTCATGGAGGGAGGGGTGGAGGAGCATCATATACCCAGATCTGAGAGATTCCAGCTACTCTCCCCTTCCTGTGCTTCCTTCCCAGTTTTCGGCAACCCTACCCCAGCTAAACGTGGTTTCTGGTGGTGGTGTGGCACACAGAGGGCGGAAAGCTGAATGAAGAGTCGCCCTTCACGCTACAATGAGACTTTTCAGTGATATGTCTACTCCAGGGTCACCTGTGTCTCTACTTATAAAGTAAATAAACTTGTCAGTTCACCATGTTGAGCTTGGTGAACAGGCTTCCATTCATGTCTCCCATGAAGAGCTCGTGTAAGGGGCCGGATGCAGGGCAGATCTCTCCAGCCAGCGTCCCCTGATTCCTGAGCTGACTCCATCCCTTCCATCCAATGCAATGGGTGGGAAAAAAGGAACCCAAACCAGAATGGAAAGCATTTTCAAACTTTATTTACAACAACTGTCACAGTGACAAAAAGTAGTTTGGAAAAAAAAATGCTAGTTTCTCCCTGAGCCTCAAAACAGAACAGACAGAAGTCACAGGAGGTTCATCTCACAACAAGCATGTACTGAAATACTAGGATTTTTTTTTTCAATACGATCAGTTAGAAATACACACAAATTACTAGAAGGAGGAGGAGGAGGAGGAGAGGGAGAGGGAGAGGGAGAGGGAGAAGGAGAAGAGGAGGAGAAAAAGAGGAGGCCAGACAGGAGCTCAGCCACTTGTCCAAGAGCAGCTGGGTCCCCCCAACAGGCTCAACCGCTGAGGGGCCTGACACTAGCTGTCAGCCCCTGGCCTGCTCAGACTGCACATGGTACAACATGGTCTGGTGACCAGCGAAAGGAAGAAACCACCCCATAAACACACATATACACAAAGTCGATTTGATACTGGATTTACAAGCACATCCCCATCACACGGCAAGACCAAGACAGATAATTGGGGTAGGGGTGAGAAGACACCAAAACGCGGGAATTTAAAAGGCCAGACACCTGTCCATAAAGGGAGGCAAGGGATGAGAGATGCTGCAGGAGAAGGGGAGTGGGATTAACAGATCTCTGTAGCCAAACAGAGCAGAGTGGGAGCAAGAGAGAGAAGCTCCGCCATTGTGGGGTTGGCTGCAGCCCTCTCCCACGTCTGCGAGGAGCCGGAAAAAGTTATTGCCATCGGTGTGTATCACAGGCAGACGACAGAGGGAAGAGGCAGGGGGAGGGGGGGTGACCATCGGCATCCCAGAACCAAACCTTGCCGAATGCCGTGTCAACAGCACACCCCTACACTCTTGCCCCAACGTGCCCCAGAGCCACACTGACTTTGAGGTATAAAATACAGCTAGACACACTAGTCCAAAGATGGGGGTCAACCTGGACCCACAGAGACATGGGGGGGGGGGGCATTGAGTGCCTCAGTTGGCTGAGCGAAGCGCAAGGAAGGCTTTAAGTCCACCTCTTGACCAAATAGTCCTACTCTGAAAACTCTGTCCTCTAACTTGCTGTTCCAGAAGGTTCTGAGCTATGATCAGAGGACAAGTCCGGATATTAACTTCCTCATGCAACTGCTGCGCTTTTCAGAAACACGTAAGGTGGCAGAGAGATAAAGGCTGCCATTTTATAAGGATACCCCAGTGCATCCCTTATCTTCCCCCAACCTGCGCTCAGGAGCAACATGAGGAGACGCTACCATCTCCAACTGGATCCCACAGGGCTCCCCTGGAGGCCTAGTACCCTCATGGGAAGCTCAGCATATCCACGCAGCACCATCCAGGCTCCTGCATAAAAGCCCAGTAAGCCAGCTTCTCAACCAGGAAACACACTCTGCTTTTAGCTCTCATGGCGGCTGGGAAACCCCCATTGGAAAGGAACTGCTGCAGGCCAGAGCTGGGGACCATCCACCTGACTGCTGTGGCCAAAGGAGAAGGAAGGGCGGGCCTGGGAGAGCTGACTCTAACCTGCTCCATGGAGACTCAGTAAGGACTCTTAAGAGACTTACAGTGGACGGAGGCACTCCATGATCAGGATGCAGCCTCAGAATGTCCCACAGGGGCAGGAAGTGCTCTGGCTGTTGCCCTATATGTTGTGGAGAGGGCCAAGGGGGTTAAGTAGGGATAAAAACTCAAAGTACTATGCTTTAAAACCCTCTAGGTCCCTAAAGGCTCTGAGAGCCTGAAGCAGCTGGGGCAGAGTCCAAAGGAAAGGGCAGGTGGGTTCTCCTGTCCTGTGCATCCCTCCACCTGACTTCCTGGGCAGTTTCTCCAGGCCCTATTTCTCTGTGGGTACCAAACACACTTGAAATGGAAGCAGAGGCTGGTGTCGCTGAGCAACAGAGCTGAAGATACAGACTCAGTTGTCAGATGCCCCAGTAGCCAGAGCAAATGCTGGCAATCACTTCCTGGCTATAGTTCTCTTTTAAGAGTGTGGGGTTTGTTTTGTTTTCATTTTTGTTTTGTTGGTTTGTTTGTTTTTTTTTAATCCAAAATGTTTCTTGCCCATTTGCTCACCGCCCTCAGCCAGAACTCCATCCCCACCAGACACACACACACACACACACACACACACACACACACACACACACCCCACACTGTCTCTGGCACGAGAGTTCAGATAGAGATCTTAGAAGCAGCACCCCTTCCCACCCCCACCCCTACCCCTGTTGTCAGCAGCTTCCTTTCTCAGCCTTGCGAGTTGTCAGAGGGCTCCATTGCTCAACAAGTTTAAAAAAAAAAAAAAAGACAAGAAAAGAAAAGAAAAGAAAACCGACTCGGTGATTTTCAGGTGCAAAAACCGGAAGCCTCATTTGACATTTTCAGAATGACTGTGGCTCACTCTCTTCTTCCATCATGATGGGAAAACAGTTCAGGTATGCAGGCTGGCATGACCCAGGCGAGTCCGCAGGGACCCTACTGTTCCTTCTTTTCTTTTGTTGTCTCTTCACAGTTGTCTTGCTCATCCTCCTGGACCAGGAACTCCTCAGGGGGCCACCGGAGCTCCCCGCTCTCCACCTCCCCCTCTGTGGGTTCCACCACGATGGAAGGCAGGCGGTCCTTCAGTTTGCAGCAACGGTCAAAGTCTGATGGGTCAGGAAAGATCTGAAAATTTAAATAACAAAGCAGACATCTAGTCACATATATATCAAGTGAAAAAAGAAACTTGGCTCTTTACACACACATACACACAGAGACAGAGAGAGAGAGAGAGAGAGAGAGAGAGAGAGAGAGAGAGAGAGAGAGAGAGAGAGAAAGAAACATCACTGGCTGTCTTCCAAGGATTATGTTCTGCCTTCTAGACACTGTGGGTGTAAGACAGGATCCAGGGAGTACGTTCTAGGGAAAACTATCTCAGCCAGACTTTTTTTTCCCCTCATAATCGTGAAGCTGAAAATGTGTGGACCATACCACTGAACAAAAGGGTGGGTGTAACTCTGCCTGTAGTGTTTTGCTTCTAGATAAAAGAGCAGGATCGTGTCCTCACCATGTACCAGGCCTTGCTTTAGAGTAAGCACTTCATGTCTACCCTCCACACCGTACAGAGAGCACTAAAACACTGCACTCTTGCCACAAGAGTTATTGGTGCCGCAAAGAAACAAACAACCAGGTCTCTTCATCATTTTAAACGACATGGTCAAAAGCAAGTGTTGTTCACGTTATGCTAAAACTCCTCGGCTTGGGCAAACTCGCTGTCTAGGCCTGAGAGTAACTAAGACTCGAGCTCAGGCGTGCTTGCCCCCATGCTCCCGCTCACCTGCCCTTTTGTTTCTCGTTGCAATGGCCAAGCCGAAGCCAAAGCCAGATCAAGCTAAGGCCTCTCTGGTCACGCGCTAGCCAGGAACAGCATCATGGTGCCTTCCTTCCCTTTCACCTGTGGGCAACTCCTGGCATCTGCTGGCGGTGCACCTGGAAGACTCGCATCTCCTCCCAGAGTCCCAGGGAAGAGGCTCCATTTATTGTGCCCAGTGTGGGTTCTGCCCAGTGCTGACCGAGACACTGAGCCAGGCCATAAAACTAGGGGCCAAGTCTGGTTTCCCGTTGTACACACTGCCTTGTGACTACAGCTGACCCGATTCTTCGCCCAGCAGCTAAGCACTTAATCCTCTGGGCCATTCATAGCCCTCGGTGACACACCCAAGAGGAGAGAGGAGCTTTGGTCTGGGAAATCTGGGGCTCACCAAAAATCACTGACACTTGGCACCTCCAAGGCCATCTCCTCCCACCTCTCTGTCTGACAGACAGGAAACCCAGGCCCCGGAGGGGAAAGGAGACTTCACTGAAGGTCATGCAGTCTGTTCATGTCAAATCCAAGTGGATGGATGGAAACAGACATTTGGAGAAATCCTTAGACCCGCCAGCTTTGCTGTACTCAGAGGGTAGAAGAAATGCTTATCCCCACCCCCGCCTCACCAACAAGTTCTGTGGTGCTCCCAGGGTGTCTGGTCTTCCTACATACACCCAGACCCCATCACAGGCCACGTGGGGCTTCTGAGAGTCACAGGCCTCACACAGCATCCCAATCCCTGTGGACCAGTGATTATTAACCATTTATCCAATAAAGGCCTATTGCTTGGGATTAAGCCTTAAGCCAGCTGCAGGAGCGCGCATCATTAAAGACTTAAAGGGGCCTCATAAAAAGTATTATAATAGCTGCCCAAAGGAAAACAAACCAGGGAGGGGCTGGACCCAGGCAGGTCAGGGAGGCCTGGAGGAGCTCGCCACCATCTCCCCGTCACGCCACCCACTCTGATGTCCCTCCCACTCTGATGTTTGCCCTTGGACTTTGAGGTAACATTCATACTAACAAGTGTGAGTGAAGAGTGGCTCTCTTGGGCTTTGCGGGCCCTTTGCTCACTTCAACGGAGCTGAGCTCTTTCTGAGGGTGAGGACATGAGGCCCCTTCCTCCAAGCACGTGGTGCGATGCAGGCCCTCCCCGGCGAGCAGCAAAGCATACTTCAGTTTGCGAAGCTCTGCCAGGTATCGCTTCACTGAGACACCACTATTGCCCTAGGGAAAGCAAGAGTCTGGGGCTCTGAAGGTTACAAGGCAGAACTAGGATTCAAACCGCATCCTGAATTAGCTGGGATACACCTGGGTCAATATTATCACTTCGGTTTACCAGATGGAAAACTGATGAAGGGGAACAGAACTCAGGTATCCACGGTCCTATTGGCTACGTAGGCTGCAGCTCGTGTACAAAGAGGATGGTCTGGCCAGCGCGTCCAAAGAAGACAGAAGTCCAAAAGCTTTCCAGCCTAGACTCTCATCCTTTTGGACCTGAGACATAGGCGTGGGAACTAAAAGCAAGCCTCTGGGCCCTCCTCCTACCTTCCACAGGGCAGCCTGCGCCATGGCTGGGAGACATAAGAACCTGATTCTACCTGTGATCTCTCCAGCCACAGAATAAGAGAAAGGACTGGGGCAGCCCAGGCCAGCGGAAGGAGAACAGCTGATTCTACCACAGCATAGAAAGGTGGTGCTGATGATGGGTGAGACCGTGGCTGAGCAGAGCCTCCATCTTCACGGTAACTGTATGAGGTAGGGAGCGGTAGATTCCTAAAGGCAGACAACGCAGGCCATGCCACACTCCTAGAAGTCAGCCACTCCTGGACCCAGATGTCTACAGGGCTTCAGCGAAGCATTCGTTTGAGGACACTGGGAGGGACCATGGCATCTGGATCCTACTGTCCCCTTGACACCAGTTGCAAGGCTCCTCCTATCAAGTCCTCCCACCTCAGTTTTTCCTCCAGAGAAACGAAGCTGCCTTTGTACCACACTCGGTGGGTTCTTGGCAAATACAGAAGTGATACAATGCTTTGAGGACAAAAGCAAAATTCAAATCACAATGTCTTCTTTGCAGTCACCCCCACAGGTCTAGAGCTAGTTTCCACTCTCCAAATGTGAATTCATACTCCCAACACGGTCGTGAAAATCATATCAAGCAAGGCTTTCATACCAAGAGCTCCACAGTAGGGCTTTTTAAGTCCTTGGGAGCAGTCTGAACATTAGGCATCTGATACTGTGGTAGTTGCCAAAGATCCTTTTTTGCACTGTGACCTACTCAAAGCAGGAACCATTAAAGAGAAAAAGTTATTTTACAAAGCTTACATTTGTAAGAAAAAAAATGCCATAATAATTACTCTACCCCTTCCAGCTGAGATTTTATTTTATTATCAGATCACACAAATGGGTGCCTCTGAGAACTGTAGTTCTCTCCAAAAACAAACAACAACAACAACACACACCCTGTACCAAAACAGCCTCTTCTGTTTCTCTGGGAAAAGACAGAAAGCCTTACAAAGTGTTTCTGAGTCTTTTCCAGCACAATCTTATCTCCGGCAGCTGCTTAAGAGGCTGACCCCGAGGAGGTCAGCATTTTTCCACTAAGTCATGGATTTATAATCATCTAGGCAGCAGAAAAATGACAGGTTGCAACTACAATTTGATTGGGTAAAGAAGGCAATGGAAAGAAAGAAAGAAAGAAAGAAAGAAAGAAAGAAAGAAAGAAAGAAAAGCTTTCTCGTTGGACTTGTCAAGCACATGACTGCTATGGTTGGGGTGGCAGGCAAGCAGTGTGTGGCATGCTGGGCTGCCCAGAAGAACCATGCAGAGAACAAAGAAATGTCCTGTTCCAGAAACAAACTGCTTCTGCTTAAACCTTCAAGTCCATAGTGCCCCAATCTCCTCTCTCTCTCTCTCTCTCTCTCTCTCTCTCTCTCTCTCTCTCTCTCTCTCTCTCTCTCTTTCTGCTGCAAAGAAACAACCTGAAAATCCCTCGCCAGGAGGACATCTGGGAGGCTTTGATGGGTATCTCCTGCTCCATCCCTAGCAGAGCAAGCCCAGAGACATCCAGTATCCCATTGTTTTCTTCAGCCCGACCCCTTGCTACCCCTGCCATCACTCCACAAGCAATTGTCACAAGAGATGCCCAGGATGATGGGGCTAATGAGCACCAAGTTCCCACCTACACAAACGGGACAGAGTCTTGTCGATCACACAAGCCCCAAAAACATCTTGAGCCTGACTTGAGCAGCATGCGCACAGCCCTGGTACCAGCGAACTTCACAGAGGACACCTCAGTAGAGGTGCCCTCTCATCACGATAGGTCCTGACATTTGGGGAACTTGAGATGACTCCACTGAAGGGTAAAAGGAGCCTCAGAATGATCTAGGAGCCTGTCTTCGTAATGTGATTCAGCTGCTGCCATGCTAGAGGGTGAGACGGCTAGGGCAGCCTAAGAGAATGCTCTGCCATAATAAAAATTATTACCATGCTGTCCAGTACAGTGGCCACTAGTCACGGATAGCTAACCGAGCCCGTGAAAGGTGGCCAAATTTTACATGTGACTTAAATAAACATAAATTGAATAAAACGACTGTACTCAAGCTACATAATTAATTATGGGAACAATGAAAACAGGGTTTTCAGAAAGACTGAGCCTATTAGACTGGCTGACCAATCCTAGTGGCCTCAGAGCAGAGCTGTAGGGCTGAGGCCAGGTTTCTAAAGACCATAAACTCATCAGAAGCCTTGTCAATTGGGCTAGAGAGTTTCTGATGAGCCAGCTCCCATCTCACCAACCGAGAAGAGCTGAAAGACAAAACTAGGCCTCCAAAGGCCCCAAATTTTGAGGCCTAGCTATCAGCTGTCTGCCTTTAAGCCAGGTGACCTAAACCTAGCTGCCTCTGGGGTGGGGATAAGAAAGAGTTGCCTGGCACCTACTACGGAAAATGTGAGCTAGTCAAGTCTTTGTGGCCCTTCCCTGTCTGTGAACTGCATGGCCATCATCTCCGACAAACAAGATGATCCGGCTGCAGAGAGGGTGGAGGGCTCAGCAAGGAACTGGGAGACGCTAATGGAGAAAGCAGACACCGGCAGGTGGGGTAGAGGAAAGGTGCTTAGCTGGACACAAAGGGCTAATTACCAGCTGTGCAAGCTGAGCCCTTGGCAGCCCTGGGTGTCTTGCCCTTCTTTGCTGTGGAAGAGCAGGGGGGCAGGAGAAGCTGGAGTGGGAAGGAAGGCAGAAGGCCTGGGGGAAAGGGTCAGGCTAGCTCCCCAAAGCACTGCACACAAAACCACACAGTAAGCCTTTACCCTCTCCAGTTGCAGAGAGCAACAAAGAGCCAACCCCCAAGCCAGCTTTGGAGAAAAAAAAAACAGAAAACAAAACAAACTAACAAAACACACCGTGCCTACAGGTGGACCGGGAATTCAAAAGGTCTGGCCACTCACTCCTACTATGTCTGTGGCCTGTGCTGGATCCCTTTAGTTTCTCTGAGCCCCTTGAATGAAATGAGGAAGTGGTTTGGACTCTGCAGGGCTGTTGGGGGGGGGGTGCAGGGTGCTGATGCTGAGCCAGCCCTCCCTTCCCTCCTCTTCTATAAATTTGGATTTATACTAATGCTGATCTTACAGGGCTTGGGAAAGAGTCAAATCCAGGTACGTGTGAACATGCTCTAGAAACTCTTAAATTGCCAATGTTGGTCCTTATTAAGGAAAGCAAGGGCCCCGGAGGAGCATTTAGACTGGGGGTCTGGGAAGCTAAACAACTAGAGCGTGGGACAGGAGCAAATGAACTGTACTCTGGGTTTGTACTCACACATCCCAGGCCAGGTTCTTTGGAGAAAACCTGTGATGTCACCGCCCCTCTCTCGGAGCCACTGCATCCCCTAGGATATGGGTTAGGCCAGCTGGAATAGAACCCATGCTCTTGACGAGACCCTGGTCCCTCCATGGAGAGCTTCCAACCCTCCCCCCTGGGCCTACTGCAGGCGCCCTCACCCAGAGAAGTTAGATCTCTGCTGAAGCACAGCTTCCCAAGGCCTGGGATTCTTAGTTTTTCCTTGAGAACAGCGATGGATTTGCTTTGTGTGTTTATTCCTTCCTAGGAGGAGGAGCTGGTCTGTCACAGTGAGCAGATCACTCCCAGCACCCCGTGCTGTGGAGGGCGGAATGAAGGAGCAGCAGCTAATTCAGGTGAACGATATTCGCTCCCTGCACTTTGGTCCTTAGCTATTTATGATGGCAAGAACTATAGTCTTTGAAATCTGACCTCCTGCTACCTTATCATGGTGTTAGTACGTACAATTAGCATCTTACTGGCTTTGTGGCAAGTGGCTGGGGAAAAACAGAAAGATTCTTAGTGGGCAGAGGGTTATAGAGGGGGTTCAGGGAAGCCTAATAGCCTACTACTATCCAGTTCTGTACTGTCCATCTCACCTCTCAACTTTTCTCTGAGCCAAGGCTGTGGGACATCCAACTCACCCCACATTGCCTTTCCCTGGTGCTTCTAATCCTTCAGGGCACTTGAACAGAGATTTGGGCTTTATTTCCACTCTGAACCTCCTTCCTTTTGGATCAAAGATGCTTAAGCGCCTAAGCCTTGAAACTGGAAGGAAAAGGAAATCCTTGGGATAAACACCATCTTTCATAAACATCTCTCAAACACACACCCATCCTGCAAGCCAGGGGCTCCAACTTTTAATCAGTTAGTACTAACGGTTCCTGATAATGCTGGACCCAGATATAGTTGAAGCATTGGGGATATTAGAGGATTTCCTCAAAGTTCTCTGGGGGCATAGATGATTTCAAATATCCGCCTCTTAGCAAATATGTATATCATCATTACCCCTTTGAAAAAAGTGAGTCTCCTGCCCAATATTCCCAGCTCCTCTTCCTCCACCAGCACTACGCACATGTTCACTGACCTAGCTGCCATTTCAACTATCCCTTCCTTCTTCATTTTAGCAACAAAAATCTTGATCCTTCAGCCTTGGCATCCTTGTCTGGACCTTTGTTAGGAAGCTACCCTAGGGCTTCCAAGCCCACCCCTTAGTGAAAATCCTTGGACAACCCTGCTGTCCTGCCTCAAGGGCTTTGCCAGGTTTCACTCACTACCACTCCCTACCAGATCAACTTCCCTTGCTCCAAAAGCAAATGATCTGCCTATGACCCATCTTTAAGGGTACCATAAAAAAGGCCTCCTGCAACAAAAACTACCTGAAAGTAACACCCATCTCATTAGCTGATAGCCCTAATGCTCTCATCAGCCACAGTCTGATTAGTCTAGAGAAGCCACTTTCAAGATCCTCTTAGGGAGGAGGCATGGATGAAATAAAAATATTTTCAGTAATACTCAGGTTCCATTTGCTTTTTATACTGTGTTGACACTTACACTGATGATATAAAAAGCCAGTTATTGAAACTACTAACGCCTTCACACGTAGCCTGAAATTTGTACTTGTCATCACTTCTCATCTCTCATCTCACACAATTAAAATAGAAACAAACAACAACATCAATGACAATCATCCATGTGCTTCATATTCTTCAAATACTCACTTGAATAATGTTTTCATATTTTGGGTGGTAAAATACCAAGTTAAAGTAAAGCATTTCTGCTGCTCATTCAGGTACAAGGATTATTCCCAATAAAAGCACTTATATGGTTGAGTTGCCAGCTAAACTAACCACTTTTTCAATGGCAAACCATTGTACTTGAAAACAACTGAAAAACAAACTATGGTTATTCCAATATGGATAGTTTTTCAAAAATGATAAAAACAGACTGTCGTTTCATGGGAAATGACTTATGCTATCAATCACCAATGATAAAAATAGACCTCTCGAGTGAAAAACAGAATTTTGGAAAATTTATAGCAGCCACCATGAGCTTGATAATTCTTTAATACTCCCTAGCTTTCTGACGAGACCAGAAATAATATTAACAAATATGATTTTTTGATATTGAATAATGAAATATGTTACCATATGGAAAATCTAAATAACTTATTCTCAAAATGATCAGTATAATACACTACAAAACTAAACTTGGGGGAAAGATTCAAGCAAAGTACAACCAGATTAATAAATGTTAATGTAAGAATACAGAAAGTTCATGCATAAGGCTTCATCTGAAAACACATAATATTTAAGAAACTACCACTTGTTGTTTCCTAGCCCTTGGGAGTTGGAGGCAAGGAAGATTTGAAATTCAAGGTCATCTTCTGCTACATAGAAAATTGGAGGCCAGCCTAGGCCACATGAGGTCTTGTCTCAAAAAAAAAAAAGTGTTAGGGGAGAACGGGAGGGGATAGGAAAGGAGGGAAAAGGAGGAGAGAGCATGGAGGGAGGAGAGAGTAGGGAGAGAAGGGATAAGGAGAGGGCAGAAGGGAAGGAGAGAAGAAAGAAATGGAAATAAAAGAGAGAAGCCTACTACTTGTTACATTCTGGTGATGTACTGAAACAATTTGGAAAAGATGTGAAACTACTTCTTCCATTCCTAAGTGATTAGCCTGTATAAGCAAGATTTTATTCATTTACTTCAACCAACACATACTGCAACAAATTTACTCATGAGAAGCACACATGAGAATCTTACCATCTTCCAATTGACCAGACATAAGAGAGATTTAAAAATGTGAAAACAATGCTTCTCTTCTCACTAAAATTTTCTGTTTTGGAAAATATAGTTATTTTATGAAAAACTATTATTTATATCATCATACAACTGCTTCATTGTTATTCTAAATAAACTAATAAGTAAAAAT
The DNA here is from genome assembly GCF_964271855.1 of Acomys minous. Taxonomy (NCBI): domain Eukaryota; kingdom Metazoa; phylum Chordata; class Mammalia; order Rodentia; family Muridae; genus Acomys; species Acomys minous. The sequence goes on along the minus strand of NC_140489.1, from coordinate 105,443,339 downwards.
TGAAAAAATATGTTTTAATTCCTAAAACAATAATATAAAGACATACCACACACATAAACAAAAGCTCACAAATGGATTTTTTTTTTTTAAAGTATACACTGAAACTCAAAGCATAGAACCATTGGCCTGAGAGAAAAAACATATTCTCAGGAAGATGGCCAGGAAAGTCAATGCTGAAGACAACAAAATTAAGAGAGATTAATTCTGACTGGGATGAGGAAATTGAGGCCCACAGTGGTGACATGAACTGCCTGAGATGGCACAGCTAATACAAAACTGAGTGGAAAACAGTTATCCAGATGCCCTGAACCCCTCTGAGTTGAGATTTCCAAGCTCTGTGTTCCCTGTAGTGCCCAAAGGACCCATGGGTAATGTGAAGCCATGTTACTTATGAGGAGGACTCATGTCAAGATGGCTGCTGTGGTACCACAGCTCTTCTTCTGGGAGGCAGGGGTTAGAGGGTCTGTGGGTATGTACATGTTTTTGTTGACATAATCACCAGAAGAGCCTTTAACAACTGCCCCTCCATTGGTGTGCCTAAATGCTCCTGCTGTATCATAAATGTTTATACCTTAAACCAGGATTTATATACTGCCTTTTAAACTATACTCAGTGTTAGGCTCAGCACAGTAGTGCATGCTTACAAAGCCAGCATTGGAGAAGCTGTGGCAGGAAGGCCAGCCCAAGCTACACACTGAGTTACAGACTAGTCTGGGCTACACAGTGAGAACCTGGCAAATAAACAAATGAAACCAAGACCAACAAAGAACCCCAATACAATAAGAAACAACTATTCTCAGTGTATTGTGAGAACTATAGCAATTTTTTTCTTTTTGTTTGTTTTTGTTGTTGTTGTTGGGTTGTTGTTGTTGTTGTTGTTGTTTTTGAGACAGAGTTTCTCTGTGTAGCCTTGGCTCTCCTGGAATCACTTTGTAGACCAGCCTGGCCTTGAACTCACAGAGATCTGCCTGCCTCTGCCTCCTAAGTGCTGGGATTAACGGCATGCGCCACCACTGCCCAGTTAACTATAGCAATTTTATATCAACCATTTTCTACTAAGACACTCATAAATAAGATCCTAAGTCGATCCTATAGTATTCTTTTCTATATATGAGACCATATTTCTACTCTATTTCTAAATGGGATTTACTTACAAAAGCACACCTTTGCTTTGTTTTTAAATGTATGTAGTGTTTCACTACACAACCCAGGCTAGCCTGGGACTCATTGAGAACTCATGGCTTGCTTCAAACTCACAATCTTTCTGTCACAGCTGTGTGATAGCTGAGATTACAAACATGTCCCACCACATCTGACTGGATATTTTCTTAATGTCTTTTTATATTTTCAAGGTTTTAGCCAGTGGTTTTCACACACTTCACTGCAACAAAAGATCTATTGCGTATATACATTGACATTTTAAAAAGTCTGATGACCTTAAGGTTTTATAAATTCAAATTTTCTGTATTGGTTTCAATGTGGCTATTAGTACTAACTGATCAGTAAATATATCACAAGTAATTAGTAAACACGGAGGTTCATTTTTATTGGGTAAGTTTCTCACTGTGAAGGGAAGGAGGCTACCAGGACATGATGTTTCTCTGATGCCCCCCAGGCGTGGCCAGCTGATTTCCCTTGTAAAGAGACAGAGAGAAAAACCGGACAGGAAGGTGGAGAAAGAGAGCCAGCAAAGCAGTGCTCAGGGTGGCAATTTGCACAAGGCCACAGAAGGGAGCTGAAGGCGAGGGCATGGATTTCCTTAAGGCCCTCCCTGCTTCTACGCGCCTGGAGAGTTTCTGTGACCCCGTGGAGCAGCTGCCTCCCGGCCTAAACACTTTACAAGCTGTGAAGTTGTGTCTATGCTGGGGATCATTGAGCGGCGGTTTGGCATGAACCTCTCTCATGCTACAGTGCTGAGGAAAACAGCCATGAAGCTACTGGAGATGGTGAATCGTATTTCGATGGGTAAATAACAAAGGAATACAGAAACCATGATTGAGTACTGTCACAGAGTTTCTACAGCAGCAGGTACTCAACCTTTGAAGAAAACAAATTCCTTTGTGGCCAGTCCTGCCTGGTAAGAGCCTCCTCAGGACCTGTGCTGCAAAATTTCCCACTTATGGGAACAGGTGTCTGCCAGCCTCGCAACGTCACCTGCGTCTCTCTGTTACACCCATGTAGGTGTCATGCTCCTTCTTGGCTTGCTTAAAAACTAAACCATATCACTACAGAAATAGGAAACTAGTGTGTGGCAGGAAAAGCACTGCCATTTCATAAACCAACAGGTATATTGAGGTCTACGTGAATACCAGCCTATGTTACTTACAGGCACCAGAAGCCTTGCCCACCTGCTGGGTAGATGCGAGGTGCCCGTTAAATTTTACATCTATTTCTAAGTATCCATCCAGTCTATTCTAACATCCAGAGAAGCAAAGTTTCTCAACCAGGAACTTCCCATGAGGCATACCTCTGGCCACACTTTGTAGGTCTGTATAACCGCACTGGTCTTTTCAAGGTGACATGGGCCTTCAATATCATTAATAGAGTAAGAGAGACAGCTAGAGGCATGGCTAGCTTATACACATTTGTAATCTAGAGAGTGTATCTTATATTAGCTATGGGCCAAGAATATGATCACTAGCTATTTTTTTTTCCAGTACTGGCTAAATGTTGCTTAAGCACCACGAATTGTTGTCCTCATATATGTAATAAACTACAGGAAGATACAAAATATCTGAACATACTAAAATAACAATATGCATTTCTGACTCCATCTGTAGGTTCCACCATTATCCCATCTTTATGGATGCCGGAAGATTACATTGGATAAACTTGTTTATGTGCCTGTTTCTAAGGAACTGAATAATGAAGAGGCCTGATGCTGGATCTCTTTGAATCAGTAGCTCTGTCTCCGGGAATTTATTTCAAAGAAACAAATCAGGGCTGTGCAGAGACTTATGTAAAATGACGTTCAAAGCAGTTTTGTCCCAAGAACAAAAGATGCCACAACCGAGGCATCCAGCGATGAGAAGTGATATACACAGAATGAAATGCTGTTTTATAAAGATCATCAAATGGCAGGAGCATGGGCACAGTATTATATTAAATGAGGGAAAAAAAGGATTTACTATGTATTGAAAAATGTGCACAGAAAACTGTTGAAAGTAAACACACCAAAATAGTCTGGTGATAGGAATGTGAACAGGTCGTTCCTCTTTGGTCTAGTCTGCTTTGCTACGTTCTATGAAGAATAAATATTATCTTTATAGTGATAACACATATACATCCAGCCACACTTTGTCCCTTTGACTCAGAAATCCTACTTATAAAACTATTCTAAAAGCATGTATACATTATTCACTAAGATTTATATTAAATTTTTAATGTAAACTATCACAGTATGAGAGAGAAAAATATATGACTTAAAAATTTCAACAATAAGACAACGATGAAACAAATTATCATCCGACCTCATGATACGCTGTTAGCTTTTTCAGGGTGTGGTGGTGGGTATCTACTAGGAAGGCTGAGAGATGAGGACTGTTGAGAGTTCAAGACCAGTCAGGGCTACATAGCAAGTACCAGGCCAACTTAGCAAGAACCTATCTCAAAATCAAAAGGAAGGAGTAAGTAGCTCAATGATACAGCTATTCCCAGCATGCACAAAGCCTCAGATTCAGTCCTTAGGACCAGAAAGAAAGAAAGATAGCTTTAGATTATTCTGATATAAATTGTAGTGACACCCATGATGCTGGTGACCAGTGTTATTTAAAACCTCAGACCAGAATGAAGTGTAAATTCTAACTGCATGAAGTGCACTAGAAAAAGAAGGTGAAAGATGCAGGAATTTAAAAAAAAAGAAAAACAACAACAACAACAACAACAACAACAACGAGTTATGCCCAGTAGGGGTATGGAAATTAGAAAAAAAAATAAAGAAGAAAATGAACGTTATCTAGTAGTCACTCGGTTTTGAAAAGCATAAAAATAACAAAATGCACACTTTCTCAATGAAAACAGGAAATGACTGACAAAGAAGGAAGGAAGAACTTTCCTATAACTACAACACTCTAACTGGAAAAATAAAACACACATTCTGCTGTCTTGGCTGTATGGTAGAGTGGGAGAGCGAGGGACTGTCAGCACTCACCCTGCTCCACCCTCAGGGATGGTCAGAGGGTCGCGGGCAAGTACTGTGGTCTCCAGAGTAAAAGCAGAAGATGCATTCAAGACATGGGGATCAAGCATTCCCTACAACAAAGTTTGTGATGTTCTTTCTCTTGGCTTGGTCCACTCTCCTTCACACAAAAGATCTACAGTCTTTTTTCCCTTTGGCTCCAATAAAATCCCTGGCCAAAAAGCCAGAAGTCAACACAGCTTTAGTTAAATGGTTAGAGGCATCTACTATAAGGCCTACCCTAAAAAAAAATAAATAAAAAATAAATAAATAAATGTTGCCTCAATGCAGGGTAATAGAGACTGGGGAAGGGGGTGGAGGGCTGGAAGCAGCTCCCACCAGTCTCCTGAGGTCACAATACCACCTCAATAATACTTTGGAGAAACTCTGGGCAGTGACAGACATTGCTTCTGAGATGGGTTTGTGCAGTCACGAGGCCAGCCACAAGGCAAAGATAAACTGCAGGGCACAGGATTTGACTGGTTAACTTAGCTCCTGGCCGTGCGGGAAGGGCAGGTGACAAGAGGCAGGCAGAGGCAGAGGCAGCCCTCCTGTTCCTAGCCAGGCTGGAAAGGAAGGAAGCTCCAGCATGCTGCAGTCCTGTGTGAATAAGGTCCTGTCTTCATATCCTCTAAGGATTATTTCCGACTCAGGCCTGAAAGATCATCTCAGGACATTCGCCAGACACCCAGGAATAGCTCTTGGCTTCAGTCACAAGATTCACCACCAAATGCATTCCTTTTCCTCACCGTACAGTACAATCCTCCCTTTCTATCCGAACGTAAGAGACTTGACTGGGTTGACTGGGAGAAAAATGCTGATCTTGTTAAAACATTCACCATGGGATTGCCAAGGTACCGAGATAGCCTCAGCCCAGGAAAGGGAAAGAGGAAGGGCCCAATCCATCATTTAGTACTCATTAAGTATCTATTTGTAGGACTCAGGGAACAAAGAGCAGTCATAGCCCCTGGCTCTGCAGCATGACGAACACATGGCCACTGGGAGAGAGGGAGGGTGAGACCCAACACAGGCCTTTTGAGGGAGGCTGTATGAATCCAGTGTGCAGCAGGCTGGCTGGCTGTGAAAAAAAAAAATCCTGTTCTCTCTATGGCCAGGCACAAATACACTGTTGTGCCCATGGGGTAGGGGAGAAGGAGAAGCCTCCCATGGGAACAATTCCAGCCATCTGCAGGCCCTAACCCAGGGACTTTCCACAACAGTGAGCGTGGTCTTTGTGTCTAGGCTTCTAAGCTAAAAGGGAAGGTGCCGGACTCTCCTACAAAGAAGACTTGCAATACCCAGGGATGTGTGGTAGCTTAAGCCGGTGTCACTCGGAGGAGACAGACAGCTCACGTTTCTAAATCCAATGGGCCCGCCTGCTGTATATCTCGTCACTATGAGAGAAGTAGGACAAAGGTCAGGAGAAAGAAAACTTGCCACGAGCCCAGCCATGTGTCATGACTATGGCTGAGCATCTCCTGCCAGAGAGTTTTGGGATTTTTAGCTTTCCGTCTCTCTGGGGACAACTGAAGTTTTTTTAAAGTCCGATGTTTGTGAAAGATGCTTTCCCGGTGACCATGGAACCTTCTGTGGAGGGGAGGGGAGCCCAGGAGCAGTGAGGAGTGTGAGGGAACCGCTCCTTCTGGTTTTCAGAAAGCCTTTCTGGACTGGAGAGCCTGGATGCCAGTCTGACTGAGAGATGATGTCAAAGGCAGGCATGCATGACCAGAGGAAACAGCAGGTAGAATACCAAAGGCAACCAAAGAAGAGCCTCGGGAGAGGCTATGGCCAAGCTGGGTCGGCAGGGTGCTGGCCTAGAATGTTTGAGGCTCTGGGTTTACAGCACCCCAAACACAGATGTGGTGACACAGTTTGTTACCCCAGCACTTGGGGTGAGAAGATCAGAAGCGTAAGGTCACCCTCAGCAACATGGAGAGTTCTATATGCCAGCCTGAGCTAGAGACCTTGTCTATAAATAAGTAACTTAAGAATTAAAGGAGTCTGAGGGAAGAAAATGGTATCAACTCACCACACCTTGGACCAGAAGCTGTGGAAGGAACAGGTTTAGATGTGAGGGTACCATCAACTATTTGTAGAGTTAAGCATGGTGATAAAAATTGGATGGTCTGGGTACACTGTGCCAGAAGAAGTTAGGGGACAAGGCCAAAAGTGCCATGGCCCCTTGGGGTTTAGTTTAAGGGCTCATTGGAAGATAGCAATGGGCAATTTGAGAGGAGACCCTCAGAGAAAGACATATCCCCATGCATCACATTCGTACAGTAGTGGGTTCATAGAAAGAGCAGGCCCTACCAGGAAGCCACTGACTGCCTTGCACTGGATGGCAGTCCAGTGCACACATTCCTGTCCCATAGGCTGGTGCCTGGTCGGGAAACCCATAGACACAGCATGGGGATGGAGCTACAACCCTTAAGGACATTAATATCCTCACGGAGACTCTCCCACATGGCTCTGAGAGCTTGCTACCGCCCACAGCCTGAGCTAAATGTACTAGGCTTTCTAGTAACCATTTACTCACCCACCCCCGTGGGGTGTGATAATTCCTGCCAAATAAATGTGCCACGTGGGTTTCACTTATTTGAATGACTCTCCAGATGGATATGAAGACAAAACAAGGCATTGGCTCCACATTTTTATACACGCTCACGAAAACGGGATGAACTCAGGGCTGAGGATGTAGCTCAGTCAGTACAGCGCTTGCCTGGCGTACATATGACCCTGGGTTTGAGCCCCAGAACCACGTAAACTGGGCATGGGACTCTGTGCCTATAATCCCAGCACTTGAGAGGCAGAGGCAAAAGAATTAAGAGTTTAAAGTCAATCTTTTGCTAGTCTGGGATACATGAGCCCTTGTCTCAAAATACAACAGAACAGAACAAAAATTACTGGTATACATTTCTAAACGATAATAGAAGGGCTGTCCTGACTCCTTCAGAGGATAAAAGGGACATGCCTGAACAGGCATGGGCTTGACCGATACCTCCTGTGGGGCCTTTAGAGACCACCACAGAAGCTACTTCTAAATCAAGAGACCCTTCCCCGTAATACCTTCCCTGTATGCATATAGGCATGTGAGAGGGGAAAAGATGATGGCTAAAGGATACAAAGTCATAGCAAGGCACTCCTGCCACTGAAGACCTGCCAATGGGAGGGTAATATGGTACCCATGTTCTGAAGACCCATCCCAACATCAATGGAAAGTATAAAGTCCCACAGGCATTGAAAGAATGGCCATGCACGATACAGAGAGGCCAGGAAAGCTTAATTCTGGGTAGGTCTGGAAGGTAGGGGAATGACTTAAAAGTCCAATGGGCCACTTATATGACGACCTTGCTTCAAGGTCAAATCACAAGCCTGAGATTCTGTTTCATCTGCCAAGTCCTAATTGATGTCTCCAGCCTTTACTCGGTTCCTTGGAAAAGCAGGTCTCAGTAAAAGCCACATGCTATTATTATCCTCAGGAATAAAGCCAAGAACAGAGCACCAAGTTCCCACCCTTAGCTCCAAGCAGAGCCCAAGCATGCAGGGCGACAGGCTTTAGCCGAGAGCCAGGCCCAGCCAATCCCCAGGGCGTTGGTGGGAAAGCTTTTAATTTGATGGCACCAGCTCGGTGAGGGCCCGGAGAGTACCCATCATTTGACAATTGCCAGACCAGCTCCCAGCAGAGCCCCACACTTTGCATAAACAGGCAGCCGAGGGGTATCTGAAGCTGCAGTAAAATTACATGTGAGAGATGGGGTTGCCCTCCTCAAGGCTCTCATTTTCCTTCAAAGCCCAGCCCTCGCTGATTCCAGGTCATGACATCTCAGACTCTGTGGGATCACATCATCGGTGCCCAAACATTTTGGCCAAGCTGCATACGTTCCAGAAGTGCATGTACATGCAGGTTCCCATGAGCCCCGGGCCCTGGATACAGCAACCAGTCTATCAGGTTAAATGTAGAAAGTGCCTTGTAAATGCTGCTTGGCTAAACACTATAACTTTCCCATTTCTTTTCATTAGACAACCAAGAGCCTTTTCTGAAATCATCCATAATAAGAGCTCCAGGTAAGCTATGTGGGCACGGGGCAGTGGTCCCTACACCCAGGGGACAGGTAGACTTCCCTTGGGCTGTAGGAACTGGGCCCTCAATTCAGCAGGATGAGAAAGGAAGCCTTGAAGGTCTTTTTCTCAGGAGGTGTCCAGGTATTGCAAGAATCCAGAAATGCTTTTCTTTTCCTCCAGCCACCTCAGGCCCCATTCAGGACTCACCACCCAGTATGACAGTCCCTTCCTCCATGGTCACCTGTGCAAAGGCTCCAGTACATTGGGATCTGAGAAGACTGCCTGACTCTTTTGTTTGGGATGTGTTTACAGATTATAACACACACACACACACACACACACACACACACACACACACGCACACGCACATGCACACGCACGCATGCGCACACACACACATGACAACTACAGCTGGAAAAGTTCTGGGGTGGAAAGCTACAACCCGGAACTGAAATACACCCTCACCTGTAACCAAGACACTGAGACTGGTATCCAGAATTACCCCCAGCAGGTGGGCCAGGAAACTTCCAGAACTCCCATCTGACCACAGGGCCCTCAGCTGACTTCCTCAAGTCCCTCTCCAGGGAAAGAAGGTGAGAAGGTCTAGAAAGACCATTTTCCCTTAGGCTCCTCACCCCCTGCAGGCCAACAGGATCCTTGTTTGTAGCCACCAAGCGAGGCCTGATGTGTTGACACAAAACAAAGGGCCTCCTGAATCTCCCAAGCCTGTAAGCTCCCAACCTTAGCTTTCATCTTGGCTTCTCTTTGATTACTTGCCTCCCATCATGTGGCATCTGTCCCCGCCTTTCTATTTGTTTCATCCTTTACAAAGTGAGTGTCCCTGAAACAGTTGGAAGGAGGCAACAACTGGAGTAAGCCTAGACTCAGCCAGAACTAGGGCTGCATGAAGACACAGGGTATGTCAGATCAAAACCATTAGGGGTTGAGAGCCAAGTCCCCAAATAGGGGTGGGCTAGGGTCTCAGGGTGAAGGTAAGAGGGCATTCCTTTGGGAGCTACAGCCAAGAATGAGCAAAGTAATGTGCGCGGAGTGTTTTCTACTTCCTGCTTTGTTCGTCTTGCCTGGGCTAGCTGCTGTACAAAATATTCCCTTACGGATACTTCTCTCCTCCCAAACTGGCAGTCTAAGGACTCTCTGGTGATCCAAAAACCAGCTGTCTGTCCCAGAGGTAAGCAATGTGCTCTGTTGCTGGCTGGTATGTTATCCCTAGCCACCCACCCCTCTGTCATGTTGAAACTTCCTGACACTCTAAGAGCACTGGTCAAAAATGAGGAAGGAGGCCTCACACTCTGTTTTTACTGTCCTATGTATTTATCTCCAGTAGACGGGATAAGCCCTAAGCTACTGTCTCGCAATGGCATCCATAAAGGAGAGTCCTCTTCAGGTCTGTGTGCTTGAAACATGAGCTCTGAAGCTGACAGTCAACTGTCACCCTGAGAAGACAGGTAGCCATACTTCTATCAGACTACCCTTCCCCACAGCTGCATTTTTTTTTTCAACTGCATAAAGCCTGGCTAGAGAGAAGGGTCTGCTGCTATTTGTAGACTGAAGATTGCTAGCTAGTGATGTCATTAATGTTTACTGTACTCCCAGGTGCCCCAGCACCAGCCCAGGCACTATAAATGCTTTGAACCTATGCTCTCATCAAGCTGACTCTTCATCACAATCCTCTAGGCTGTGGACCACTGCTGCCTTGATTTACAAATGAAGAAACCCAGGCTGCTGGCAGTCAAGGACTTTCTCAAGGTGACACGGCTCTTACAGGTGATACTGGAGTCCCCAAACCAAGACTTCCAGTCTCAGCAAAAACCGCAAGGCTCCAAGAAGTTTGAACTCACCTGATAGGAAAGGCCATCCTTCCGGGGACTGAGGCCAATCTCTTCCATGGATGGGGTGTTCATCATCACCTCGGTCATCTCAGCCGATCTCAGATAGTCAGGGCTGCGAAGAAATCCACACCAAAAGTCAACATACTCTCCCACAGGCACGTTCCTTCTCTTAATGACTTCGTGGGCCCAAGATGAGGGGATTGGCTAAGGATAGGATGAGAGATGCTCAAACAGCTCACAGAAAAACAAGCTCACCTGAGGAAGCAACCTTCAACCCCACAGCGCTATAGCTCCCTCACCTCCAGAGATAAAGACCCTTCCCTGCCTCCAACCCCTGCACAAAGCGAGCTTGGATCATCTGTTAAACAAACTAGAAACCAGAGAGAAAGAGAGAGAGAGAGAGAGAGAGAGAGAGAGAGAGAGAGACAGACAGACAGACAGACAGACAGACAGACACAGAGAGACAGACAGAGTCAGAGACACAGAGAGAGAGACAGACAGACAGAGACAGAGACAGAGACACAGAGAGAGACAGACAGAGAGACAGAGACACACAGAGAGAGACAGAGACAGAGAGACAGGGAGACAGAGAGACAGAGAGACAGAGAGAGAGAGAGAGAGAGAGAGAGAGAGAGAGAGAGAGAGACAGACAGAGACAGAGACAGAGAGACAGAGACGCACAGAGACAGAGAGACAGAGAGAAAGAGAGACACACACACAGAGAGAGAGAGAGAGAGACAGAGACAGAGAGAGAGACAGAGAGAGAGAGACAGAGACAGAGAGAGAGAGTCTGTCTATATGAAACAAATGCAGCTAGGTTTCCCTTCACCCCTCCACTAAGAATAATCTTGCCCATGAATTTCCAATGGGAACTGCACAGTAGAATTACATAATAACAATAACAGTCCAGCCTCAGGGAAACAAAGTCTAATCATGGTGCCTCCTTAACTGTCTCTGTCTGTCTGGTGCCCCTTTAGGCAAAATGTCCCACCCCAAGGGGTCAGCTTTTCTGCAAGCTTCACATCTGCCATCCTACCCCTTTCTGTGGTGCTAGCAGCAGCTGCTACCAGCTCCCAGCATGAAAAACATCCCAGGATTAAAAGCCTTAAAGATACACAGATTCTGAATGCAAGGAAATTTCCAGAGGGGCCAAAATTGGCCCACCAATGGCTGACATGTGAAAGTACTTTGTGCTCTCTAAGCAGGGTACAAACAGTCCATTATCTTCGCACAAGCCACGGGCGTACACAGACTTCAGTATGCAGAGTCCCAAACGCACATACCAAATCCAGGTACCCACGACATAACATCTAGTATTTTCACTATCACATCTGTGCACACGGTTTTAAAAAGGTAAAAGGCAAGGCAGGGGCGGGCTTTAGAGAAACTACATCTAAGAAAACAGGAAGACAAAAATCCTTTGGTGGGGGGTGGGGGACGGTGTACCAAAAGTAGAAATGATATTTGGCCCCGAGAACGGAAGCGATCAATCAGTTCTGCCTGCCCTCACCACTTAGGAGCTGGGCTATCTTTTACAAACCATGGAACCTCTCTGAGCTGCAGGAGCCCTGTTTATTACCAAAATGCTAATAATTGCTAATAACGCACATCTCGTGGTTGCGTCTGGAGGGGAAATTTTTGCAGACATCGAGGGAAGTGCTAATTAACAAAATAATCATAAACATAATGGAAGAGTGGGGGGCTAATATGTCCAAGAGCTCCTAACATCTACCTTACTAAATTTTGAACGGGGGGGGGCGGGGGGAGGGGGGCACAAGGCCTCCATCACTCTTCAAAGCCTCTCCCAGATGGCGCCTGACTTGTCTGCACATGAGAGGGCACACAAGTTTCAGGTGTAGGGAATTTTTACTTCTTTTGGAAAGTCGTGGCCTCTCTAATCAGAGACAAACTGAGAGGGAGAGTCTAAAAAAGGGTGACTAGCTTGGGGGCCGGTATAGGTTTAGAAAGCTAGACTTTTCACAATTTCCTCCCGGGTCTGGAAAAGCTGCCTCCAACCCCCAAAGAAGAGTCAGTAGAGCGTCCACACCACAGGGGTGTGACCAGGCCCCTCATGCCTCCTAGAGCGGCGGCGTTCTGTTCTTTCTGGGAACTGTGGCGCGGGGCCCAAAAAGTTAAAACAAGAAACATGAACTTCCAGAGTTCTTGGGCTCAGCAGAACAGCGCCGTGACTACGGCCCACTTTCCCCAAGCTTAGAGCTTGCCTTGGACCCAGAACTGGCTCTCCAAGGCCGGCACCTGCAAGCTCGCCTCAGGTCCACCGGCGGGCGTTTGTCTCCTTATAGCGCCCATCCTCTACCCCACAGCAAGAAGGAAGAAGCAGCTGGCTCGCACTTTCCAACAGTTAGGGGCCTCTCCCCGTATCCTTCCTGGCTCTGACGCCCCACAACCTGATCCTCCCGGGCTAGAGGCAGACCACTGCAGCCACCCACTCAGCTGTGACCGGCTTCATCCAATCTAGCACTGGGAAAGCCTACTCCTTCCCAGCCCCGGCCCTCCACAAAGGCGCTTTGGATTTTAGAAGCTACAGAGAGGGCAAGGGTTGAGGTGTAACGTGCACCCTGCTGCTTGTCGCTTGGCTGTGTAGAGAGCGTCTCCCTCTTCCCAAGCTCTGCAAACCGAGAGGCCGCCACAGCTCTGCCCTGCTGCAGCCACCCTCGACGCGGAGACTTGCGTGCAAACAAAAAGGAAAAGGGGAGGGGCCCGGTGAGCCGGAGCCCATGCACCAAGCGGGGTTCATCTCCTGCCGCCCTCAGCAGACAAGGTTTCCTTAGGGGACTTCAGAAGGGACCCCCGGGTTCTCCCCCCACCCACCGCCACCATATCCACACCCTCTGGCCGCCACTTCAGCGACGGTTCCGAGTTCACTTCCTTTGTCTGGATGCTCTCAGCACCGCCTCCCCCAACCCCCAGCTTTGCAACCTTGACGTCGACTCCTGCAGGGGCTGAGGCGGCAGGTTAATCCGCGCTGGGTGTCGGTCCCACTCTTTGGCCTCGCACCCGGAGCCGGCAGCTAAGCAGCCGCCGGACCCCGCAGCCACCCGGGTTAAATGGGGGTCCGCCTCAGGCGCAGGATACTCACCAGTGAATGGGAAAATATACAGACATGAAGTCCTAGGGGAGGCTGACCCACGCCCTTGTGATTTAAAATATAAAAACAAAATAACGATCACTTCGTCCTGAATGAGGATGACAGGGGGTGCAGAGGAAAGCAGCGGGCAGCTACGAGCGAGCACAGGGCGATCACGGTCCGCGTTTCCGAGACAGCCTTGCTGCCAGCGGCGTAGGTAGTGAAGACCAAGCTCCCTGCTCTCCACCGAGCTCCGGGTCCCACAAAGAGCCCGGGAAGCCGCATTTATAGGGGCTGGGCGGGGCTTGTCCCCGAGCGGCCCCGCCTCTCCTCGCCCTCACTTACAATAACGTCACCAAAATCATGAATGGCTTCAGCGCTCTCAGCTCCCGCGGGCGGCTACGGGGACAGGCACTGCTCTGCACCCCGTCTGAGCTGGTTCGCAGCAGCTACGAGCCCGGCCCCCTCCCCACCGTTCCCACGCGCGCGCGCGCACACACACATTCACACACACACACTCACACACACGCACACACCACGCGCGCGATTCCTACCCACAAATCTGCAGCGTCCGCAGCCCCCTCCCCGCATACACCCCGGGACTCTGAAGGCTGCCGGGATGGGTGGGTGTGTGGAAGGCGTTGGGGCCCACACGGGACTTAACAGTTCACCGGGGGAGGGCGCCATTCCTCCACCCGGGAGCCTGCTGCCGGGCTCTCTGTGACGCCCGCATCTCAGGACCCTCTTCACTGGTTTTTCTGCAGACTAGGCCTCTCTTGGGGATCATCGTCCATGGCACCCTGATCGTGGCGCCCAGGGCAAGATCAGGAAAAAGAAAGAGACAGGAAAGAGGTTACAGAGTCACGGAGCTGGGAGCACCAGCACCCGCGGAGGCATGTTGGCTTTCTGAAAGTCTACAGTCCTGGGGTCCATGGAGGGTTCTGTTTGTGGGAGAAAGGATGTGGTGTCTTAACTAGGGTTTTTCCATTGCGTGAACGCGCTTGCGTGCGCTTTCTCTCTCTCTCTCTCTCTCTCTCTCTCTCTCTCTCTCTCTCTCTCTCTCTCTCTCTCTCTCTCTCTCTCTCTCACACACACACACACACACACACACACACACACACACACACACACACACACGGTTGGGAGTAGGAGTAGAGGCTGCAGGGTGCGATTCCCTCCCTTTAGCCTTAGCTTCCCGAACTGTTCTGACATCAAACACAAAGAGCTTCGGGAAACTGACTCCTTCATTGCCCAGGAATTGCTGTTCCAATGTCTATCTTAGGGACTAAGCTGCTGTGCAGCCCCCAGAGCCAGGAAGACAGGAGTTGGACTCAGTACCCAGCACTGCCCCTCTGTGGCCTCTGTTTCCATTACTCTTGTCAAACAGCTTCCTAACCTTGACCTATGTGCATAAAGGGACCAGGGAAAGAGAGAGCTGTGGTGGAAAATTAAGCACGATTAAATGTGATTTAAAATGTCTGCACCCTGAAAGAAAAATGGAACTATGCTGGTTCTTTCCGGGGGGGTGGGGGGGGGGGGAAGGCTGCTAGGTTCAAGAGAGGGGTTTTCAGCGGCAGGGCCATGAGGTTGCTGGGAAAGAGGACCTCATAATTGTCAGCATCCCCTCTTTCCCTCGAATTAATCCTCAAATAAAAGAAACCTATAAGAGCGATTTTGCAATACTTGCCTTCGCCAGCAGTTGTACATACATACAACCTGAGTAAAAGCTGGAGCTAACTAAAAAGAACAGTGTCCATAAACCCCGTGATGAGGAAACCGCAGAAGGCCCCTACTCCTTGAGACAAATGAAGAGTTGCCTGTGCCACTCAGGAGTACTTCCGGCCAGGTGGCAGGGGTCTATGGAGGGCCCTGCTTTATAAATAGTTGCCAAGGGAAGATGGTCCATAGTGTATTCCTATCAAGAGAGGGGCTGCTTATACCTTTTAATAGGATGGGGGGAAAGTACCTCAATGTCATTGGCTGGCATGTGGCATATTGCGTGTTGTCACTTTGGGGCCTACGAGCTAGGTTCTAGGCAGAGATTTCCTGGAAACCTTCTGAGGCGTGGTCTCTGAAGCAGGCCCTGGGAGGAGCTGAAGGAAGCCATGTTGGCCCATAGCAATTCCTCACAAGGCCTGGGGGAAAGGCTATCATACCGTCCCGACCTATCACAGGCGCACTTCACACATTTGTGATTGTTACCTTGTGAAGCTACCAAAAGTGACAAAGTTATCTTAACCCGTTTATCACCACCACACACCGTGGAAGGCGATTAGACCTTTGTGGGGAGAGGATGTGAAGCAAGGCCTCCCTCTAGAACAACAACTTGGCCCGGTGGAAAATATCCAACGCTGGAAGACACTGAGGTAGTGCAAGGTGACTACTTTTTTGGGAAACTGCATGAATGAACCATTTAGCTCAGTTTCACCTGTCAGTAAATTAGAGCAGAAGACTGGCCTCAGATGGCGACTCTCAAATCTATACCAGGCCGGTCCCATTTATACAGCCCCTTGCAGTCTTCCAAAACATGTTGCTCTGCTGGCTTTCAACCCAATGTGATGAGATGAAAAGGCACAACTAACAGTTTGGGACCCTTCAGTTAACAGGTGTCCAAAACATAGCTGAAATAAAATTAGGAAACTTGCCAAAGCTAGACAAGGTTAGGCCCGGGCCTAGGGCCAGAACTCAAGGACTAAGCACACGGCTTCCCCTTCCGTTACACTGTTTCCATCTCCACGTTTCAAAGGTAGAGGTGGTGCATGAGCCTTTAATGCCAGTACTCGGGAGGCAGAGGCAGGCAGATGTTTGTGAGTTCGAGGCCAGCCTGGTCTATATAGGACAGCCAGATTCTAAGAAACCCTGTCTCAAACAAAACAACAACCGAACCCAAACAAACAAAGATACAGGAGATCTTTAAGGCACACCTCGACCATTTCTTCTCTTTGCTCTATGAGATGGGTTTCTACCCTTACTGCCTTTGAATAAACGAAGGACAGAAACACCAGCAAACGAGATGACTTTAAGCTACAGAACCGAGGAGCTGAAAGAGACCTTCCAAATCGAGGCTTCCAGGCTCCTTGTTTTACAGGCGAGAAGACACTTAGCGGATTAAATGGCATGTCCAAGGTCACCAGGCTGTTAGTGATGCAGATGGAAACTGCACTTTCAGGCCACTGGTCAAGTGTTTTTTCCGTGATCACGCCACAGTGTGCACCCTATTTGCCAAGAAGCCCACAGCAGAGATACAGTGAGGGACCTACGCTCCTTAAACCTCCGGCCATCAACCGCCATCTCCTACTGTATGCAGAGCTCCACACTGTCTCCTTCATCCACCTTTGTCCTGAGGCACCAGAGGGTTGAATTGCAATTCAGTTTGAATAGAAAATCTAGACAGAATTATTTTGCCTTCTGATCTCACATAAGTCTAGTTTTTTAGCTCCTTTTCCCTCTTGCCTAAAATTAGTCGTGCACGCCTTTAATCCCAGCACTGGGGAGGCAGAGGCTGGCCAATGGCTGTGAGTTGAAGGCCAGCTTGGTCTACACAGTGACTCCAGAACAGCCAAGGCTATACAGAGAAACCCTGTCTTGAAAAAGCAAAAAAAAAGTTTAAAAAACAATAAGCGTAATAAACTTCAGATATGAATATATCGTGATATATGTACACATATAGACATACATATGGTGTAATAATCATTTTTGGGTTTTTTTGTTTTGTTTTGTTTTGAGAAAGGGTATCAGTCTAAAGCCCAGGCTAGCCTGGAACTTGTAGCAATTTTCCTGCTTCAGCCTCCCAAGTGCTGGGAATTAGAGCTGTGAGCCACCACAGCCAGCTGAACTTAAAATCGTATTAGAGTTAATTCGTTTGTAACTATGTGTGTAGGGAGCACATAGCTAACTATTCGTCTTCCTCCATCTAAACTCAGCCACCAATGTGGCCCACGTTAGGTCTCCTTTTGTTTTGCCCAGTAGTGGTGAAGCTGGCATTTTGGTTAATCACATAGCACTTTACCAAGTATGTTTGATCTGTTCAAGGAGGGCTGGGGAAAGCAAGGAGCAACATTTGTGGAGGTGTTCTCATGTTTATGCCCCAGAACACCTTAGTCACAGGCTCTGTGGCTCCACTTTATGGATGAATGAAGGCATGCAGTCTCTAGGGATTAAGCCACGGGGCCTTCTAGTGGCTAAGCTACTATAACTCTGGGGCTTGCTAGTTCCAAAGCCTGTGTCCCCTACAGTCTCACACTTACCATGCCTCTGTGCCTTTGCTTGTTTTACTGAACTGTGAGCTGCACACAACAATAGCAGAGACAGGACTCTTGGTAGCTATCCAGTAGGGCAGGGCAGGCAGAATAAACATGTTACCCACCCTGGAAACCTGGGAACTTCTTAAAGATGTCAATCAAAGGCTTGGGTGAGTAGACAGGGAACCTGGGGCCAGTTTTTTCAGTGAAACTTACTTGGGTATAGAAGCCATCTAAACAGCAAGCAAGAATGTATGTGGGCTGAAGTGAGAATAAATGAGAGGCTGTTGTGAAAACACTTGGTGTGTTGGAAAGCACTGAGCAGACGCAGGGCTTGCTCTTACGGTGTTTGGGGGAGAAAAACGAGTTCAACAGAGTCCATGTGTAGCATCTGCTACAAAGTCTTTTACATTTTAGACAGAGCTCTTGATTTCCCCCCTCAGGTCGCCCCACTTGATGTTTTCAGCTGCCAGGGGATAGACTTCACTAGTGATGCTCTGTCCGGTGGCTCCTCCTGTTGGCTCCAGTGTCTTGTGTCTCCCTACCAGCACCATACCTCCCAAGACATGCCCGGCTTGCTACCTAATGAATACAGAGGCCCAGGAATGTAAATCTACCTTCTCACCTTGGTCATTACAGGAGGAGCAGTCAACCATATAAAACCCCCAAACCCACGAGACAAAAATCTTTCAGCTTTTGATTTACTTTGCTGAGCATTTTCAAGTAAGATCTAAACCCAGCACTCAGGAGGAAGAGGCAGGCAGATCTCCGTAAGTGCGGGCAGCCTGGTCTACATAGTGAGTTCTAGGATAGCCAAAGCTACAAACAAATAGGCTTGACCTCTCTGCCTCAGGCTCCTAAAGCAATCACAGCACTCACTAGGTGTCTATCCCCTTTGTAGGTCTCAGAGAGATAATGATATTGAGAGAAAAAGAATCTACAAATTACTGGGAGCAAGGCGCCTTTGCATTGAGACCCTGCAGCCCCACAGAAAGCCTGTGGTCCTCCTGCCCACGCTGTCTCAGCAGATGCCTCCTTCTTCCCAGCCAGAATCCCCTCACCCTAAAAGAGGCCTGGGAGCTGATTGCCTATAAACTCTTGCCTTCCCAAATATCAAAGAGACTCGGGCCTGGCTTTTTCTTTATTTCTATCAAGGGGCCTTTGAATCAAAGGGATTTTTTTTTCTTTCTGAGAATGAAAACACTACAGAATCTTGAGGGACCAGGCCCTAAAAGAAAACACTCCAACTGGAACTGGTTCAAGGCCCTCGTGTCCAATTAAGGAAACACTTGAATTCCTGCGCCAGCTCTGGCTCTATCTTTCTTTCTCTCCCTCCACATCCACACAGGAATGCACTTCCGCAGCCAGCAGGAGAGGTTACTATCACAGGGACACTGTTGAAATAGCAGAGAGCTCCTCTGGTGGGCTGGGCTTGTCAAGGCTTTAGACAAAGAGCAGGCACTACAGAACAATGCAAACACCCCTGTACCAACCCAATCCTGCTCCTAAACAGCCCAGAGATGCCCCCCACCCCACCCCAGAAACCCCACCATACCTGTGGGGTTATGAAAAAGGAAGAAAGCACGCCAGTAGCTTCCCTGGGTAGAATCACGCTTCCAGTTTCCTTTTTAAATAGACGGGATGCCAGCTAGCTTCCTGCAGGGGCAACTGATCACAGCAGAGTTCACACCCACTGCTCCTCTTTAGAGGAGCAAGCAGTCTGTGATGCCCTGTCCCCCAGAGAACGGCTTCTGAGCACTTCACAGCCTCTGAGTGGGTAACCTGAGCCAGCTCTAGCCTGCTGGAGTCCCTGGTGCACTTCACACCCACAAGGCACGCCTTGGAATCAGATAGCTGGGTCCGTCTTACAGCCTTCTGCCCTTTCAACAGTTCCAGCAGCATTAGCACCTATCATGTACTGGGCGGGGGGTGGGGGGTGGGGGGGTGGGGGGGGCGCTATTTGTAAGGAGCCACGCTAAGAAGACTTTGGATCTCTCCCATCTTTGTCCTCACCCTCACCCACACAAAGCCATTCCCTATGAGCACCCTCATTTGCAGAAGCACTGTGCCCAGAAGATGAACACAACCATAAAAATTCCTTATCTGGCATCAGGGACTCCCAGTGAATCATAAAGCTATAGCTCCTCGGTTCTCAACCTTCCTAACGCTGCAACCTTTTAATACAATTCCTTGTGTCATGGTGACCCCCCTCCCCCGACCATATATTTATTTTTCGTTGCTACTTCATAACTGTAACTGTGCTACTGTTGTGGATTGTAATGTAAGTACCTGATATGCAGTAGCAGAGGGGTCACGGCCCACAGGTTGAGAACCCCTTCTCTAGAGACATGGTTCACACAGTGCACAGACATAGAGTGTGCTGAGGCCCGTGGGCTTATGAAGAAATGAGGTGCTGTCTCTGATGCTGGGCAGAATGTTAAGCCCTGGGGAGGCAGGACTGAGATGCCAGTTCCTTCCCTCAATACTATGTGATAAGTGCCACAATGGAGACACATGGCCATGATAGAGATAGGACAGGTTCCATCATGAGGTGCAGGCCACGGAGAGGGGTGCCGAAGCTAAGCTCTACCAGAACGGGGAGTGTACCTAGCTGCGTACGAATGTCCCTTTGACATCTGGAGCACAGCAGGCACTCCCTCAATAGCTGTTGGATGAACAGTAGCAGGGGAAAAAGAGCCCGGATTAATATAGCTGATCTCAAAGGATGAAGAAAAGTCCGAGAACGGCAATGTCGCCAACAAGATCAGTGATTGATAGCAAAGGCTCAGGGGCAGGAGAGCATCAAGAGGATGCTGGGAACTAGAAGTAATCTCTCATCATCTACGAAGTTCAAGCAAAAACAAAACAAACAAACAAACAAAAAACCACCACCACAACAAAAAAAAACCCCATGTAACTGAATTCCAAAGCAAGCAAATCTCAATGTTTTAAGTGAGTTTACTACTCTGTATTGGGATGCATTTATGACTAGCCTGCAGCCCGCAGGCTGTAAATCGGGCATGCCTCACAGATCTTGGGAGGAGATACGGAAGCCTCCTATGATACCAGCTCTGCAAACAGAGTGACTGCCCTTGTCCTCTGCAGAGGGGCCGCACAGAGTTTCTTGCAGGGGGAAAAAAAGTCCCTCTCTCCTGTAAGCCAAACTGGTCCTCCATAGGCCCCTGTTAGCTGGGCTAGTGGCCAGCTAGGCATGAGTGGGTGGGATTTAGTTTGTATGATGTAAGTCTTTGGAGACTTCCCCGTCTGTCCCCCGCCTGGGTTTACACCTCTCTGCAGCCCCCTGCCCTCAGAACCTAGCACTTCACGACTGCTTCCCAGGCTCTTAAGCCTCCCTTTTCTTTTTCCCTCAAGTCTCAGAAGTTGCCAGGCCCAGAACTTAATGTGACACATAAATTCTCATCGCTACAAGGATGGCATGTGGCGCCAGGGAAAGCTGCTTCTACTAAGATAGTGTTTCAGGCAGGTTAAGTGTAAGAGGTACAACAGGGCCATGTCCACACAGGAAGGAGAGAGGCAGCGGGTGGTCTGGGTTGGACACCACCAGCAGGCAGGCACCCACAGGGGACAGCTGCCCCATCCCCATCTGTCACATCTATCTGACTGGAATCCCTGACCCTCGCTCTCATGTGATGACAGTATTTCAGTAGGACCAGCTTCAATGATTAATGGGACTAGAGGATCATTTTCTTCTTTCTAAGAAGAGACAGAGACTCAGAACCAAAAGGAAGTCCTCCAGTTGGACCCAGGGAACTTGATGACCCTGCACAGATGTGCACCAGCAGAGGTGTCTGTGGTCTCAGCCAGCCAGGAGGTCCCAGATTGCCAGTCTGAGTGATGTCAGATGCCAAAGCCCTCTCAAATGCTTGAGGGAGTGCCAGAGGGTCCCAGCAGGATGCAGAGCCCCAGAGAAGGTGTTTGGAGCTCATCCCAATGGAATGACCCCAGCCACTGAGGGTGAGAGGGAAGCTGGACATCTTTACCCTCACCATCATGACTCAGGGCCACTTTGGAAACCTGGCCTTGCACTCACTGCTGCCCTCAGAGCAGCTGCTTCTCCCCAGTGCTAGCACCAGAGGCTTTGGAGGATGCGGCTCTCCTTCACCACTTTTCCTAATGCTGAGACTCTTTAATACAGTTCATGTTCTGCTGACCCACAACCATAAAATTATTTTGTTGCTATTTCATAGATGTAATTTTGCTCCTGGTATGAATCCTAATGTAAAGATCTTATAGGCAGGAGATCTGATATGCCACCCCTTAAGGGGTCATGACCCACAGGCTGAGAACTGCTGCTTTAGAGCAAGAGGCAGAGGGAAAACAACCACGGGCATCTCTGCTCACTACTTGTCCATAACAAAAATCTTACATCAGTGTGTAGTGGTACATGCCTAGTATCCCAGCACTTGGGGGCTGAGGCAGGATGCTTTCTGGGTAGCATTAACCCAGGCTATTCAGTGGGACCTGGTCCAGAAGGAGGATGAGGCAGAGATAGTGTTAATTGGGCTTGGGTTGTTTTGGTTTGGTTTGATTTTTTGTTTTTGTTTTTGTTTGTTGTTGTTGTTGTTTCCTTTTGACAAGCCATCATCAGTTCTCTTTCCTTATCAGCGAGTTTATTCATCTGTTAAATGGTCTGATACTCCCTCCTTTCAAGTGCAATAGGCTCAGCTGAAAGAAGGAAGGAAGGAAGGAAGGAAGGAAAGAAGGAAGTTAGTTGAAAGCCTTATCAATGATTCCACTGTTGTTTATTAGTAGAAAAACAGCGAACTCACCAAGTGAGACATGTTCTGGGGTTCCCATCCCAGCCAGTCCAGAAGAGAGCAATGTCAACAACTGTGGCCCACACCCCATCTCTGCCTTTTTAAGACACCTTGCACTTGCCAGCACCATGTCTACAAGCACATACAGGACCGAGAGCTGAAGGTATCTGGGTGGCGCTAGCGCTCAGTGGCAGGTTCACAGGCCCCACCCTCATAACCCACCCTGCTACAGCCAGGGCCACAGACACTTCCACCGACATCTCATGTTGTCAGTCTGACAGGCATTAAGAAATAGCATGGTATCGAGTACCAGTAAGTTGCTCAGTTCTTTTGTTCTTAGGACTTCTGCATGTCCACACAAGCACACATGCTCCAGGCCAAGGACATCTCAGATTTGAACAAGTGCTCTGCGTTCTGGGTCAGTGCTGGGGGAAAGAACACCTACTCCCAGTCAAAACAGAAGCCTGTCCAATTCCCATTGTTTTACCATCTTTTGTTTGTGTGTTTGGGTATTTCCCGCAAATAGCAACGAACACCTGCTAGTGACTTCAGGGAAACAGGTGTGAGGCACAGGCTTGGTTCCAACAGGACTCTCTCTCTCTCTCTCTCTCTCTCTCTCTCTCTCTCTCTCTCTCTCTCTCACACACACACACACACACACACACACACACACACACACACACTTCTTTCTGGAGGGCAGTGATTCACACAGAAGGTGACAGGAGCATCATAGCCCAGGACCAGCCACCAGGCCGGAGTGCCTGACAGGGAGAAAGAGGGACAGCCAACAGGGTGCCACGAAGGCCATAAGCGAATGAGTTTTGACAGGAGGTAGGGGCGATGGGCAAAGCTGATGCCTAGACAGACCTTCAGGACTTCAGTTCTGTGGGCTTGGGGGATAAGAAGGGAGGGGAATGGAACAGGCCTGGAGGTCCTGAGCTTCTCTAGCCGGAGAAGCCAACTTAAGAGGGGCTGGTTGAGAAGGAGAAGGCCATGTCTTCTGACAGATGGAGCTTCCACGCAGTCACCCAGCATTCACAGAGTAGCAGCCATGCTATTGTCCAGCTACCAGTGCTTGTTGTTTCGCAGGCTCTGGGGCCTGTGGCTCTATGCTTCTTCTGTATACAGGCCTTGAGCCTGCAAGTGTGTGCTGTGGCTATTCGCACTGTTATACGCATTTGGCTTCTGCAGAAGCAGATGGAGACATGGCTTGGTATCCACACCTGGAGAAGGTAGGAAATGCCAAGCAAAAGAAAATCGAGTTCTGGTGAAGGCCTGACAACTCCGTGAGGAACTTTGGGGGCAAACATTACCTGTCAAAGTACCTCCCTGTGACAAAATGGCTGGACTTTTATTGCCTTGCCTCACTCAGTCCATAGTACGGGCTGCCTTACAAGGGTATGCACTTCAGAGGGGGGCACAGCTAGAAAAGGAGAACATCTAGAACCACGCTGCTGACCCCACACTCGAAGCGGGGCAGCTGACTCTTCCACAGATGGAGATCTGGGTGGCTCATTTGATGACTTTTGTGGACCCCGAGGCTTGCAGCCCTGCCTCATCGCTTCTCTTCGGTTAGCTGTGCACTGCACAACACTGTAGCTGATTGATTCTCAGGGAAGGGCCTGATATCTGCCCATCTGATTCTCCCACCTTGTCAGGGACAGACTAAAAGCCCAGGAAAGTCTCCCTTTCCCAAGTTCAACCGTCAGGGCACAGAGAGCCCAGGTCTGCCACCATGTGGTTCTGCCTCCCTCATCCTCTTCGCGACCTCTTGGTGGAGACAGTCTGGTGCTCTGAGACTCATAAAGGAAAGGCCGCAGCTTCCGCTTGTGGAATAGCAGTTGCTGGGCCCCATCTTCCGTGTGTTCAGCTCTGCAGGAAGCCCCAGCAGCTTCCTTCCGGAAGTGAGGAAGTGAGGTGAGCACAAGACCATGAGAAGACTGAATCCAGGTTTCCAGGGAGTCCCCCAAACAGGTTCCTTCTTCTGGCTTTCATCCTGGTTAAGCCAGGCCAGCAGAAGTCATTCTAGACTCTTCCATAACGGCTCCTGCTGGAGTAGGCATTAGCCTGGCCATTTGTCTTCAAGGAAGGATGCTACAGGATGCATCCTAGGAGACTCCCTCTGGGGTTTACTCAGGGGCTGTGGTTGAGGCCTCTCCCGGTCAGTGGGATTGAATATTCTTCCTTAGAGGCCCCATAGGGAGCCTGGCCATTGGGAATGATCATGCTTACCTGGGCAGAGGGTCATAGGTTGCTTTTTAAGTCAGGATTTCTGGTCTATATCGAAAGCCTCGCAGTGTGAGTGCCCTGGAATTTATATCGCACACCAAGGGAGCAACCGCTCTGGGTTTGACTTGTTCCTGTTATTCTGCATTTCCCTCTCTCCAAAGTCTCTCACATCCTAGAAACCCAGGCTCTGCTCTCTATGGCTGCTGTAAACACGACTGCTTCCTAGGATGATGCAATGTGTAAGAAACAAAATCAAGGCATATCTTTTGGGGAAGCCTTCCATTTGTCTTGGGGTTTATTTTCTAGTATGGAGCCACTTTGTTGGGGGATGGGAGGCTAGGCCTTTTGGGGGCCTTGAGTATACCCCCACCTCCCTGACTGCAGTGCAAATCATGGTAGCAACTTGGGAGCCACTGTGAGTGAGGTTAGAATGCAAACGCAGTCCCACTGCGGCCAGACAAGTTGAGTGCACCACAAAACTCAGGTCTTCCGCGGGCCTAGGAGAGGCTCTCACAGTTCCCAGTCATTGAGAGGGCAATGCATGGCCAGGATCTGGAAGCTTGGCTGCCTCACCCATCATGGCATGACACAGCTACTCTCTGGGCACAGCTGGGTTTATTTTGCCCGTCACCGGTCTTCTAGGCGTATACATCTGTCTAGAATGCGCCATCGAGTCACCATTGCCTTCCCGTCTGTGTTTCCACAAGCTGGGCATCTCTGCCCTCGCTTTTCTCCTGCAATTCTCAACGGCCTGCCTGAGGCATTCTTTCCAAGCCGACACGTCAACACAACTCCTCCCGGTATAAAGAATTTTCTCCAACTCCATGTCCTTAGGCTGAACACATCAGCACCAGAGAGATTTGAAAACCAGACGTGTCCACCTTTCTGCCTGTTTTTTGAAGCCAAAGCTTCCTAGGCCAAACGCTGATACCAAGCATCTCTAAAGTCCTGAGCTTGGCCCAGCATTCTATACCAAAGGGATGACTCATCCCCAGGTGTCGAGAGGTCCGATCAGCACAAGCAGACAACGCCTGCCTGCCACAGGGTGTCTATTACCCTTTGTCTCTGGGTTATTTCAGATCACTGGGAAAGGAGCGAAGAAGGTAGCAATGAAATCTCTTGGAAATGGCATGTAGAAAACATGAATTAACCTCTCTAAGCTCCCGTCCTTTTGCTTGCCAAGCGGAGGTGGGGATAAGAACACCCACCTTCTGGAGGTGAAAGGTGAGCAGAAAATAGGAAACACCTGGCGTGGCACCTGCGCTCTGTCTCCTTAGCCGGTGAACCAGTCTCTGCAGACACAGTCTCTTCACGTCCCCAGACTCACTGTTTGAGAGAGCCCTGAAGGTCAGCCCCCTCTGCATCTTAATGTGTCTGGTGATTTCGGGCCGCCTCCACCCTCTGAATCAGAACCTGCATTTTTAATGGGATTCCCTAGGTGGCCCTGGGCACATCACAATTTGAGGCTCGTCAATTTAAAGGTCGGGGACCTCACCTTTGAACCTCGTGGGTTTAATGGCAACCAACAGTCTGTCAAATGAGTCTGCCCATCAAAGTGAGACAATATTGACCTAACGCAGGTGATCCCAGGTCAGGGTGGTTCGGCACTGACTCTGGCCTAGACCAAGGCTCCCTCTGCTCACCTGCCCATTCACCTGCCTCTCCTATCACCTGCTCAGTAGCCAAGGCTCTGGGGAGACTGCGGCTCCTGTTTACTGGGTAGGCACAGATAAGGTTTCTCACAACTCCACCTGGGCCCCTCTGCCAAGGTAAACTTGCTCTCCAGAATTGCTCCCTGACTGGAAAATGTGTCCGTCTATTTATTTCTCACTCCCACTGGAAAAAAAAAAGGTGGGGGAGAGGGGTTGGTGATGATGTCACTCTTTCCACGGAACTTCTCAAAGGCATCGCATGTCACTGCCACTTCCAGGCACTGCTTGGGTTTCTCTGCACAGTACCTATGGAACAGACACCAGCCAGGGGTGCAAATTTCCCTTCCTCCTTTCCCTATTCTGCAGGTCTGTCACCTCCAGGCAGGGCTTTAACCCCCTAGGGGACTCAAGAGCAGCCTTGGAGAGGGGAACCTTGGTCTAGGAGGCGAGGCACTGTTTCCTTGATATTTCTCTCAGAAGCGAACTACAACTGGGCAGATAGTTTGATGTTCAGTGGGGACGGGCACCAGCTGTTGGTCAGACACATCAGAACAGAAAAATGAAGGTGAAAAGCTGTTTCCCGAAGCCACACAAAGTCCACAACAATTGCCTTCATTCATAATGCTTGCTTAAAATATTAACGCACTAACCTATTTGCTCCGAGTCATTTTATTTAAAAGAAGCTGGTAGAAGCTGTACATGGTAGCACACACCGGAGACCCCAGCACTCAGGAGGCTGAGGCAGGATGATGGGTGCACAGGTTGGAGCACAGCTGAGCTTTCTGTCTATGCTTTTGGGCCCTACAGCGGCTGCAGGATGGGCTCAGTTGTACTGCGGTAACACCACCACCCCTACCCTCAATCTCTGGGCAAATCCAACAAAGGTTCCTTTCTCACCTGGATGTGCCATGCCTCCTCAGAGGCCAGGGAAGATAAAGCTTTGTCTCTGGGCTGCCATGTTGCCCAAAGCTTTTTGCTATCTGGCTTTTGAGGTCATAAATATGAGCCACACTCATATTTTATTGGGTAGAGGAAGTCTCTAGGCGGCCTCTAACTTCAGTGGAGAGGAAATACACTCATCTGCCTGGAAGGCAGAACGCCAGAAAATACTTAGTGGACAGCATTTATGGCGGCCACATGAGCGTTAGCAAATATTAGCACGTTATCCTTTTTTGCTTCGTGTCTTTTTATTTCAAAGAAAGTAAATAGTAGAAGCCTTGCGTGGGAGTGCACACCTGTCATCCCAGCACTCGGGGACAGAGGTGGAAAGATTGCCTGCTGCATGTTCAAAGCCAGCCTGAGCTACAAGGCAAATACCAGGCCAAGTCAAGGATACACAGGAGACCCAATCTGACAACTGAAAAGTAAAAAAAGAAAAAAAAAAAAGAAAAAAGAAAGAAAAAAGAAAAACACAGAAGAAAGGAAGTAAATATGAGAGGTACAACTAAGTTCTTCCCTGAACACTTATCCCAGTCTCTTCCCTCAGTTGCCAGAACTTGTTTTGAATTCCATCTTAATCATCCTCTCCCCTGCCTTTTCTTTTTATTGCATCTGTGTGTATTCACAAACATTGTAAAGTAGCGTTTACTGATAAAGTATTATAGCCCTTTATATGACACAGGCCATAAGCACATATAGAGAGAATTATAACCTTCTGCAACGTGCTTCTGCCTTGGCATTGTAATTGTGAGGTCGTAATCCGTGATGACACATGCCGCTGTACTCCATTGTACAACCACAATACCACGTCTTATCTGTTCTCTTGTTGATGAATATTTTGGTTGTTTCCAGCGTGGCAGTAGACAGCTTCATACATGTCTCCCTGACTGTCTGCTAAGAGTGGAATTTCTAGACATGATCACTTTCATCTTCACAAGCTGTTGCCAGATCGCTCTCCAGAGAGTGCTTGGATCAACTGACAACCCCACCAGCGCCTCATGAGACTCGGAGACTTAACTGCTCTTTCCCAATACTTGGAATGAGCTGCACCTCTTTCCCGAGCAGTGGGTGGACTAGCAGCTGTCTGTTTTGCACTGTGCTTCTCTAATAGTGTGAACGTGCACCTTCTCATATTTATTGACCTCTTCTGGGTTTCTTCTATTATTTTTCTATTTTCTTTGTCCATTCCTCGCCCACATGTCGACTTCTTATTAACTTGAGAAATTTATTTACGTATTATATTAATTACAAAGATCTTCTCCCAGACAATATAGTTTGCTTTCCTATTTGTCATAATGGCCTTTGTTGCATAGATGTTAATTGCAGCTAAATTTATGAACTTTTTTGTTTCTAATTTTCTGTTTGTGTGTTTCCTTTAGTGACATTTTTCTTTATCTTAAGGTCATGGCTTTTTAAATATATTTTTATGTTGTCCTTTAAAGTTTTGTTTTCTTTTTCTTTTTCATAGAAGTCTGCTTTTGCGTTTTCCATGTAGATGGACGCTGTTCGTAGCACTCAGTCAGCAGAGCATGTTTCCCGCCCCCCGCCCCCCCCCTTAGCTGTTTCATCTGTGCCCTGTATTGTTTCTGAGCACAGGAGAGCCACTGCTGGGTCCTCCGCCCTCCTCTGTTAGTCTGTCCTGCACCCAGACAGTGTTGTCTTCTTACTAAATATTTTGAGGCTAAATGTTGACATCTGGCATGGCAAGTTCTTCTAGCATATACCTTTTCAAAATCGCTTCTCAGTTAAGTCTTGGCTCTTTGCTTTTCAAAGGGAATTTTGTAATATTGTCTAGTTCCAAACCGAACAAAAACAACACTTCCCCCAAAACTATTAAACGTAACTGACGCTCTGCAGATTAGTTTTGAAATAAATGACACTTATTTTTGAATCTCTTTTTAAAAATTATTTGTGTGGTGTGCATTTATAATTTCCTAGGCTTATGTAAAATGCCTAACTTCCTTCTTTTTTCCTCTTTCTAACCCCTCTTTGGCTCAGGCATTATGTCCAATTTCTTCTTATTGCTTTGTTATCTTTCCTTGTGGCACCATCCATCTCTTTCAAAAGTTTCCACATCCCTCTAACTCTTCTGGATGTGCAAGAGATAAAACCCTATGTGTGTGGTAATGACAGGGTGGGGGAAGAACAAGCATGATTACATGTAAGGGGCACGCAGTCATGCTCGCTGAGCTTTAGAAGACAGGACGTGTTATATTTAACACACCCAGGGTGCAGTCTGGAGGCTCTGAACACCAGCTCGATCATTTATCAAATCAGATCGTGGGCAAAAATACATAACTTCTTTGTGTCCGTTTCCTCTCTGTAATGGAGTATCAAAAATATTAATTATCTTGTGCTCAGAGCTGGAGGACATAAGAGTTAAAGCGAGCCAACCACTTGGAACAGTGACTGGCCCATTGCAGGTGCCATTGCTGTGTTCCCTGTCATTGTCATTTACTGACACAGGCCATGTAGGCCATGCTCAAAATAGGATTAGTTTGAATGTTTACAACAGGTAAAGTCAGAATAACGGAGTCTTCTTTTTTTTCTTCTTCTTCTTCTTTTCTTTTTTCTGTGTAGCCCTGGCTGTCCTGGGCTCACTCTGTAGACCAGGCTGGTCTCGAACTCACAGAGGTCCACCTGCCTCTGCCTCCCAACAGCAAGTGAAGAGTGCTGGTCAGCACCGCATCTTCTCAACAGGCAGAAGGCCTCTGTCCCCACAGGTGATGTAGTCATTGGTGGCCCCAATGGTGCTGGTTTGTTTTTGACCATGTCTTTTAAATTTCAGAATCAATGAACTCAGGATAAATGCCACTCAAAACAACCTAATCCAGTTTGCTGCCTCATGTTTGATAGCCCTTAGGATCAAGATCTGAAGAAGGGGCAGGGGTTATGAGAGAAAACCAAAAAGGCTGGAGTCTTGAGAGATCATCACATCTATGTAAACACGCAAACTGAAGAGATAAAATAGCGCGGATCGACAAGAGTTCAGAGGTTGCTGGGAGCAGCTCTTAAGTAAAGAGCTGCACGGGAGGGTTTGTTTCTCAAGAGCTGGTGCCTGGGGTCCTGGAGAAACAGACTTAGCAGGGAAAGGTCTGAGGCTTTATTCCTCCTCCTAAGTAGGCTATGGGAGGAGTTTGTAATATATACCTCCTTTCATGTGCCCCAAGTATCCACACACACATGCACACACAAAGGACCTGGCACATCCACACGCACGCACGCACACACTCGAACGCATACATCCATGCACGCACAAGCATGTGCTCGGAGTAGGACCATATCACCCATGACAACCTTAGTTTAATTTCCTCCACATGGGCCTAGAGAGTTGTTTTATGCTGATGTCATGTCATATAACAAGCTCTGCTGGACAGAGGGGAAGGGAAGACTCAAGGTGTTGGGCCCTTTAGCATCAAGGGGAGACCAGTGGAGTCGGAGATCCGGTGAACTTAGCAGAGGCTGATTGGGAAATCATGGATGAGCGTACAGGAAAGGAGAGTCGAGGTTTGGTTGGGGTCACTGCCATGGAATTACTTCTCATGGGTGTGAAGTCCCTAGGAAGTCTCCAGCAATCCCAATAGCTGCAGACCTGTGGGAAACCTTGGTCCCCCAGTAATAAGGTAAGGTTAAAGCGAGGGTTCCACAGCACATGTGGATTTCCCGTTAGGCCTTCAGACTCGAGGGTAAAGGTTTCTATGTGTCTGTGTCCATCTGAGCTGTGGTGAGAGCAGCGCCATGCTGTGTGCAGTGTTTTGTGTGTACAGAGTATGGGGAGGTCTCTCTGCTTCTTCTTACCCCTGAGAGCTACACCAAGAGTACATTTTCCCTCTCTAATTATAGAAAAGAAAACAAAGTTCAAGAAGAAGCCAAGAAGTCAAGCCAGACTGTCAGGATAAAACACGGACCAAATCAAGGCTGGGCTGGGCTGGGTTGGGTTGGGTTGGGCTGGGCTGGTTGGCTCAGATGCTCCCTCCCACAGGGAGGGCCCTGCTGAAGGGGCTGCCACCCTGACAGAGGTCATGGCCTGGGTGTGGGCACATGCTACGGTCATGACTCGGGTGGAAGCACCTCCTGTTCCAACCCTCTATTCTCTTGGTTCATTCATTAATACACTCACTCACGCAATAGGTGAGGCTGCACTGTGCACACAGACATCAAGTAGGACCTATTTCTGCCCTTCACGGTGTGTTAGAGGGCAGCAGAACCTCCACAGACAAAGGCAAGAAAGACTGCTCTTTCTATGGGGTGTGGTGGTTAGGAGCAAAGGCTTTGGAGCCAGAGAGAAAACACAAACAATAAAGGGAGAATACATTTGAAGGCATAATGACTAAGCATTTCTTAGAAATAAAATATAAAATATCAAATGGATTCCTAGTGTTAAATAAGAGAGACATAAAAGAAGCCCAGCTCTCTGCAGTGAAATGTAAGAACGTAAATGACAAAGAGAATTCTCAAAGCACTGATAGACGGTAGGTAAACATCACAAAACTTGATGACAAAACTGAATACATCAATTAAGTAAGATTTCAGGTGTTCATGGAAGAGAAGTTCATATCTATATATCCAGACAAACAAAAATAGTATCAAATATTTAAGATTTTGGATAACTGTATACTAAACCTCTTCTGGAAACATTCTTGTAGCTAAATGGTCAGTAACATATACTGACAAGCAAAAACAGTAACAACAACAACAACAAAAATCCAGAATAAACCAAAAGAAAACATATGCACCAGCCAGGTACGGCAGCTCATACCTGTAATTCCCAACTGGGAGGTCAAAGCAGAAGCATCACCAAGAGTTCAAAGGCAGCTTGAGCTATAGAGTGGGTGCCAGGGCAGTTATTGCTACAGTGAAACCTTATTTCAACACACACACACACACACACACACACACACACACACATATGCACGCACGCACACACATACTCAGAGAAGTCAAGAATAGCATTAACATATTGGACATGCTAGACTTTAACAACAAGCAAATTCTATGGGGCTGGCAAGATGGTTCCACTGGTAAAAGCACTTGCCATGCAAGCCTGATGCAAACCTGAGTATGATTCCCAAAACCCACATAAGGGGGTCAGGAGAAAACCAACTCACAAGGGTGTTCTCTGACCTGTACATGCACACCATGGCATATGGGAGCCAGTATATATACTCTGTAATCTTAGTGTATACACATAATAGTAATAAACTTTAAAATACATATATATGTATACAAATGCCCGACAAGATTGCTGGAGGGATTAAAAGGAGAAGTTAAAGCCATATGCTAAATAGTGAAAGTTTCCACAGATCTAATAAAACCTTTAGGTTAAAAATACCATAAAAATTTTATTTTGGGAGCCTATTAATATTGATAAGGGTTTTTTGAAAGAAAAAAAAACTATAAAATTCCAAAATCGGACTTAAAGGAAATAACAAGGCAACTTTTCAAGCATTCAGTAAAGAACTGCAGTCTAATCAAAAACCTTCCCCATCCTGAAAAGCCCTGGACTCGGGCCACAGATAGGCTCTGCTCTTGTCAGAGGAAGCGATAATCCCTAGACAAATGCAAGCTGTTCCAGAAAAGAAAACTGAGTTACTCCATGGTAAGACATACCTTTATTACAAAGTTGGGTAAGGATGGTAGAAACAAAAGTCGTTAAGAATACCCCATGTTTCCAAGTTCTAAATAAGATATTAGCTAACTGTATGTATGTAAGATGAAAGTCTAGTAGAAAGAACACATGAACATATCAAGGCTCAGAGACAGAGAAAGGGAGCAGTGGGACTGACAGTAACCAAAGTGTGTCATATACATGTATGAAATGCCACAGTGAAATACATTATTGTCTATGGCTAATAAATGCTAATAAGCCAAGCCAGGCATCGTGATGCACACCTCTGATCCCAGCACTCTGGAGGTAAAGGCACACAGATTCCTGTGAGTTCTAGGCCAGCCTACATAGCAAGCTCAGTGAAACCATGACTCAACATAAACAAACAAACAAACAAACAAATGCTAATAAAAATAAAACAAAGTAAAAGGAAATAACAAATAAGATCATTACACCTGGGGCTGGAGAGATGGCTCATCTAATCAAAGCAATAGGAGCACATAAATAAATAATATTAATATCCATAGAGGGGGAGTGAAGGCTGATGGTATGCAATCAAAACTCAGTCAACAAATTATTAGATCTAATCGAAGCTCAGCAAGTTTTCTGGATACCAATTATACTACAAAGATGGTCATCACTCCTCAACACCAGCAATAGAAGGCATATTAAATATAATATGTAAGAATATATAAGATTTTCAGAATAGTAAGTGGAAAATAAAAACAAACCCTGGGGCATTTGGAATCGTTCCTACAAGAAGTATTGCTTCTTTAAGAAGAAAACATTAAGATGGCCTGAAAGAAGAGCTGAAGAAAAATACGTCATGACATTCACTGGTGGGACAATTTAACTATTTCCACAATTTATTTTCTTATGTTTATGTGTGTGTTTGTGTGTGTGGCAGGGGGAGTATCATGTGGGTGGGTACCCAACGAAGCAAATGTGTAAGATGCTCAATGACATTAATGATAAAAAAAATTATAGGATACCTTTGTATACCCGCTCAGCCAGCAAACCAGAGAAGCTAAAATGTTAGCCATCTTATGGAGACCTGTAGGCTCAATTTTCTTAACAATTATATTTTATTACAAACTTATTAACTGAGAGTACCTCACTTATAGCCTGACTAACCCAAACAATAAGAAAAGGAGATTAAAGAATAGAATAATGAAACCATAAGGATATCAGTTCTGAGGAATGATTTTCCTGGCGTCATCAGGAGGATTTCTTCTGCTGGAACCTCTAGTACCCGGAGCCTCCCCTGGAGCAGTTCTCTCCTGGAGCATCTCGAAGTGGATCCATGAACAGCCAAAACTGTTGCAAGTCTCCAAAGGCCCTGCCTCCAGTTTTTGGCTCACATTTATTTCTCCTCTCAGAATTTGTTCAAGGATTTTTTTCACATAGTGGTTCAACTTCTAAGGGGATAAACATCACCTGCTCTCTCGCAAGTCTTTTTCTTATCCCCCACTTGGGATCTAACCAAAAAAACATGTTTATCTCTCCTTCAGAGGCCACTCACCCAGCAAACCAGAGAAGCTAAAACGTTAGCCATTTTATGGAGACCTGGAAGTCTAAAGAGGCCGGCCGGTGGGAGTGAGGAACGGAGCTGCTAGGCTGGAGTGCATTCTGGCCATCTTTGATCAAGAAGACACATGCATCCCAGGCCCAAGTACACTCCTAAGTAGTGTAAACTATAAAGGAACACTGGTGTGAATGTCTCTCACTGAAAAACATGTAGGGTCACATCACTAATAAGAGATGACAATGAACAAAGGCCCACAGTAACATACAAGGAAGTGGTCAGAAGTAACAATACCAGTGTGATTAAAAATGAGTCAGGGATTTCATTTTTTTAAAAATCTGCAATGGTCAGAAAAGGCTTTCTATACACTAATAATGAGGAATCTGAAAAGGAAATTAAAATATCAATTCCATTTACCACAGTATCAAAAAGAATTATATATTTCTTTAAAAACTGTGATAGCATAAGTTATATTCCCAAAAACTAAAAAAAAAAAAAAAAAAAAAAAAAATTGCAAAAAAAAAAATGTTTAAAAAAAATCAAAATGTTCAGATGCCTGAAATGCCTAAAGGGATCTACACAACCCCTAACAAAATTCCAACAGCAGTTTTTGTGGAAATAGTTTTCTATTCGTGGCAAAATTAATATGGAATCTTACGGAGCTCAAACAACAATCCGCTGAGAAGAGCAACATGGAGGACTCACATTTCCTGAATTCAAAACATATTGCAAA
The DNA here is from genome assembly GCF_964271855.1 of Acomys minous. NCBI lineage: Eukaryota > Metazoa > Chordata > Mammalia > Rodentia > Muridae > Acomys > Acomys minous. The sequence continues at coordinate 105,408,457 of NC_140489.1, read as the reverse complement.
CCTACAGTAATTAAAACATTGCGGCACAAGCATAAAGGCTGGCAGACAGGGAAGGGCTGGTCTTACACAAATTGTGTGGGAGCATTTGGTAAAGATGGATCCGGTACCTTATACCATGAGCAAAAAATAACTCGCATGAGTCAACGGCTAATATGAAAACAAGACAAAGCAAAAAAAACAAAAAACAAAAAAAAACCAACCAAATTATAAAATGCCTAGAAGAAAGATTATCATAAAACTCAATATTAAATTTGGCAACTATTTCTTGGATATAACACCAAAAGGACAGGTAACAACCCCCAAAACATACAGCTAAGAGGTTTCTTTAGTAAATCAAAGCGTACAATCCACGAGTGAAAGGAAAACATAGAATGGTATGTGATGGCTGGAAATTATTTTTGCATTATATTTTCTGATGACTTCATATCTAGATAAGTAAAGAACTCCTATAACTCAATAATAAAAGACCAAATAACCTGACATAAAAACAGTTAAATTTGTTATATGTTATAGCCAAAAAGAATAAAATCATGCCATTTGCAGGAAAATGGGTAGATCTACAGATGATTATGTTAAGAGAAAAGCCAGACTTAGAAAAACAAATACTATGGAATCTCTCACTTATGAGCCTAGTTTTTAAAAGTTAAGACATGGAAGTAAAAGAGTCATTTGGAAGGAGGAAAGGGGCCCACAGGAGCAGGGAGAGGGACAAAGAGCAATGTAAACATGGTCAAAGTACACTACATACATATATGAAACCATCACAGTAAAACATACCATTGTTTTCTACAATGAATACACAGTAACCAAAGATGGTACAAGGATGTGAGTATAAAGTGTTTGCTATGCAAGTGTGAGGGCCTGGGTTCAATCCTCAGAACCCTTGTAAGTAGCCCAGCATGCTGGTGTGTTTGTCATCTCAATGCTGGGGCAGAGAAAAGTATGCCTGGGGTTCACTGAGCCAGCAAGCCCTATGCCCGTGAAGAGATCCTGTCTCAAAAAACAAGGTATATTGCTCTTGAGCAACAGCATCCAAGGTTGGCCTCTGACTTCCACACACATACTTGTGCAGGTGCATACACACACACACACACACACACACACACACACACATGAACACACACAGACTTTCGAGCATGCACACACATACAAAAGTGACACAGAACTGACTAAGAAGCACATGAAAAGGTGTTCAACATCCATACTTTTTAGAGACGTGCAAATCACAACTGCAATGTTCTTTCACGTGTATCCAGAAAATAATAAATATTGGCAAGGATGTAAAGAGACATCCTTTGTCTCTGCTGCTGGGATGCTAAAATGTTGTGGGTGCTATAGAAAGCAGTATGGATGCTTCTCAAATTAATTATGAATAGGGCTACTCCTGATCCAGCAGTCCCACATTTGACACTTCAGACAAAAAACAAAAAACAAAACAAACAAACAAAAAATCTGAAAGCAGAATCTTGAGATATTTGCATACAAAATTTCACAGCAGCTCTAGTCACCATGGTCAACCTCAGTAGTCACCAAGCAAAGGATGGATAAGTAAAATGTGCTGTGCAGCACCCATCGACTGGAATACTGTTCGACTTTAGGAAAGAAACACATTCTATCACACAAAGATGTGGTGCTAAGCTGGCGGTTCTCAACCTGTGGGTCGTGACCCCTTGGGTGCCCACCAACCCTTTCTCAGGGATCTTATACCAGATATCCCGCACATTGTATATTTACATTACGATTCTTAAAAGTAGCAAAATTATAGTTAGGAAGTAGCAATTGTATTACTGAGAAGGTTGGGAAACTGTGTTAAATGATATAAATTGATTGCAAAAGGACAAATTAGGCAAGGCAGTGGTGGCTCCTGCCCATAATCCCAGGGTTTGAGAGGCTGAAGTTCAAGGTTATCTTAAGGTACAGTGTGAGGCGTGTGTGTGTGTGTGTGTGTGTGTGTGTGTGTGTGTGTGTGTGTGTATTTTTTTAAAGGAAGTAAACCTGGCAGTGGTGATACACACCTTTAATCCCAGCACCCAAGAAGGAGGGGCAGGTGGATCTCGGTGAGTTCAAGGCCAGCCTGGTCTACAGAGTGAGTCCAGGACAGCCGGGGCCACACAGAGTGACCTTGTCTTGAAAACAAAAAGAAAAACAAAGACAAAACAGAAAACAAAAGAGCAAAAGGGGGGGGGCGGATGTGGTGGCGCATGCCTTTAACCTCAGCACAAGGGAGGCAGAGGCAGGCAGATCTCAATGAGTTCAAGGCCATCCTGGTCTACAAAGCCAATGCAGGACCACCAGGGCTGTTACACAGAGGAAACCCTGTCTCAGAAAACCTAAAAAAAGTGGGGGGGGGGGCGGGAGGAATGGGGCCTTTGAATACCTTTCTAATGACAATGAAATTAATGTAACTTGATGGAGCTTTGGTGCTCTAAGACTGGAGTCAGAGTTTTGTTCTGTTGTGTAACTCGTGTGAATCGGTTAAGCTTCTTTTTCTCATTAAAACAGAAGGCAGGTAGCGCCCCTCTCCTTACCTGCTTCACAGGCTCCAGCGCCTCTGGAACAACAGCGACCCGTGTCCTCCAGCCAACTTGGAAAACCCTGGACGCTGGGATGAGTGTTGGCTGAGAATGGCAATTTAAGGGATTTGGGGTTTCTGGCTGCCTTTGGAGCTCTGAGATCTCTCTCTCTCTCTTCCCCTCCCCCTCTCTTCAGAGAGCTCAGGTAGCTATATCAAACCCTGGGCCCCCTCAGCTGCTGCCCACAAGACTCAACATAGCACCCCACGGGACAGGCAGCCCATCTGAAGCAGATTACACTGGGACGTTGTGCTGACTTGCAGGCGACCCAACGAGATGGAAGCAGCGACATTTCCTTCTTCCTTTCCCTACTACTCCCCGGGCCTCAATGACACTCCTTCCCTTCACCAGTTCGTGCCTTAGTGAGAGATGCTGTATCCTAAAAGCTGGTGAACTCACCTCTACTGACCTGCACGCACATCAGCTCAGCAAACGGCTTTTACTCTGAATGTTTCCCAAAGGCAGAAAGGAGGGTGCTCTCTTCGTGGATGCAGAAGGAAGGAGGGAAGCCCCAGGTTAGAAAAGGACAGGTGGCATTGTTCTTGTTCAAATGCCAGGAGTGTTCTAGTGCCTTGAGTGGCCTCCACCCCCTCCCACCAAGGGACCCTGCAACCCACTGTGGCACCTTCTGCTCTGAAGAGAAGAAAGGACTCAGCCCTGACCCCGCACCACTCCACTCCTGCTCCCCCACAGGACTTAAAAGGATCTGGAGTGGCAGGCTCCTGCCCCCTGCTGGTAATGCCTGGGCAATGCTCAAACGAGCATTCCAACCACCAAATCCCTTTGAAGATCGCTTTGCTTCTTGAAGATTAGTAATCTGAGCACTGCTCCGGCAGCTCTCCTCTGAATGTGAACAGAATACAAATCATGCTGTGGACTCCAGACTAAACGCCAGGAAACCCCGTTCCAACCCCGCGTCTTTTGTGTTGTATTGGGCTAATCTCTCAGCTTCTATGATTTTCAAAAGTGTAAAATGGATATAACAATATTTACCTTTTGGAGTGGACTTGAGGATTGAAGAGGAGGCATATTTGGAGTGTCACAGAGCCGAGACCAAGGAGAAGCCTCGGTTACATTCGTTGATATTCGGGTTTTTCTGAGGTAGTAGTGGCTCTCTGACCCGCTTGCTTGAGGCCTGAATTCTGCTCAATTTTTTTTTTTTTTTTTTTTTTTTTTGCAAGAACCTTAGAATTGGAAGGCAGTTAAAGGCAAGCCAGGAGGGAGAGTTAGGGATTCCTTTAGGTCATCAGAGGTGTCCGCTGCTCCAATACTCCTGCCTCGCCGTACCCTCCAGCCTCAGGAACCACAAGCAAGCTCTCTCCTTTCTGGTAGGGCATATCACACCTGCTGAGGCCCAAATGTGAGGTCTAGGGGCAGGCTTTCCAAGTGTGCAAGCATGTGCTGTTTTCTTTCCAAATCCATTTACTTGACTCTTTAGTGAGTGAATTTAGGTTGGGGGTTTATTTAGATATTTATTAATATATTTAATTCAAATAGAGGCAGGCGGATCTCTCTGGGTTCGAAGTGAGCCTAGTCTACAAAGAGAGTTCCAGGACAGCCAAGGCTATCACACAGAGAAACCTTGTCGGCCGGTGGAGGCGGGGAGATATTTTCTCTAGAGGCGTTGGAGGATAGGAAAGAGTGTAATGAGGTATACTGTGTGGAATTCTCAAACAATAAAATTTTAAAAATTAAAAAAATACATTTCTTCATGGATTCTCCCATTCTTATGTTCTTTGGAAATAACAGACCAAGAGTTTGCCAGCTGCTACCAGCCATTCTCAATGAGAGGGTCAGCCCTGCCAACAGATACCTGAAGCCCCGAGCCTCAGAAGTGCAAGTGGCTAATATCGATTGTCAACTTGATAGTGTATAAAAGACAAACTTCTGGGAGTGTGTGTGTGTGTGTGTGTGTGTGTGTGTGTGTGTGTGTGTGTGTGTCAGAGGGGGGTGAAATGGGTGGGGGAGGGGAGTCTGGACTAAATTAATTGAGGTGGGAGGTTGAGCCCCCAAAAAACGGGAACAGCATCATTCTATGGGCTGGGGCCCCAGATTTTGCAAAGTGGAGGAAGTGAGCTGAGCACCAGCCGACATCTCTCTCCTGACTGTGGGTGTTTGGAGCCTAGCAAAACCTTCTTTCCATAAGCTGTTTTTGTCTGGCGTTTCGTCAAAGCAACAAGAAACACAAGTAATACACGGGCAGGGGGAGCTGCTTGCGCTAGGACTTCAAAGAAAGAAGGAGGTGCTGACCACATTTGGAAAAAACCAAAAGCAAGCCGAAAGGTTGGAGAAGTCTCAGGAAGTAGGGGCTGGGGGAGGGGCTGACGAGGCTGACTGACTGGGACCTGCCACTGGCAGGGCAGGGTTAGCATTCCTGCAACAAAAAATTACCCAGGTCAGTTGTCTGTTAGCATCCTTGTTTGTTCCGCTGATGTTCAGGCAGCCATGTTGTTGAGCCTTCATGGGTGTAGCTTCTCCGCCATTTCTAAGAGATGCCATCTCATAGGGAACTTCCTGGTCCTCTGGCTCTTCCCATCTGTTCTGCAATGTTCCCTGAGCCTTAGGTGCAGGAATGCTTTGTAGATGCATCCACTGGGACTGGGCTCCACAACTCTGCATTTTGATCCGCTGTGGTTTTCTATAGGGGTCTCCATCGGTGACAAAGAGAGGTTTCCTTGAGGAGCGGTGAGACCTACACTTACCATGGGTGCCAGAATAAATATATACAGTGTAGTCAGGGATTGTACTGGTTTAGTAAAGGGGTAGCTGTCGGTTCTTTTTCAGCATGATGTCCCCAGCCCAAGGTAGTTGGCTAGGTTTCCAGTACCAGGCTTGTTTTCTCACTTGTTGAACTGGACTTAATAGACTTGCTAATGTGTAAGGTGGGGGTGGGGGTAGGGGGAGGTGATGAAGCCTCCACACCAGACAAAGAGCTACAGACAACTAAGGAATGCTGAGAGCTGGGCAAATAGTCTTCCCTAGGGAAGAAGAAAGACACCAACTGGTTATCCAATACCAAATGATCAGCCTAGAAAACGTGCATACAAGTAACATTATATAGAGTGAGAAGAACATATATATATATGTGTGTGTGTGTGTATGTGTGTTTCTATATATTGCATATATATATATACATATATATATATATAAACAGATGAATAGAATCATGATTGGGGTGTGTGTGTGTGTGTGTGTACTAATTATATCTAGAATTTTGTAATGAATTGGTAATTTTTTAAAAGATCACACTGGGTGATATTTACAAACATCCTCATGGTTAGGAGGTGTGACCTCAGAAACTGCCTAACTCAGGCACTGTGTGATCATGTGATTGCCACAGGCACTTGATGGCAAGTGTCTTCTTTCTTGACCCCAGTAGCTGGTCTCTAACTCTTCCAGTAATTTCAAAACCTTCCTGTATCCTCCTGACATTTTCTCTTTATAGGGAGAAAATGGGGGGTGGAGTAGGGGTAGAAGAAACAAAATAGCTGTCTCCGCTGATTTGAGGCCCTGAGGGAAAGAGACAGAGATCAAAAGTCAACATCTGTGATTCTGCAAATAGAAAATGAAATGTTTCCCAGGCAGGCTGGGACGCGGCTGGGGTTGGCTTGGCTAGTCCTCCACGGTCCCTTTGAGGTGGCTGTGCTCACTCACAGCCTTTAAAGGAAACACTGGAGGAGCACTGCGGTGATTCAGCGGGTGGGCGGGGCCTGCAAGTGCCAGCAAGGTGAGCCAGGGAGACCTTGCTGCTCAACTGGAGAGTTTTCTGTCCAGGCAGGAGGAGCTGGCGCCCAGATACAGGACATGCAGCTTAGTTCCTGCTCAGCCAGGTCTGAGCCAGGCTTGAACCCTCATCACCTCACCCTTCCTCTAGCTGAGGACTGGGTTTATGGAGGTTCCAAGGAAACGCTTGAAGAGTCTTGAGCCTTCTCGCTGGTGTCCCCAGCAGGTTGTTTCTCAGACAGAAGTCATTCTGAGGTAGTAGGAAGCAGGCAGCCAGCACGTCAAGGCAGATCCAGTCATGGTGAGCATGATTAGGGAGAGAGGGGTTTCGCTCCAGACACCAAGGTCTCCCTGAAATCCTTGATGTGGGGAACTGGATGAGTTTCCTCCTCAGGGTTCTTAGTAGAGAGGACAGGAACAAAAATGGGTGTAGGACCAACTGGCTGCAATGAGGCCCCCTAGGCAAGATCTCTGACACGATCCTCCAAGGTGGGCAGAGGGGCCGGATTTACAGAAGGAACTGAAACTCAGGGAGATGAGTAACCATGCCCAAGTTCTAGGAATGCATAAGAGGCAAAGCTTGGAGTCCAAGGTTAGTGATGTCCCCACATGAGTCTGCCTCAATTCCCAGAAATTGAAAAGCATTCCATTTTTGTCCCAACTTTAATTAATTAGCCCTGTAACCTTAAGCAAAACCTTTTGTTTCCTGTGGCTTATTCACTTTGAGCAAAAATATATTAATAAGGCTCCTCCTAGTTTTATAAGGTGCCTGGAGCATCGCAAATGCCCCCGTGGATGCTAACTTTGTCCTCTTGTAAGACCCTTGCACTAAGGCATACACTATGAAGGTTAAGGTGCCATTCATTGGCCTGAGAACTGACTGGCCTCCCTCAGGTGAAGACTGAGATCTGGGGCTGAAGGGTGCCTCCAACAGAGCTCCTCAGTCTGTTGTTTACCTCAGTGTTTTGCTGTCCACCAAGTTCATGAAGTCCCTCACCACCATACTTGGCATCAGCTCCTCACACCTTATCCACTCGGCCCAAGGACGGCACTGAGACAGACTCACCTTGGTCCAGCTGTAATTTACTCTCCCCTGCTCTGAATTCCAGCCAAGAGCAAAAATCAGATGTACTGGCCTTGAGAACATCAGTTCCTCAGTGCCTGGCAGGCCTCCCAGCTGCGGGGAGAGCAAGCCCCTGTGAGAAGGTGCTGGGAAGCCAGGTGGAGAACACCCGGCTCCTGAGCCATGAGCGAGGTCTTCACACCAGCCCTGCAGTTTAAAGAGCACAGCTGAAGATCCAAGAGGGGTCTTTAAGCAATTCGGATCTGTGAGCTGCAGACCCTGGTTGGCACGGAATGGCCAGACTCACACCTTCATGGCTTCAGTCTCACACAGTACCCAGCAACTGCTCACTGCTGACGTCATGCCAGCCAAACAGAATCAGTGTCCTTCTACAGTTGAATGTCGAGTGTATAAATAAACACTATTCTTTCTAGATGGTTGGACTGTGGTCTTATCTGCCATAAAGTAATAAATATTCCCTATGCTTAACCCAGTGAGTCTGTGTTCCTGATATTCTATTCAGGGATATAAACAAAAATATACGGGTCCTCAAGCCATTGCTCCTTGGGAGAGCAGAAAAACTGGCACAGCATAAATGAAGGGCAGTTCAGTAATGACATGCATTTATGATGGACAGGTTAGAAGTTATGCTTGTGGTAATTTTATGACCAAGAATATAAGAGTCATGGGAGAAAAAAGAGTGGAATACTTGTGTGTTTATATATTATACTTATAATACATAGTAGAAAATATTCCAAAAGAAAAAACTATAAATGTTAACTATGCCTCCTATGGATTATTTAATTGTGGTTTTGTTTCTTCATTCTTATGTAATCTTTTTTTTTTATTCACCATGACTTCCTCTCAGAATAAAAATAGTATTTGTTGAAAGAGGTGAAGGAGAGATAAACCTGTTTTTGTTAAGATCCCAAGTGTGGGATGGAGAACGGTCTTGTGAGAACAGGTGAGGTTAATCTACTAGAAGACAAACCACAGCGTGCAGGAGCTTGGTAGTTGCCAGCTGAAAAGATCCCGTGAACAGACTCTGGGAGGAGATATATAAATGAGACCAAAACTGGAGGCGGGGCTTTTGGAGACTTGGGATACTTTTGGCTGTTCCTCGCTCCACTTTGAGAAACTCCTAGAGAGAACCACTCTAGGGAAGGCTTGAGGCTCTGTGCTCTGGCTGAGGCTCTGGGTTCTGGTTACTCCCAGTTTCAGGAGAAGAAATTCTGCTGATTATACTAGGAGAATCATTCCTTCGAACTGATATCCTTATGGTTTTGTTATTGTATTCTTTTTAAAATTTTATTAATTTATTCAGATTACAACTCAATTGTTATCCCATGACTTGTATCCTCCTATTCCTCCCTCCCTCCTGCTTTCACCCTATTCCCCTCCCCTAGGTCTATGACCGAGAGGGTCCTCCTCCCCCAATATATGGTCATAGGCTATCGAGTCTCATCTTAGTATCCTGCTTATTCTTTCTTTGAGTGCCACAAATGGATGGGACTAGAGATGATCATACTAAGTGAGTTAACCCAGAAGCAGAAAGACTCACATGGTATATACTCACTTATAACTAGGCACTTGCCCAAAAGGCAGGTCCCACAAAAGTCTTCACTTCCCAGGAGATTGTTATTGTATTCTTTAATCCTCTCTTCTTTTTGTTTCAGTTAGTCAGGTTATAAGTGACATGCGCTCAGTTAATACGTTTGTAATAAAATATATTTGTTAAGAAAATTGAGCCTACAAAGAGGAAACTCAATTTGTCTAAAATGGTACTCCTTATACCCTATTGGACCCATCAAGGAGAGTCAGAGGTGACTCCATCGGTTCACAGAAAGAGCCTTCGGGCTGGAGATATAGCTTAATAGTAGAGCATTCACCTAGCACATGGACGGCTCTGTGTTGTTCTTTGTTTTGTTTTGTTTTGTTTTGTTTTGCCTTGCTTTGTTTTGGTTCTGGTTTTAATTGACAGAAGGAGCCCTTGGAAAGAAATAGAGTCCAAGGTATTAGGCACATTTAAAAATACAGCTTTAAGCCAGGCATAGTGGTACCTGCCTTTAATCTCAGCACTTGGGAGATAGAGGTAGGCAGGTCTCTGTGAGTTTGAAGCCAGACTGGTCTACATAGTAAGTGCTAGGACAGTCAGAGACTTTGTTTCAAACAAAACAAAACAAAAACAAAACTAGAGTTTTGTGGGCTTAGGGAAAATGTGCCTGCCATGAAAGAATAAGAACCTGAGCTTGGATCCCCAGCACACACATAAAAAGTCAGGCCTGTAGGTATGCTTCTGGAACCCCAGCATGGGGGTGGGGCAATAGCGCAGGAGGGGTGGGCAGATCCATGAAGCAGCCCAGCCAAATCCATGAGCTGCCTGTTCAGCAAGAGACTCTGTGTCAGAAATAAAAGGTAGAGAGCAACCAAGAGAAGAAACTTGCTGCCCACCCCAACATTGACCTCTGGCTCCTGCACACACACATGCATGCACATGCGTACACACGCCAAAGATATACATAGAAACAAAGTGTTAGTGAGGTGTGATGGTGTGTGCCTGCAATCCTAGTACTCAGAGTAAGACAGGAGGGTTTCTAGTGTGTGGCCAGCCTGAGCTATACAGCAGGACCCTGATTCAAAAAAAAAAAAAAAAATCAAAATATCTAGTTTTTACCATTTCCTCTGCGTCTATTTTTGCTTCATAACAAACAACCCCAAAAGCAAATGACTAAAACCAATAATTTCCTCAGTTCATAATTCTGGGCCTGGCTGAGCTGTACTTGGCTCTCCTGCCACTCCTACCCCCAAGTACACACACACACACACACACACACACACACACACACACACACAGCACACACACACAGCACACACAACACACACACACACACACACACACACACACACACACACACACACACACCTTAAGCTTTACCCACCCAGGAGTGAACTCCCAGCCTGGAATTACATAATATTGCTGTTTAGCGAAAAATATGTTTCTACTGAAGTAGCTATCAATTCTGTGGAAAATTATCTGGTTTATTAATAGTATTAGTTTTTGTTGTTGAACCCACTTTTCCCCCTTTTTGAGCCTTCAGGGTCAGTTAGCACCCGCATGCCTGTTACAGGAGTTAAGGTGGTGACATACTGGTAAAATATTAATAGTCCGTGGCACACACCAAACACAATCTAACACCTGCAATTATTGTTATTTTGATATCTTCTTTTGAGCGATTGATTTTATTTTACATGTGTGAGTGTTTTGCTTGCATGCATGTCCGTGCACACCTGGTGCCCTGGAGGTCAGAAGAGGACATAGGATCCCCAGAAACTAAAGTCACAGCCGGTCCTGGGAATCGAACCAGGGTCCTCTGCAACAACAAGTGCTCTTCACTGCAGCGCTATCTCTCTAGCCCTCGTATTATTGATATCTTCGCATACTCTATGGTGAGCAGAAATCTTAAACCATATCAGGGAAGGGGGATGAGGGGAGTATTTCTGCTGCCTGTGAGAAGGCCACCCCAGGATTCTTGCTCCCTAGTCAAGTTTGAAGAAGGCTCACACGTCTACATACTTGCTTGGCTCCCACTCTCTTGTCACAGGGGTGCTGGCCAGGTTCCTACTGGAAAGAGGACCTTGTTCTCAAAGTATAGCTCCATTAAGATGGCCCTGGCCATGAGCGTGACAGTGTTCATCTGTACCATGCATTGCCAGCTCTCAGGGCCAAGTAAGCGTGATTTTGAACTGATGGGCTCTTGCCACATGCCATGACAGCACCCCAAACTCCGACCCTTTCCAGTCTTGGGCACTCAAGGTCACCTGTTCTGTAGGATCACTGTCCCAGGTCCTTTCAGATAAGGATGGAGCAAAAGGGGTGTATGTTGCTAGATTATCAACAGAGCAACTGAATGCAGTGCTTGGACTCTGTTAGATCCTGATTTGAATAAAGCATCTCTAAAGTGAGATGATTGGGAGAATCATATAAAATGACATGATATCTGGGAATGAGCTGACCTTGTCTTTTTGGCTGCTATCATGAAGTCCCAGACTGACTGACCGATAAATAACCAATAAATTGTCCTTACAAGGCTGGAGGCTGGAAGTCCAAGGTCAAGTCGACAACAGTCAGAACCACTTCCTGGTTCACAGACGCTGCCTTCTGGCTTTATCATCACACGTGTCCTTGGAATCTGTTTTATAAGGGCACTGGTCCCCCTCCTGACAGGAGAGAGCCCTCATGACCACCTCCCCAAAGGCTCATCTTCTGACACCATCACACCAATGCTTAGGGCTTAACACAGGAGAGTTCTGAGGAACGCAAGGCTCACGGCCATAGCATGGAACAAAGGAGACTTCTTCTGAGTAATGGGCGATGACAGTTCTCCTATGATTTGATCTATCTCTTCATATATGCCAGCTAGTCACTCTCACACACTGTCTCTGATACATGCTAGGGCTTTGGCATATATCTTTAAGCATCTCCAGCTGGTTCTCTGTCTGAGAACACAGTAAGAAAATGCTAAACCCTGATGCTCAGGGAGGGAGGCTCCTCAGCACACATTGCTTTGTGTGGTCTCACACCTGACATCTTCACTTGGTGTCTTAGTTATTTTCCTGCTGTTGTGATTAAAGCACCTTAACAATTTAAAGGGAGAAAGCAATTTAAAGGAGGATTTATTTGGGCCTACTGTTCTAAGGGTTCATTCCACCATAGCAGCGGGGAGGGTGGGGGGAGGGGTGGGTGGGAGGCACAGCAGCAGCTGGGGAGGTGTGGAGCATCTGCAGCCAGGAAGCAGAGCAGAAGGGATGCTGGTCTCAGCTAACTTTCTTCTTTTTATATAGACTAGGTGCCAAGCCTAGGGAAGGTGTTGCCTACTTTTAGGGTAAATTGTGCCACTTCAGTTAACCTAATTAAAGAGGGTCCCTCACAGGCAAGGCTTATCTCCCAGGTGGCCCCAGAACCTTCCGCGTTGACACCTGGGAAGAAGACAGGACTGAAGACTCCAAGATTCAGCGGTACTTTTCCATCTCCCATTCGGAGAAATGGTAACTAAGGCCCAAAGAGGTAAAGAACACAGGACCAACAGATTGCATTGGTGATACAGAGTGCACTGAGCATCACAGGCAAGGAAAGGAAGGGGTTCTGATGGGGGCTTATGGAAGAGGGTATGGGACAAAGGTGGGGGTCTATGTGTGGGTCTCCAGATGACTAGAAGAGGGATAGAGCATGAGGTACAGTCATAGAGGTGCAACAAAAACGAAACAAAATTAGGGAACCTTGATATGCCTGAAAGAGATGATGAAAACCCACTGGGGAGGGACTTGCTATACAATTTTGGAGACCTGGGTGAAATATAAACACAAAAGTCCTTGTTGGATCAGGGACGGTCCCCTACTCAGGCTTACCAGCCACTACCCCAATCCAGAGATGCCATGAGACCCCTCCCCCTCCCATCCCCAGAGGCTGACAACGTCTACACCAGATATCCTCAGCATCTCTATGGAAATGGACATGAGGTCTAGGCAAGTCCTCTGTGCCAGCTGCCACCTACCCCAGCTGCCACCTACCCAGACCCAAGATATCACAGGACGTGCTCCCACCCTGGCCTTCCCCAGGCTTGTGGGTCTATTCTTAAAAATGCAACCCCAACCCTGTTCGGTGGATAGTTGGACACAGATGGGAGGGAAAGGCCAGACAGTGCCCCAGAGCACCATGGGTAGAGAAGAGAGTGTCAGAGAAGTGGAAAGAGAACACCAAGAACCAGGTGAGGTTCCCTCGTGCCATCAGACTTCCTGCCCAAAGCACAAATGCTATGGCAGAATGATCAAGGCTTTCCCATGGCAAAGCTGAGTAGGGTCCCCTTTGGAATGCACTAGCACACATCCTCAGGGCTACTGTACCCAGAAGTCTTGACCAGTTGCCTGACCTCCATCCTGGCTTCCAGGTGAACAAGGAATAAGTCATACAGGTCTGAACAGGGGTAAACATTGTAGAGACAGAGAGGCATGAAGCCATACAAGGTGGCCCTGGGATGGGAAGGAATAAATTAAAAAAAAAAATCAAATACCATTCTCAAGAGCTAAGTGATGGTCTACTGCTGGGTTTTGGGTAAGTTCACATGTGTGCAGGTACACATGCACATGTGTGTAAATGCGTGTGGAGGTCAGAGGACAACTGAAGGTGTCATTCCTTAGGAAGCTATCCATGAGCCTTACTGTTTTTTTGAGACAGGGTCTATCTCCAGCCTGGAGCTTACCTCGTAGGGTAGGCTGTCTGACCTGCAAGCCGTAGGGATCTGTCTCTACCCTCCCTGGGATTTCAGGTATGCCACCGTACCTGGCATTTCCTATGTAGGGTTCTGGGGATCCAACTCAAGCCCTTATATTTGTGAGGCAAGCCCTTTAGTGACTGAGCAATCTCTCTACCTGCCTCTTTAAACTCTATTTTAAATTTCTGTGCCTGTAGACTATCCTTTGACCTTCAAAAACAACATCAGCATCATAAAAAATGAATGTGTGGATGCCTGGGAACTAAATATTTTTGGGTGCTGCAAAAATATTTTCGTTTGGTGAACTTTCTTGTATTCCTAGTCTAAAAAAGAATATTCACTTGAATATAAATTCGTGATGCTGTCTTGCCTTTAAATGTCAACTTAAAAAATAGAGGCACTAAAAACACGCCGCCTGTATTTATAAGGCACTATTTTCATGTTACTGTTTACAAATGCCTTGTCATTCATCAAATACATAATGACATGTGTCTGCCATTTCAGTATCAAACAGAACAGCTTTGTGTTCGCCTCACTGCCACAAAACAGAACAATTTCATAGCCTGAAATTCCTCTGTGCTCCACGGTGTTGACCTGTTCCGAGACGTCCACAGTCAGGATCGTACAGTGTGCAGCCTTTGCGGGGGCGTCTTTCCCTTTGTACACATTCAAGTTTCCCCTGTGTCTTTTCAGGCATTAGCGGTTTGTATCTTTGATGCTGAATAATATTCCATTGTGCGCGTACACTAGAGTTTATCCATGCAGCTACTTAAGCTACATGGCTGCTTCCAGGCTTTGACAATTACCAGTAATGTTGCCATAAACACCTGTGTGCGAATTGGGACCTGCTCCACCTAGTGCTTAGGAAGAGACAAGGCAATGGGGGGTGGGGGCAGGAGGGGCAGGGACACAGCATTGTGTATATAGCATTGACTAGGAACTCGGGAGGCAGAGAAGCAGAATGTTCCAGTCTGTTGATTCACTCTCTGAGCACTTGCAGGACCTTGCCTTGCTTCCCAAAGGAAGTGTGAACTCCAGTGAACAGTTTAGTTTAGTTTAGTTTAGTTTAGGTTAGGTTAGGTTTCCCCCTTTCCCTCCCTTCTGTCCAATTTCTGTGACAGGGCTAGAGAAAAGAGACACAGTGCCCTGTTTAAATCCCCACTCCCTACCCATCTTCACACAAGCACAGGACTGCCTTGCATCAGTCCTGCTGGCTCTGCTTTTGTTGTTGATTTTTTTAAAAATTGGTTCCATTTCTCTTCAACATCCCCCATCACAACCTTAAGTCCGGCTGAATAATTGGCGTTAACAGCCCGGTAGGTTTCTTTGTTTTTCTCAGTTGATGTAGACTCACACACAAAGACACGTGACTATAGCTATGGGCTTTTTAAGCAAGAGGATCGTTATATATATATATATATATATATATATATATATATATATATATATATATATATATATATGTATATATTGCATTTGCATGAAGATAGATAGGTAGTAGGAATTTAGACAAGGCACTGTGTCTCTTCACTAGCCCTGTCACAGATATTGGACAGGGCAGGGGGAAAAAAGACTGTTTCCTAGAGCTCTTGCTTCCTATGGGAAACAAGGCAAGCACCTGCACTGTTCGAAGAGTGAATATATATATATATATATATATACACACACACACACATATATACACACACATATATATATCCTTTAAAAGCACAAGTGTCTTGCTTTTCCCAATCAATACATGGTGGAAATTCATCCAAATCATTGGTGTAGCTCTAAGTTGGATATCTTAATGGCTACACAATATTTCATAGAGCCGCTGCACTGTAATTTATCCAGCCATTCCCTGGCAGAGGGGCAATGTTTGATTTATTGGTCACTTGTTCTTGAGAAGGAGAGCTGCTGAGAATTCTCTGATCTTCTTGCCAAAGTACACTGTCCCCATTTTCCCACTACTCCCTCCCCTCTTGACATCCAGGTGCTAGCCGGAGCCTCCTGGTACTTGGAGTTCTGAGTTCTCCCCTTGAGTCTAAATCCGCATAGTTTTCAATATTTCATCTTAATGGGATCTAAGGCTTTTGAAAATAGAATCTAGGCTTTCTGGTCCGTTTCCTCAGGAGATGACTTTCTACCTTAATGGCATCAGCCCCACTAATCCTGTCTGAAATCTAATCAACACATCAGACAAGGGAGAATTGTTTTAAGTGAAACGAAAGAGCTTTGTACAACAAGATGTGCCTCCTCTTGACCAAAAGCTGAGAAATGAGGCCTGATTAGCTGCAAGGAACACTTTCCCAGGGGCTCCTTCCTTGCAGGGGTGGTGGTACCCCTTCAATGGAAGCCACTTTGCCTGGGGTCCTTTCCACAACCAAAAGCTCTTTAGCAGCACCAAGACGATGACAACTTCCAAGTTTCTTGTTGCTTAAAGTTGTTTTCCCCCAATATAATATTTTTTATTGATTATTTGGAAAGTTCATACATTACACTGGCTTCCCATTTCTCCCAGGTCTACCCTCCCCCCCCCCCAAAAAAAAGAAGAAAAACATATACCAAGTCCAATATGTGTTGCTCATATACTCACTGGAGCATGGCCAAATTCCCACTGGTCAGTCTTTTAAAGATAATCAAGACCTTACCCACTCCTATCCCATCCCCCAGAAGTGTATTTGTTTAGTGCCAAGCAAAGCACAGAGACTGGGGAGATGGCTGGGTGGGTAAATCGTCTTTGCCGCTCCTGCTCAGGTCTGAGAGCCTGCGTTTCAGATGCCCAGGGCCCACCCCCTCCCCCATAAGAAGCCAGGTGGCTCTGTGTTTGTAATTCCAGTGCTTCGGGGAGGTAGAGACTACAGGATCCCTGGGGCTCAGCCGCCAATCTAGGCGATCAGTAAGCTTCAGATTCAGCGAGAGACCCTGCCTCAAAACAACAGCAACAACAAAAACAAAACAAAGAAAGCAGTCAGCTAGTCAAGGGAAACAGGGCAGAGTGCAATTGAGAAGATAAAGACAGACCCTCTGGGTGAGCAAGCCGGTGAGTGAGCAGCACTGTGGCCTCTGCATCAGCTCCTGCCTCTGGGTTGCTACCCAGAGTGCATTCCTGCCTTGGCATTCTTGCCTCAAAGGATTCGGGAAATATACACCAAATAAACTCTTTCCTCCCCAAGATGTTTTTGGTCGTGGTGTTTCAGTACAGCAAAAATAATCCAAACAATCACCTGGGCTGCACGGTGAGCGCCTTTATCATAAATGAAGAAGGAAAAAAAAAAGAAGTTTACCATCTTTTGGCTTTTTTTTTTTTTTTTAGTTATTTTGTTTTGGTTTGGTTTTTGGTTTTTTTGAGACAGGGTTTCTCTATGTAACCTTGGTTGTCCTGGACTCGCTTTGTAGACCAGGCTGGCCTCAAACTCAAAGTGATCCACCTGCCTCTGCCTCCTGGGTGCTGGGATTAAAGGCATGCGCCACCACGCCCGGCTTTTTTTGTTTTCTTTTTAGTTATATGTACAGTAAAGTGCACAAATTCCTACCCTCCAACTCAAAATAAAAAAATAAATGAGTTTTATTATGTTGTTTTATGTGGCATAAGTTAGTCTTGGTTTTTTTTCTGCTTGTATGTTTGCTTGTTTTTGTTTTTCAAGACAAGAGTTTCTGGGAAGGACCCCAGGCAAAGCAGGTTCCATTTGAAGGGGTTATCCCAACCCTTTGGCTGTCCTGGACTCGCTTTGTAAACCAGGCTGGCCTCAAACTCAAGGTGATCCGCCTGCCTCTGCCTCCATGAGTGCTGGGATTTAAGGTATGCACCACTGTGCCTGGCAGTTCTTTTTTTTTTTTTTTTTAACTGTGGTGTAATATTTCATTGAATTAAAATGCCCTTGCCAGTAGATCCAGTCTACTGATGAACACTGAGCTGTTGCCAGTTTTCAGGTATGAGCAAGTATGACTTAAGTAGTTGTGCGCATCTCCGTGTACACCTTTGTGGACTGTTATGCTTCTTCTTTTCTGCAGCTTGTGACCCCCAGCAGTTTTGTCGCTGGATGGTACAGGAGGCACTTAGCTCCAATGGTAGGCACTTCCTGGTGCATTTCCAAATAGTCGTATTGACAGACACTCCCACTGCCAATTTTTGAGACTTCCAGTTTTTCTGTACCTTGCCAACATTTGGTTTTTTAGTTTCTTTTATGGTTCGGCATTTTGGTGGGTAGTGTGCTATACCATTGTACTATTTATTAATTTGTACTTCCTCTTGGTGTCGTAGAAGATTACTACCCATGCCCCACCCTCCCTAGAGCTTAAAGACAGTTAGCTGGCATCAGAGCAGGGAGGCTCTGGCAGCTGTTGACTATTTCTGGGCAGTGCCCCTCCACCATCTCTGTTGAAAGTCTCGGAGGCAACCACTGTGGACTCCCCTGGTCTGTGGCTTACTCACCGTGTCTGGCTTTTGGTTCCAGAGAAATGTGGGTTCCTGTCCTGGCTTACCGTTTATTAGCTGTGAAATTCTGGCCCGTTCACTTGTGGCTGTTAAGTCCGTATCAAATGACCTGGGCTGGGTGCCTGGTGTTTGGTTGGCAGCCCCAGTGGCCCTGTGCAGGTATATTTTAGATGCGGTTAACATTTATAATTGGTAGACGTGGGGAATTACTCTCTGGCTTCAGCCGACCACTGAAGGCCTTTAAGTTGAGCCAAAACAGAGGTTCCTAAAGAAGGGATTCTCTTCAAGGTTGTAACAGAATGGGCTGGTGAGATCGCTCAGTGGCTTAAGGCGCTTGCCACAGAGCCAGGGGACCTAAATTCAGGCCCTGGAACTTGTATGAAAGAGCTGATTCCCAAGAGTTGCCCTCTGACCTTAGCATGTGCACCCACATACACAAACAAGCATAACAATGATTTGTTTGTGGTTTGGTTTTTTGTTGTTGTTGTTGTTGCTAGTTTGTTTTTTGGCTTTTCAAGACATGGTTTCTCTGTGTAGCCTTCACTGTCCCAGACTTGCTTTGTAGACCAAGCTGGCCTAGAACTTACAGAGATCTGGCTGCCTCTGTCTTCTGGACTGCTGGGATTAAAGGCATGCACCACTATGCCCAGCAACAAATTTTTAAAGAAAAGAATGTAAAACATACAGGCCAGCTTTAGTCCCAGCCTCTGTCCCTTGGATCATATTGAAGACTGTAACATCAACTGTCACCCAGATGTCCAGCCTCCTGGCCTGACTCACAGATTCTGGACCCATCAGCCCCCAACACCACAGCAGCAGATTTGCTAGAATAAGTCTCTCTCCCACTGGATTTATTTCTCTAGAGACCCAGAACAATATGTTACTTCACTTTCAAGCCCTGGTTTGTTCCTCTGTACACTAGGAGGCAAATAAAGCAATCTGGCCAAGTTGTGGAGAGGCCCAGACAGGGTTTCCTGAAAATCTCCCTTATCACACATCCTGGTTCTTCTTCCTCTTCTCTTGTTCTCTCCTCCCATGTAAAGTAAGTTCTGGAAATTTCTCTGGAAAGGTCAGAGTCCTCATAGCTTCAGAAAGAGAAGGGAAGAAAATTTAAAAAGAACTAATTGAGCAGGCAGATGCTGAGCCTTCGTGGGGAGAGAGGCTATGGTCAGGCATAAGAAACAAGAGGAAGATGACCAAAGGACCAACAACACAGCACACTGCACACCTCACTGTTGGCTCTGTTTCTTAATGATTAAACTTTATTATACAACCCAACTATCTTACACAAGAGGGAAGAAAGGTTAAAGGGAAACAAGAGTGAACCTTCTGGTATCCGTTCCACGGGACGGGTCCCTAAGTGTCTCTGGCCTGGGCGCTGGTCTGGCCTGTTCTTTCCCAATCCACGTGTGCTCAAGCTCCATCCGAACCCGCTGCCTCTTCTTGTCCTCTCTGTCTGTCTGTCTCTCACATGCAAGGGCTGGTCACCTTCTCTGATCGAGGGTCGATTAGAAACACAGTAATCCAGGTGGAGTCCCCGTCCTCTTCCTGAATTGCAGGCCCAGGATGGCTCCACCCAGTCTATCTCAAGGTTAATCTCAGGGAGTATCTGTGGTGTGTCCAAGGGCAAAGCCCACCAAGACTGCTTTCACCTTCCCACACATCCCCATTTTCTTTTAAAAAAAAAATTAAGAACTATATACATATGTACAGAATCATCAGGTATCAAATACATAACCAAGTCCTTTTATATTTGTTAACCTGGGAGAAAGTATTTCACTATCCTACCAAAGAGAGTCCTTTCCCTTAATGAGAAATTGCAATTATCAATCTGTAAATGTGTTTTTAATTCTAAAACTAAAGCTTTTAGTAACATTGTGGCTATCTACTCTTCAATCCCATCAGAGACCCAAGAAGGAAATTTTATCTAATAAAGGAAGTGCTGGCAGGCAACTTCCAGGTGTGGATAGAACAGAGAGAGCAGACCGCTTGGACAGTCACCAGATTCTCTCCATCAATGGGGCAATCAGTCTTCAGCCTTATTGGCCCAAAACATCCAGCAAACTGCTTTTTGAAGCAGAAATTCCGACAGTCTGGTCCACCTAGTCTCTTCAAAACTGGACAGCCAACTTTCCAGCATCACTGTTGATCATAGCCGACAGTCAGCCTGTCATCAGCAGTAGAGATAAGAGCAGTTCCTCAGTCCAGTAACCATTCTGTCACCCTCGTTTCTTGATGCCCTCATCTTCAATTATGTGTACTGAGATGCTGCCAGGAGCAGATGTCTCTCTCTGTCAGGAAAGCCCTCATCACTAAATGCCATATTCTGTGGATCTCTGAAGAGTTTGAAGACCAACTCTCTGTCTATTCTTACAGTTATCAATCTATTCTTTTGAAGACATATACAAGAAATTAAACAAACCTGCTCTATGACAAAGTAAGTTAGTATCTAGTAAGATTTGTAGGTAACTAAATACCAACTTTTATCTATACATTAACAAGTATTTGGGATTATAGATGGGAGGTGGCTTGATAGAAGTTATTAGAAACAGATGACATGGAATTGAGGCAGGGATGCCATGCCTGCCCCACTATGGGAGGTAGTTTACCTGCCCGAGGTTAACTAAGGCTATCTTAAAATATAACAAGTGTTAGTGTCTTAATTGATTACTAGCTGGGCCTACTGATATTACTTGTAATTTTAAAACAATACCTCACACAGCACATCAACACTGCATACCATACACCTCACACTGCACAGCACACACTGCACACCTCACACAGCACAGCAATACTGCATACCACACACCTCACACTGCACAGCACACACTGCACACCTCACACAGCACAGCAATACTGCATACCACACACCTCACACTGCACAGCACACACTGCACACCTCACACAGCACATTAACACTGCATACCATACACCTCACACTGCACAGCACACACTGCACACCTCACCCAGCATAGCAGTACTGCATACCACACACCTCACACTGCACAGCACACACTGCACAGCACACACTGCACACTTCACACAGCACATCAACACTGCATACCACACACCACACACTGCACAGCACACACTGCACACCTCACACAGCACATTAACACTGCATACCACACACCTCACACTGCACAGTACACACTGCACACCTCACCCAGCACAGCACTACTGCATACCACACACCTCACAGTGCACAGTATACCACACACACCACAGACTGAACACTTCAGACTGCAGGCTGAACACTGCACACTGCACAGCACACACTGCAGACACCACATCCTTCACACCACACACCAAAAAGAAAAAAGAAAAAAAACAAAAACCAAAAATAGCTATCTCCTTCTAGAGCCTAGAGTCAAACACCTGACATCAGAAGGATTTCTCCACACATGATAATCATTTTGCTCCGTTCTGTGGTCTTTTACTTTGATATTCAGTGGAATTTCCCTAAGCCATGTTTAATATCTAGTGTCCTGGTTGGGATAGGGCTTGTCTGCTTCTCCCCAGAGGTTCGTGTGTTAAAGACTTAATGTCTGGGCAATACTAAGAGATGTTCAAACCTTCAGCAGGTGGGAGGTCCTTAGGCCAGTGGGGCATCACCCTTGCTTCCTGTTTAGTAATAGAAACTTTTACATGCAGTCAAATCTTTACCTTGAAATCAGTTGTCAGAGAGTGAGTAAGCAAGCTCCTACAACTGGAGCCAATACAGGACCTCCCAAATGTGGGCTATAAACCTCCTTCTCTTTGTCAAGTAGCCTGCGTCAGGTGTTTCATATGCTGGTGGAAAGCCAGCGCCTACTAATGTCCATCGCTTCTCCCTATTTATAGGCTAAGACTTCCCCCTCCCCCAACATTTTGCTTTGAAACAGAGTCTCTCTGCAAAGCCCTAGCTGTCCTGGAACTCACTCTGTAGTCCAGGCTGGCCTTGAACTCACAGAGAGCCACCTGCCTCTGCCTCCTTGAGGACTGGGGTTAAAGGTGTGCACAACCACGCCTAGCTAAGGACCCCCGCCCCCACCAGATTGCACTCAGTTCGTCTCTGGGCCCACCCCTTGAGTACTCGTGGCTGCAGTGTGAGTGAATGCAGCGTCTTCCTTCTCTATACTCAGGTTGGGAACAGAACAGCATTATGAGAGCAAAAGTCAATGTGGCATTTCAGTGTCAACCCTCCTCAAGCATCAATACCTGGGTTTTGGTGAGGAAAGGAAATACAAGGTGGAAACAAACTTACACGTCCCATTTGACAAACCCATGTAGTTATTGGTTGGTTGGTTGGTTTTCCAAGACAGGGTTTCCCTGTGTAGCCTTGACTGTCCTGGACTCACTTTGTAGACCAGGCTGGCCTCGAACTCACAGCGATCCGCCTGCCTCTGCCTCTCGAGTGCTGGGATTAAAGGCGTGTGCCACCACACCCGGCTCCATCTAGGTAGTTTATTCACGTACTTGTTTACTTAGAGGAGCTAGGGGTTGAGCCTACATCCTCGCACATGCTAGGCAAGCACTCTGGCCACATCCCAATTCCCAAGACGTGGAAACCACAGTTATTGCTCTGTGCTCGTAAGCATGGAGCACAGGCCTGCTTCACTTCTGACTTTGACACAGGGTCTCACTCACTGAATTGTCAAGGCTGGCCTTGACCTTACTCTGTTGCCCTGGCAGGCTTTGAACTTAGAATTCTCCTGCTTCTGCTTCCATGGAGGGGATTATAGGCCCGTGCCAGTGGGCTGGCCATTTCAAAATAGGTCTCAAGATGTTTTAATTCCTCTCATCCAGAGATGGAGTCTGTTTCCCTCCTTAAGTGGGGCTCAGACTTAGTGCTCACTTCTCACAAACAAAACAGGGTGAAAATCAGTGTGATTTCCACATGAAGTCACAGTAAGGATTCAGCTTCTGCCTGAGACCTTGACCTTAGAACTGTGTGACCCAGTCACACGGTAGGCTGCATGTTGGTGTTCTGGGGTCCTGACAGGTTTGGGGGTGAACGAGCCTATAGATCAGTGTTTCTTAACCTGTGAGTCAAGACCCCTTGGGGCAGGGGGAGGGGGTCGCTAACACTTTAAGACCATCAAAAACCACAGATATACATTAGGATTCATCACAGTAGCAACATAACGGTTATAAAGTAGCAGTGAAAATAATTTTACAGTTGGGGTCACCAACTATATTAGAGGGTCACAGCATTGGGAAAGGTGAGAACCACTGTTGTAGATCTTTCTAGCTACCAGCCTTTGCCTCTCCCTCTAAGCTCTAGACCTAGTAGAGTGGGGACAAGTCTTCCCGCCTGGTGCCATGCTCTGAATTCCTGAGACGTGGAAACCACAGTTATTGCTCTGTGCTCGTAAGCATGGAAGTGATTTGTTGTGCAGTGTTTGTAACCCCCTCCATTTTAGGGTTGTCCCACACACTCACGCTCAGGTGCCAGAAGGTAAGTGGTTAAATAATAGCTCTCATTCATGGAGACTCCACTAGAGAGAAAGCAAGTTGAGACTCATATCCTATGAACCCAAGGCCACTTGTTTATACCTAGCCAGGTCTTGAATGTTAGGGTCTACCTCTAACTGGGCAGCCATGGTTGCCATGGCTTTGGCTGAGGCCCATCTCAGTACCTCAGATCAGAGCTTCGTTTGTCACTCTGATTTACTGCGAGTTAAAATCCAGTCTTCCCTTCTCAGCACACAAGCACTCCCAGGAGGCTGCAGCTCAGAGCCACAGTGAGGGTGACAAAGTCAGGCAGCATACTGTTCGCTGGATGTCTGTGGAAGGATGTCTGTGCCTTCCTTCTTCCCATGCTGCGATCCCAGCACTCAGCAGGCAAACACAACAGGGCTAGCTCTCTGGAGGTGCCGGGGTCCCCATGCATTGAACGAATGAAGGGCCAAGCGAACTCCTTTATTCTACCACTTATGGACACAGAAAGAAGGCAATCGCCTGCAAGCCAGTGGAAAGGCCTCCCCAGAACCCAGCCATGCCTGCTCCTAGTCTCAGACATCCTAGCCTCCAGAACTGTGGGCAGTGAGTTGTGTTGTTTACAAGCTACTCAAGTCTTGTTGTTCTGTGAGAGCAGCAGAAACAACCCCAGATGCCCTTGAGGCATAAGCTTGAAGACAACAGGCAGAGCAACCCCGGCCTTGTTCTTGGGTCCCAAGCCAGAAAATACTCCCTAAGTACCTGCTGTGGGGGGTATAAATCCAACACATCAGTCCCTGTGCTATCTACTCACTCTGCCATAGACTTGTTTCAGTGTTAATTAAGGGTGACCCACTCCAGAGTGACTTCTCTCTCTCTCAGCCCAGAGGCTGCTCTCTCTCTCTCTCTCTCTCTCTCTCTCTCTCTCTCTCTCTCTCTCTCTCTCTCTCTCTCTGTCTCTCTCTCTCTCTTGGGTGGGGCCTTGCAAATGTTCCCTCAGATGACGTCATGTCTCTTCTGGTACCGGTTAAGCTTTGTGCCACTTCTGAGGCACATAATCTTGCCCTTTCCAAACTTTGCCTGCTTCCCAGCTTGGGATCCCTGGCAATCATCCTCAGTCTACCCCGTGGGCTTCCCAGGTTTTGAGTACCACAGTGACAGCAGGCGGCTGCTGGTAATGGCCGTGACCCATGCTGAGCAGCTGACAGAGTTAACAAGGAATCTTAGAGGTGTCCTCAAGTCTCGTGGCTCAGGCTTGCTCTCCACTTGGAACATCCAGGTCTTAATCACACTGTCTGTCCCCCAGAAACTGTAATTCCAGTTGCAGCCTCTAACTCTGCAGTGCTCTCTCAGCTTTCCGATAGTTTTCCAGGAAGCTGGTGCATGCTGGGTCACCTCTCTTCTCTTTCAAGCCAGGATGAAAATGCAGCTTTGGCTCACATCTAGATATATGGCTTTAGCTCAAAAGGTATTGGGGACTGACTTTTGAGCCCCCAAATCCTTGACAGCACACACCACCCATTCTAATACCCACAAACCCCCAACATGGTAGAGATCTTGAATGTTGTAAGGATTAATGAAATACAGCATTGTTGAACCTCACTTAGTTTAATGGCTGCATCATGTACTATGGCTGTACCCTAATTTGTTTAACTAATCCCCTATTGAGAACCATTAAGGTAATTATTATTGTTATTAGGCAGCAGCTGAACCTTGGAAGCACATTCTTAAATGGTTTTCCCTCTAAGGAAAATGAAGAAGCTGTTTCTTATCACGCTAGCCACGCCCCTTAGAGGTGACTGCGCCTCATCCTGAGACTTGCAGGCTCTTTATGAGTTGTCAGCGGCAGGAGTGGGGCCCTTAGGAATACAGGGGTGGAAAAAGGCTGACAGCAGAGTGAAGGGCAAGTGTCCAAAATGCCCACCTGTGACAAAGTAGCTAAAACTTTGTATTTCTCTGTTATACTCAGTCATGGACAGGTGCCTTCCTAGACACACCTGTGGCCCTATTCTGACTCCTTTTAGGTGCTCAAGAGGTCAACTTTCTGTAAGGGAAGGGAACACAGGGACTGGTGTCAATCTCCAAGGCTACAGCACTCCTCAGATCAAGACCTGTTCTTGGAAGCTACTTACACATAATGTCCCCTGCTTTATATCTTGTGACACTGCTAAAGGTGGCCCCATCTCTGAAAAAAAGAGGGAAAAATTAGCTTGGATGTGACGTTCTTAAGGATAGCCTGGACTCTGTGGGAGGCCACAGAAAGACACTGGTGGAGGCCAAGTCAGTGTCAGCAATTAGTGCTTGCTGGGAGTCCGACACTCTGCTGAACGTTCCACAGGTCCTGCCTCCATTAATGGCACAACAAGAAGGAGGAAGGTCTGTCAGCCCCATTTTACAGGTGGCAAAGCAAAGGCACAGCAGGATTAGGCAGCCAGATCAAAGAAAGGACAAGATGACTTAGGATCTGGACCCAAGGTGGTGTGAAAAATGGATTTCCTACCAGTCCTCTGTCTCCCAAGGCAACTTCAGCAGAAGTGGCCATAGCTGGGAGTCTTCAAGTGGAAGAGGAAAGAGATGAAGGCAGAGTCTTGTAATAGGCACAGGGACTAACTACTTCCGCTTCTGAGAAGAAGACACTATGACCAGGCCATTGTGATGCTCAGGGGATGGTGGACCATTTGGAGGCTTCTGAGGATCCTACTTGCCCTGCAGCAAATCAAACAACAGGAGCTGGCCTTTGTTTCCTGCAACCTGAAAAGACTCCACTGTTACCTGTTCTGGGGACCACTATAAGCTAAATGGTCACAGTGTAGGGGAAGGAGCTCCAGGGCCTGGGTGTATAGTAAATTAAAAGGCAAAAAATGTGGGCTGGACAAAATCACCTACGGTAGTCATGTATGCGTGGGCGACCCTTCAAGTGACTCTTTCCTTCATTGGATTGCATGGCTTCAGTGGTTTTCCACATCTTCCATTTGTTTCATTGTCACATTGGCTTTAGGAGCCATTCCGGACAGGTGCTGTTGTCTCCATCAGCTAAGGAAGCTGGGGCTCAGGGAAACGTGAATTGCCAGGGCCATGCTTGGGAGGCTGGGGCTAGGATGGGCAGCAGAGCCAGAAATGGAACTCTGCCCTAATTGAAAAGTGTACTATGAGGGCACCCGGTCCTTTCAGGTTGTGAGAAGTGAGTCTATACATCTTGTCCCAATTCCACATTCCAAGAGGCCACTCGGGGCAGCTGCTCATCGTATTTACACCATAGAAAGTGGCAAATGCTGAAACTCTTCCTGCCTCTTGGCAAGGCTGAGTGTTCCGCACTGGCCTGCTCTTCATCGACAATGTACCAAGGACTGTTGAAAACACTGCAGTCTAACGAGGGTTGGCGTGTGTGAAATAATGAAGTCTTCCCAAACCTCCATTCTCCCTTCTGTGGCAGCAGAAATCATAAGAGCAGTGATTTTGTTTGCTAAGTACCAGTCACTATGGTACCTATGTCAAGCAGTGTCTCATCACAGCCCTACATCACTGAAGGTCACGAAGTTAGAAAGTGGTGACATAGGGTTCAAATCTAGATTTGTAGCAAGTTCTTGTTCACGGTGCCACTAACTTAGTTATTAGTTCATAAGCAGAAACATATTTTTCTTTTCAGTTCCATGGCACCCCACCTTCTCTCATCTTGTAAACATATAATGGAATTATAGCTAAAATCAATCAAGACAGCTAATTTCTAATACACAATGAATATTTTAAGGGGAATCTCAAATCTCATAAGATTCTATAATCTATTAGACCATTTTAGCAATTTATAACCATGGCCTACAGAGAATGTCAGGAATAATAATTTGGCCTCATTATTTCAACCATTGGAGATCTCTTGCATGATAATTGGCTCCTAACAGCCACAATCTAATTTAATTTATTGATGAATACCTCGTACTTATATTTCATGGATATTCTTTTAATTATTAAATCACTACATCTTGGGAAGAAATATAATTTTGTTACAGGGCAAATGTCCTTCATGTCGACATCTCTAATGACATTTTAAAAGTGTATGAGGATAAGAAGATTATCTAGGTTTCAAAGATAAAATTTGTTACACTTTGCTAAAGATTTTTTTTTTAAGGAAATACATACTTTATATGTAAAGCTATTTGAAGAGCTAAAGTAATTATCAAGGTGATTAAGGGAAGAAACCAAGCACCTGCCTGTGTCTTTAACTTAGAATGTGTAGGATTACTGCCCGCAGACCTGGCCACAGTTAGACAGACAACCAAGGGAGGAGGGAACTGCCACTTAGGCATTACAGAGCATAAGGCACAGTTCTCAGGCAAGGACCCTGCTTCAAATCCCAGGCCTGCCATCCTGTCTGTGTGGCCTTCAGTGAGCTCCTCCCACCCTAATCGCCACTTCTCAGTTTGTTGTTCATGGTTTGTTTATGGACAGGGTCTCCTTAGGCAACCCAAGCAGGGCTAGAACTTGCTAGGTAGTCTAGTCTGGCCTCAAGCCCCACATCCTATTGCCTCAGCCCCCTGAGTATTGGGATGACAAACATGTGTCAGCAAGCCTGACTTAGTTTCCCATTTTAAAAGTGAGCTTAGGAAGCCAGAAAGATGGTGTAGCAGTCAGGAGAATGTACTGTTCTATAAGAGGATTGGGCATGATCACTTCTAAACCGAGCTAGGGAATCCAGATCTCCCTTGGCCTCTAAGGGCGCCGTGCTCTTGCGCATATACCATACGCAGACGGTCCCCCCACATATAATTAAAGATATTTTTAAAAGGTGAGATTAGTAATGCCTCCTAAATAAAAGTCATGGTAAAGAGAGAACTAATCATATAATTTTGGGGGGTTCCGAGTGAAATTAAAATGTGGGGTCCCTTGCTTAAAATAATTAGAGCCTGGAATGGTGGCATACGTCTGTAATGTCAGCACTTAAAGGGTTGCTATGACAACTAGGGCTGTAATAACAAGATCTGGTTTCAAACAACTACTATGCATCCCAAAAGAAATAGGGGAAAGTGGAATTTCAAAACTGCAGTGTCTGAGTATGTCACTGGACATCCACAAGTCTGTGGAGGCTTCAGTGAGCATGGACACAGATGACACAAAACGCCACATAGAAACTCTACCCCACATGCGGAGGTTACTGAAGAATGTCAGTCCCTTGAGCTTGGGCTCAGTTTGCCACCTTATTTTACACGGCATGGGAAAGGGATACGCAGGTCAAGCTTCAGAAAACAGGAATGTAGATCCCCAGGACGGAGCTCACATGCTGAGTGGAGGAGGGGCAGAGGACATCGGCTACGGTGCCCATATTCCCTTCTCTTCACTTATGTCGACTTTAGGAAGAAGAATAGAGAACACGAGGATGTTGTTTCCTAGCACAGGTCTGAAACCATAAAGCTAATCTCATTGGGCTTTGCACTACATTGAATTAAAGTCTTAATTCTAATTTCACCAAATAGGGTTACCGAGGGAACAGGAAGCGAAGCTTGGTAACCGAGTTCCACTGGCCAATGGGAGGTGAGAGGGGACAAAAAATTGATTTTGTGCCTGCTGAGGAGCAGGTGAGGCTATTTTGATCGGTTGTAGGCAACGTCTGCTGCTTTGTAAGGAGGCAAAGGTGTTTCTGGCAGAGACTCTACATGGAGGGGTAGGCCCCGTTTCCTGGGGGGTGAGGCGGGGGCGGGGGGGTCGGTGTACTTTTCATGATCGACTGTTGTCTCTGCTGTCTACTGTCTTATATACTTCAAGGAGGGACATCCTGACCAGCCCAGGATCTGGAAACAATGTGCCCTGTCTACAGTTCACCGTGTGGCTCTCTGTAAGCTGAATGACTGTTTTCAGATGTGGCTACTACACAGTACTTCTTTTCTGGCTAGAGACTGCCCAAATGATAGGCCCTTGTTCCTCGAGGCTGGGCCTAGACCTGTAAATTGGTGGAGGCAGTGATGTCCCAGTCTGATGAAGGGCCCCAAAGCCTTAGTCATGAGGTGCTGAGGGTGGTTCACAGGTGCCCACAGGAGACACGGCCATCACTGACCAGGAGGCAGCCACAGGGGCTGTTCTCTCTGAGTGGAAGGGCTGGGGTGCACAGAGGCCGGCGGGGGTGGGGGCGGGGGGTGGGGGTGGGGGGCTGGGTACGGACGACGAGGCCTGTCACTGAGGCACTTATTCCTCAAGAGCACACACATCACTAAAACCAGTTACTGAACCCCTTCTTCCAAGTGCTCCTCCGCATCCGGTGTGAGCATTTTGCAAACAGCTCTGGCTGGTGAAGACTTGTATTCAAGCCACCCAGACTCTTCATAACCCACCCAGCAGGGCTCCGCCATCTGAGCTCCCTGGAGACAGGGTGAGGAGTCTGGTTTGAACTGGTTTCTGCAGCAGGCTTAGTCCCCAGGCCACCATCAGCTCACCCGCAAGGATCAGGAACCTAATGCCCTACCCTGCTTCCTGTCTGGTCTGGCATTTCCTCTAGCCTCGCTGGTTTTGTCCTCTGCATCCATAACAATGAGTAGCACAGCCAAACCAGAAAATGTTCCAATGGCTCCCTCTGCTGCCCACATGCCATACTGCATGCAGTTACAAAAGGAAATACTCCTCACTGAAGGGCATCTCATGAAACAAATGACAGTTTTAAAAGGTTGTTATCTTTCACAGTGTCTTATCGGTCAGAACTTTGCTATGAGGACGGAGGCCTTCGGGAAGTGATTCGGTTATGAAGGGCAGAGCTTTGTGAATGGAATTAGTGTCCTTAGAGGGGCTGAAGGTTAGAGAGATGCTTGGCCCAGAAGCCTTTGCTGTGCAAACATGAAGACACTACATAAATACCAGGCAGGTGTGTCAGCTAGCCTGTAATTCCAGCACTCCTGGGGTGAGGCACGGGGTCTGCAGAGCAAGATAGCAAACTAGATTAGGCAAATGGGCGAGCTCTAGGTTCAAGTGAGAGACGATGCCTCACTATATAAGGTCCAGAGTTACTGCTCAATATCAACTTCACATCTATGCACACACGGGGGTGTCAGACACCAAAGAGGCCAAAGTTCCTCCCTCTCACCCTGTGGGGACACAGCAAGACAGCATCTATGAGAAGAACACCGTACCCAGAGGTGCCCTGACCTTGGACTTTTCAGCCTTCAGCACTTCAAGAAATCCCTTTGTTCCCAGACCATCATTCTATGGTATATGTTGAATTTTTTTTTTTTTTTCACCGAAGTGCTTGGCATCAACAGAGTGTTTCAGCTAAAGATACTTTTGGAATCTTTATACAGATCCAATCAGGTGAGCCATTCCTAATCCAAAATTTGGAAATGCTCTAAAATTCAGAATGCGTTGGTCTGAAGTGAACTGGTTTTTGGATGTTTTAGAAGCTCACCAAATTATTATACTTTACAGGCAACATTTGGGAACCACTACCACTGTCCTACCTGACACCAGAGATTATAAATGCTTCTGAGGGCCGAGATAAAAGCCAGTCAATTCTAGACACCTAGGAGAAATACCAAGTATACAGTGCACACATGAAAGAGGTAAGTCAAGTTTGTCTGAGGGAAGGATGGGGATGAGGGATGAATGGCCTCACAGACAAGCAGGAGCATTCCAGGCTGCTGACAGCGTGGCCTCTTCTGGACCAAGTACGGACTGTGAATACTGTGAGATTGAAGCTGTGGAGGATTCAACTCAGAGGCAGGCTCGAGTGTGGGAAGTCAAGGAAGGCCCGTGTCAGGAGGTAGCAGGACACACAGGTGTCCTCCAGACAGGCAGGGAAGCAGCTGCGGAAGTGGGGAGAACTGCTGAGAGAGCTTCCCTTCTCCAGGGAACTCACCCCTCTCACTTTCTCTACCTGTAGAAAGATATTCCTCAAGGGATCCTGTTATGGCTGGGATCTTAAAATTCCCAAGCAGCCAGATAGTGAAGGTTTTATTGCTAGCCTGTGCTCTTCGTGAAAGGTGCAGCCTTGAAGTTAGGTTAAGTAAGGCCCTTAAGCATACTCCTAAAGGGGATACTAGCACCCCAGACCCCATTTCTTAGCTTCTTGGCCATAGCTAGGTGAACAGCTTCCTTGGCCGCCCATGCCTCCACTATGGAGCTCTGGTTAACCACACTCAGATAGCAATGGTCAAATGATGGCCTGAGAATTGCAGGTCTAAGCTAAAATTGTTCTCAAGCTTTGTACGTTGTGTACGTTGCCACTCTGACAGAAAGCTAACACTGACTACCTTTGCACCTCTTCCCGGGGGAGTAAATGTTGATGCCCATTCCAAAGTGAAGCAGGAAAAGAACAGGCTTCCGAGTCAGACCAACTTGATTAAAAGCCAACAGCATCCCTCCTCACAAGTGGTATAGTGTTGAATGAACCAGCCACATTCTCTACAATAGAAATTGTCCCAAGCCCATAGGATTATCTTGATTAAGAAAAAAAAAAAAAGAGCCAGTGATTGCCTAGGTCTAGTCCCCGGTCCACCTATGGTTAGAAGTGCACATTCTCACATGCCTCCCAGAGCCACTAAGTCACTCAGGACTGAGACCAGCAATGCTTCAACAGATCTCCTCACATATGCCAGAAGAGTGTGAGAAATGCTGATTAAAGGAACTCTTTCTTTATCCTTGTGGTTTTTAAGAAGCCTACATTACTTTTGCAAGTGTGTGTGTAGAGGGGGGGACAATGGGTGCCTAACTCTGGCCTATGCCCCAGTTCCTCTGTTGTTTTGTTCACTGCATATACGTAGGCGCTTGGGTAGTCGGGCTTTGAGATGAGTATATATAAAACTCGGCTTTGGGGCTGGAGGGCTGGCTCGCAGTTATGAGGGCTTGCTGCTGCTCTTGCAGAGGACTTGAGTTTGGTTCCCAGCATGCCTGTAACTCTACTTTCAAGGTACCTCGCACCATTTCTGGCCTCTGAGAGCTTCCCATACATGTGGCACACATACATGCATGTAAAAATAAAAAATAAATCATTTTTTAAAATGAGGTCCATACCAGCTGTGTATACAGGCTTGACCTCTGTGGAGGGGACTTCTCTGCAGATCAGGGATTCAGGTACAAGTGCACTGGCTGCAGGGCCTGTAAGGTCACCAAGTATTCCTTGCAAACTGTTTGAAAGTGAGACTTGTTGAGTACGCTGAACCTCAGCTCCTTGCCGCTGGCTCTCAAGAGTCCTCCACTCTGGGCTGGCAGAGATTAGTGCTTCTGCCATGTGACCTGAAAATGGTGATTGAGATCATCTTGTGGGAGGCAGACAGATGAAACTTGTTTTAGAGTGTGATTAATCTAATTTCAGAATCCTCTGCATATGGAACGATTTATTCTCACTGAATCTGGAAGCTCTTTCCTAACTCAGAAATCGCTGGAACAAACAACTGCTGGAAGAGACGCTCCTTCACTCTGCATCATGAACTCATGCCCCCTTCCCAGAATGGCTTTCATTTCCTGCAGCTGCTAGAGCTGTGTAACTAGCCTTCATAGCTGCTGGCAAGTACTCTGACAGGTGAAGCAGACATTAAATGCTGCTGCACGGATAAGGGCCACTCTGCCAACTAGGGCTTTAAGCAGTTGAGTAAGTAGCTCCCTGGACTTTGTTATAGGAATGCTCGGGCACACGCCTTTAATCCCAGCACTTGGGTGGCAGAGGCAGGTGGATCACTGTTTGAAGCTGGCTTAGTCTACAAAATGAGTCCAGCACGGCCATGGCTACACAGAGAAACCCTGTCTCAAAAAAGGAAAAGGAAAAAAAAAAAAAAAAAGGAATGCACTTCATACTTTCATTAGTGGTTTTGAGTTTTTTTGGTTTTTTTCTATTTTAAAACAGGAAAAAAGTGAGGTTTCAAAAGGTTAATTTTAGGGGCTGGAGAGATTCCTCAGCAGTTAAGAGCACTGGCAGCTCCTCCAGAGGTTCTGGGTTGGATTCACAGCATCCATGTGGCACCATGACATTTGTATGGCCTACATATTTAGGATATTATACTTGAGAAAGGGCTTGTTTTCAGTTTGGCTTTGAAAAGGTTTAGAAGTTGACTTCCGAAAGGCATGAAGTCAATTAAGGGAAGACTTTATGCTAGATGCCAGTCTTTTCTGCTTAGTTGTTCTTTTATCCATCTTTTTTTAAAAAAAGGATTTATTTATTATGTATGCAATGTTCCACCTGCATATAACACCTACAGGCCAGAAGAGAGCACCATTTTAGATGGTTGTGAGTCCCCATGTGGCTGTGGGGACTTAACTCAGACCTTCAGAAGAGTAGTCAGTGCTCTTATGCTCTGAGCCATCTCTCCAGCCCCTTCTATCCATCTTAAAAGTCAGTAGCATGGGGCTGGAGAGATGGCTCATAGGGCTGGAGAGATGGCTCAGAGGTTAAGAGCACTGACTGCTCTTCCAGAGGTCCTGAGTTCAATTCCCAGAAACCATATGGTGGCTCACAACCATCCATAATGTGATCTGATGCCCTCTTCTGGCCTGCAGGTGCACATGCAGGGAGAGCACTGTATACATAATAACAAATAAATAATGTTAAAAAAAAAAAAAGTCAGTAGCTTTCACCATGGAATGGCTGTCCTGAAATTTGCAATATAATCCAAACTGGCCTTGAACTCAAGCGATCTAAGTGTCTCCGCTCCTGAGTGCTAGGATTAAAAGGTACATATAGCATCATGTTCATCTCATCACAGGATGAAGGTCACATCACCTGTCTTTATTCTTATCCATTCCTCTGACCCTCTGGGAGCAAACGTGCTTTGCCCTCATGGCAACACAGAAAGCATAGATTATGCTGAGTTTTAATACTTTGTATTAATTTCACTTCCTGCCACTGGGGGGGGGGGGGAAACACCTGATGGAATCCACTCAAGCTTCAAAGGGTACAGCTTGTTACAGCGGGGAAGGCATGGTGGCTGGAATGGGCTGGCCTGTGGTGGAGAGAGCTGCAGCGCACTCTGTTCACATCCTAGCAAGTTAGGAAGCAGAGAATGGGAATAGAAGCAGGGCTTGAATGAGTAACCCTTAAGGCCTGCTCCCAGTGGCCTACATCAGCCAACTATGCTGCATATCCCCAAGGGTTCACAACCTCCCGAAAGAGGACCATCAGATAGGGCCAAAGCGTTCACGGGCTTATGATGGACATTTCATATCCAAACAATACTTTAATAAACAATGACAGATTCAGGCTGAAAAAAATACACCATTTTTCAACTCTTAGATGCTCACTCAGGATGGAGAGATAAAGGATTCACTTCCTTAACAAGCTTCCTAGGTAGTCATGTAGCAGATGATCTTAAAGTTTGACTGCATCAAGTGATGTCTAAGATCACGCACACTTTAACAAAGTCTCAGTGTATTATTTCTTGCCTTACTATATAAACTTGAATTTGAGAAACATTTTTGGGGGGGGGGGGTTTCAAGACAGGGTCTCTCTGTGTAGCCTTGGCTGTCCTGGACTCACTTTGTAGACCACCACACCCGGCTTGAGAAGCACATTTTAAAATAAAGAAGTCATACAAATGCTGTGCTAGCTGTACAAACCTGATGGCCCAAGTTAAATTTGTAGAATCCATGTAAACAGTTGGAGGTGGCACTGCATTGTCAGGATTCCCAGCACTCCTACTGCAAGAGAGTTGCAAGGGGGGCTGTGGGCCAGCTGGCCCAGAGCGCAGTGAGCTGGCAGCAGTAAGGGAGACCTACTTAAATAAAACATAGCGGAAGAACTGACACCTGAAAAGCTCTCCTCTGACCTTCAGACAGGTGCTGCCCTTAGATACACACGATTTTTGTCAAAGCCATACAAATAGCAACTTTACGTGCAACGTATATTTTGGTTTTTCTTACTGAAGACAGAGTCTCACTCTATAGTCCAGGTTGGTTCAAACTCAAACCCTGCTGTCTCAGCCTCCCAAGCGCTGGAATTACAGGTGTGAGCCCCTGTATCAGTCCTGATTTCTATCCCTTCTCTATTCCTGTTATGTGAACCTTTGAATCAGTACTAAAGGAAAGTTTCAGCTTAGCCTCACTTTATTTTTTTTTTCTCCTTTATTAATTTATTCTTGTTACATCTCAATGGTTATCCCATCCCTTGTATCCTCCCATTCTTCCCTCCCTCCCAATTTCCCCTTATTCCCCTCCCCTATGACTGTTCCTGAGGGGGATTACCTCCCCCTCTATATGATCATAGGGTATCAAGTCTCTTCTTGGTAATGCCTAACTTTATTCTCAATTCACATTTCCTTAAGTCAGATGTTTTATATGCTCCCGGTGGGAAGTAGGTGTTAAATGGGCAAGGATCCAATGGGTATGTTTGAGCTTTGATAACAACTTTTGGGATCAAACCATGTTTCTTTTCTCCATCTGTAAGATTTCATTTTTGTGCAGTGTCCATTTTCATGTGTGTGTATGCCAAGTCACATGTGTAGAGGTCAAAGGACAAGCTTGCTTAAGACCTTTTGTTGCTTACTACTGTGCATGCCTTCCTATCTGGCCTGAAAGCTTCTGAGGTTCTCCTACCTCCCATCTTGCCGTAGCAACTCCTCAGTGTGCCCTAGAGAGATGCCTGACTTCTCATGGGTTCTAGAGATTCAGAGTCAAGTCTTCACGCTTAGACAGCAAGACCTATACAGAGTCATCTCCCTTGCTGATGTTTTCACATTTTATAATGAGCAGTTTAGCTGTTTTACCTCATCAAAAAATTATGTACTGGCTGAGGCCTATACTTCAAGTTAAACATGCCATAGAACTCATAAATGTAGGAAATAGATTTTTCCTTTCAGTCCCAAAGCAGCCTTTCATAACATATTTTAACACAAAATACTCAATTTAGCATCTCTTAAAAAAAAAAAGTGGGCCTGAGGTGTTTAGGCAGGTGGACACATTTACTAGGAGCGAGGCCTGATAAGCTGGTTCAATTCCACCAATTCACATGATGGAAGGAGAACTTCCGTGGGCTGTCCTCTGACTTTCACAGAACATACACACAAATACAACTAAAAATTTATGTTTAATGGCTGTCACCTAAACCAAGAATCCTAAAGTCCTCAAAGAGGAAAAGGTTATGCTTGTACACCCTCAAGTACTGATACCCAAATATATTTTATCACTTAACTTCCCTGCCCCAAAACAAAATCACTTGTTTTGTTTAAACAAGCCTCATGCAGTAGGCCATACTGGCTTGAGCTGTCTGTACCGCAGGAAGGCCTCAAACTTGCAGCTCAGCCTCCAGGGTGCTAGTATTACACATGTGAACTACTACACTCATATTTTATGTGTATGTGTGTGGGGAGTCCTGGAAACACACATGTGAGCACAGGAGTTTTCAGAGACCAGAGGTGCTGGATCTCCACTGGAGCTGAAGTTACAGACAGTTTGAGCAGCCTGGTTTGGGTGTGAGGAAACTGAGCTCAGGTCTTCTTTTCTGGTGCTAGGGATCACGCTCAGGTCTTCCAGCATACTAAGTAAGCAATCTACCACTGAGCCACACTTAGCCCATCAAATCCAAGTTTTTAAAAGGAAGGTATCAAGTGGCTTGTTGAGTTAACCTAACAATGTGACATTTACTTTAAGTCTATGATGTCAAATTTAGTGTTTTCGGGGATAACGACTCAAGCAGTATCTATTCCAAAGCATGGCAATAGTTGCATGTGGCAGTACACACCTAATATCTCAGTAGATGGGAGACAAGACAGATCTCTGTGAGTTCGAGGCCAGCCTGCTATTAAATAGCAAGCAAGTTCCAGGTCAGCCAGGGCTACACAGCAGAAGTTACTATGTCCAAACAAAGAAAGATTATGGGTTTAGAGATTGAAAATAACAAAGATGATCACTAAATAGTATCAGTGATAAATAAATAGCGGTTCTGTAACAATGCAAGACAAAATATACTTTATTTTTACAGCGATGCACATGGTGCTGTAGGTGAGGCATGCGACTAGGAATCCGCACATCGTCACAGGCCAGTGTGGAAATCAATGGTAATGAACACTAGTCTTGAAGGTGTCATTCAAGTTGAAGACAAGAGTAGCATTCACTCACTGAAAATGCAACACTATACTATCCCTACTCGGACAACCATTAACTAACCAAGAGTGCATGGCCAGGTATGAGAAGTTTTACTCTACTCAGAAATGACCTTTCATATCAATGACAAAGATTTCACTTATTCAATTCAGGCAAATTTCCTTCATAAGCAACCTAGAAACTGAGCATACAAACATGCATCTCTTCATTTGTATAACTAGAAGATTCCACTGTCCTGTATTTCACCAAAAGGAAGTATCGGTTTGCCCAGAAGTAGTTTGGATAAAAGCATATTCTAATACTTTGTAATGTTATAAATTTAGGGCAAAGTTGAGTCAAATCTGATCTCCTTCTAAAAGAGTTATCAGGTACAGTTCAAATGCAATAGCTGAACTTCTAAGGGAAGATGTGAAATGAGAGAGAGATCCAGTCCTTTGATGAAACTTTGACAAGCACTACAGACTTGTCAATATCAATTTACAAATTTGGGGGAAGGCTGAAATATGTTGTGAAGCAGATTTTATAAGTTGCTTCATTTTCCCCTTCTTTTTAGAACAGATGCCGGATCAACAGCAGGATGCACACTGATGTTTTGCTCAACTGTTTTCTAATGCAATCCTGTGGGCTTAAACAGTATGCTTTCATTTACACAAATACCTTATACATAGCAATGTAGCCTAAGACTTTACCTACTAAGAAATCACTCACCAAACCTCTGCTCTTTTATAAGGTATTTTTAAAAGTAACACAGGACCAAAACATCCAACTATCACTTTATTTATATTACTATGCTTAAGTTACATGGATAAGACAACCAAGCAGTTCTGCCTCATTTCAGAAAGTTTCCATCAACACCAAGTATGTGCTGACAAGTAACTGGGGATGGTGACATCTGTTGGGTCAAGACTGACAAGGAAGAATGGGTTCTGGTGCTACAGTTCCTCTCCAACAAGAATATGGCACACTGGCCAGCACAAGCCACGCTAACACTGAGCCTCCAGCGCTGGGCACAGATTCGGATCTCTTCTTGAAGCTAGCAAATTAAGTGAAATAACTGGGTTAAAAAGAAAATTTTAAACGAAGCTCAAATAAGTTTAAAAACCATGCTCTTGACATACTCTCCACTCAAAATGTATACAAAACACTCCTTTTCACTCTAAGGACCCCAATTTTTTCCCTCACATAGCCCACCACATAGCTGCAAACTCTTCTGCCTGAAGATGTAATCATAGGGAAAAAAATTAATGACATCTGCATAATATTCTCTCTACAAACTGCTGTTGGATGGAAAATACAAAATTAAAAAAAGAAAAAGAAAGAAAGGTTCCATCTTAAGATTCTCACAACCTCTTGTTCCGCAGTTCATGAATCCGACTCTGATGCTAAGGTGACAGTGTATGTAAATAGATTTTTGTTTTCAGTGAAGGAGACCTGGGAAAAGATGGGTTTATCTTTTTTCTTCAAGAGTTATCAGATGGTACATGCTCCTCAAAGCCTTCACTCTCTCGAACTAGTGCACGTTCCAGGATCACACGGCCTTCCTTATAACGCTGGCTGTCTTCAGTGGCAAACTCATAGATCCATCCCAGTTTGCTATTGCAGTTTTTGCAGCTCACATCTCGAACCATGTGGCGGCCAGTGAGCATAACTCGATCTTGAACTTCACTGTACTGCAAGTTAACTACCTAAAAAACATACACACACACAAAAAAAACTCCTTGTAATGTCATGTAAGTTAGCCGACAATTGTGACAATAAGTAAATGTACGAGCAATTAAGTATTATATAGCTGTGCGTGCCTGCGATCCCAGTGTGGATAGGCCCAGGCAGGAGATCATGAATGAGAGGTTAAGACCAGCCGCACTATACAGTGGGACCCTGCCTCAAACAACAAACCACCAAGCAAGTTTAGCAGACAGAAATTGCTACTTTAGTTATACTCAATGGTAGACACCTAGAGTTGGTTTTAGAGGCTGGGATAGCTAGGCCTGTGCCACCAGGCCTGTAATCCTATTATTTGGGAGGCAGAGGCAGGAAGAAAGGGGTTCAGGGCCAGCCTCACCCACATAGGGCAGTTTCAGGCCAGCCTGACACATCAGGAAAAAAAATGTTGTTGAGACATATAAATGTCTGGAAACTGCACTGTACTGAGTATCTTATATAACAATTTGGTTAAAGAATTATTTAATTTTATATGAATGAGTGTTTTGCCTACATGTATACACATGTGTGTCTGGTGCCTATAGAGGTCAAAAGGCATTGGATCTCCTGGAACTAGCATTAGAGATGGTTGTACGTCACCCTGTGAATTCTAGGAACCGAACTTGGGTCCACTGTAAAAGCAACCGGTGCTTCTTTAATTGTGGAACCATTTTTCCAGCCCTCAATCTAATGCAATCTTTATGCAGTACTTGACAAGCCCAAGTCTTGCCACTAGATGACAGTTCTGGTTGCAGTAAAGAAAAAGGTCTGGAAGGCATGGGATATAAGTTTGGGTGCAACTATTAATTCACTCTGTAGTGATGAGTGTATATAAGATAATCAAAGAACCTATTACAGTATCATCAGTGTTCCATTAAGTGCCATATTTGTCTCTGAAAAATTTATATATAATCAAAAAGGGTAAGAAAGAAAGGCTAAGCATATGACAAACCATATTAATACATTAGTTTTCTAGTAAATTTGAAGATAATGAATACAGGAACTGGATTCTAAAATCATCTGTGGAAAATTTCCAACCATTCACATACCCAACAATTCTTTATGCTTTACCTTCCTCTAAAAGACCAACAGTAGGGGCTGGAGAGATGGGTCAGTGGTTGGAGCACTGACTATTCTTCTGGAGGACCCGGGTTCAATTCCC
This sequence comes from Acomys minous, assembly GCF_964271855.1. Classification (NCBI taxonomy): domain Eukaryota; kingdom Metazoa; phylum Chordata; class Mammalia; order Rodentia; family Muridae; genus Acomys; species Acomys minous. Next base: position 105,368,127 of record NC_140489.1, on the reverse strand, counting down.
AGCACCCGCATGGCAGCTCCTAACTGTAACTCCAAAATCTGACAGCCATTTACATACAATGCACATAAAATAAAAATAAATAAATTATTAAAAAAATAAATAAAAATAAAAGACCAAAAGTAAACTGGGCAGTGGCAGTACACGCTTTTAATTCCAGTACTCAGTAGACAGAGGCAGGTGGATTGAAGCCAGCCTGGTCTACAAAGTGAGTCCGGGACAGCCAAGGCTACAGACAAATCTTGTCTCGGAAAAAACAAAAACAAAACAAAACAAACAAAAGACCAATAGTAAACAATTGTGGCTGTAATTCCAACTATTTAACTTTGACATTGTAACATGAAAACCAGAGACTATAAGTCAATGACTGAACAAGATTGAAAATTATTTAGTTAATAGGTAGCTGGCTTACCATAGTATTGACTCCTCCTCTGTAACATGTCAAGGAAAATACACTATTGATTCTCTGAGAGACGTTTCTTTACTCAGAACAGAGGAATATCTGCTAGTAAAAACGTTATCTGACCTTCTAAAAACAGTGACTTAAGCCTAGATCTGGCTGGGCGGTGCTGATGCAAGCCTTTAATCCCAGCGCTTGGGAGGCAGAGGCAGGCAGATCTCCGAATTTGAGGTCAGCCTGGTCTACAGAGTGAGTCCAGGACAGCAAGGGCTGCTGTCAGAGAAACCCTGTCTTGAGAAAAAAGGACTAGATCTATGTCTTAGCCTAAAAGACATGGAAATTCTACTGTGCTACTAGGCTCAGGGTGCACAACCACGCCAACCAATCTCAAAACAGGGCTAACATTTCAGGGCCAAGCAGAATAGATGCACATTTGCAAATCTGTAAATACTTTCCTTTTGGTAGACCCAAAGAAGGCAAATGACAACCAGGAAGCTGACTAGCAAGCATGAATTATAGCAAGAGAAGCTAGCAGATTCACTTTCAACAAATAAGCTCCAATAGCTAACTCCAGGATCAATTAGTGGCATATATAAGGGAGAGAAAAATGGGTATCTTGGCCGGTTTCCAAATTCTGTAAAATCACTAAAATTTTGACATTGAACATTTCCTGGAGAAACTGAGACCATTCTTAATTGCTGTTTTGAGACAGAGACTCACACTACCTAGCTGAAGCTGGCCCAGCTGACCTAAAACTCTCCATGCCTCCCAGCCTGGTCTCCAGTTTGTGGCCATCTTCCTGCCTTGCTCGGCTTTCCAAGCACTGGGATTATAGACAGAAGCCATCATATCTTGCCTCTCTTCTTCTAATAATTAGAAGATCTTATAAAATTGAGGTTTTAAAAATGTATATAAAATTATGTTCCAACAATGTACCCCTGAAATCCCTATCAGAGACAAGTTTTACAGGTTTCAGCCCCCATTCTGATATTTTTTGGTAGCTGTAAACTCTAAGGGAATAGTCTCGTGCTGCTGTCAAATACATCCACTGAAGACATGTACAAATGTAGTTTCTTTCCACCAACCTTGTTAAAAAGAAATGCTCTACCAGTGGCACCTGTGAACCGAGTGGAGATGAGCTCTGAGCGGTTGGTCAAGATCGTATCACAGTTTGCACAGGAAAACAGACGGGTCCCGCCAATATGATCAAGGAAGATTCTGCCCATTTTGATAGCTGAACTTCTGAAAACCTAGAACAAACAGATAAAGGTAAGACACACATTATTAAAAGAAAAATTGGTAGCAGATATTGGGGGAGGTGTTACAGGTTATTTATATACTGAAATCTGTTTTGTTTTTTCTCCTAATACTTGCTGGGTGAAAAACCTGACTCTGAATGAAGGGATTCAAAATTTACACGCTGAACAAATAAACAGGACACCTCCAGTTAAGAGCCACAAACATACTTAGTCAAGACCAAGGAATACACGCGCGTGCACACACACAGCACTGGCATAGATGGGCAGAGAGCTGGCTCAGTGCTCTTAGAGCACTTACTGCGGATGCAGGGGACCTGGGGTTGATTTTGAGCACCCATGTGAAGCCTGTAACTGTAGTTCCAGGAGAGCCAATGCCCTCCAAAGGCACACACCTATATGGAGGCAAACACCCGTACACAGAAGTGTGAAGTTAGCATGGCTCCAGTGTTAAGTCTATATTTTCAGCAGATGGTGTGTAATTGGAGGAAGGACTCAGACGTACAGGACACAGGTGGGGTGATCAGATACGAGCAAATAAAAGTGCAACTTCAAAATAAGGGCTGGGAATATAGTTCAATGGTAGAGCACCTGCCTAACATACTGGAAGCTTCAAGTTCTGTTCTACCCCAGCACCACCACACAACCACCATCGCCAACCCCCACATACACCAAGAGGGGACCTGAGCAGATAGGCCTATGGCCACTGGGGGTACTGACCACTGTATAGGGATAGCAGCACTGACTTCAGTAATCTGAGTCTAAAGTCTACGGAGCACTTATTTTAAAACCCAATTCTGGGAGGGTTTCACTTTCCACACACTTCACCAAAACAAGCTGACAGGTCAAAGGTTTGCAGCTGTTACAGAATAGTAGCTGGAATGCAGTTCTACAAACTCCGAGACAAAGTCCTTGCATTACCCTCTATTGCCTCTCCGAAAGGAAGAGGTCTCGGTGTAGACCTAACTAGCATAAGGCTAGAGCAACCAGGACAGAAAACAAGAAAATGTACTTTGCTGCTATTACATAACTTGGCCTCAAGAAACTGTACTGATTCCATACATTACAGAAGCACTAAAATGCTCAACAAAGCTTTGAGAAGCTTTCTGAAGGCAGGAGAACCCATACTTCAATGTTTTATAAGAGGCAACAGATTCAGCCCCTTAACTTTACTGTAACTGTTTCTTCTGAAGTACTTTTTACTATTATTAATTTATTCAGATTACAACTCAATTGTTATCCCATCATTTATATCCTCCCATTCCTCCCTCCCTCCTGCTTTCAAGCTATTCTCTTACCCCACTATAGGCTATCAAGTCTCATCTTGGTAGCCTGCTTATTCTTTCTTGGAGTGCCATCAGGCCTCCCCACCAAGAGGTACTTTTAAACCTCTAGATATACCCAAGAGTACAGCCAAGGTCCTATTTTTAAGCGTTTCAAATGTTTACTAACATATTAAAACGGTGAGCAGACCTAATACAGCTACACACAGAGAAACCCTGTGTAACAAAACAAACAAAAATAATAATAATGCATTAACAAAATAACCATCAAAGGCATGAGTATCAGGTTCAAGATCGAGGCCTGCCTGAGAGAAAGAGAGTTCCAGGGCAGCCAAGGCTACATTAGAAGACTCTGTCTTCAAAGCCACAGAATGTAAACCTAACACCAGACTTAGGCTGTGGTACCTAACTTTCTGATGACTTTCCTGGCACTGCTTGCTGCTTGCCTTTTACAGTCCCTTAAGGACATTGCTTTTCAAGATACTACACACACATACCCAGAAGCTGTTAATTGCCTGTTAAGCTGAATCCATCAGCTCAGAGATACAGCAGTGAACAAAACTGACACATTTTATTTGAACTATATGCAAGCTCTTACTGAAGTTTTACAAGGTGAGCTGATACTTAAGCTTTGGGGATGAGCCAGCAAGAGCTCTTAACACCACAATTTTCAGGACAGCCAGGTCTATTTAGTGAGTTCCAGGCTAATCTAGACTCTAGGAAAAGACCCTGACTTAAAACATAACTCAAATTCAGTTCCCAGAGCCTGTAACTCCAGCTCCACCCAAGAAATCTGATGTCCTCTTATGGGCTGCAAGGGTACACATGCGCGCGCACACACACACACACGCACACACACACACACACACACACAGACACAATAGAAAACTGGGTAGAAGGGCCTGCACTTTGCCTGTGTCTGGATCAGGTAACAGGGAATGCACAACTTATTTTCCCATAACAACTGACTACTGCTAAGCAGTTTGTTGTTCTATTCCATCCCACTCCCCCGCCCCACCACCACCATTTTGGTCTACACAATTACTTTATCTGTTTTTGTACCATTATTTCGACTTATGACTCAATATAAATATGGCATTCAACATATATGTGTACAATTGACTTATGTGTATAATGATATAGTGTTTAACAAAAAGGACTGACAGCAAGATTTCACAGTTCAGTCATTTAGCTTCCGCTGGAGCTTATGGGATTTGTATTAAAGGCAATTTTCTTTCTAACTTTCAAATATCAGACAGGATTTATTTCAACTACAATGGAATAATAACTATTTCTAGATGCTACTATGGAAGACGCATGGTTCCAAATGAACTTTATGCCTTCTACCTATATCATTCTATCTTTGACTCAGGATTACAGGAATAGCTGTGACCGACCGTTTGGTGCTGAGGGTAAACAAACTTAATATGCTGCCTTCTTTGCTTCAAATTCATTCTATTTTTTACCTTACCCGAGTATTTTTACTGGCTTCAATTATATGATTCATTATCAACACTAAAAATATCTAAGAACTTAATGTTACATGATTCCTGATTGTGATTTCTATTTAACATAAACATACATATTTTTAACTATAAAATGTAGTTTTTGTTTGCCAAAAGTTATACTGTTACCAAGTGATGGCATTTGGGGAGTAACTGGGTCATGAAGACAGTCAGTCATTAAAGGATTAGGGACCTTACATAGGCTCCATAGAGCTGCCTTGCCCTTTCTATCATGAACACACAGCTGGGGGGGGGGGCATCAATCACCCAGGAAACTGGCCTTTACTAACACCATTTCTGCTGGTGCTTTTTTCTTTGAACTATGATAAATAAATTCCTATTGTTTATAAACCACTCAGGCTACATTATCAGTTACAGTAGCCTGAAGAAAGCCCTGAGGAGACAGTACAAGGCTAAGAGTTATCACATTTGTCTGGACCTGGACAATGTGAACTCTGCCCTAAACCCAAATATGTCCAGTGTAGGGGGCACTGCACTTAGTACCTATTATTTAACTATGGCAATTTTTAAAGTAGATATTACCCTACTTTTATAGGTGCAAAAATAAAGACCATATAACTTCCCACAAGTAGCCAAGCCAAGCTCTAAACTAAATCTTACTCCAGTTCTCACTTCCCTCATACCAAATGGTTGCTAGAGTCTCTCTCCGTCAGGATGATTACCAATTCCTCTCCTCTGGTATTCCCTAACTCAGTGGCAATCTAATCATATACTCCCTAAAATTAGAAAACAACTGCAAATATAACAATACAACTTCCGACAGTTTAGGAAACCTTTACTCTTACCCTTTCATCACATAGTAATTCAAACACTGACCCCATCTAAGACTGTTAACAGTCACAGTGTTTTACTAAATCTGGCAGACATTCTCGGATAATGCTACACCTGTGTTGGACTGGCACAACAAAATACAGAGAAATACAATTCAGCCACTCTATGAAACTGCTGTGTAGTCCAGGTTGATTTTAACTTGCAATATTCCTCCAGCTTCAGCCTCCCAAGTAATTAGAATATAAGCCTATGGCATCATAACTACCTAGAGCTGATTCTTACAAAAACACAAAGCACCTTAGAGGCTGAGGAAGAAATAGTTGGAATTTAATATCAGCTTGAAAAGGCCAGTGAAACTGTGTCTCAAAATAAAATTTAAAAATTGAAAGCAAAGGGGCAGAACTTGAAAAATAGCTAAGGATGTGGCTTAGTAAAAGAGCACTATGCATAGCACATGAAGCCAGGCTCCATCTCCAATACTGATGGTGGGGGGTTAACACTAAAATATTATTGGGCTGTTTGGCTCCATGGCAGAGTACCTGCTAGCATGAGAGAGGCCTGGCTTCCATCTTTAACATCTTTCCAGAATACAAAAAGAAAACAAAATCCCAAACAGCATATTTACTTATACCTATCGTACACCTACGACCCTTTGTAAATTTATGAAATTGTATCATCCTCATTACAAACTGGCTTTGCCCCTTAAATTCTCACAAATTAGTCTGCAGTTAGTCCCTTCTCCTCCTAGCCTCTAATACCACTACCCAGATTTCTGGGATTATTTTTACACCTAAAGCATTTCCCACAGCTAACTGCTATGCTTGATTTAGCAGAACCTCCAGTCTCTTCAGCTGTCACAGTTGGCCAACATCCTTGTCAATTCTGAAGCATCTTACTATTACCCACTGCAAAAAGTTTCTTAGTTTACCTGCAATTGCCTGAAGTAGTGAGGGACCAGATGAAAATGCAGTAAGGTGAATAGACAACTCAGCCATTTTACTGATTATTTTCAATTTCTTCTCCCACTGAAGAGCATCCTTACCCACTTAGAATTTCTCATTTCTACCTGTGCAGCAAGATTCTAGTGAAGTAATTACATCTTAGGATTTCCACGCTTAATTTCTTTTTAATTACACAATTTGTAAATTAATTTTTTTAAAAAAGGACATTATTCTCTTTCATGAACTCATGAGAAAGTGTACCTAGGATTGAATGATTTAAAAAATTGGACATAGTGGGTTTGAATAAATCCCTAGTTTCTAGGCCACAAAAAGATCATCTAAAAAGCCTGTTTAGCTATTTTATATATACAGGAGCAAATGCAGTGTGATATCTCATCCTTGGTCTGACTCAGCAGTTAAAAGCACTGGCCACTGTTCCAGGAAACCTGGGTTTGATTCCCATCACCCTCAAACATCTGTAACTCTAGTTCCAGGATATCTAATGCCTTCTGGCCTTTACCTGTACCAGACACACACAACTGATGTACCGACTGTCGGTAGGCAAACAGCCGCAACCCAAACCAACAAAACAGGGCCAGCAGCTCACCTGACTTAACTGCTCACATGCTAAAAATAAAATTATTCTTTTAAAAGGTTAAAAAAGAAAACATCACGTGGTGATGCATGCCTTTAATCCCAGCACTCAGGAGGTCGATTGCACGTCGATCGCAGTTGAGTTTGAGGCTAGCCTGGTCTACCAAGTGAGTCCAGGACAGCCAAGGCTACACAGAGAAACCCGTGTCTTGGAAAAACAAACAAAACAAGAGAACACCAAGCATTTTAGTGGTGACAGATTTTTTGTAATACAGGCACACTCCTTCATTTATTCGTAACTGCTGACTAGCTACTGGCAAAGTCTAAGTAGTTACTAATTGGCAGCTTTCAAAATTCAGAACATTCACCATCTCAGTCCATACTAGGAAAGTTCACACTGGGGAGGAGGGGAGAGAAACGCTTCATTTATAAAGAACTTTCTCAGAAAAACAGAACCATGGTCAGCAGTCAGGTGCAAGGATTACTAGGAATAGCTGACAAATTACTGGAATTCCATTTCCATTTTCTTCATGGATTTTCTGGTTAAAATCATTGGTGTTTTGAGTTGGGCAGTGGCTCAGGCCTGTAATCCCAGCAATCAAAAAACTGAGCAAGGAGTAATGAAAAATTTAGAGCCAGCAAGTGTCAGTCCCAGTCACAAAACTCCTTAGCTTTCTGTACCCAGTTGAGTATATTGGAGATGATCATTCCAATCAATAATATATACCCAGCTGCTGAGTCCTCTCTTTATTCCCAGGGGCTTATATAGTACGGCGTAGATCACTTAAACTCTTAAAGCAGGGTGCTATTTTTAAATTTCAGCTCTCTCTCCCTCAAAATCTTTGTAAAGTCTGACAAATTACCGTTTCCTATGTAAAATGGCAACAGTAATACCTTTGAATGAGAATTAAATGGAGATATTATGTCCTGAGAACAGTGCCCTATATAGTGATTGTTAAAGGTCATAAAAGTAGACTACGCATCTCATTCCATCTGTCCCACCAGATGAGGCAGCAGGGTTCAGATTGAATATGAAACAGTAGCAATTAACCAGATTCACCTCCTGTTAATTACAGCCATGTTAAGTATTCAGGTAATAGAAATTATAAACAGGACAAAAGCTAGAAACCTAGGATTTTAAATTCTTAGTGTCTCAACTGTAGGTCTTAAAATAGGTCTCTGCCCTCCCTATAATTAATACTCCACTTTGGTCTCAATCCTGGCAAATGAATTTAGCCTAAGGAGGTACCACTTCCTAGCTCTAAAAATACCAGGGAGAACAATAGGCATCTATTTGCATCTGCACAGGACTTCCAGGTGAAAATACCCATTATAATTCCTAGTTAAGGAATTATACCTCTGGGGTATCTCCATAAACACCCATTACAGTGTTCTCACCAATACTGGACATAGCAGAGGGGGTTTTCATTGACCAGACAGGGGAAGACAAACACGTGTGTACAGAGCCTGGTACACAAGGTTCTAGTATAGGAAGGGTGACAAAGTCTGCCCCTGCCAGCAGTAGTTTTGAGTCTGCTAAAATGAATTCATGTAGAAATATGGCTGTATATAGGGTTTTCAGTCTCTTCTCTCTAGAACAAAGGATAAAACATGTAATAGCTGGGATATTTATTATTATAGTAATACACATTTGATGCATTGCAATTTCATAGCTATTTTCATAGCAATTTGTAACAATATTCTACTTAAAAGTTACATGGGGGAAACAACAGTTAAATCTATAAAATCTGTTTTCCTTCCTGTGAAACTAGCAATCAAACCAAGTACCTATGCATTCTAGGTAAACACACTACCACCATGCTACATGCCCAGTCCAGTGTTCTTTACTTTTACAAAATGGTTAGCAAGAGCCAAGTTTCAATGACACAAGAAAGCCATGTTATCCTCTTACAGTACGTATCAGGTCACTCTGCTGGGTCAAATGATGTCCTGCTTGTAGGACGGAAATTTAAATGTATGTGTATGGGTCTTCTAAGACAATGCCTTATTTTGTTTTGTTAAACAACATCCATGCTGACTGGATTTGTAGAATACTGCTTAGTCATCATTAGAAAGTAAGACCAGTCACAGAACTCAGCAGCTAATCATGAGTAAGCAAATAATCTGAGTTGGTCACCTCCCCAAAAACTTCTTGGCAAGATAAACATGATCCTCTTGTTTGTTGTGATACAATACCAAAAGCATCTTGCTGAGAAGCTACAGGTTAGTTTGTGTGATTTCCAGAGTGAAGTGCCAAAGAGCAAATTCATGTCTAGCTAACAGTTCCAAAATTACAAACTTGTTACCACAGAGCATTACAAGGGAAACAGTATTAATTTACATGACTGTCAAGGCACTATAAAACAGAACAGTCTAGATACAAACAAACTTAGGACTATCTTCACGTCTTATGAATATTTATTTAGCACTAGTTTCATGCCCCAATTTTTTCAGCTTAATATCAAGTTTAATTTTTTTCACAGGGTTTGGGGCCTTACTTCCTTATTAATTAATTGTGTGGGGGCACATGGAGGTCAGGACAGTTTTGTCCTAAGTTCTTTCACCCATGTGGATCCCTGGGTTTAAAACTCAGGTTGTCAGATTTTTATCAGCACCTTTACTTTCAGGGCCTTCTCCCCACAACCACCCCACCAACGCCCTGCCCTTTCCCCTGCGTGCCCACCCATCCAGCCTTTCTCTGTATAATATAGCCCTGGCTCTTCCTGGAACTCTCCTTGTAGACCAGGCTGGCCTGCCTGCCTCTGCCTCCCCATACTGTTGGGATCAAGGGCTGGCGCCACCTGCCTGGCTAAGCTGCTCTCTTTTTACTTTGTATGCCTCTTATCTCTTTAGTGGATAGAGAAAGCAAATCAGTCTAGAAAAAGTTTCAGTAATGTTCTTTTAGAAGAAGCCAACTATGTTCAGAAAAGTTACTGTTAAAATCCAAGTTGGTTTCCCTGTATAAATGAACATATTTCATTGTGTGCCTTTCCTAGAGATAAGGTTGCTACTCCTAAACTAAGGGGGGAAACTCTGTACTGAACAGCCGGCCAGATGAGAGTATATAAGAGGAGCATTAATCCCAGCACCAAGGACAATGAGGCAGGACTGCCAGGAGTTCAAGGGCAGCCTGGTCTATAGTGTGTCAGACTACTGAAGCCAGGCGTGGTGGCAGGGGCAGGCAGATTTTTGTAAATTCGAGGCCAGCCAGGGCTTCCCGGAGAAACCTTGCCTCGTAAAACAAACAAACAAATAAGAGTCTACTGAAAAACAAGTGCATTAGTGCCTTCTAAAGAGTACAAAATACCTTGTGCTTCAGTAGCACGCCAAGCTGTGTGTGCAACACACACACATCTACACATGCAGGTCTGCTAAACTGCACATGCTCCTCCGTCTCCTGCTATCTGCTCTTTTTCCTAAGCCTATCTGGCTGATAGCAACCCACAGGCTTTTGATGTTCTAGGCCCAACATCAGTTCTCTTCAGAATACTTCCTACTTCCTCCTCCAGCCCCATCTTTGAACTTTTGTAATACTCATTTCATAACTTACCAATATTTAGTATTGCACTGTTTCTCAATTTCATTGGTCTGTACCTTTTACTAAATTTGGGAGCTTCCAGAGAGCAGAACTCACCTTTTCTGGAATCTCACTCTTATATAATACACTCTAAGTAAAATGTGATTAATTCCTAGTAAAAGAACTCATGATGGCACTTTACAGCTGGCACAGACATGCACCCTAGAAACAATGAAAGATTTCGGCTTCCTCTATGCTGGAATGCAGCTGCAACCCTGCCTATGTGGCTACGCAAAACTGTCTGATAGCTTTCCTATTATGCCTGTTACTTCACCAGCAAGTTCACTCATTTTTCCAAAAGCAAGGTAAGCTTGAGGTCGCTTTCAGATTTTCCATCTGTCAAAGGACACCTGATAGTTTAAAAAAAAAAAATTCTCAGATTTCCAACAGGGCTCTGTAAACAGAAAAAAAAGTTTAAAAATAAATGAGCTGTACACCTTCCCTTACTGTCACTCCGAGGGAGATTAGAGACAGTGTCAGGATTAAAAAGACCTTTGTGTTACTGCGGCTTTCCCACCGCGGCTGGCAATACTCGGTCGTTCTACCTACCTGGACGGCGGCGCGTGGAATAAAGGGGTGTGCGGGGCATAAGCCTGCCTCTGCCAGCAAGGAGCCTGGGGTGGGCTCACCAAGCAGCTGCCAGGTCCCTGCCAGGCCGACCGCCCGCAGCCGGCCCAGCTGATCGCGCCCACGTGACTCCCGCCAGCCAATCGCCGGGCGCAAGGCGGAGAGCGCGGCGGCGGCGGCGGCAGCGGCGGGGCCTCCACGGCACAACAAACACAGGCGGAACAGCTGGGCGGGCGCGGGCTCCCCAGCAGTGTCCCCACGCCCAGGGTCCGAAGGGACCGGAGGGCAGTGTGGTAGGGAGCTGGCACCGAGGCGAGCATGGCCCACAGCCCAGGGACCTGGGTTCGAGTCCGGCCTCCGCGGCGGGCGGGCGGGTGCGAGCGCGGCCCTGGAGCGCGGGCCCGCGGGCCGACCCGGAGCGGAGCCCGGGCGCGCCCCCGACGCTGCGGCGGGGAGACGGCTGCCGTGGGGGCGGGGCGGCCTAGGAAGTAAGGGGGTGTCGCTTTGGGCGAGCTGTCGGGGGACCGGCGGCCGCGGCTCCGGTCACCGAGAGCGGCGGGGAGGCGGGTCGGGGGCCGAGAGTCGCCAAGGGGTCGCGGCTGTTGCGGGCTTGCGCGGTGGCGGGGCGGGGAGGCCGACGGCGGCCACGGCCTCAACAAAGAGCGACGGCCCGGCCCCGCCGCCCTACGGTTCTGAGAGGCCCGGGCGGCCCCGCCGGGACCCCGGACCGGCCCGGAGAGGGAAGAGTCACTTCCTGCGGGCACCCCCCCCCCTCCGCCCCGGGCCGCTCCCCGAGGGCTTCGAAGCCGCTGGCCCAAGGGCTCCGAGCCCCCGCCGACTCCGAGCCCGGCGCCAGCCGCCGTACTCACCTGCGCGCTGGGGGTTCGGCGCTGCCAGCAGCTCGTCGCTCCTCTGCTGGGTCGAAGCCCCTCGGCCTCCAAGTCTTCAGGTTTAGCCAGGCCTTGGCCCCGCCTCTCCCCGGTCGGGCCTCGGCGTCAATCACCCGGCGTGGCCCCGCCCTCCCTTCAGGCGGCTCTCCCGGTTGGCCCGCAGCACCCTTCATTCCTAGGCCCCGCCCCTCGCCCTGGCACTCTGCCCTTTCCGTCGAGCCCCGCCCCTTCTCTGGCTCACCCTCCCCGCCCCCTCTTGCTCCCCAACACTCCGCCGCCCACCCCGCCCTGGAGCTGTGGAGGGTGGGCGGGCTCATCGTTGCTCGTCCCGCCCCTAAGTCGACACCGCGCATCCTTCCAGCCAATCAAGGAGGCTAACTCCGCCTCCTCGGCCGAAGCGGCCAATGTGAGACTGAGGGCCCGCCCACCCCTCCCCAGCTGAGCGCACACAACACAGCGTCCACGTGAGTCAGCTTCTTAAAGGCGACGCCTCAGCCTTCATAATTGCCGCAGCTGGGACTCTTGGCTGTCATCAGCGTCGCCAGGTGGCGGCTGAGGCCTTAGCTTCCTGATATCCAAGGAAGCCCTAAAGAAGCGAAAACAACAGGCTGTTTTCTAGGCAAAACAAGTATTTAGGTTACAGTGCACTTCTTTGAAATGCCCGGTTTATAATTTCTTCAGGCCACTTCCTCTTGGTTTACAGTTTCCTTTTACTAACAAATCCCTACTCCTTGAGTCTCAGGATATGGGAATTCATGGAAAACAAGGGATTTTTTTGCTACGTGCACAATTTTATTTACACCTTTACGCGTATTCTCTTAACTATGGAAGAAGTTATGTTGAAATTATCTGTCAGGTGAATCTCGAGATTTGTCGAAGGGGACAGCTGTTCCCACCAGTGTTTAAGTTGGAAGATACTTGCCATTCCTTTGGCTTTCCCAGGTAATTAAATTCCTGTTGACTATAAAGATAACAGAAATAGAGCCGGGCAGTGGTGGCACACGCCTTTAATCCCAGCGCTCGGGAGGCAGAGGCGGGCGGATCTCTGTGAGTGAGCCTGGTCTACAAACAACGAGTCCAGGACAGCCAGGCTACACACAGAGAAACCCTGTCTCTCAAAACAAAACAAAAGCCACAAAAATATCTCAAAAAGTAATTTTATATATAAAAATTATAACACATAAATACATATGAATATATTATATATAAATGTATACACACAAATACTAACATTTGGAGTTAGTTTGCAACATGGAATATGTGCCCTGAAAAGGCCCTAGTACTTAACTCCTTAACTCTAAATCCTTAAGTGTTTTCATTCATTTATAAAAGGATATTCTGACCTGGGTTTGTAGAACATGCCTTTAATCCTGGCTCCTGGGAGGCAGAGGCAGGGAGGAACATCTGTGAATTCTAAGCCAGCCTAGAGTATAGAGTGAGTTCCAGGATAGCCAAGGCTATATAATGTCTAAAAAAACAAACGTTACTTTAAACATAAAAAATAAGACTACCTTTGGATAAATGAGAATTTTTCTAGAGGAAAAAGAAAACAAAGTATTTGGGGGTTCTATCTATCTATCTATTTATTTATTTATTTATCTTTCACATTGTTGGGTTTGGAGTGGAAACCAAGAAAACTAACTTCCGATGCAGAGGCTTAAAATGAAAGCTTTACTTTCTGAGCTCAGGGAGGCATGACCAGTTCGGGATCTGAACCCCCGTCCTTGAGGGGAAGTTGTATTGCCTATTTAAATGTGAAAACTACAATTAGCTCATGGGGGCAGGGCAGGGCGGGTGGCTCATAGTGCGACAGGGTGGTCAGCTCTGACTCAAGTTATTTTGCTAACAAAAAGTTCTAGCTAACCTTGAAAGTGTGCGTGGCAGTTGGGGGGCAGCTGGTCTTCTGGGTGGGGATTTTTTTTGGTTGACATAGTTTATGGTCAACCTGACCTTGAATAAAGATTCTTTTACATCAGCAATGAGCTGAGATGATGGGGCTGCTGGGCCTGAAATCAAAATAGCTCTGCTACCCAAAAGGAACAGGCTCAACAACGCAGAGCTGTGCCTCTTGGTGCGTGCCTGTAGTCATAGCGCCCTGGCGAGCTGAGGCAAAGGCTCAGGAACCGTGCTACAGGGAAACTGTCTTAAATTAAGGTGCATACTTATTACAGGAAAGTGTGCTACCTCCTTTTCCCCTCAGTGTTCGGAAACAAGTCCAGGGCCTTCCTTACACATGCTAGGCAAGTCCTCTGCCCTGGCTTACCTCACTCTCCCCCTTTTCCAGCCTCCTGATAATGCTTCTGCATAGGAGGATTTGACCTGTACCACCACCCTTAGCATGCTGTCTCGTTTCCCAGGAGACCTCTGTCCTCTGCCGACAACTTCAAAATGGATATGGGTGGGAGCATATCATTCTTCTTCAACTTGATTTAGTTTTTTAATTTTAGCAGCCATGATCAATCTTTTTTAATTGTATTATGTATGTGGATGTGTCTTCACTTATACATGTTGGTCTGGGTGCTGGAGGAGGCTGGAGGGAGGGTGTCCGGTCCTCCGCAGCTGCAGCTACAGGCAGTTGTAAGCCATGTAACATGAGTGCCAGTAATCTTGGAATTCATGTCCTTTGCATGAGCATCAAGTATTCTTCACTATTGAGCCATCTCTCCGTCCCAGGTCATGCTTTAATGTCAAGTGTATTTTTTATTCACAATAGGCCTTTGTCTCTATAATTTTCAATAGCATGCCATCAACATCTTTATTGAGTTTTTCCTACTAATGGACATGCAGATTATCACTGATAAAATAGCAAGTGCTTCTGAATATAATAATATGGAAAAAATTATACTGACTAAGCCACAGGAAAGAACAAATTTAAGAACTAGGTAAATGGGGTGGGGGCTGGAGAGATGACTGGGGAGGTAAGAGCCCTGTCTGCTCTTCTAGAGGTCCTGAGTTCAGTTCCCAGCCCCACATGGTGGCTCTATGCTGGGGGGCTATAATGGGATCTTCTGGCTGCCGGTGTACATGCAGATAGGGCCTCAGACACAAAATAAAAAGGCCTCCTGCCGAGGTACACACCTGTAATCCCAGGACTCGGAGTTCAAGGCCAGCCCTGGTCTACAAATAAAGCATAAGGTACTTGGGAATTCTAATTAGGGGTGAGAAATGATGAGTCTAAAATAAATGTTATTTAATTCTAAATAATATACAATTAAATATAGTGTAACAAAGCAGAATGAAAGGGGAAGGGCAAGAGGGCTGAAGTATATACTATGGAATTTGGCTATAGTAGCTTAGAAAAAATTGATATTTATTTGAACTTTTATTAGTAGTATTTTTAAAGACAAGTTTCCTGTAGCCCAGGCTATCCTTCAAGTTAGCGAATGACCTTTAACTCCTGATCCTCTTGCCACTACCTCCCAGGTGCTGAGACTACAGATATCATGCCAAGATTTTGTTGACATTTTATAACAATAGAATTCTTCTACCAAAAGCATGGCATATATCTCAATTTATTCAAATATTTAGACAGAGTCTCGTGTAGCCCAGGTTGGCCTAGCTATGTAACTGAAGTTAGCTTTCAATTCCAGGTCCTCCTGTTTCTACTTTTCAATTCCCGAGAGATTCCATTTGTGTGACATTATGCCCTGCTTTCAGCTTTGAGTTTTATGCTTTTTAGAGAATATTGTGGCACACGTTGTGACAGTCTTTCAAGTAGATATTTAGAATCAGAACTCTGAGCAGCCCAGAATGAGATGTTCAGTGGTGGTGCACATCTTTAATCCCAGCGCTAGGGGGGCAGAGACAGGCGGATCTTTGAGTTCAAGGCCAGCCTGGTCTTGCAGATTGAGTTCCAGGACAGCCAAGGCTACACAAAGAAACCTTGACTGGAAAAAAATATTTTTAAATGAGGCCATTAGGGTGGAGTATGATCCAGTTTGATTGAAGCCCTTATAAGAAGGGTTTGGAACTCCCTTCTATATATGGATGGACCTAGGAGAGGGCATCTGTCTGCCAGCCTGGATACAGGAGAGGGCATCTATCTACAAGCCTGGGAGAGAAGCCTTAGAAGACAGCAACCCTGCTGACATCTTGATCTTGGACTTTTAACTTCTAGAACCATGAGATTTTGTTGTTGTTGTTGTTGTTGTTGTTGTTGTTGTTGTTGTTGAAGCCACATAATCTGTGGTATTTTATTGTGGTATCTCTGTCAAGTCCTACTATGAATAACTTCCCATATTTATGTGTTTCTTAGGAAGGATAATGTCCATTTGCCTGAATTTTCTTGATAGAACAATTTCTTTATCTCTGTGATCATAATCTTTACCATTCACTTTCTAGTCCTTTTGCGTTTTGTTTCTTTTTCTTTCCTTCTTTTTTTTTTTTTTTTTTTAGATTTTTAAAAAATCTACTTTAATTATGGGTTTTAAAAATATTTTTTATTAATTTATTCATATTACATCTCAATTGCATTTTGTTTCTTTAAGTCCTTGTTTGTGTATTCTTAGGTACAGAAATATTTCTATCCAGTTTCAGCAATTTGTAAGGTTTCTTTTTTTAAATAAAATTAAGGAATGACTGGGTGTGGTTGTGCACACCTTTAATCTCAGGACTGGGAAACAGAGCCATGTGGATCACTGTGAGTTCAAGACTAGCCTGGTCCACATAGGGCATCCCAATCACTTCTTCCACTTATCCTTTTTTTGCATCAGCTCTACTATAGTTGCCCATCTCAACATCAGACCACCTTCGCATTGCCAATATAAAAGCTTCATTATTGATGTGTTAAATATGAAATTGTTTGAGAGCTTAAAATCAGAAAAATTGCTAAGTCAGTGAAAAACCAGAAACAAGAGCATATTCATATACATCGACATGCCCTGGTCTTTTTCTGATCACTAACAACACTTCCTTCCTAACTGTTACCATCATCTACCAAGGTAGATGATCCATTTAATGACTTCTAACTCTGCGTCAGATATTTTGAATGCCCTTACTGATGGTGGGTGCTTCCACTGGCTCCTCCGTTGCTCTGCGTTCCCCTGTCCTGCTTCAGAGGACCCTCACTGGAACTACTAATGTAGAAAAAAGAACAGCGCTCATGCACACCAGAGTCAGCTCCCTTGCCTCCCACATTCTGATGAGTCTTCATGTTACTCCACCAAACCCCAAAACCCTGACTACCACCCGCCTCCATCTGCAAATAGTCCCGCCTCACCATTTAGAGTTCCATTAGGAAATGAACTGCCTCAATCTTCACCTTCACGTCTCTGTCCTCATCACCTGTTTTCCTGACACTTCCATCGGTCTCAGCTGCTGCTAATCTCTGTTCTTTTCCAGTGCCAGAGGCATTGGATAGACACAGAGAACTCTCTAGGTCTTGAAACTCAGTCTGTCCTAAGTTGGACCTGTACTTCCTTTGAACAGCAGAGATTTCTTTAGGACTTGACTGTCATTATCCTTATGTGTCTAGTGGGCTACAATCCAACCCCTAACTGTGCCCTCCCCTCCCGCCCGCCCCACCATCACTTTTAACTCCTTAAGTTGCTGTAAGTATTTTATCAGCTGAGTTGTTGGTATCTGTTAAATAAGAATCATAAGAGGCATTGTTTTAAACTAAGCTGCTGTACTAGTCCAGACTTTAAAGAAAAAGTAGGGTCACTAATGCTGCAGTTGTACATTATCAAGTTAAATGAGGTTGGGGTTTTTTTGTTTGTTTTTGTTTTTGGGTTTGTTTGTTTGTTTTTTTGAGACAGTTTCTCTGTGTGTCCTTGACTGTCCTAGACTTGCTTTGTAGATCAGGCTGGCCTAGAACTCACAGAGATTCTCCTGCCTCTGCCTCTGCCTCTGCCTCCCTGAGTGCTGGGATTACAGGTGTGTGCTAACATGCCTGGCCTTGGTTTTGGTTTTTTGACCTTCAGAAATCAGCATTAGCTAGCTGGGGAGTGGTGGTGCACACCTTTAATCCTAGTACTCTTTAGGAGGAAGAAGGCAGATCTCCAAGTTCAAGGCCATCCTGGTCTACAAAGCAAGTTTCAGGACAGCTAGGGCTACCCAGAGAAACAGGGTCTTGGAAAAACAAAAAAGACAGTCAGAAATCAGAATTAGTGCCAGACTTGGTAGCAAAACCCTGTGTGCCTGAGATTAAAGCTTCAGGATCTGAGTTCTGGGCTAGCCTGAGACCCAGTCTCCAAACAAATAAACCAGTTAGAGAAGAGCATGCCAATTTCTGTCGACATGATAATGAAGTTCCCTTTGCCTTAATCCAGACACATAGAAAGGTGACCTGATATTAGGGAGTTTAAAAATCTATTGTTTTTCTTTTGTTTTGTGTTGCACCCCTGGGGATCAAACCTGGGTACTGGGCAAGTGATCTTCCAAGTTTTCTATTGGTTCTATTTCCTGCCCACACTCTACAAAGAAAGTAACTAATTTCATTTTATTTTCTGCTTTCTGCAGACTTCAGTTTTTTAAAACTGAAATGCTTTTTGTTTGGTTCATCAGAATACTCATTCTTATGGAATGAGATGTCTCCTGACCTAAAAGAGCCAATTAAGCTCTTCAGGATGAATTTTTATACACTAGTCCTTTGCAAATGATCGCAGTCTCACATTCGGTACCTTAGCTTAGACCCCAGCAAACAGTAGCTCCAGCACAATAACTTCATTTAATCACATCTTCCTCTTGCTTTGTATTGACATCACATTCTGTTTTCCCCCTCCATCCTGCTGCCTGAAACATGGTTGGAGTGGGCAGAGGGCTACGAGCTGAGAGCTGAAAGGAGTATTGATGCCAAGAGCTGTACACAGCTGTCATAAGCCTGGGCTTTGTTTTGTTTTAATTTAAGCTAGTGAGAATATACAAGTTTTTTTAGGGTGTGTCTCTGTCAGTTCAGATAACTATAACAAAAATATTGTGCTGGGAAGCTGGGCTCAGAGGTGCATACCTGAGAGGCAGAGGCAGGTGGATCTCTGTGAGTTCGAGGCCAGCCTGGTCTACAAAGCAAATCTAGGACAGCCAAGGCTACACAGAGAAACCCTGTCTTGAAAAACCAAAAAAGAAAAATAAATAAATAAAAGAGATGACATGAATCACCCAACCCAGATCCCAATTATTGGTACACAATCAGTATTAAGTAGTAGGTAACATCCCTAGTCTAATTACATGCTACCTAAATACCGCTGCTGTTTCTTATTGTTTTTATAACTCTTGATGATGAAGAGATCAGGTTTCCTATTTTTTTCAGTATTGCCCAGTTTATAGAATCTTAACTTTTCTGAATAGTCTGTCAAATACATGAATGATTGATCTCTTTTCTGTTTCAACTTAAGTGGGATTCTGCCAATAGATTGATATAATTTTTATCATGGAATTGAAAAACAGGATATTCAGCTTCTTTCAAAACCCATCTGAACACAAAAAGTCAATAACAAAGGCTTGAAGACTCTAAATGAGAATTCTGGGAGCATGTGAGGTAAGGGCATGGTAGGAAATGTCTATAGTTTCAACAGCGAGGAGATAGAGGAAGAAAGATTAGGAGTTTAGGACCATCCTGGACTCTGAGTCCATCTTAAAACAAAACCAAAAACATCCCAAGACAGTGGTTTTACATACTCAATTCCAGAAAATAAATTTTATCAGTTAGATTACAGCACACTAGTGACCACATTACCAGTGGCAGTCTGTTAAGAAAATGCTCCTCGAACAGAGATGAAGTCTTCAGACACCACCAAGCAAAGCACTAGGCTAATCTATATGAGCTGACTGATATGCCATGATGTCTAAAAGCATGTTTGCAAGTGGGATCTGTGTAGGATTATAAACATTTTAGATCTATTTTTTGCAAAAAAAAAAAAGGCCACAATATACATTTCTATGTGTACAGATGTTTGAAATATTCATCTCCTAACTCTGCCAATTAGAACATGTATAAATATTACCATGGGCATTTTTAAAGTTAGTGTGTCCTTGGCTTTCACAGAGGATAGATTAAAATAAAATCAAAAGATCAAGAAGCTGATGCAGCTGAGTAGTAGAGCACTGGCATAGCTTACCTAGTAAAGGTTCTGGATTCTGTTTGTAGCTACACACACACACACACACACACACACACACACACACACACACACACACACACACACACACACCATGGAGAGTTTTCATCTTTGTCAAAACCACCAAACAGTCAATGCTGTTCAGTAGTAGCTAAAGTCCAGCTTTAAGTAGTTGATGCATAAGAAAGATATTTTTAAAACCATTAAAAAGATTTATTTATTTTATTTTTGAGTGTTTTGCCTATATGCCTAGTACTGGTGGGGATCAGAAGAGGGTGTCAGAACCCTTGGAAGTGGCATTGTCGATGGTTGTGAGCCACCATGTGGGTGCTGGGAATTGAACTTGAGTCCTTTGCTAGAGCAGCAAGTGCTCTTAGCACTGAGCTAATAATTCTCCAGCCCTAAATTATTTTTTTAAAGTAGGTATAGTTCACCTATGCTTCCCAAGCTAAACTTGAACTCAAGATCCTCATGCCTCAGCCTAAATTCTAGGATTACAAGTGTGTACCACTACACCTGGCAAAAATAAATGCATTGATTCATATCAGGGAGGGATGGGATAGATGGTTTGATCTGGATTTAGGGAATTTAGAAGCAGCCAAGATTGGTTGACTCCATCTCAATATATCTTCCATTACAAACAGACTCACACATCCCTGCCGTGCTTGTGGCAGCTCCATGTTTGCATCTTTATGACTTCCTTCCCAGATATGGACATGTGTCTCCTTCATGCTCCATTTAGTCAAGTCTCAGAAAAAGAGTCTGGTTGATCTGGTGTTCCAGAGACCAATTGCCATATCTGTAGATGAAGAGCCAGTATGGGTGATTGCCAGTTACCATTCTCCATTCAGTAGCATTGGAGTTGGGAGTGGCATTACCACAAATGAAGGTGATTCCGCTCGGGACAGACAGAGCTCTGTGTCCTTACTGCTGACTTTGTTGGAAGATGCATGCTAGCATCTGTGAAAGATCCTAAGTGACTAATATGCCCTAAGTCAAAGCCTTGAAGAGTTGGCAAGGTGGTTAAATGTGGGAACAGCCCTAGAAGGCTACAGATAAACTAGAAGTGCCAGTCTGAGAAATCGGCTAGACTAATTTTTAAGAAGTTTAATGTATTTTAACAAGTTAATATATTACCTTACAGAACCTTCTCCAAAATTGACCATATAGTAGGTTATAAAGCAAGCTTCAACAGATACAAGAAGGTTGAAATAATGCCTTGTACTCTTACCAGACCACCATGGACTAAAGCTGGACCTCAACAACAACAGAAATAACTGTAAGGACCAGACAAACTCCATTTTGTGTTAAACCTGGCCAAGGGCTGAAGCCAGATTCTAAGAAAACCACAAAGTAGTCTAAACAGAAAAATATTCCCTAGCAACACAATCAGGGCACTTTGGGAAAGTCCAAATATACTCTCTGCTAATCAATCTGAACAGCAGATAATCTGACACATAGCAACAACCAACTAGGAGAAGCCAGGCCAAAGTTCCTAACGTCCCCCCCCCTGCCCCCCCCCCCCCCCCGACTGCTTCAACCAATTTTTTCTATAGATCAATTTGCCCCTACACCTATTTTCCAACCATGAAACATCAAGGCTTGTAACTCCCTCTTTGCAGCTTTTCTGCCCAAAATGCCATCCAATCATATACTATAAAAACTCATTTCTTTGTCTAAACCCTATTAAAAAAAAACTCTCCAATTGAGACTTGGGGCCATTTCCCTGCATCTGCTGTGTCAGTGCATAGAAGTGTGGCCCAGGCTCAAACCTGCAATAAAGACTTCCTTGAGATTGCATTTGGATTCTGATCTTTGGTGGTCTGTTTGGGGAGTCTCTCAAAATTTGGGCATAACAAAAAGCCTACACACACTTGAAAACTGAACAACTCTCTAGTCAATGATAACTGCGTCAGAGAAGAAATAAATTGGAGACTTCCTAAAATTCAATGAATATGAAGGTACAACATACCCAAATTTATGGGATACAATGAAAGCAGTGCTAAGAGGAAAGTTCATAGCACTGAAGGCCTTCATAAAGAGATTGGAAATATCTCATACAAGCAACTTAACAACACACCTGGAAACCCTAGGGAAAAAAAGAGACACACCCAAGAGGAGTAGATGGCTGGAAATAATCAAAGTTAAGGCTGAAACCAATAAATATAAAATTAAGAGAACAATTCAAAGAATAAGCAAAACCAAGAGCTGGTTCTTTGAGAAAATCAGCAAGATAGACAAACCCTTAGCCAAACTAACTAAAAGGCAGGGGTAGAGTACTCAAATTAGAAAAATCAGAAATTAAGCTGGGTGGTGGTGATGCACGCCTTTAATCCCAGCACTTGGAAGGCAGAGACAGGCAGATCGCTGTGAGTTCGAGGCCAGCCTGATCTACAGAGTGAGTTCTAGGACAGCCAGAGCTGTTACACAGAGAAACCCTGCCTTGAAAAACCAAAAATTCTCAAGAAAAAAAAGAAAGAAACAAAGAAAGAAAAATCAGACATTAAAGGGGAGACATAATGACAGACAACAAGGAAATCCAAAGAATCTTTAAGTCTTACTTCAAAAGCCTATATGCCTGGTGCACGCTTTTAATCCCAGCACTTGGGAGGCAGAGGCAGGTGGATCTCTGTAAATTCAAGACCAGCTTGGTCTACACAGTGAGCTCCAGGACAGCCAGAGCTGTTACACAGAGAAACCCTGTCTTGAAAAACAAAACCACAAAAACAAAACAAAAGCCTATATGCCACAAGACTGGCAAATATAAATGAAGTGGACAATTTTCTGGATAGATTCTACATACCAAAGTTGAATCAAGATCAGGTAAACAAATTAAATAATCCTACATCTCCTTCAGAAATAGAAACAGTCATCAAAAATCTCCCAAAAACAAAAAAGCCCAGGGCCAAATGGTTTCTCACAGATTTCTACCAGACTTTCTAGGAAGAGCTAATACTCATACTCTTCAAACTATTCCACAAAAATAGAAACAGAAGGAGCATTGCCAAATTCATTCTATGAGCCACAGTCACCTTGATACCCAAACCATACAAAGACCCAACAAAGAAAAATTCAGACCAATTTTTCTTATGAACATTGATGCAAAAATACTCAATAAAATATTTGCAAACCGAATCCAAGAACACACATCAAAGATATCATTCACCATGATCAAGTAGGCTTCATCCCAGGCATGCAGGGATGGTTGAATATATTGAAATCCATCAATGTAATCCACCATATAAGCACACTGAAATTAAAAAAAAATCACATGATTATCTCCCAGAATAGTTAAAACAATCCTATATAATAAATGATGTTCCGGAGAAATCTCCATCCCTGATTTCAAGCTGTACTATAGAGCAACAACAGCATGGTGGGGCTAGAGAGATGGCTCAGTGGTTAAGAGGATTGACTGCTCTTCCAGAGGTCATGAGTTCAATTCCCAGCAGCCACATGGTGGCTCACAACCATCTATAATGTGATCTTTTGACCTGCTGGCATAAATACAGACAGAGTACTGTATACATCATAAATAAATACATCTTTAAAACAAAAAACAGCATGGTACTGGCATAGAGATAGGCTGTTTGATCAATGGAATCAAATGGAAGATCCAGAAATATCTATAGACAATTGATTTTTTGACAAAGAAGCCAAATCTATACAATGGAAAAAAAGGTAGCATCTTCAGCAAATGGTGCTGGTCTAACTGGATGTCTACATGTAGAAAAATGCAAATAGATCCATATTTATCACCCTGCACAAAACTAAAGTCCAAGTGGATTAAAGACCTCAACATAAAACCAGATACTAAATCTGTTAGAAGAAAAAGTGGTAAAGAGTCTTGAACTCATTGGCACAGGAGACAGCTTTCGGAGCAGACCACCAATGGCTCAAGTTCTAAACCAACAATTAATAAATGGCACCTCATGAGACTGAAAAGCTTCTGCGAAGGAAAGGACACTAACAAAATGACAGCCTACAGACCAGGAGAAGATCTTCATCAACCCTACATCGGACAAAAAGCTAATATCCAAAATGCATAAAGAACTTATGAAATTGACCACCACCAAACCAAATAACCCAATTTTAAAAATGGGGTACAGAGGTAAACAGAATTCTCAACAGAAGAACATCGAATAGTTAAGAAATACCTAAAGAAATGCTAAATGTCCTTAGTTATCAGGAAAATGCAAATAAAAATGATTCTGAGATCCCCTCTTACACCTACCAGAATGGCTAAGATAAAAAATTCAAGTGACAGTACATGTTGGAGAAGATGTAGAAGAAGGGAACACTCCTCCATTGCTGGTTGGAGTGCAAACTTGTACAACCCCTTGGAAATCAATCTGGCAGTTTCTCAGAAAATAGGAAATAGTGCTACCGCAAGACCCAACTATACCACTCTTCGGCCTTCCACCATATAAGGACATTTGCTCAACTATGTTCATATCAGCTTTATTTGTAATAGCCAGAATCTGGAAACAATCTAGATGTCCCTCAACTGAAGAATGGATAAAGAAATCATGGTAAATTTATACAGTGGAGTACTATTCAGCTATTAAAAACAAGGAAATCTTGAAATTTGCAGGCAAATGGATAGAATTAGAAATGATCATCCTGAGTGAGATAACCCAGACCTGGAAAGAGACGCATGGTATATATTCACTTAAAAGTGGATATTAGCCCAACATAGATGTCCTCTGAGAGACTCCACCCAGCGGGGGATCAGGACAGATGGTGGAACAGCTGCTGGACTAAGTAAGAGTGGAGTGCTGAGAGTGGTATGGAAGAATGGGGGGGATGGAAGGACCCAGAGGGAACCCCACAAGGAGACCATCAAAGCTGGTGGATCAGGACCCAGGGGGCCCTGCACAAACTGTTGCTCCAACCCAGGATAATGCATTCAGAGAACCTAGACCCCCCCCCCCCCCCCCGGTTCAGATGTAGCTGATGGACAGCTCATTCTCCATGGTTGTGGGGAGAGCAGGGACTGCCTCTGACATGAACTCTGCTGCCTCCCACTTGATCACTTCCCATTGGTGGGCAGGCCCCATGGGCACACAGAGCAAAGGGAAGCAGGCTGTCCAGATGACATGAGACCTGATAGGCTGTGGTCATATGGAAGGGAAGGAGGTCCCGTTCTGTCAGAGGTGTAGGGGAGGGGAACAGGATGGAAGAGGGAGGGAGGGTGGGAACTGGAAGATACAAGCAAGAGGATAACAATTTGAATGTAATCTGAATAAATTATAATAAATTAAAATTAGAAAATAAGTGTCAAAAAAGTATATAAATTACATATACACATAAAATATGTATATACAATATAGCATTATATGTAATATGTACATTTAAACATATATAATATATTAAAATGTATATTCTATATACGCATAAAATGTATATATACAGTTGTGGTTAATTATCAGTATGGCCTAATAATAAACATTACTAGGCCTATAACTATTGTTATGGCAGTATTTTCTAACCCACTAGTAATCAATCAAGACACAGACACCTGTTATATTTTAAAATAGCCTTAGTTAACCTAGGGCAGGGCAGATATTAATCCCCTAAACTACTTCCCATAGTGGGGCAGGCTAGGGATACTGGCCCCAATCCCATGCCATCTGCTTCTAATAATTTCTATCAAGCTCTTTCCCATCCATAATGCCATATACTTGCTAATTATCATCATCTGGGCCAAATCTTCATCCATGCTGGCCATGCGCTTCTCCTCCACCTAAACCATGGCCAGCCTTCTTCCTCCTTACCTCTCCTCCCAAGATTCTCTCTGTCTCCCTAAGCCCTGGAGCCCTAGCCACGCCTATCCCATTTGCCCAGCCAGGTGTGATGGCCTTTTATTATACCAACAGGTTAAGTTCTTAGGCAAGGTACAGGTGGGGCAGAGACAGCAAGCAGTAATTAGCATCTAAATACATCAGACCAACCTCTAACAATATACACATATAATATATGACATATTATATAAATATACATATATATAATATAATGCTTTATGGGTATGTACATGCATATTTATATGCACATATGAATAGATTTTTAATATAATAGAAATATTAAAATATATTTTGTGAGTATAATATCTATAATTATATGATATATTTATGAAATGTGTAAATATTATCTATCTATCTATCTATCTATCTATCTATCTATCTATCTATCTATCTATCTATCTTCCAGAAAACATGGGACCTGGTGGGGCGAATCCGTAATCCTAGTAGTGTGGGAAGCAAAGGCAAGAGGCTCTCAGGTTTAGGTCAGTCTGTGTTACATAGTAAGGTCCTGTCTCTTAAACGACAAAACCAATTACTAATAGGGAGTTAAATTAATCTTTTTTCCCTTTTCCAATGCTGGAGATTGAAACCAAGTAAGGCCTTATACGTACTTTATCACTGCCTTATGACTCTAGCCGCTTTAGTTTGAGGTAGTGTCTTGCTAAATTACCTAGGGTGGCATTTGAACTCAGAACCCTTTTATGTAGTTCCTCAAAAGGCCTTTCTTTTAGCAAAGTTCATAATTATGCCCATAAGCTGGAAGAGGAGGCTCACGGGCAGCTTTTTGCTTTCAATTTATTTATTTATTTTTTTTAATACATTTTTATTAATTTATACATATTACATCTCAGTTGTTAGCCCATCCCATGTATCCTCCCATCCCTCCCTTCCTCCCACTTCCCCCCCCTACTCCCCTCCCCTATGTCTGTGTCTGAGGGGGATCTCCTCCCCCTGAATATGCTCATACGGTATCAAGTCTCTCCTTGGTGACCTATTATCTTTCCTCTGAGTGCCACCAGGCATCTCCATCCAAGGGACATGATCAAATATGGGGCACCAGAGTTTACCTCTTTGCTTTATTCTCTGCCTCCACCATGGACTTGGGGGGATGTGCAAGTAGGTGGCCTCCTGTGTGTGGGTGTAGATAAAAAAGAGAAAAGTATAGAATTTCAAAGACAGCCAAACAGTAAGCACATAGTAGACTCTGAGACTGATTCTTGTTTATCAAATTATGAATAGCATTTTCTTTCCTCGGCACCATGCCCATTGTGTCGCTCTGTGCTCCTGGAAGCCTGTCAGCTAACCTGTACCAAGACAGAGGCCTAACTCTCCTATGAAGCAAAGCTCTCCCACTAGTGCGGCTGACTCAGTGAGGATTCTGAAAGACACAGGGCAGGGGTGGCTTTGTCCCTCCTGGATGGGTCATCTGATGTCAAAATGAACATGCCCTGGACAGGCAACAGTGCCTTTGCTGGTGGGACATCACATTCCAGTTTGCTGGCAGGCTGTCACTTCCCACCTCCTTTCTGCCTTTCACTTTCTCCCCTTTCTCCCTCCCTCTCTAATCGCCTCCCCTTTTTTCTAACATTTGTTTAGAGCAGTATTCGTTATTCGTATTTCCTAGAACTTACAGAGAAACACTAGACTTTGCTTTTTCAGCTCTCACTCTCCCCGCCCCGACCCCGTGGGGCGGTGTGTGTGTGGGTGTGTCTTGAATGTACAGAAGGCCTACCTGTAGTGTGTAGTAGTGTATATCACATGAGCAAGTTGAAAAGGGTGGCGGGTCTTCTAAGAAGAGCTGGGACATCTTAGGTAAAACTCAGTGTTGTGGCTCACGCCTTAATCTTAGCATTTGGGAGGCTGAGATAAGTTGATTGCAGAGGGTTTTTGACAATCCTGCACTACAATTGTGAGATTCAGTCTAAAAAAAATAAACAAAAACAAACAAAAAAACCTGAGCTGGGTGTGGTGGTGCAAACCTTTAATCCCAGCACTCAGGACGTAGAGGAAGGCAGATCTCTCTGAGTTCAAGGCCAGCCTGGTCTACAAAGAGAGTTCCAGGCAGTCAAGCCTACATAGTGCCGGGGGCCAGCTCCAGCAATTGATAGGTTCCCAAGAAGAGATAAGGAGCCAGTGAGGGAGGAGTGAGTCAGGCATGGTAGTCAGAGGAACCTTGCAGCTCTGACTAGCAATCAGGTCACTTAGAACAACGACAGATTTAGGATTTTCCAAAAAATGCATATTATCTCACTTTATCTCTGGATATGTGTTTGATTTTTCATTACATGTCCAGGATCACAAGATAAGTCACAATTAGAAAGTGCAAATAGAATAGGTTTTACTTTTATTTTGAGTCCCATAACTCCAATTCAAAGAATCTAGAGAACGTCTCCACCGAAGCAAAACATATTTATTATACGACAGCCATTAGGATTCAGACCCAGAACAAGCAGCAGAGGTGCATATTTAACCAAATTGAACCTCCAGGTCCTTCCAGAATCCCTCAGTCCCTACCTGTTACAAGGCATGACTGTGTACCAGTATCCTCTGCCCTGTCCTTCAGCCCAGGCGCAGGGGGCTCCCCCTTCCCCAGAGGCCCTCACTATGTAATCTAGACCCTTTGATTCCCCTCTGCCTCCCTGCATTCCCCCCTCCTCTCTCTATGCGTACTTTCTCTCTTTGCACCCGCCCCCACTTTCTGTTTTGTCTTTCTCTGTATGACAACTGCCCTGACCTCCTCCTGTGAGATGAGTGAGCCTGCCTGAGGTCCCCTGATAAAACCTGCCTTTATGTACTCTATTTTGGCTTGAATTGGTCATTTCCCGTCAGTGGGAGAATATCTATCAACAGCCTGCTTTTATGCTGGCAGTATTTGCAGTTTTAAAGTGTTCCAGACTAATAAAAAAATCTGAACTAGTCTTTTTTTATGAATAGCAAATAGTAATACCTGTTAGTATAGTTTTTGTAACATGCTGCACCCAAATAATTGAGACTGAACTATTATATTTGTTTAATAAGCTTTGCTGCACAACAATTGAGCAATGAAAGTCTATATTAACCCTCTAAACTAATTTGGCTTCCTCCCGGGGTAAATCCCTGAGATACTTGCATTTGTGGCATTCTCTGCTCCAGCTGCTCTCTCCTCGTGACTCCTGACCCTCTCCTTGTGGCTCAATCCTCTCTTCCTTTTCCTATCTCTTCTTCCCCTGGCTTGCAGGAAGTTCAGCTCAGTTCTCTTCCCTGCTCAGTCAGGGGCTGTCAAGCCTCTTTATTGACATACCAGGAAACAGTTGGGGAGCAGTGTTTACACAACTTTGAGACAAGTGATTCTCAGAACAAGGATTGCCACCAGATATAGGGGGTAAAGAACTCATTATTTGAATCTTTTAAAAATTAAGTTTATTTATTTATTCATTTTAACATCCTAACAGGAGCCCCCCCTCCTCTCCTCCTGGCCCCACCCTCTTCCCCTTTCCTCCTCTCCTCTTCTTCTCAGAAAAGGGGAGCCCCGCTCTGCCATATTAACCCACTCCAGCACATCAAGTCTCATCAGGACTGAACACATCCTTTTCCATGAGGCCAGGCAAGGCAGCCTTGCTAGGGGGAAATGATATAATAGTAGGCAACAGAATCCATGTCAGAAACAGCCCCCACTCCATTTGATAGGGGGTCCCCATGAAGACCAAGCTGCCCATCAGTTATATATGTGTAGGGGACCTAGGCCCAGTCCATGCATGGTCTTTGGTTGGCGCTTCAGTCTCTGTAAGCCCCCATGGGCCTAGGCTAGTTGACTCGGTTGGTCTTCTTGTAGAGTTCTTATCTTCTCCAGGGCCTTTTATTCTCCCCCCATCCAACCCCACACACTTCCACAAGGCTCCCTGAGCTACACCTCATGTTTGGATGGGATTCTCTGCATCTGCTTTGATCTGCTGCTGGGTGGATCAGCTCAGAGGACGGTCGTGCTAGACTCCTGTCTATAAACATAGCAGAGTATCAATACTAGTGTCAGAGGTTGGCTCTCTACCTTGGGGTAGGTCTTGGGTTGGACCAGTCACTGGTTGAGCATTCCCTCGATCTCTGCTCCATCTTTATCCCTGCACTTATTTCAGGCAGGGTATATTTGGGGTTGAAGGTTTTTTGTGTGCGTTGTTGTTCTTCTCCCTCCCCTAGGAGTTCTGCCTGGCTGGAAGGTGGCCACTTCAGTCCCCATGTCCCTGCTGCTAGGAATCTAAGATGGAGTCAGCCCCTCCCCCCATTTCCTTTCCTCCTACTCTGTCAGAGGTCTCCAGCTTGTCTCAGAGGTGTCCCCCTCAGTTTCTCTTCTTTCTCTCCTAGCCCTCTCACCTCCCACCCCAACTCTTCTCACATCTGATCCCCACCCTTGATTCCTTCCCCACACCATCTCCTACCCAGTTGCCTGTCTTTATCCACTTCCACTGACTGTTCTATTTCCCTTCTGAGTGAGATTCAAACAACCTCCTTTGGGTCCTCCATGTTCTTTGGGTCTGTGGTTTGTAGTATGGTTATCCTGTACTATGTGGCTAATACCCGCTTATAAGTGAGTACATACTATCTCTGTTTTTCTGGGTCTGGGTTACCTCACTCAGAATGATCTTTTCTAGTTCCATCTACTTGCCTACAAATTGCATGGTTTTTAATAGCTGAGGGGTATTCCATTGTGTAAATGTACCATGTTTTCTTTATCCCTTCTTTAGTTTAGGGACATTTAAATCATTTCCAGTTTCTGGCTATTATGAATAAAGCTGCTGTGAACATAGTTGAGCAAGAGTCCTTGTTGTATGGTGGAGCATCTTTCGAGCATATGCCCAGAAGTGGTATAGCTGGATCTTGAGATACAACTATTCCTAATTTTCTGAGAAAGTGCCAGATTGATTACCAAAGTGGTTGTATAGGTTTGCACTCCCACCAGCAATGAAGAAATGTTCCCTTTTCTCCATATCCAGTATGGCCAGTAGCCAGTACATGCTGTCTCTTGAGTTTTTGGTCTTAGGCAGTCTGGTGGGTGTAAGGTGGAATCTCAGAGTCGTTTTGATTTGCATTTTATGATGACTAAGGATGTTGAGCATTTCTTTAAGTGCTTCTCAGCCATTAGATATTCCTCTGTTGAGAAATCTTGATTTAGCTCTGTACCCTATTTTAAAATTGGATTATTTACTTTGTTGGTGTTTAATTTCTTAAGTTCTTTATATATTTCAATTATTAACCCTTTGTCTGACATAAAGTTGGTAAAGATCTTTTCCCAATCTGTAGGCTGTCCTTTGTTTTGACAGTGTCTTTTGTCTTACAGAAGTTTTCAATTTCATTTATTAATTGTTGATCTTAGAGCCTGAGCTATTGGTGTTTTGTTAAGGAATTTGTTGCCTATCCAATGAATTCCAGGCTTTCCACATTTTTTTCTTCTAATAGATTTAGTGTATCTGGGTTTTTGTTTTGTTTTGTTTGTTTTTGTTTTTTTGAGACAGGGTTTCTCTGTGTAGCCTTGGCTATCCTGGACTCACTTTGTAGACCAGGCTGGCCTCGAACTCACAGTGATTCACCTGCCTCTGCCTCCCAAGTGCGGGGATTAAAGGCATGTGCCACCACCACCTGGCTGTGTATCTGGCTTTATGTTGAGGCCTTTGATCCACTTGGACTTGAGTTTTGTGCATGGTAACAAATATGGATCTACTTTCATTCTTCAACATGCAGACATCCAGTTAGACCAGCACCATTTGTTGAAGATGCTTTCTTTTTTCCATTGTATGATTTTGGATCCTTTGTTGAAAATCAAATGTCCATAGGTGTGTGGGTTTATTTCTGGGTCTTCAATTTGATTCCATTGATCAGCCAGTCTATTTCTATTCCAGTGCCATGCAGTTTTTATTACCATTGCTCTGTAGTTCAGCTTGATATCAGGGATGGTGATACCTCCAGAAGTCCTATTATTGTACAGAATTGTTTTAGCTATCCTGCATCTTTTATTTGTCCACATGAAGTTGATGGTTGCTCATTAAAGTCTGTAAGAATCATGTTGGAGTTTTGATGGAAATTGCATTAAATCTGTATATGGTTTTTGGTAAGATGGCCACTTTTACTACATTAATCCTGATTCATGAGCATGGAAGATCTTTCCATCCTCTAAAATCTTGTTCAATTTCTTTCTTTAAAGACCTTAAGTTCTTGTCATATGAGTCTTTCACTTGCTTGGTTAGAGTTATACCAAGATATTTTATATCATTTGTGAATGTTGTGAATGGTGTTGTTCCTAATTTCTTTCTTAGCCCTTTTGTCATTTGTACAAAGAAAGGCTACTGATTTTTTTGGAGTTAATTTTTTATCCAGCCACTTTGCTGATGTATATTATCATATCATCTGCAAATATCAATATTTTGTCTTCTTCCTTTCCAATTTGTATCCCCCTGGTCTCCTTTAATTGTCTTATTGCTCTAGTTAGAACTTCGAGTACTATATTGAATAGATATGGAAAAGTGGACAGCCTATTCTTGTCCCTGATTTAACTGGGATTTCTTTAGTTTCTCTCATTAATTTGACATGGCTTGCTGTATATTGCCTTTATTGTGTTTAGGTATGCACCTTGTATCCCTGATCTTTGCAAAAATTTAAACATCAAGAGGTATTGGATTTTGTCAAAGGCTTTTAAAAGCAGGATCACGTGGTATTTTTTTCAGGTGTTTATATGGTGGATTAGATTGATGCATTTTTGTATGTTGAACTACCCCTGCATGTCTACTTGATCATTTTGTTGTTAATTTATTTTACCAGTATGGCCTAATTGTTATCATTAGGTCTATAATTATTATTATGGCAGTAAAACATGCTAGCAATCAATCAAGACACAGACACCTGGTATATTTTTAAATAGCCATAGTTAATTTGGGGCAGGGCAGATATTAATCCTCTAAACTACTTCCAATAGTGGGGCAGGTATGGGATACCTGTCCCAATCCTGTGCCATCTGCTTCTAATAATTTCTAAAGAGCTACCTCCCATCCATAATCCCATATACTTGCTAATAATCATCATCTGGGCCAAGTCTCCATCCACCCCGGCCACTTGCTCTCTTCCATCTAACCCACGGCGGCCTTCTTCTCCTCTTTTCCTCCAGTCTCTCTTCTTCCCAAGCTTCTCTCTGTCTCCCCAAGCCCAGGAACCTTAGCCATGCCTATCCCATTTGCCCTGCCCACGTGCGATGGCCTTTTATCAATTAGCATCAAAATGCATCAGAGCAACCCCCAACATGATACTTCTGATGTGTTCTTAGATTTGGTTTGTGAGTATTTTATTGAGTATTTTTGTATCAATGTTCATAAGAGAGTTGGTCTGAAGTTCTCCTTCTTTCTTTGGTCTTTGTGTAATTTAGGTATCATGGTAAATGTGACCTCATAGAATGAGTTTGGTGATGTTTCTTCTGTTTCTATTTTGTAAAATAGTTTCAGGAAATCTGGTATTAGCTCTTCCTAGAAGGTCTGGTAGAATTCTGCCATGAAGCCACCTGGAACAGGCCTTTTTTTGGTTGGTTCCATACTGCTGATGATTGCATCATCCTCCCCGTGGACTTTGCCAATACCTTATTCATTAGATACATCAGAATAATCACTTGGAACACAGAAAACTTAAAGAGTTACAGAAGAATGCTAATTATAAGATTTTTCCAGCTGGGACCACTGCTAGATGAAGTGATCTCCTACTGTCCCATCTGCAAGGCCATATACCATTCCAATACAGGTAAAGGTAGCCCAGGAAATAGGCTACAAGGGCAGCGACCTGGTGACAACTGGGACATAGACTACCCTGAGGTCAAACCAGGTTTGTATGGGTCTAAGTACCTACTAGTTTTTATAGACACCCTTTTCAGATACTTTTCCTTCCACTAAGAAGGGAACTGCCAACGTTGTGGCTAAGAAGTTGCTGGAAGAAATCATTCACAGATATAGACTGCCTACCTTCTAGCACCTGACAATGTACCTGCATTCATTTCTCAGACAACAGCCATTTGTTAAGGTTATGGGGACAGACTGGTGGTGGCTGGGTGGCCCTCCTTCCCTATTCCCTGTACAAGGCAAGGAACACCCCCTACACCCTGGGCCATGGAACAGGATGCCCTTAGCCTTGGAAAAGACCACACTGAGTAGATCTGAGCCAATCAGCTGGTAATGTGGCCATCTATGGCTTAGTGCCCCTGGACTGTTACTAGAATGACTGGCCATCTGGCTGGCCAATCAGCTTACACCCCATGTAATTGCTCCTTAGCTCCTCCCAATCAAATTAAAGAATAGTTCAGCCTCTTGGAATTCCCCTCCTTCCTTATAAAAGGCCTGCCTACTTTTTTCTGGGGCTGCTGACATTTTGAATGGATAGTTAACCCCTGCATGCAGGCTATTTCTGCAGAATAAACACTCTTGGCTTTTGCATACTGTTTGAGCCTGGGGCCTTCCTTTAGCTGTTCTCAGACCCTTGCACTTTCTTTGTTCTGTAGATTTAGTGTTTTGATTATTATGTGGCAGGAGGATTTTCTTTTCTGGTCCAGTCTAGTTGGTGTTCTGTATACTTCTTGTATGTTTATAGGCATCTTTCTGGTCCTTCTTATATTCCTATTATTCACAGGCTAGTCTTTTCATCATATCCCAGATTTCTTGGATGATTTGTGTCAGGAAATTTTTAGATTTACAATTTTCTTTAATGAATGTATTAATTTCTTCTATTGTATCTTCTACACCTGAGATTCTGTCTTCCAACTCTTGGTTTTGTTGGGGATGTTTACTGCTGTTTTTCATCTCCAGGATGGAGTTTTCTCTTTCAAGGTCTCTATATGTTTGACTGCATTTTCCTGTGTTTCCTTAAGGAATTTATTCATTTCATCCTTAAAGGCCTCTATCATCTTAATGAGACTGAATTTAAAGTCATTTTTTTATTCCTCAGCTGTGTTAAGATATCCTGGGCTTGTATGATGGTTAGGTTTTTTTTTTTTAAGATTTATTTATTTATTATTATGTACAGAGTGCTATGCCTGCATGTACACCTGCAGGCCAGAAGAGGGTGTCAGATTTCATTACAGATGGTTATGAGCTACCATGTGGTTGCTGGGAATTGAACTCAGGACCTCTGAAGAGCAGTCAGTGCTCTTAACCTCTGAGCCATCTCTCTAGCTCCCGATGGTTAGGTTTTGGTGTTGCCATATTGCTTGGGCTCTTGCTATTTGTGCTCTTATACTGGCCTTTAGCTATCTGGTATTAGCAGGCCTCAGGTAATGCACGCTGAGCTGTGGGTTAGAAAATGGCATGCTGGGGAGAAAGTGCCATTTACCTCTATTGGGAGTGTTTTAAGGGTATCATCTGGCTGGGGGTGGAGGGAGCGAGTCTTACCTGATGGTACTCTTATGGCTCCAGGCCTCTGGGAATGTTAAGTATGGTTGTGATCCAGGAGATAGAGCGGGGGGGGGGGGGGGGGCCTTCACTCACTGTTGCTGTGCTTGCCCAGGGCCTGGTGCAGGTAGTGGGCTGCTGTGTAGAGGTCTCACCTGTCTGCCCCAGTTGGCCAGGATAGGCCTGTGGGGATGGGGACTGCACTCTGGTGGTTCCTGGGAGTCTCTGGCCTCTGAGGATGCATGTAGGGGTGAGTTCTCATAGATGGGGTATGTAGAGGGCAGGGGGTAGCTCACTTCTGCTGTGTTTGTGCAGGGGGCTGGTGCATATAGGTCTCACCTGTTTGACCTGGCTGCTGTGGGCCTCGGGGGCTGTGAACCCAGAATTCATCATTTGAATCTTTATACAGCAATAATAACATACCTATACCTAACTCCATTACTTATATCCTTTCATCTTCTACACTATTAGTCAATCTATCTTATTTACAGAGTTCTATTCCTCCAGGGGTGTACCCTGTTTGACACCCTATTTTTAAAGCACATTTTCAGAGAGCTCTAAGTGTATTGGAAAAAGAGGCATTTGAGCTGTTACTAGTTCTCCTGGCTAGTCAGACTTCATCACTATCTCTAAGTTCCCTGTACCATTTATACTGTTTGAGTTCTTAGGGGTGGATACCCCAAGAAGATTCCTAGAGTTACGGCCTCATAAAGAAATTCCTAGTACCTTTGTGCTTTCTTATCACATTCTCCAGGAGACATGGAAGAACTCCAGATAGGGACAGATAAAGTTATTTCCCTAAAAAAGAAGGAATATTAAGTTTAAGACTTTCCTAAAAACACTCAGACATACATTTCTTTGAAAAAGACATAAAATGAATTATAATGTAGAAAGTCCCCAGGAATGCAATATGCAGCGACCAAAACCTAAAAGTGAGAGACAAAATGACAGCAGTAACAGCTGGAGCTGTGTCAAACAGCTGCGCTGGCTTCAGGAACTTTGCCTTCTGCTTCATGACTTTGTAGAGGATATGGCTGTGCCGTCATTGCAAGACCTTGTCTTAAAGAATGAACAAACCAGCTGCGGGTGGTGACTCACACCTTTGATCCCAGCACTCTGGGAGGCAGAGGCAGGTGAATCTCTGTGAGTTCAAGGCCAGCCTGGTCTACAAAGTAAGTCCAAGACAACCAAGGCTACACAGAGAAACCATGCCTTGGCAAAAAAAAGAAAAAGAAAAAGAATAAACAAACGACTAAAAATTTAGCTTTGTATGTGTTGAGCAAGCTAGGGGAAACAAGCAGCATTTCTCAAGTTGTTTTTGGTCATGGGCATTTATGACAGCAACAGAAAATCAAATTCACACAGCAATTGGTGTCAGAGATCAGGCATTGCTGACAGACCTGACTGTGAGGCTTTATACCTTGGGCAGTTTGTGAGAAGGTGGCATTGGAACTCACTCATTCTTCCTAATGCTAGTGGTCTTGGACACCTCTATTTCCTTGGCTCTGCAATCTACAGCACACATAGATTATTCTGGTTCATGTGTGTGTGTGTGTGTGTGTGTGTGTGTGTGTGTGTGCGCACGTGCTTTAATTTGAGACAGGGTCTCACTGTGTATACCAGGCTGGCCTTGTAGAGATCCACTTGCCTCTGCCTCTCAAGTACTGAGGTTAAATAGGGGTAAAATATATTCTTTAAATGTAGAACATTATGGTAGGCAGATTTGGGCCCAGGGGTCCCGCTCAAAGTAAGGCACCAGCCAAGGACAATACAGGCTGTAAACCTTAAACCTCTACCCAGATCTAGCCAATGGTCAGAACATTCTCCACAGTAGAGTGGAGAGTGGGGTATGACTTTCTCACGTACTCTGGTGCCTCACATTTGACCATTTTCCCTGGAGGGGGAGACCTGGTGGCACTCAGAGGAAGGACAGCAGGTTACCAAGAAGAG
The DNA here is from genome assembly GCF_964271855.1 of Acomys minous. Classification (NCBI taxonomy): domain Eukaryota; kingdom Metazoa; phylum Chordata; class Mammalia; order Rodentia; family Muridae; genus Acomys; species Acomys minous. The sequence goes on along the minus strand of NC_140489.1, from coordinate 105,331,134 downwards.
ACTTGATACCCTATGAACATATACAGGGGGAGGAAATCCCCCTCAGGAACAGTCATAGGGGAGGGGAATAAGGGGAAAATGGGAGGGAGGGAAGAATGGGAGGAGACAAGGGATGGGATAACCATTAAGATGTAACAAGAGCAAATTAATAAAATAATATATATCTTGGAAAAAAAATAAATGTGAAATGTCAGCAAGTCAGCTGTGGACCCAGGAAGCTGCAGACGGTGTGGGTCAGGTTTCCTGTTCTACAGATGAAAACTCCTAAGTCTGTGAGGGAGAGGCTTGGCTGATTGGTGCAGTCCACCTCTTGGCAGTTTCTCACACCTGCGTGGCCTCTTCACATCCTCAGTTATTCTTTACGAGAAGGTAATGGGAAATAGTGTGGCCTGTCTTCTTAGCCGCCCAGACAGCTGGTGCCTCTAGTAGCAACAGGTGCTGGCAGCACTCAGCTTCCTCCCCCCAGCAGAGCCACACTTCTCTGTGTGACACGTCAGGTTCTCCAGAAAGCAGATGCCAAGCCGCCATCAGACAAGATAGCAGTAATGCAGGAAACACCAGGGAAGCATGAAGCCAAGGGAGCTGCTGTCAGCTGGCAAGGGGCATCGGTTCTCATGTGTATCTGAAGCCTGGAAGGAGATAGGCAAAGGAGGAGGAGGCCTCGGCAGAAAGAGCCCAGGATTGCAGACGCCTCCGAGGAAAACAGGGAGAAGGAATCCCACCCAAAGCAGAAAGGGCCAGAGGTGTAGCACCGCTGCCCCCCAGGCGCCCTGCCCAGCTGCTACAAGAAGCTCTATTCATCCAAGGCTCTCTTGGACAGTAATGTGAGTGCAGAGACCCTCTCAGTTTCTTTTATTTGTCATCTTCCTACTGGTCCCCTCAGCCCACCATGTCATTGTGAACCACTATCCCTCTCCTCTCAGATGCCTTAGCTCTGGACAGATGTTCGGCCACTGTTCCTGAGTTCCCACACGAGAGTACACTTCTCCCTTATCCTTTGCAGGCTTCCTAGAAAAACAGCTGCTTGGCTTTCCTGACTTTTCCTCCTGATACAGTCCTCAGTGAGTTTTTTTTTTTAAAAAAGGTTTACTTTTCTTTATGTGTTCGTGTCTGCGTGTGCACATGTGTCTGCCGAAGCCAACGGAGGGCATCCTCTGCAGCTAGAGTTACAGGCAGTTGTGAGCTGCCTGACATGAGTGCTGGGATCTGAACTTGGTTCCCCTAGAAGAGCAGGCAAGTGCTCTTAACTGCTGAACTGGCTCCCCAACACAGCCCAGTGTTTTAAATATTAAAGATTATTTTTAGGTTTATTAGAGAGATATGCTGAGACAGATTCTGGGTGACCAAGCCCTTTACATAAAACAGGTCACTCACATCAGGGGAAGCTGGAATATATGGAGATCCACTGGGAAATAGGTAAAAGAAAATCTTTACATTTATAGACTTTATAGGGGAAGGCTCTCTGGCCTTAAGTGAAGGAGTTTCTGAGTTTAGAGACTAGTAAAGGTGTTGGGCCTGGGGTCATGCAAACAAAACACCAAGGACACCTGTGAGAGGGGCAAGGAAAACAACAACAACAACAACAACTTTATTTCCAAGCAGAAAGAGAAACAGAAACTGATGTCAGGGTCACAGTCGAATGTAAGAGCATCAAAATTGTGACAACCAGTCTCTGCCAAAGTTAGTTTATATAGGCAAGAACTATATTTGCTCAAGCAAGGGGTTGCCAAGGGAATAGGGTGGTCAGCAGGGTTGTTGGCTATGACTCAAACTTTTTTTTTTTTTTTTAGACAAAGTAAGTTTAGTTGACCCCTATTATGGCCAGTTTGGTCATGGACAGCTGCAAGTGTGGGTTGGGAATTCTCGCTGACCATCAAGGCCATAAGATATGCTTACTCATAAATGTGATTTGTGGTTGAAGTAACCTGGTGCAGGGACTTTTACCCAGAGCTGGAGGTATAAACATTTTTTCCCTTTGCAATATAAACATTGGCTCTTATTTAGCTTGATTTCATCCAGGGAGTTCTTTCTATGCCAGAGTTAGAGGTCTTTTGTGATACAATGGAGTCTGGTAGCCCTTTAGCAGAATGGAGTCTGCCTGCTGCTGCCGTGGCCGCTGTTAACGTGGGCCCTTCATTCCCTCCTCTGAAGTGTTACTTGAATCAAATCCTTGACTCAGCTTTCCTAGTGGGTACAGCAGAGTAATGAGTTTGGAGGATCATGAGTTTGACTGGAGATAAACATAGTTTATGGTCAACCTGGCCTTGTATAGAGTTTCTTTTACATTGGCAAAGAGCTGAGATGTTATGGCTGGTGGGCCTGAAATAAAGATATCTATAATTATGCTACCCAAAAGGAGCAGAGCTCAACAAAGGTATTAAATAAATTACTAGGATATGATATATAGGACGTCAGGCATAATTTAGGAAACTAACCCTGTTGCCCCACCCTACCTTAGGGTCGTTACAGATTAGGAGCTAAACAACTTAGGGAAGTCACTCGAGAGGGGCTAAGGTATGGCTGATGGCCTCTGCAGGGTCAGCTGCTTTGACCTAGCACTGAGAATCCCACATGTTCTGGTTGTATATATGATAATATTTCCCTCACCACTTGCCAGGGGCGGCTTTGTACTTCCGCTCAGCTCAAACTACCTTGGCTCCACAAACTTAGGTCCTCTCAGGCCTTCTTCCTTCACGTCCTCCTTCACAAAGACTTCTCCACAATCACCCTGGAACCTTATTATTCTCGGCTTCTCATGAACCAGATATGGATCTATGGTCACGGTCGCCTAGACACCCACCTGGCCTGGCTCTCTCAGTCAACCAGGTTTCTGACGTGGTTTCTCAGAATGTGGCTAGCTATGAGCTCAATTCCCCTCCCCCCTCCCCTTGACCCTAATTGATATAATTGATATCCTGCACAGCTGCAGCCAAGATCAGTCCCTTCTCACCTCCTCACCCCCCTCCCTACATCCTGACTTTAAAGTATATAAGCAGCCTGAGAAAATAAAATTTTGTCAGCTTGATCAGATTCCTTGACTTGCTGTCCGTTCTTTGCGTCTCTTGTCCCCCATTCTCTACCTAGGGGTCCGAGGGTCTCAGTTGATTGGCCAGAGGGCCCAGACAACCACTCATATCATCCAACAGTCATGGCTCGTCCTGTCCAGGTGTTTAAAGTTGTGTGTTCTGGAACTACATCAAATGACATTTCATATCATTGTGTGTCATCCATATATATGTCTGTCAATCTGTTTGTCCTCACATTTGTCTATCTTTATCTGTGTCTCTTTGTTTCTGTGACTTTAAGCTTATTGGTGTCTTAATGTCTCACCCTTGTTTTTAGTGTGTGATCACAAACTCCTATGTCAGAAGACATTTTTTTCTTCACATGTCTATTATTCTCACAAATATGTCACAGGAGATTATTTATTTATTTATTTATTTATTTATAAGATAATGTTTCATGTAGCCTGGCACAGTCTTGAACTCCTGATTCTCCTTCCCCAATTCCCCAAGTGCTGGCATTATAGACATGAGTACCCTTGTTTGGATTATACTAGAAGAATTTTTAAAACCTAATGTTGGCTTTAAAGTTGTGAGCTATCTACTCTCTGCATGTGACAGTATAAATCTGGAAGGCACTAGCTAAAATCCACATGCCTTTCTCTCCCCCACTCTCTTCCTTTTGGAGATGAGATTGGCCTGGAATTGCTATGTAACTCAGGCTGATCTTGAACTCCCTTTGCCTCTGCCTCCCCAGTGCTAGGATTGTAGGTATGTACACCACACCTGCTAAGTACCAATATCTAATATCTAATAAAATAGAATAGTCTGGGCCTCATGGCACAGGCCTATCATCTCAGCTACTAGCAAGGCTGATGAAGGAGGACTCAAAGGCCTGTCTGGGCCACTTAGCAAGACCCTGACTCAACTCAAAAGCTTACAAAGGCCTGGGAGCAAAAACTCAGTGTTAAAGTGTTTGCCTAGTATGCATGAATTCCTGGATTCAGTCATGTGCTGGGTCTCAAACCTAGGTCCTCTGGAAGGGCAGCCAGTGCTCTTAACAGCTGAGCCAGGTGTGTAGTCTTCTCCTGGTAACTTCTAAAAATCACGTGACTCTTCTTTAGTCTGTTAACACAGTGGTTACAATGATTCATTTTGAGTAATGAACTCATCTTGCACCCCTGCCTGGAATAAACTACATTTGGTCATGTACATAATCATTTTCGTGGAGGTCAGAGGACAACTCTCAGGTGTTGGTTTTCTCCTTCTACCATGTGTGTCCCTAGGATCAATCTTACAGGTGGTCAGGGCTAGCAATAAATGCCATTATTGCTGAACAATCTTGTTGGCCCTACAATTGCTTTCACACATTGTTAAATTACTATGGCTTGGTGTGTGTGTGTGTGTGTGCGCGCGCGCGTGCGCGCGCACGCGCATGCATGCTTATGCAGAACCAGATTTCCTATATCAATTTGAGCTGTTCCTCTGCAGAGTTATGACTTTGGACATGCTTGGGATCCAAAATCTTTTTTTTGTTGTTTTTGTTTTTTTGAGACAGGGTTTCTCTGTGTAGCCTTGACTGTCCTGGACTCACTTTGTAGACCAGGCTGGCCTCGAACTCACAGCGATCCACCTGCCTCTGCCTCCCGAGTGCTGGGATTAAAGGCGCGTGCCACATGATTGTACCACAGCTGATCTTAACTACTGAGGCATCTCTTCAGCCTCTGCTAATATTGTGATGGTTTTGCATCTATATTCATGATAACATTACTCTGTAGTTTTCTATTTGTACTGTCTTCATTTGGCTTTGATATAGTAGCTTTGTCATATAATCTGGGAAGTGATTCCTCATTTGTTTTCTAGGAAAAGTTGAGTAGAACTGGTGTTCTTAGTTAACCATTTCACAGAACTCTGCATTAAAACCACCCATGTCTGGGAGTTAGAACATTTTTCTTTGAGGTCATGGGGCTATTCAAAGTATGTGCTTCATATTGGGTGTGATACGGTGTTTTTTGTTAGCGAAAAGTTTGGCCCTTTTGATACAGGCCATCAATTTTATGTATGTAGAGTCATGTCTTGGGTTTTGCTTTTGATATATGCATGATCTCTGGTGAGCTTCTATTTCACTGCTGGTATATCCTTTCATTTCACGTTACCAGGCCTGCTAGACAGCTTTCAGTTTTACTGATCTTTTCAGAGCCAATCAAGGACATTTTGTTTTTGTCTTTCTTGCTTCTTCTGCTTGTTTTGGCAAGCTGTTACCCTCTTCTTATTTAAGGCTCTTAGCTACGTTGTTAGCTTCAGGCCTTTTCTCTTTTCCAATGTGAGCACTCAGTGCTGGGAATTTTCCTCTCAGCCCTGCTGTGTGGCATCCCTCATGTTTAGACAGGTTGTGTTTTCATGCACACTCTGCTCACTGTACTTTAAATCCCCCAGGAGGCGGCCTCTTGGCCCATGAAATAGTAAAGCGTGCTGCTTTGTTTCCGAGTTCAGGAAGATAGGAAGTCTTCTGTTGGTTTCTAGTTTCATTCCATTGTGGTCAGATAATACAGTGTGTAATTTCAACTCTCTGTCTTAGCAATTACATTTATTCATTTTTTTAGTGTATGTGTAAAGCATGCGCACACACACCTGTGGATGTGTGCTGGTGAATGTGTGGAAGGACGGCAGAGAACAACGTTGGGGAATTAGGTCTGTCTTTGCTCGATGTTCTCAGGGATCTTACTGTAGTGACATTTTGGAGAATTCTGCAATTTTGATTTCTTTAAAAACACAGAAATATTATGAGAACATGCTTTCCTCTTAATCCCAGATGCAGGCATGTGGGGCTGCTTTGCACTGTCTGCAGCAGGTGACTGGAACTTGCTGTGTAGCTGACACTGGCTGACCTTGAACTCCAGATTTTCCTGCGTTCACTTCCCAAGTGCTTTGGATTGCAGGCATGTTCTGCACTGCTGGGCTTGATTTCAACACTTTTGCATTTGTTAACTGGTATTTATTTATTTCTTAGGACACCAGATGTAATTTTCTTGCTTTGTTCATTGATGTGTGAAAGGAATATCTGTTTTTTTTTTGTTGGATGAAGTAGTCTCTAAATAGTAAATCAGATCTTGTTATTGATGGTGATACTGTTCTCCACCTCCCCCCCCCCCTCTCTCTCTCTCTGTGTGTGTGTGTGTGTGTGTGTGTGTGTGTGTGTGTGTGTAGAGTATATGCATGTGCAGTGCAGGTACTCTCAGAGGCCAGAGACATGAGACTCCCTGGGTGTGGAGCCATAACAGTGACTTGTGAGTGGCCTCGTGTAGGTATCAGCAGCGGACTGAATGCAGGTTCTGTGTAGAAGCAGTACACACTGTTAACCACAGAGGCATCTCTTCAGACTCCTGGGTTTTGTCTTTACTACTTTTGAGATAGGAGTGTTTAAGTCTCTAACTATAATTACGGGTTCGTCTCTTTCTTTTTTCAACGTTATCAGGCTTCGTTTTTATACATGTTCATTTAGGGTTGCTATGTCTGCTTGGCTGGTCTTACTCATGTTATTATGTAATGCTCCTCGCTGTCCCTGCTAATTTTATTTGATTTCAAGTCTACTGAAAGTTGGACCTAAATAAGCTCTTGTGCAATACCATACTACTGTTCACTTCCATGTTTTGTACAAAATGAGACTCTGACATGTGATCCAGCCTTCTGAAAGAATCTGGAAGGAAACCTTCGAAAATAGTCTCTTTGTTTACTCGTAGACTCTACAGATACAGGTGATTTTGTTTTCTTTTCTCTTTTCTTGTATTTTCTGATTCGTATTTTACAAGAACGCAAACTACATAAATATGAAAAAGCCTTTTAAGAAAGAAAACAGACAGACAAAAAAAATTGTTCAAAAGTGAAGCCAGCTGTCAGTGGGCACAGTGTGAAAGGAAAACAACAGCCTGAGAATAGACACAGCTTATATATTCTGCCCTCGTTTGGAGAAGTGATTCCATTTATGTACTAGATGAGCTTCTGAAATGTTGGTTCTAAATCAGTTTTTCCAAGCTGAAGCCGGTTTTAAATAGGCAAAGGGAAGGAATGTTATATAAATAACAAAGTAGTAATTTTCTCTATAAAGTAGCAGCCATACAGTTCTCTGTATCTTGTATTTTATGGAGCATTGAACACAGGTTGAGTATCCCTCATCCTAAGTGCGTGGGAACCTGAAGGATTTTAGGTGCTAGATTTAAAAAACTTTGCATACACATAAAACCGTATCTTGAGGGGGGGTAGCATCAAAATATAAACATGGCATTCAGTTCCTGTCTGTATACAGCCTGTCCACATAAACAGACGCTAATTCTCGTGCCTCCTTATGTGGTTATTTTTACTTAAGATCTTTATAGTGCTGGAGATTGAACCCAGGGCTTCATGCACGATAAGCAAGTGTTCTGCTGCTGAGCTACATGACAGTCCCCTCCAGTGCACCTGAACTCTCACGGAAGCCTGTCCCATGAGCTCAAGTGTGCACACACAGACACACACAGAGACACACAGGCAGACACACACACACACACACACACACACACACCATGGAGAGTTTTCATCTTTGTCAAAACCACCAAACAGTCAATACTGTTAAGTAGTAGCTGAAGTCCAGTTTTAAGTAGTTGATGCATAAGAAAGATATTTTTAAAAACATATTAAAAGATTTATTTATTTTATTTTTGAGTGTTTTCCTATATGCCTAGTACTGGTGGAGATCAGAAGAGGGTGTCAGATCCCTTGGAAGTGGCATTGTGGATGGTTGTGAGCCACCATGTGGAATTGAACTTGAGTCCTTTGCAAGAGCAACAAGTACTCTTACTACTAAGCTAATTCTCCCACCCTAAATTATTTTTTTAAAGTAGGTATAGTGTGCTGGAAGTTATATAGGTGGTTCTAAGCCGTCTGTCATGGGTCTTAGGAACTGAACTCAGGTTGTCTCTAAGAGCAGCAAGTGCTCTTAATCAGTATGCCCATCTCTCAGCCGCTGCTTTCTTATTTTCTAATTTTCCAAATTAATCTGGAATTTAGAGTTTCTAATACTTTGGTCAATAAAGATTGTCATTCTGTGTCTGGCGGGAGCCCAGGCCTTGTCGGGTACTCTTCCAGGAAGCTCAGGCTCTTTGAGCCCCAAGACAGAAGTACACACTCCTCCTGCTCCTCCGCTCTGCTGGAAAGTCAGGGCTACAGAAAAGGGTGACTTAAGGGGTCAGGGGAGCTCAGGGGTCTGAAACCTGAGCCAGGCGGCAACAAGGGCCTGGCCTGACTTGGGTGAGTCAGTGGCTGCTTTGAGAACAGCAGATAATGGAGGCTCAGAGCTCGAAAACCCAGAGGCAGTTGGTGGGAACCTCCTTTGTTTCAGGTGGACAAAATGGCAGCCGCTCACCTTCACAGATGGGCTGGCACTGTGGTGGGTAGAGCAGCATGAGCAAGATGGGGTGCCGGGTAGTGGTGGCACGTGCCTTTAATCCCAGCACACGAGAGGCAGAGGCAGAGGCACAGATCTCTGTGAGTTCGAGGCCAGCCTGGTCTACAGTGTGAGTCCAGGACAGCCAGGGCTAGGCTACACAGAGAAATCCTGTCTTGAAAAACAAAACAAACACAAACAAACAACAACGACAAAAGAAAGAAAGAAAGAGAAAAGGAAAGAAAGAAAGAAAAAGATGACAGCATTGGTTCGGGCTGGCATAGTGGTGAATGGTGGAAACTCAGGAGTTCCAAAGCCAGTGTTAATAGTACAGTGTTACAGCCCTTCGGTTAAGTCACCATGCAAATAATGGCAGAGGGTGCGGGCAAATGCCCATGCCTGGTTGGTTCATGGCCAGAATGCAGGTCCAGCTCACCGCAGGTTCAGTGGCTGCTTCATGGCGGTCAGCAGCTCGTGGTGGTCGAGCAGGCTTCAGTAGCAACTTAGGCAGCTATGGGAAGGCAAGCCTGGGGATCTGGCTGTGAATCCTAGAGGAAGGAGGGGAGCCTTTTTTCCCCCCGGAATAAATGATGAGTCTTAGATGATCTTTGGTGAACTAGGTGGTAGTGTCTGTCCCCCTTCATTTCATGTAAAACAGGAACTTATAAATCCTGGGCAAGCTGGGCGTGGGGGCCCACGCCTTTAATCCCAGCACTTGGGAGGCAGAGGCAGGTGGATCTCTGTGAGTTCGAGGCCAGCCTGGTCTACAAGTGAGTCCAGGATGGCCAAGGCTACACAGAGAAACCCTGTCATGAAGAACCAAAAATAAATAAATAGATAAAGCCTGGGCAGTGGGAGGAGTTTCTTTAATTCACTGGGCCTAGGAGTGCCCGAGGTACTTCATTTACATGCAACAGCACAGTCCTATAGCATAAGAAGGGACAGGACTTAATTATCCTATGGGCAGCAGCGGGTTGCAGGAGAACTCCAGGAAGACTGCTGTTAGTTCCAGACCAACCTGGGTATTTCCAGGAATCCCCAGGTACACCTCAAACAGGTTCGTATCAGGAAAGAATTGGACCTATAATTCCTTGAGGGCCATGTGACACTTAGGGGATCCGGGGTTTTCCCATATCAGGTGATGAAGGGAATCTATCATTTTAGCACTGAGCTCAGGGGCTTTCTGGCAATGCCAGACTTTGACCTTAGCAGAAGGGCCCAATAGAAGATGGGAGGAAAGTCAACCTAGCACTTACACTCCTGTCTTGTGATGGCTCAGCACAGATGTCTCTCCACTATGTCACCTTTGAATGTAATTAGCTTACGAATGACAAGTTCCAAATCTACTTGCATGAAGTAATTTCTACATTCCCACTGATTTCCATCTAAAGCTGTCGAGTGACTAGTTTAGGCTATGTCTTTCCCCTTGACTGGGCCCTTGAAATGGAGCAGACAGGGAAGAGCCTCATCCCTTAGAGTGTATAGTCTGCAGGACAGGGCTCGCGACAGGGGAGGAGGTGACAGAGCAGGGCAGCTTCTGATGGCTGTTGGGTGTGATAAGAAGGGACCTGCCAATGCTGGACAGGAGAGGCTGGCTAATTAGTATTGATGGGAAATGACTTAATGAGGAGGTAGGATTGCTGCTGGATCCAGAAGAGGAGACCAGGGTGTGGTGGTGAGAGCTCAGAGATTTCCAGGAAGAGGAACCCACAAGAGAAAGTGTACCAGTGCTACGTATGGCGGGCACAGCTATTAGGAGGCTGAGACAAGAAGATTGGCCTTCAAAACCAAGCAAAAGGAAACCAGGCAAGCAAGGGAACACCCTAAGCCTGTAGTTTGTTTGAGGAACCAAAGTGACCATCTCCGTGAGTGGAGTGACCTGGGCCCCTGCTTATTTTCAGTCTCCTAGAGAACAGGCAGAGGCCCCAGGGTCTCCCTCCAGGGGTCACTGTGTGCCTTGAGCCGGGCCTCCTCGGTGGGTCCTACAACTGCCCTCAGCATCCTGCCTTGGTGGGCCCTACAACTGCCCTCAGCACCAACTGGTTTAGCTTTAGATGAATGAGTCTACATCATTCCCAGCCTCAGTGTCCAAACCAAGAAGTGTACAAGCTGTCATTGTCCTTTTCTCCCCCCTGAATGCAGTTTTTCCTTCCCCAACATAGCACGACTTCTTTGAAGACAAGAACAAAGTCTCTCCAAGTGCTCAGCCTGTCCGCCCACCTCTGGAAGCGTTGGGCTGTTTCTGTAAAATCACATGAGACCAGCAGATGCAGCGGTATAGACGTGAGAGGTACGGGCTTGCAATAAGCTGGAGTTGTTGACCCAACTACAAAAACTAGCAATATAGTTATTAAAAAAAAAAAAAAAGAGGTCTGTGTGGGCACTGCAGCTGGCTTGCTGCTAGCTCCCAGCCTCCCCCACCATCTGGGATGGGAGTGGAGCTATTTCCCTAGTCATCTTCCTCGGTCAGGGATGTTTTGATGGAATAAGTCACACTATGTACCTGATGGGCCTCTTAGTTTGCAAGTATTTGAGGAGGGAGATTTTTTCCACCTAAGCAGCCTGTTCAGGACACACAGCATGTTTGAAAGGCTTATGAAAGGAAGGTGTGTTGAGAAGGCAAAAAATCCTTGCTCAGCTCCGCCCCCAGGGAAAGAGAGCAAGCTTCCCAAATTTCAGTCTGTTGCCCCAGTCTCCTTGTGGTGGCCACTCATTATCAACTTGCCTGGAGCGAGAATCACTTGGAGAGCAGGGAGGAGTGGCCCTGGATGTGTTTGTGAGTTTCAAAAGAGGATGGTAGAGTGAGGAAGAACCACTCTGAGTGTGGGCAGCAGGTTCCGGTTCTGTTCTCTGGACCGTCTTGCAGCAAACTCAGCTGCGCCACCCACCACGTCCTCTCTGCTGTGATGGAGCGAATCTTCGGAAGCTCGGAAACGAAGTCCCATCCTGCCCTTTGATGCCTGGCACCTCTGTTGGCTGGAAGCCCTCTGAGGGCAGGGATGTGTTTGTCACCCACTGGCGTAGTGGCACAAGGGCCGTTCGTAGTCTTGAGTGTGTGGGTAGGCGAGAGGCCTTCGAAACTTTTCAAGATTACTTAGATTTTAAGGTGACACTTTAAGAGTCTTTTGAATGTAGGGAGAAATTTAGAGTTTTGGTTTCTTTTCGAACACAGAAATATTATAAGAATATGTTTTCATTTTAATCCCATGTGGGCTATGGGGCTGCTTCACAGCGGCTGACTATGATTTGCCTCATCCTCCAGCAGAGGCATAGTTTTGCCAGCTGCAGGTAGCTTCAGCGATTGTGTGAGTTGTAGTTGTTGGTTGGCTGCTGTTGGCTGCAGTGTGTTTTAAGGTCGTGTGTAAAGAAGAAACAAGAAGGAGGAGGAAGAGAAGGAAGAGGGAGGAGGGAAAAGGAGGAGAAGAAGAACAAGAACAACAAGAAGAGATTAGATATCCGGGTGGCAAAGATCAAGCTTTCCCCAAGGAACTCCCCTAATCAGCAGGAAGTAGTCTAATGACAACATCACCCCTTTTCTCTCTATCCTTTTTCCCTCTCCTATCTAGTGTTAGGGCATTGAAAGGGAAGGGTAGAAAAAGGGTGAATAAGGGTGGAAGAAAAGAAGAACCCACAAAGTAGCCAAAACTGCTTATACTGAACTTCTCTTTCATATTAAAAAAAAGTGTGTGTGTGTGTGTGTGTACATTTGGGCACCTGTGTGTACACAGATGTGTGTGCACATGTGTAAGGCTAGGGAGCTTGGTATTTTAGGCTAGTTTGGTTGGTCAGTAGGTGCCAGGGACCCCCCCCCCCCCCATCTCGGCCTCAGTGCTGGGATTACATGTCCCACCATGCCTTGTTTTTTGACATTGTGCTAGGGACTTGAACTCAGGTCATCAAGCTTACATGGTAGACACCATATGTACTGAGCTATCTCTCCAGCCCCAGTTATTTCTTTGACTCCAGCAGTGGTAAAAAGTCCAGTGCTCATGGCTGGGAAGTAAAGGTGAGAATGGGAGGGAACCAACAGTGCTTCCCAGCTTTGTGTGTGTCAGGCCTGCTCCTGACTACGAACCATCTTGTGAATCCCTCTAACTGCCTCTAATAGCTTGCTCTGCAGCATATCCCAAGGGTGAGGACAAATGAGCAGGAAGAAAAGCAGTAACCAAGCAGACAGTAGAAAGTAGAAAGAAGATGGAGTTTTATCTGTGGTCAGCTGGAAGTCAGAGGAGAAGCCCATGCTTGACCAGTGGCTGTGGTTTATCTGGCACTGGCCAAAGCCAAGGCCTTGCAACTGGGAGTGCGAAAACAGTGCTGTTAGTGTCCTTCTTCATTCTGGAGGCAATGGGGCAGCCCTGGTCCCAGCCAGTCTCTCTCTAAAGATATCTATTGATATATTAGTATGCGTGTGGTGGGGACACACGTGGGAGTTAGAGGTTAACTGCGAGTCAGTTCTCTCCTTCTACCATTAGGAAGGAGCTCAGGTTGTCAGGCAAGTGCCTTTATCTTGCTGGCCCTCATTCTACTGCCCCTCCTCAAGATTTATTTATTTTATGTATATGGGTGTTCTGTCTGCATGTACATCTGCACCCCAGAAAAGGGAACCAGATCCCATACAGCTTTAGGCAGTTGTGAGCTGCCATGTGGGTGCTGGAAATTGAATCCTGCGCCTCTGGAAGAGCAGCCAGTGTTCTTAACCACTGAACCACCTCTCCAGCCCCTCATTCCAGTCTCTTGGTCATGATATCTTGTCTAGTAATTTACACCACAGCCCCATAACTTTCCCACTTCCTGACTGACCCTCTTCCTGATTACCACAAGACATAGTCTCCACAGGCCAACACTTTCTGGCAGCCAAGTGTCTTCTGTCCGCGGCTAGAAGTCTGACATCTCTTGTTTCCCAAAGCTTCTGCCGCAGAGCTGCCTCATCTCTCCAGATGGGGTGGGTGACCAATTTGTTACTGTTTTCCCAAGACTTGGCAGGTGTCAGCTCTGAAACTCCTCTATCCTTAGTAACTCCCCGTGTCTGGTAAAGCAGGACAGCCCATCATTCCGCACTGGGGAAGATTGCTCTCACCTGCCACTTCTCTAGCATCTTAATGTATGCGGCCTGTCTGAGTGTGTGACAAGCTGCCACCAATGTTCCTGGAAATTGGCAGGCACAGGTACAATGCACTTGCCCAGACTTACTTGGCACCCTTCAAGTGCGCACTTCCCCTGTTGGGCACCAGATGGCAGCCTCTCCCCCCTTTTGAAAGAAAGTGCACAAATCATTCAACCGGTATTTGGAAGCCTTAGCCATCCACGTAGGATGCTCTGAGGGAGGTGAAATAGATGTGTTTAAGAAATAGACCTGAACAGGCAGACCTGTGTGAAATGGGGAGTGGTAAAAGGTAAAAACATCAGACTAGGCTAAAAGCCCCTCAAGCATTCGGAATGTGACGTGAGAAGATGGGCCTGCTATTTCACTGCAGGAGACCTGCTTTCAGGATCTGATCTGAGTGCCAGGCCATGCTGAATGAATTTTATATAGGAAAGGAGGAGAAAGCCACCTGGAGTTAGAGAGGCCAAGTGCAGCGTGGGTTAATTACAGCTTCGGCCCCCTGGTGAGGGAGCATCAATATTCTAGAGTCACCCTCTGTCTTCCAGTGTTTAACCAGGCTCAGCTGACCCAGGGACTGAGGCTTGTCTGGCAAAACATGCTTGGATGTCCCTTTCCTGAGGCCAGTGATGCCTGTCACCTGCAGGGAACACAGCCCAGAGCCTGGATAGCTGTTAAATTGATGTTCTGGTAGCACCTGGTGGGGCCAGAGCTGGCAGGAGGAGAAGCTAGCAGTGAAGCCTTGGGCAGCCTGGGACTTAACAGGTACTCATGGTCTGAGAGCAGGGAGAGTGGGATCCTCAGGATTTTTCAGAAGAGTCATTATTTAAGAAATCAGTTTTCAGCAGAGCATGGTGGCACACGCCTTTAATTCCAGCATCTCAGGAGGCAGCGGCAGGTGGATGTCTGAGTGCTAGGCCAGTTTGGTCTACAAAGTGAGTTCCAGGATAGCAAGGGCTACACAGAGAAAACCTGTCTTGAAAAACAAAAACAGGGACTGGAGAGATGGCTCAGAGGTTAAGAGAACTGACTGCTCTTCCAGAGGCCCTGAGTTCAATTCCTAGCAACCATATGGTGGCTCATAACCATCTATAATGTGATCTGATGACCTCTTCTGTCTTGTAGGTATACATGCAGGCAGAACACTGTATACATAATAAATAAATAAATCTTAGAAAAAAAGAAAACCAACAGCAACAACAACAACAAAATAAATCAGTTTTCCCTTTAAGCATTTGTTCCACGTCAGTCCCAGTGTGCTGTTCCTCAGACTGGCTGGTGGTAGCCTGGGTTTCAAGTCCAGCATCTGGTCCAGGTGCTGTTTGTTTCTGCAAAGAAACAGAGGGGCCTCCAAACCAAAGGTTCCATTTCTCTCTCAGGAGCTGCTTAGGGCACTCAGGAAGAGGCCTGTGGGCAAGGTGAGGCTCCCAGTCTCACTGGGGGAGGTGGAAATGATTTTTTTCAGTGGGTGTTACAATCAGCTTTTAGAATGAGATTGCTGGTACTAGTTGGCAGTGGAAACTCAGGAATTCCAAAAGCCTGCGGTGATACCAAAAGACACTGTGGCAGGCAGTCCCACTATTGCTGCCTGACCCGTAGTCAAGCCCTGGGTATCCAGCAGCAACACTTCCCCAGAATAAATGAGTCTCAGCTGGTCATAGTGAAAGGCTGGAGTGAAAGGGCAAGCCAACCAACCTTTATTCATGAATCAGGGATTTATAAACCTTGGGCAGTGGGGAGGGGTTTGAAGGTGATTTGCTGGGGATGGAGATCCAGGGATACTTAATCTACATGTATCAAAATAGCCCTATCTTAAAGGGGAAAGCAATACTTAATTATCCTATGGGTGGGGGAGACTCTCTAAGTATGGTAATGGTTGAAAGCAATGGCACCAAGACACATTATTAGCTTAGGGTGGGTATCTCCAGGAGTCCCCAGGTGCTTGCTGAACAGGTTTCTTATCAGGGAAGGCTTGGGCCTTGTAATCTTCCCTGAGGGCTATGTGACCTCTCCTTAGGGGATCCAGGGCTCCCCAGGTCAGGCAAAGAGGGGACCCCACCGAGCTCAGAGGCTAACCAGAAACGCCAGACTTCGACCTTACAGTGTGTGTGTGTGTGTGTGTGTGTGTGTGTGTGTGTGTGTGTGTGTGTCCCCCAGCAGTGACTACTCACATGGGAAGTTTGAGGCCCACAGGGCATGTGTGACTGACCTAATTCTAGAGAAGGATGAG
Source organism: Acomys minous (assembly GCF_964271855.1). Lineage (NCBI taxonomy): Eukaryota > Metazoa > Chordata > Mammalia > Rodentia > Muridae > Acomys > Acomys minous. The sequence goes on along the minus strand of NC_140489.1, from coordinate 105,315,382 downwards.
CACACGGCCTGTCACCAGCCGTACTAGTAACCATAAAGAACTGTCACCCAGGAGCCCAGTGAGCAAGAGGGTGTTTTCAACTCAGGCAGTTCTAGCTGTTCCTGGAGTTACTCCAGGACTTTTTTTTTTTCCAACAAAGATGGGTTTTATTCTGCATATAACAGGATGTGTTTATTTTGGAGACAGGCTATCACCATGTTGTTCTTCTGGCTGGCTGGGAACTCACTATTTAGACCAGACTGACCTTTAATTCAGAAATCAACCCATCTCTGCCTCCCAAATGCTCCACCACCTAGACCAGCTAACAGGGTTCTTTTTGGTAATATTTATTTATTTATTTATTTATTTATTATGTGTGTGTATGTGTGTGTGTGTGAGAGAGAGTGAGAGAGACAGAGACAGACACACACACACACACACACACACACACACACACACACACACACACACAGAGAGAGAGAGAGAGAGAGAGAGAGAGAGAGAGAGAGAGAGAGAGAGAAGACAGACACACAGACAGACAGACAGACAGACACACAGACAGCAGGTGCCTGTGGAGACCAGAGGTGTCAGATTGCTCGAACTTACAGGTGGTTATTAGCCACCTGACGTGGGTCCTGGGAACTGAATGTGGGTCCTCTGCAAGAACAGTAGCCCCACAGCTAATACTTAATGAGCATTTGTCATGGCAAACACTTGACCACTGGTCAGTTCTCACAGAAGGAACTGTAAGAAACCCTCACAGGCCTGGAGGCATACCCCAGTGGTGGAGCATTTGGCTAGTGTGTGGAAGGCTCTGGATTAAATTCTCAGCCTTGCAGAGGGAGCAGCAGTGTGGGCAACCTACTTGAGCAGGGTGTGGTGGTGTGTAACACCAGCATTTGAGAGGTGGAGGCAAGAAACCTGTGAGGTCAGAGTTAATTTGGGTCATTAGTGATTTCCAAGCCAGCCTGAATTACGTATGAGACTTTGTCTCAAAAACTAACAACACCTGAGAGCAAGAACAGGGGCTTTGGTAGCACAGCTGGGCTGGGCTCTGTCTCTGGAGGTTTCCACCACGTGAGTGACTTCACACCAGTAGCTTTTTCTCCAGGTTGTAGGATGGTGATTACCTGAATTAAATGAGCAAATGCACATAAGACTGTTGGAGTGATGTTGTCGCGCACTGTGTAAAGGTAAAGAACCACGCGGCAGAACATAGATTAATATAAATGTGTTAACATAGGCTGTTGGGAACAGCAGTGAGCCAAGGCCTAAAATTATAAATACATATAAATCTTTGTGTAATTATTTGGAACTGGTGCAGACATAGGAAGTCCATACAGTTTTATGAAACATTTAACAAGTGCTTACTAAGTGCCTACCAATATTAGCTTAAAGTATATGCTGGGGGCTGGCTGGCTGCTCAGCCGGCTAAGGTGTTTGACTCTAAGCCTGATGACTCATCATCCCCAGGACCCACATGGTGGAGGGAAAGAGCAAACTCCTGGAAGTTGTCCTCTTACCTCAACATATTAGCCATGTCACACATATGTTTATATAGCTACACATACACATGTGTAAACATACACACAAAATAAGTGGGGAAAAAAGAATATATGTGGATAGGCGAGCTTCTGCCCATCATTGGTGCTTGGAGTGTATTGGCATCAAATAGAGGATTGCTTCTGTGCCTTGACTGCCTTGCATCTACAGTGCCACTGTGTCCCAGATGAGGGCTGCAGTGTCAGCGGATGAGGAAGGGTGGATGGTGGGGGTCCCTGAACACGAGTGCCTTCCCACAGGGATTGTGGATTTGAAAGTGTTCCTTCACACACATTTTTTTTTCTTCACAACAATGGCCAGGCTTTCCCTGGGTGTTGAGAATTTGTCTTAGTTAAGGTGTTTCGTTGTTGTTGTTGTTGTTGTTTTTGTTATGTTTTGTTTTTCCTATGGTGACCAAAAGCAACTTGGAAAGGGTTTATTTGGCTTACACTTCCACATCATAATTCATCTTCAAAGGAAGTCAGGATAGGAACTCAAACAGAGCAGGAACCTGGAGGCAGGAGCTGATGCCGAGGCCATGGAGGGGTGCTGCTTACTGGCTTGCTCCTCATGGTTTGGTATAGAAGCCAGGACCACCAGCCCAGGGATGGCACCACCCACCAAGGTCTGGGCCCTCTCATTCATTGCTAATTAGGAGAATGCCTTACAGCTGGATCTCATGGAGGCCTTTTCTCAGGTGAGCTCCTTCCTCTCTCATGACTCCAGCTTGTTTTAAGTTGATGTAAAGCTAGCTAGTAGAATACTGAAGTTTTGTTTTTTTTACATAGTTTCTGTCTGCAAGACAAAATTGAAAATTGTAAAGTAGATCCCCCCCCCCCAAAAAAAAAAAAAAGGATTTAGTTATGTGCTGTGTGTAGCCCAGGCCAAAAGGCAAATGACAGAATCAGCTTGAGACTCACTGTTTCAGATAGTTTGCTTTGCCATCTACACATTTTGCCAAGGACCCATTTTTGAGCATCCAAGCAATATTCTGTCACTCACGTCTGTCAGCAGCACAAAACTATGTTGATGTGTCTTAGTTTGGGGCTCAGAAACAATGGTCCCTGTAGGTAGGTTTTTAATGAAAGGAAAGGCAGATGGGCATCTAGTGGGGTGGCCAAGAAAGGCTTTGAAGTAACTGCTACATGCAGCCAGGCCTAGAAGAGGGAAGGGCTGCCAGGGTAGACAGAAAGCAGGTACCTCAGGGGAAGGGAGCAGGAGGGAAGACAGTCTGGTAAACATCATTGTAAGAGAGAAAAATGGAGAGAGGGGAAGTGGGCGGGGGTCTTATTCTGCCTTGTAAGCCATGGGGCAGCATGGGCTCAGGAAATTGGAGACAGAGAACTCACAGTGAAAATGTTCTCTGGGAAGGGTCACTGTGACAAGGCTCACAGAATGGGTTAGGGGGCATGGGATGGTGAAAGGACTTTCCTGAGGGGAAGGTCACATCTCAGGTCATTGTCCTATTCACGGTGTAAAGATGACACTTAGCTTTTCAGAACCTTAAGCATTATGCAAAGATCATTTTCAGTCTTTGCATCTGTGACTGTTCCTGGCTTGTTTTAACTGCACTCTTGACTGATCATTTCTCTGAAGATTTGGTTTTGTTTTTTTTGGGGGGGGGTTGTTTGTTTTTTCGAGACAGGGTTTCTCTGTGTAGCCTTGGCTGTCGTGCGCTTGCTTTGTAGACCAGGCTGGCCTCAAACTCACAGCGATCCGCCTGCCTCTGCTTCCTGAGATTTGTTCCTTTTAATGTGGGATTCCTTTCTTTCTTTCTTTCTTTCTTTCTTTCTTTCTTTCTTTCTTTTTTTTTTTTCCAAGACTGGGTTTCTCTGTGTTAGCCTGGGCTGTCCTAGACTCACTTTGTAGACCAGGCTGGCCTCGAACTCACAGTGATCCACCTGCCTCTGCCTCTGTCTCCCAAGTGCTAGGATTAAAGGCATGCACCTTTAATGTGGATTTCAAGATGCTGTATCTTTCTAACTTGTGTACATTTTGTCCTGCCTCTTAGCTGATTTAACCTTACTGGTGGGGGGGTATTCTTCGCCTGGATCAGTGCTTGGCAAACTGTGGTGATAATTGGAGGGTACTTAAAAAAAATCTTTGTTGCCATTCAACAGATTGCACATATTTAAAATGTATGATTTGATGTTTTGACATATATAGCTACACAGTAAAGATTATAAATAAGCCTTCTAGCTCTGGAAGTTACCTGCGGCCAATTAGGAGTCCTTTAGCTTCATCTGCAGGAAGACCATCTTCCTGATTGAACAGGATAGAAAACAGATCCCCTCTGCGCAGAAGTGTAGGCTCCGTGCCATTTCATAATCTGCTTTACCATTCTTTCTCACTGTAATGGTTTGAGCATCCACTCTATTTACAACATTTGTAAGTGATAGATCCTTTAGGGGGTGAGGCCTAGTGGAGGCTGCCTTGGTCAGTGGGGGCATGTTCTCAGAAAAGACTGTGAGTCCCCACAGTCTCTCCGAGTTCCTGACTGGTGGTATAAGTTATTTTACACATGAATACTCCTGTCAGGATGTGTTGCCATCTGCCACCTTCACCAGAAGTCAAACCAATGGGACACTGGATCTTGGACTTGAACCCCAAACTGGGAGCTTAAGTGTGACGGCTGATCCTGACAGCCTTGAGACACCCTGGAAGACAGACAACCAAACGAGCAATTGCCTCTAGTCGATGCTTGGTGTGTGGCCATGGCTGTGAGGCATTTTCTTAATTGCTTATTGATGTGGGAGGGCCCGTCCCACTGTGAGCAGTGCCATCCCTAGACAATGGGGCTTATGAAAGTTTTATACGAAAGGGAGCTAAGAAAGTCAGTAAGCAGTGTACCTCCATGGTTTTTGCTTCAGATTCCCGCCTTAGCTTTGTGATGATGGGCTGTACCCTGTGAGCTAAATAAACTCTTCCCTCCCCCAAGCATTTCCCCCACAGTGACAGAAAAGCAACCTTTCCTCTCTTTCCTTTTCAAGTTAAAAAAAAATGTGTGTGTGTGTGTGTGTGTGTGTGTGTGTGTGTGTGTGATGCATGTGTAGGTATCTGTAGTGCATGTAGTTGTAGCTGGTGTTGCAGGCAGTTACCAGCTGCTTAGAGCTCCATGATTAATAGGTAGAGGTGCTGACTGACATTTGACTCTGTGGAGACCCAGCAGATTCTCAAGTCACACTCCGCACAGCTCTGGTAGGGCACTTTCACAGGGACTGTAGTGGTCTGCTCTAAAGGTCTTCCTCTGTCTTGTTATTTTGCTGATGTGAGTAAAGCCGGTTTTCTCTCTTTCTGATGAGCCAGATGGAAACTATTGATGCAGAGGAATATTGTCTCCGAGATGCTGGGTGACCATTAGGAGCCTTCATGATCCTCCAGTGGGCTGGCATATTTCAGTAGAAAGCACTGAGGGAACTGCAGTAATAGCACCAGGTAAGGTAAATACCAGTGTTGGCCAGACCCCTCCTTAGCGACCACAGAAAGCACAGGGATCAGAAAGGGGAGAGCCTGGGCTCTGCACACCTAGTGCTGGTTGTTCCACTGGAATCAGTGATGATATTTGCCTGCGATAATCACAACCATCCGTTCTACCCCTGGTCACCTCTGCTGAACTCTTTCAGCATCCGAGAGCTGCTCTAAAATCCACAGCCTGGCTTCCAGTGCTGTGTACCATCTGGAGCTTGCTTTTTCCCAGCCTCTGTCACATAAAGCCTGTGCTCCACTCATACAGACTTCCTGATTTTACTGTTTATAGTCCCAGGAAGCTTGTGTGCACTGCTGGCCCTGATTAGAATGTTTTCTTTCTTACCTTCCCTTCCTCCACCCTTCCTTTCCTCTTTCCTTCCTTTATATAATTATTGAAAAAAGCATCTCACTCTATAACCCAGGCTGGCCTGGAACCCACTAGTAGCCCAGGCAGGCTTCTAGGTCACTGCAATCCTCCTGCCTCAGCCTCCTGAATGTGATGGTTACAGGAATGAGCCAGTGGCCTAGATTTCTTCTGTTTAGTATTTACATGGTGTCCACTTTTTGTGACAAGAACACTAAACAAGAGATTACTCTCTTAAGAGATTTCTAAACGCGTGATTTGGTGTTGCTGACAGCAGACATGTTGCTGTGCAGCTGGTATCTAGACATCTGATATACTGACAGTCTCTCAGGTCCTGGGACCCAGGGGATCTCCTGCCTCTCTCCTGTCACTTTCCAGCTCTTGGGTGTGCCACTTTATGTGGCACTAGGGATGGAGCCCAGGATCTTGCACATGCTAAGCTATGTACCCACCCCACCCTTTTTGTATTTATGAGATAAATCTAATGTACACCAGGCTGGCCTTGAACTTACGATTTTTAAGCTCCCACTTACCAAGTACTAGGATTATAGACATATGGCACGATGCCAGGGTTTCTGTTCTCATCTCCAAATATTCCCTTTTCAATTCACATGCCTGTCTTGGTCAAGTTAAGGACATAAAAGAATTGATAATGCTATTTTTCCTGTTTCAGGGACTATTTTGTCTTTCGGGTGAGGTCTTATCTTTGTGTCTGTTTATTATGTGTTTTTCCACACTTCAGCTCTCCCGGAGGAATCTTACACTCTGCCACAGCTTTGGAAGCTCATTATTGCCTCCCCAGACCTGCAGGGGCTTCAGCCTGATCCCAGGGCTGTGTGCTCTCCCGAAGGTCCTATCATGTGAACTGTCACAGGAGAGTGCTGCCTCTCCACTACCCAATTAGCATTCAGAGCTGAGAGTCTCAGAAAGCACCAAAAGCTACACTGAAACCCGGCAGGAGCACTCAGAGCCAGGTTAGGAATCAGTAAGGACAGGGCTGTGGTAGCAAAGTAAAGCAAAAAGCCTCTTATGTGGAAACAAAGGCTTATTTCGTGTTTGTGCCGTTTGTCCCATTGTGGTTGCTGCACACTTCTGCTCCTTGTCACCTCACTTAGAGATAAGGCAGAAGGAGGCTTCACCTCCTGGATGTCATTGGCTGCTAGAAGCTGTGGGCAGTGTGTGTGTGTGTGTGTGTGTGTGTGTGTGTGTGTGTGTGTGTGTAGGGAGTGCAGGCTTGGGTAGCAATTCTTCCATGCTTCTACTTAGAAATGATAAATAATTTTCTTTGTATTTTGCTGACAGACATGAGCTATAGGAGGGGGCAGGGAGGTGTTACCCTATGGAGGGCCACCGAGGCAGAGCATGAGAAAGCCTGGCAACCAACACTGCTGTTCTCACAGGAGACACAGATGCCAAGTAAGACAGTGCATCAGTATATAGATACTATGTAGCTGTTTCTGGCGTTGGGACATTTCCCAAGGGAGAGAGGTTCTCAAAACCCAGAAAGCTCATGAGACAGAAGTCCAGAAGCAGGTGAGAGTCACAAGGCTCCTCTCCCAGGTTAGAAGGGCAGTGAACACTTGCTGGGGAGAAGAGACACTGCCTACAGGTTGTACAGGGTGCCCAGGGATGTTTTCAGGAGTTGGTACTGATGCTGGGATGGGCTTCAGTGGTGCAGCATCTCAGGCTCCGGTGAGTAAGCCCAATAAACTCATCGGTTCACTATGCTAGAGTTGAGTGGGATCATTTCTCTGGCCTGTCATTGTCATCCTGCCTGGGATAAATAGATGTTTGTTCTTGTCTTCCCAGGAAGAGCCATGGGATAAGTAGATGTTTATTCTCATCTTCCCAGGAAGAGCCAAACAACACAAGTTGAGAGGAGATATATTTGTGGTGTCATGTCCTAAGTAGGAGGCAGGGGCACACTGCAGGTGATGGGTTAGAAGGAGACAGAAAAGGAGTGGGACCTGAGGAAGAAAACAACAATCCAGAGCCAAGGAGGCAAGGGGAGGATGGAGCCAGTGGGTGGAACTGGCCTTGACCCTTACTACTTCTGTGCTCAACACATATTTCTGTGAACTAGTAACTGATGAGGCAACTCCTCTCATCTGTCAGGGTCCTGAGAGTGTCCACTATCATCAGCCAATTGACTTATACTCATTAGCAATAACTGCACTTGGAAAGTGGTCTGCAGTGTGGTAGCTGGGGTCACATGAGATGGTCTCCCTAGGAGCTCGCTTGAGAGCATTTACTACCAGGAGGAATTGCTTACTAGGCATGAACAACTGTAGGGACACAGAAAACTAAAGCAGAGTAGAGGCAATGACTTCAGGACGTGGCTTGGAGGAAGTGGCAAGCTGACAGCGGACCCTTACCCAGTAGTATTATGTGCATCTCCTCCTAAAGCACGATGTGTGTGACGAGAGGTCAGGGTAAGTTCTATAGCCTGGACTGTTAATTCTGAAGCAATATGATAAGATCCCTTCGTCCTTTCCTCCCTCCCTCCCTCCCTCCCTCCCTCCCTCCCTCCCTCCCTCTCTCCTTTCCTCTCTCTTCTCTCCTTCCCACCCTCTTTTCCTTCCTTCCTTCCTTTCTTCTTTCTTTTGAGACAGGGTTCCACTTTATAGACTAGCCTGGCCTGAAATTCACTATGTATTTTACCCTGTCCTCAAACATAATACACTTCTTGCAATGACCCCTCCACTGGAGTCTGTGTGACAATTGATACTGCACAACACAAGGCGATGACCCCTACCCAAGGGAGAGCCTCCTGGAATGGGTTTGATGTTCCTGCCAGGAGTAACTGATTGGAGCCACCCCCCCCTCCTTTTTTCTTATTCATTTCTTTTGGAACATTCTGTCTAACCTACTTTCTTATCAGAACTTTTCAAATGTAACCGTGTTGCTAGGAGACACCCTAGCACCCTAACTTGGGGCTGTAGCCAAGGGTCATTCAGGTAATATTATCACCAAGTTCCGTTCCACTTGTTAATAAAAGCATGGCTAAGGATTAATCATAGTTTATATTATGACTTACAAATAAAGTGTTTAAGAAAGCTCCAGATAGTGACGAGAAGAGCTAAGAAAAAACTGTCTTGACTCAGATGTTTGGCGTAATGAGAGAACACTGACCTTTGATAAAGAGGGCACATGCGTACTGACACCAATCTAATGACTTAAGAATGATGATTCAAGATTGATGCCAACATTATTACTCTGCATCCTGTATTTTGAATTGTATGAAAAAAATGTAATGACAAAAAACAACCCCCCACCCCCCCACCCCACCCCCCACCCCCCATTTCAAAAAAATGTGTATAAAAACCTAGCTTGCTTGCCTGCAAAATACACTCAGATTCAAACACTACCTCTGGGCTTGTCTGTTTGTCACTTTGCCTATCTTTGAGAACTCCCGTTCCCAAGGACGTATATGGAACTGAGACGGTCCGCGGCAACTTCTCCCACCTCAGCATCTTCTGGAGTGTTGGGATTACAGGCCTACACCACCAAGCCTGGCAGGATTGGCTCTTCAAGTCCTAGGAAATGACAGTGGTCTTCAGGAGCTCCTGCCACAGGTAATGGCTGCTGCCATGGTGAAGCAGCTCGGTGGGTGAAGCAGAGAGGCAGGGTCTCCTTCACTCTCCGGCCTACCGGTGTCTCTGGAGGGCCCCATGGCTAAGGGAAGGCGTTGTCTCACACAGCTTGAAGCCCTGCACCCTCACGTCGATTACTTCCTTCAGCACAAGATTGGACTTCCTAAGCGCCGAGGAGGCAGGCTGTAGCTGGTTCTTTTATGGAAGCTTCCATCCAGGTCCAAGAATAAACTGCTATTTCTGTTCTTTTACATTGGGGTGGCAACATGGACCGTCAGGCAAAAGCACGTACCGGACAAGCCTGACAACCTGACTTTGATCCGTGGGACTCCCAGTGGAAGTCCCGGAAGTTGCCTCTGAGCTCCACATGTGGCGTGTGGCACTACATTTGCTGAGCTTTGCTTATGCTCTAGGGTAAGGCCTCTGCTGCTCCATAGCCCCTTGGAGGTACTTTCTGTTGCGGTCGAACACTCGTCAAATGTCCACCAGATACCGTTGATTGATGGTGTGGTTAATTTTTATTTTTTAAAGATTTATTTTTTATTGTTAAAGAGAGTCTGTGTAGCTGTCTGAGTGTGGGTATGGTAGTGTGAGGGCAGATGCCCATTGGACCCAAAGGTGTGGGGCCACGTCGGAACTGAAGTTATAGACAGTTGGTGAGCTGCTTGATGCGGGTGCTGGTCCTCTGGAAGAGCAGTGCATGCGCGGAAATGCTGAGCCGTCTCTACAGCCTGTGGCAGCTAAGTTTGAATCTCAGTGTGGTTGGAGAGTAATGAAGACCTGGGAGTGGTGTAGTGGGCTGTTTCCAGAGGGGAGTAGCTAAAGGAGAAAGAGCCACATTAAATGCAGGCACCTCATCCCACAGGACCAGGACCCTAATGATAAAGGAGAAGAGTCTCTGTCTCTCTTCTCCCCTCACCCCTCCCACCTTGCCCTGTTTCCTCCACACCACCGTGTGTGAGCAGCTTGTCCCGCCACACCTTCTGTGCCGGGATGGATGGAAGCTTCTGAAACATGAGCTAAAATGAATTCTTCTGCTCTTGAGTTATGTCAGGCAATTGGTCACAGAAATGTGAAATGGACACATTATTGATATCTCTGTCGATCTTTCGTACTTTTCTCTGACATTTACTTAATCGGATGGTAGTATAAAAGGTTGTAATTTTTTAAATCTGTGGTGCTGGAGATCTTAGGGCCTCCCACATGCCAGGCACGTCTTCCACCACTGAATGGAGCCACTTCAGCATTATTTTATTAACATTTTCATAATATATCATTTTCTGCCTTTTTTTAAACTTCCAAATACCTTTTACAAATACATTGCATTGTTGTATTTGGGTTTTGTTTTGAGACAGTACCTCATCAGGACTGGGCTGACCTTGAATTCCCTATATAGATGGAGCTAAAAGCTCCTCAGCTTCCCTCCTCTGCCTCACACGAGCTGGGATTACAGACCTGCACCCCCTTGCCTGGCCCTGTTCCTGGCAGAAATACACTGTTGTGTTTAATCCCTATGATACTCTCTGTTTTTTAAAAAAACATAATCATATATAACAATAAAAGACACAAATGTTATATGTGTATGTTTTGTAGAATGACTGAACTAGGCTAGTTAGTGTATAAGTCACCTAAAATACTTAAGTATTTTCCCTGTCTGAATGCAACATTGTACCTTTTGACCAAAAGCTCGTTAATGTCTTCTCTTGCCTGTATTTAGGCCATTTGTATTTACTGCTATTAATAATTTGTTAGAGCTTAAAGGTGTGATTTTAGAGTCCAGGACAGCCAAGGCTACACAGAGACACCGTGGCTTAGGGAAAACAAACAAACAACAAGAAAAGTATGATTATATTCTTTTGTTTTGTTTGGTTCTTTTTTTGGGAACACTTTTGAGAAGTCCATTCTGTTTTATCTGTAGTGCTTTTAAGTGTGTCTTTGTTAGATTTTATTGTGGTTGCTGTAGGTATTATATGCACATAGTTTATCAGTATCCATTGCCGCCAGTGCTTTACCACTTCTAGTAAAGTGTAGACAGCTTAACTCCCTTTATTGCCCTCCAGCCAGTCCCACTTATAATTGTCTTAAATCTTCTACCTATGCCCAGAGCCATATTATATAGTTCTTGCTTCAACCATTAAACATAATGTAGGAAACTCAAGAGTGGAAGGAAACTTTATTGCATTTGCCTGTACTTTTGTTCTTTCTCTTGATTTTTCCCCTTAATGGCATGTTCCCTTTTACAAAGTCACTTCCAGCACTTTGGAGGCAGAGGTGGGAGAATGACTAGCATAAGGCTAGGCTCACTTCACAGAGCATTTTAATACAGTCCGGTATACAGGAAACTATCTCAAACAAAGCAAAGCACAGCACAGCGAAGTGCAGCACAGCACACACAGCACAGCATGCACACACAGCACAGCACAGCACAGCAAACCGCAGCACAGCACACACAGCAAAGCGCAGCACAGCACACACAGCACAGCATGCACACACAGCACAGCATGCACACACAGCACAGCATGCACACACAGCACAGCACAGCAAAGTGCAGCACAGCACACACAGCACAGCATGCACACACAACACACACAGCACAGCACACATAGCACACCACACAGCACACACAGCACAGCTCAGCATAGAACAGCACAGACAGCACACACAGCACAGCACACATAGCACAGCACAACACACACAGCATAGCACACACAGCACAGCACAGCACAGCACACACAGCACAACACAGCACACACAGCACAGCACAGCTTAGCACAGAATAGCACAGACAGTACATACAGCACAGCACACATCGCACAGCACAACACACATAGCACAGCACACACAGCACACACAGCACAGCTCAGCTCACCATAGCACCTCCAAAGACTGGACAGATGGCTCAGTCAATAGTGTTCTTACCCATGCTAGCCTGATGGGCTGAGTTGGGGTCCCTAGTACCCTCGTAAAAAGCTGTGTGTATTGATATGCACCTGCTGTTACCTTAGCTCTGGGAAGGCAGAAATGGAGGATCCCTGAAGGTAACTGGCTAGTGAGTCCTGTGTCCGTGAGCTCCAGGATCAGTGAGAGACCCTGTCTCAAAAAATAAGGTGGAGAAGGATGTCCACTTGTCTACTCCTAACACACACACACACACACACACACACACACACACACACACACACACACCCTATTCTCTTACCAAAATTCCAGGAAAGTAGCACCCTAATAGAAATAAAGATGTGTTTGTAGCTGGGCAGTGGTAGTGCACGCCTTTAATCCCAGCACTCGGGAGGCAGAGGCAGGCGGATCTCTGTGAGTTGGAGGCCAGCCAGTTTACAGAGTGAGTGTAGGACAGCCAAGGCTACACAGAGAAACCCTGTCTCGGAAAAAAATGTGTATGTAGTATTAGCAATAGAACACACACTCTATCACTGAGCTGTATTCCTAGCCCTGAAAAATGTAAAGTGTTTTGGATAGTAACCACTCAGCTCCAGGAAAATATCATAGGCCTGTTTCAGCCTTGCCCTCTCAAGCAAAGTTGAAGCAGAAATCCCGTATTTCCACTTTTCTACACAGCATCCTTCCCTGCTCTCTCCCCAACTACCTCCAGCTGACACAGTTTAGGGCAGGGCCAATGGGAGCTGGGCTTTCATTCTTGCTTATCGGTTGCAAGCATCATGTGGAGTTCAATACACACCACATGGATGCCAGGGGCTCTCCCACCACCAGGTGATGATGACATACCCCTGTGGTGTCATTGGCCATCCGAAGACCCCGAGCTCCCACCACTGCCCAGCAGCTCCAGGAAGTCCATACCCTGGATATCTCTGCAGGCCAGGAAGAAAATCTGAGGTTGCCCCATCAGGATCTAGTGAGATACAATATTTAAGTAAAACCCAAAACCCAGTATCTAAGATGCTTGATTTCAACTTCTTAAAACTTGCTCATCTGTCTTAATTATTTCTCCATTGTGGTAACCATGACCAACCCAACTTACAGAAAGAAGAGTTTATGGTGGGATTACAGTTTCAGAGGGCTAGAGTTCATGGCCATCATGCTGGTATTATCTAAGAGTAGTTAAAAGGGCTCCTTAATCAAAGAGAAAATTACCAGTTTCTTCAATAACCAACCTAGTCACAAAAATAAACTTAGAATTGAGGATCCTGTCTGTCCCTCCTGCCTGAAGTTTCTTTTTTATCAAGAGTCTGCCATTTTCCCTTGCAATTAAATCTGGCCTCATCCTTCATTTTCCTTTCCTTCTCTTAAAAAATTATCTATTTTGTGCGCGCACACACATGTGTGTGCCTCACTGCGTGGCTGTGGAGGTCAGAGGACACATTGTGGGAATCAGTTCTCTTTTTTTACCAGGTGGGTCCCAGGGATCAGACTCGGGTCATCAGGCCTGACAGCAAGCGCCCCTTACCTGCTGAGCCATCTCCCAGGCTCTCCTTTCTTTCTTATCCCATTTTTATTTTTTCTGGTCCATTGATTTCTGTGTATGATGTGGGAACTAGCGTCAGCTTCCTAGAGTGCATGTTTTGTCCTGGAGGTGGAGAGATGAAGGAAGCTTACCTGCTGAGACATGTTTGTTCTCTCAGTTTGCTTAAAGGGTAGTAAGTGTTTTTGTCAGGGTCTTTTCCGACAGGGGCAGGTGCTGAAGTTCCCTGGCTTTACACTTAACTTTATTGAACATTGCCATCTTGTGGATAGAGAGGGAAATACAGCCGAGAGAAAGCAACTCACGGACTGTGGGATATCAGAAAATAAGATGAAGATGTCCCCAGAGTAAACAGCCCTTCCTGAATGAAGGCTTTCGTTACTGATGTAGTGCTGTCAGGTTTCCTGGCTTGTGGCTCTGAATCACACGCATCCATTTGAAGGAGAGTGCTGTGGGAAGCACAAAACGTAAATGTTGGGGTTGCAGGGAACTGAGCTGAGTCAGCTTTCCTTTTAGGTGCTGTGTGACCTTGGGGAAGAGATATGATGTCTCTGAGCCTCCGTACAAAAGGAGATTGTTCCGGGGTCCTTCTAGAAAAGCCCACAAAAGGAAGTTGTGCCTGGATCTTTCTAGAAAGCCCAGGTAGGAAGAGTGTACCCACGAAACATTCTGTTCCTCATGAGTATAGCATTGAGGAAAGGGGTTGATTTGGGTTTAAGGGGTCGATGAAAGAGCGAGGTGAGCCGAAGAAGGGAGAATAGACATTTACAAGGGTGTAAAGAGCCAGGCAACGTGGAGGGCTCTCTCAGCTCCTTAAGAGCCCGTTTGTCCCCTCACTTTGCAAATGGTGGGACATTAGCTGATGAACAGTGTGAATGGGAGAGTCAGGTTTTGCTTGTTTATTTGTGTCTCACTACGTAGTCCTGTCTGGATGGGTTCTAGCTATGTGGACCGGGTTGGCCTTGAACTCACAGAGATCTGCTGCCTCTGCTTCTGGAGTCCTGGGATTAAAGCCATGTGGCACAGGCCTGGATGAATCAGGGTTTTAAAAATATGACTCCCTCCCTCCCTCCCTCCCTTCCTCTCTCCCTCCCTCCCTCCCTTCCTCTCTCCCTCCCTTCCTCCCTCCCTCCCTTCCTCCCTCCCTCCCTCCCTTCCTCCCTCTCTTCCTCCCTCCCTCCCTCCCTCCCTTCCTCCCTCTCTTCCTCCCTCCCTCCCTCCCTCCCCGCTCTCAGAACAATAATGCTGGAACAAGAATTATAGAGAGAGTAGAGCGACCATGAGCCTAAAAAGGAAGGCAGATTTTGTTTTATTTTGTTTACTTATGACAGGGTTTCGTGTATCCTAGCTAGGCTTTCAACATGCTAAATAGCTGAAGAAGACAATGAGCTTTTTAAATTAAAATCTGCTCATTTAGGGATGGAGAGATGGCTCAGTAGTCGAGAACACTGGCTGTTCTTGCAGAGGACCTGAGCTTTGATTCCCATCACCCACATGGCAGTTCCCAACTGCCTATAGCTCTAGCCTCAGGTCATCTGACGCCCTCTTCTGGCCCTTTCAGGCACTGCACACACATGCTGCACATACATGCATGCAGGCAAAACGCTTATAAAATAAAAATAAATTTCTTAAACATTTTATTCTTTTATTTATTTGTATGATGAGTGTACATGTTCATGTGAGTGTGTACACAGTGTGTGCATGGATATATATGTACACATGCATATGTGTGGAGGTCAGAAGTCTGTGTTGGGTGTCCTCTCCTATTGTGTCTCACCTTAGTTTTTGAGACAGCCTCTTACTGAACCGGAAGCTCATAGATTCAGCTAGGCTGTCTGGCCAGTGAGCTCCAGGGATCTGCCTCCCCAGAAATGGGGTTACAGATTTGCCCCACTGTGTCTGCCTTTTACATGGGTGCTTCAGATTCGAACTCAGGTCCTTCTGCTTGTGTGGCACATACTTGACTGATGAGTCGTCACCCCAGCCCTGGCCTTGTGCTTTTGATCTTCCCATTTCCTCCCCCAAATTCTGAAGTTACCTGTGTGTACCACCGTCTCCAGTGCATGCAGTGCTGGGTATGGAAGCCAGGCCTCATGCAAATTAGACAAAGACTACCAAATGAGGCACACCCGCAGTCTCCGCAGATTACCTTTAACATCCAGGTAGTAGGCGTTTGCTTAAGAACATTCTTCCACACCCATCATTTGAGTTATCACTCGCCATCAAGATAACGTGTGTGGAATTTACTGAGCCCAACACTATAAGGCACAGAACTTCAAATGAAGAAGACAGACACTCCCTGCTCTCTAGGACGTAGATGATGATGATGATCAAGTGTCACCCCAAGCTCCAGATGGAAAAACAGCTGCTGGGGAAGCTGGGGACTTCCTTGCTGGCGTGTGGCCAACTGGTGTGTGACTGAGGTCAAGCTGCCTGGCGAGTGCCCCATGCAGATTCCAACAGCATGCAGACCTAGCATAAGCTTTCACTCTGGAAATACCTGAGTCAGAGGCACCTTGGTGGTGTGTATTCACATCACATACGTCCAGACAGACCTGTGTCTTCTCAGGGTGGACCTGAAGTGGTGGAGAGCAACCAACCGAAAGGTAGATATGAGTGAAACTCTTCTGTTTGCTGAATACTCTTCAACTGTGTTTGGGCCACCTTTCTGGAATGTTCCACAGTCCTGAAAATGAGCCACTAACTCTCATTTTTAAAATTTATCTCTTAAAACATGAGCTAGGAGTTTTTGTTTTTGTTTTTTAAGCTGCAGAAATGAATTGCAGCCATCAGAAGGAAAAATAACTATATTTATGGAGTATATTACAAAATCACCTGCATGTTTATACACACACACACACACACACACACACACACACACACACATGCAAACACAAACACAATCAACATTAGTCACACCTTAACCCCGGCAGCTCCTAAGCCTCCTGGTTGCTGTGTTGTTACTTACTCATTTTTATTAGCTTCTCAGTCTCAACAAAACTGTCAGAGTTCAACGTTAACATTCCCTGTGCTTCTGACTCCACAGTCCCAGACCTCAGCTCGGCTCTCTGTAAGGTGCTGGAAGTGGACTAAATGGTCTCGGAGAGCCCTCCTGGTTTTCAGCGCTGTTCCCTCTGCCTCTGCACCCGATGCCTTGGTTGCTTGTTTCCTGCGGAAGCAGACTCTGAAGTGAGCCTTCCGTGCAAACATTTCTTTTCTAGGCAAGCATTTTATTTGAACAGTGAAGCTCACAGAGGAATGCGGAAGTAGAACAGGAAAGGGAGGAAGATAAGACAGAATTTTTAAGCAAGTTACTATTGATACCACTGTGGGATTCTGGGACTCAGTGGGGAGAAGAATTTGGTACATTTATCACCCATTCTCCCCATCTGCTGTTGGCCGGGGGCTGCTCCCCTGGTACCACCCTTTACGCCAGTGGTTCTCAACCTCACGGATGCTGTGACCCTTTTATATAGTTTCTCATGCTATGGTGATCCCCCCAACCATAAATTTATTTTCATTGCTACATCATAACTTTAATTTTGCTACTGTTATAAATCATAATGCAATCTTCATATTTATGGAGATAGAAGTTTGCCAGAGGGGTCTTGATCCACAGGTTGAGAGCCACTGCTTTAGGCACTCTTGGTTTTTTTTCCTGGTCAGCAGGAATCTCTGGTAGCCAGGTAAAAGCTGCAGGCAGAGGGAGTTACTAGTGCTCTGCCTTTTCTGTGTACAGATAAGTAGTGAAGAAACAGGGTGTGTCTAAAAGGTCGCTTTGGAAAGGTCAGACAGACATGCTTTTGCTTGTAGTGTTGTTCTGCCCTCTGCAGCTGGGCCCGTCACCATGCAGCACTGAAGGGTTTACACAGCACGAAGCCTTGCCTTCTGAGAGAAGCTAAGGGTCCCAGGATCACCCTAGAGCCTCAAGCCCCCAGCTAGGGCCATCTGCACTAACTTCCCTGTTGTTAACTGTCCTAGAGTAACTTGAGCTGCAAACACTGCTTTCTGTCTTCCTCCTGCTGTCCGAGACATTGTAAGAGTGACACTGCCTTCCTTGCATGATGCACTCAGCCAGCACTCCGTAGTTGCTCCCCCCTGCTCCGTGAGCCTGTGGGAGCTGGCTTCCAGTTCACAGTGACACTGATGTTCTGGGATCTCTGGTGTGACCCAGTGTGTCAGGCCTCTATTCTGTCTAAAGAAATGTCTTGTTTTGTTGTAATTTTTCTGTTTTGGTTTTTTGAGACAGGGTTTTTCTGTGTAGCCTTGGATGTCCTGGACT
Source organism: Acomys minous (assembly GCF_964271855.1). Taxonomy (NCBI): domain Eukaryota; kingdom Metazoa; phylum Chordata; class Mammalia; order Rodentia; family Muridae; genus Acomys; species Acomys minous. Next base: position 105,297,716 of record NC_140489.1, on the reverse strand, counting down.
CTAGACAAGGCTGGCCTTGAACTCAGAGATCAGCCTGCCTCTGCCTTTCTGAGTGGTGGGTGGGATTATAGGAGTGTGCCAACACGCCTGGCTCTAAAGAATTTTTTAAAAAAGTACCAAGTGTATTATCTGATTTCCTTCCACGACTCTTTGTTCTTTGCCCAATCTCAGCCTCTCACTTTTGTGGCCAGACATGATACCCTATCCAGACCTGCCATGGCATACTCTTCCTGTGTTGTCTCAAGCGTTCTGCTTTGAGCAGCATGCTCTAACTTGCTGCGTCCTATCAGTAATAAACCCAGTGACTGCAAATCTACATGCTTCATCTCTTTTTCTCTTTAAGTTTAAATGGTGCTGGGCATCCAAATTCAGGTCCCCATGCTTATGTGGCCGGCATTTTACCAACTAAGCTTTTTCCCCAGTTCCTTTTTGTTTGTTTTATTTTTCTTTTTGGTGTGCTTATGAAATTAAACTCATGGCCCTTGGAGGATGCTGGGAAAGCACTCTACCAATGGAGCTACATCCCCAGCCTCCGTATTGTTTTTTAGGATAGGGTCTTACGCTGTAGCCAAGGTTGGCCTGTAACTCAGTCTATAACCCAGCTGGCCTTGTTCACACCGCAGGCAATCCTTCACCCCTGCCTCTCTTTCAATATGTCTTATTCTGCATTTGATGTCAGGAAGTTACATTGGTTCTAGCTCCGAAATACACTCAAAACTCGACTGTTATTGCGTCGACACCACACCAACTCTGATCTTCTCCTTCATTGCCCATTTATGTTATTGCAGGATTCTTTTGGGACAACTTTGTGCCTTTACAGTCTATTTTCTGCAAAGCAGCCCCAGTGATGCTTCCAGAACAGGACTCAGATTATGTCATTTCTCTATTAAAAAGTATCTAAAAATCCCAGTTGTCCATCAGTGTAAAAGCCAATGGCTTTACATCAGCCTACGAGGGTCAGCATCATTTGGCTTATTTGATTTCTTGGCCCCATCACTCTTTTTTTTATTTAAAAAATATGTTTATTTGTGTATGTGTGTACATGCATGTGCTCACGAGTGCATGCGCAAGCATTTGTGCGTGTGTGTGTGTGTGTGTGTGTGTGTGTGTGTGTGTGTGTGTGTAGGTGATGCATACATATGCCTTTGGAGGGCAGAAGAGGGTGTCTGTTCTCCAGGAGCTGAAGTGACTTGAGATCACGGAGCCCCTAACATGTGTGTTAGTAACTGAACTCAGTTTTAATAACAAGTGCCTTCAACCACAGAGCCCTCTCTTCAGCCCTCTGCAGTTTTGTTTATGGACAGTACATAGTTGTGCAAAGGTTCATGGGTGCTAAAAAATTATATTCTCTGATGTTGAGTGCAAAGTTCTGAATACAAACTGCTGTCTTGACTATATAATTTAATGTTCAAATTATGACCTGCTTTATGGTGAAAGAGGTCTGCTGGTAGCTAGTCATGGCAACAGGTAGTACCAGAACTACACTGGGCTAATCAAGGCAAGGTCGGAGTTGCTCATCAGCTCCAGTTAATTGCTCTAGTTCAAGCTGTCAACGTCGTGCCTGTTTTCATCTGCTTGATCTATAAGCTCTTTGGGAGATGATGTTAAAACCTCTTGACGAATACAAGCTGATGCACTGTCACTTAGATGTCCGTCTACGTCACTGTGGTGTTGGGTGGTTGGGAGCTCCCTCAGTCTTCCCAGTCTTACTCATTTTCTTAACTGTAGGAAATTTAGCTTCAGCATTTTTTCAGATGGGAGCTTCTTATCTCTGTTCTCTTCTTTCCAGATGTCGACCTTCTGCCTTTGCCCTCCATGCGTCGGTGACTCCTAGTTAGTCTCTCATATCTTTGTTTTTGCTGCTTAAACTTTAGTCTAATATCCAAACTGCCCTTAGCTATTATAATAATCAAATCTAATGTTTCCACATGACTCTTTTTATTACTTTCAATTTCTGCTTTGCACTACTAATATCTTTGCTTACTAATACTCTTCAAGCTTTAGAAGAATGCCTGGCTCACTTGCTCCAATATTTTTGTCTCTCTCTCTCTCTCTCTCTCTCTCTCTCTCTCTCTCTCTCTCTCTCTCTCTCACACACACACACACACACACAGACATTTCTCTTCAATTTGTTGACTTTGTTTGAGATTGCTGTAAATCTCAGGTGTCTAGTTAACCTGCCTCTGAGCTCAGACTCCACTGGGGATATCAGATGCTTTGCTGGTAATATGCATTTAGAAAAGAGTTTTTGTTTGCCTTTTGATTACTGAATCCATTGCCTTGTGATCAGAAATATGAACTATTTCACATATATTCTTTGAAATTTAGAGAAATTTGCTTTAAGATCTTTATAAAATTCACCCAACTTTTGTAGAAGTTCAACACATTTCTAACCATTGGGGTAATCATTTTATAAGTCTCAAAGTTTATACATGGATTGATTGCTCAACTCATCTATAACACTCATTTCAATAAATGAGAAAAATATATTAGTATCCTACACACTATCATGTTGAATTTACTAATTCAAATAGAATTTGGTTGGTCTGTTTTGAAGTTTATAAGTTGCATACAAATGAGAAACAGTGTATTTCCTAGGAATCAAAACTTCTTTCATTGATGAGTTCATTTTAGTTTGCACTAACTTTTCCCCTGTTAATGTAGCTAACTTGACATTAGCTATCTATCAATTAATATTCATATAGTATATCTTTGGCCACCTTCTACTTTTAAAAATATTTTATTAATTTATTCATATTACATCTAAATTGTTAGCCCATCCCTTGTATCCTCCCATTCTTCCCTCCCTCCTGCTTTCCCCGTACTCCCCTCCCCTATGTCTGTGACTCCCCTCCTCTATGTCCCCCCTGTATTTGCTCATAGGGTATCAAGTCTATGTTCAAAGCGGCCTTATTCATAATCGCCAGAACATGGAAACAGCCTAACTGTCCCTCAGTAGAAGAATGGATAAAGAAACTGTGGTATATTTACATTATGGAATACTACTCAGCTATTAAAAACAAACAATTCCCGAAATGAGTGGACAAATGGATTGAGCTAGAAATGATCATAATGAGTGAGTTCACCCAGAAGCAGAAAGACTCAAATGGTATATACTCACTTATATCTGGACACTAGCCCAAGGGGCATGTCCCATGAAAGCCTTCTACTTTTTAAAAAATTTTTTCTTTTTCTTTTTTCTGAGACAGGGCTTCTCTGCATAGCCTTGCTTGTCCTGGACTTGTTGTGTAGACCAGGCTGGCCTCGAACTCACAGTGATTCCCCTGCCTCTGCCTCCTGAGGGCTGGGATTATAGGTGTGCACCACCACTGCCCAGCTGGCCACCTTTTACTTTAAAAATTTCTGGGCTCTAATATTTTGAGTGTACCTCTTTAAAACAGCACATATTTATCATTCAAAAAGAAAAGTTATTTTTAAAATAAGTGTAATCAATTTCCCCTTTTTATATTATGGGTTGTTTGCCTACATTTCCAATGTTTTTCTTCCTTCTGACTTACCTATCATTTAGACTTGCTTCTTGTTTAATTCCATTCATCTAGGTTGCTTTGGAAGTTACTTTTCTTTTTTCTTTTTTTCTTTCTTTCTTTTTTTTGATAAGCTACATTTAATTGATCTGCTTATTTGGTGTGGTGTGTGTGAGCATACATACACCTGTGTGAGTGTCTGCCATATGTGTTTGGGTGCTTGTAAATCCTGGAGATTCCTTGGAGTTAGAGATAGAGGCAACTGTGAGCCACCTACTGTGAATTCTGGGAACTGGATTCAGATCCTCTGGAAGAGCAGGCAATACTCTTAGCTGCTGATGTGTGCCTCCAGATCCACCTCATCCCCTCTTTTTATTAAGTAGCCTAGGCTAACCTTTAATTCAGTATATGACCCAGACAGGCCTTGAACTTAGAACACCTAACATCAACGTTGCCACCAGTACTGAGTTTGCAGGTAAGAACCACTTTTCCTTTAAAAAAAAAAAAGTGGGAAGAGAAATAGCCAAAACACAAGGATAAATCTCCTCAAATTTACCTATGAAAAAGAACAGTGTATAATTTGAAGGCTTCAAAATAATAAAAATGCAATATAAGATCTCTAGTAGGGAAAGACAAGAGGAATTAAGGGGAAACATTTTTTCAGGAAGATAATCACAATGTTTAGTAATTTTAGTTTTTATCTTAAACATATATTTCTGGGGTGAGGGAGGGTGCAGCATCGTGGCTGATAGGGAAATGATCTGAGTGAGGTTAGGATGAAACTTGAGTTCAGCTCGACTTTGTTAACCAGGGCTTGGCCAAAACTTTTGGAGGCTGCCACCAAGTGGTTTACTTTTCACACATTTAAACACAATAAAACTTTGGAAAAAGGTTACCATGTGACAGTTATCACAACAAGGCTTTAGTTGTGCCTGCATGGAAACTCCTTTGCAGAGTATAGCTCTTTAGCAAAAGCCCTGTGACCTTTTCCACTAGAATGGATTCTATTGTGTGAGAAACAGCGCTCAGGAGTCTGGCTATGGAGGAAGGGTTTGTAATAAGCAAAATAGCAAACTCTTTTTGCAAAGTACATGGGGCCTCTTTCATGAGGATGAGTTCTATTGACCCCAAGACAATGCCCAGGATTCTGGGGTGTTTACTGAGGGCTAGCTTACAGAATATTAAAGACTACCAGGTATTAATTAACACATCCGTTCTCAGCTTTCTGGATGAAAAACTAGTGTCATTTCTTAAGAAAAAGCATGCGTGTTTAACAATCTGGTTTCTCTAGTGCTTATCTTTGAGCTCATGCCCTCTACAATGTACATTAAGATATTAAAATGTCAAGAGCACCTATTAAAATTAAATCATTATATAGCCATTTTAAATTCTCATTTTTATACCCATAGATTAGTGCCCCCCCCTTTTTTTCCTTTTTATAAAACAGTTTATCTTCTCCCTGAAGTATTTTTAGAGTTTTCCTTTCCTTTTGTAAACTCAGAGAATACTTTATTAGTTTCGGTAACCAAACCCATGGAGGCTTCTTCAGTGAATATAGTCAATGATCCAGCACCTGGGAGGCTGAGGCAGGAAGACTGTGAGTTCAAGGCCGACCCGAGATACATAGCGGAGACCTGGTCTCAAAACCAAAAGAAACAAACAAACAAAAATGTTGATGTGCTTTCGGCATTTATTTACTTGAAACTGCACATGGAATGAGAGTTGGCGTGGACTCTGGTTTGTCTCTGTGTACATCTGTGTGACTGGCGCAGGCCCATCTCTTGCAGCGGTTGTCCTTCCTCTGTGGGACTGTGACTTGCACATCAGCTGCCTGTGTAAGGGACAGGTTGTTCGGTCCCTTCATTCTGTTCCTCTGGTCTATCTTCTGTCTGTCTGCCTGGTTACTAATACCACGCTGTGTTAATTACTACAGCTCTGTATTAAGCTTCCAAACAAAATAGTGTGGGCCCTACAAAATTGTTTTAGTTTATTACATTCCTGCTGCCTTCCTATATAAATTTCGAAATCAACTTACTGGCTTCTACTTAATAAAGCCTAGTAGGTTTTCTGCTTTATTGAATCTACATGTGAACCATAACGAATCCTCTAATCCTTTAACTCATTCTTAAAGAATCATTCAGAGGATCCGTTGGTGGAGTGCTTGTCTAGAACGCACAAAGACCTGAGCTTAATCCCAAGTACTACATAAAACCAAACATGGTGGCACACGCCTGCCATCATTGTACTTGGGAGGTTAAGGTAAGCATGATCAGAAGGTCAAGGTTGGGGCTGGAGAGAAGGCTCAAAGGTTAAGAGCATGTGCTATTCTCTCTAGGACCTGCACTCAATCCCCAGCACACACACTGGGTGGCTCACGGTTGGATAGGCCACAGGGGATCTGGTCTCTATGGATGCCTGCTCTCATGTGAACACACCTTCAACGCACACATATGCACGTAATTAACAACAATAAAAATAAGTTTAAAAACAAGTTCAAGATCATCCTTCACTACATGCATACAGCCTGAACTATATGAAACTTGTCTCAAAAACAAACAAATAATTTGAAATCGTTAATATTTGTCATTCTGACAAAATATGTCAAAGTGCTGATGTTCAAGTGTAGTCTGCGTTATATGAAACCTGTCTCAAAAAACAGTCATTTAAAATCATTAAAATAGGGTGCTGGAGAAATGGCTCAGCAGTTAAGAGCCCTGACTGCTCCACCAGAGGTCATGGGTTTAATTCCCAGCAACCACATGGTGGCTCACAACCATCTATTATGTGATCTGATGCCCTCCTCTGGCCTGCAGATGTACACGCAGGCAGAGCACTATATACATAATAAATAAATAAATAAATCTTTTTAAAAAATCATTAAGATAGCACCATTCTGTCAAAATATGTGGAAGTGTTGATGTTGTGAACCTCAAAAACAATCAAGAGGAAATTCAGAAAAGTTGGGATTTATTTAAGAGACTTGCAAATAATTTTAACAAAGATCATTTTATATACAAATTATTAATAATGTGGCAGGAGAGAGGACACAGTGGTTAAGAGCATGTCCTTGCAAAGGACCCAGTTCCCAGCACCCACACTGGACAGCTCACTATGCCCTTGTAACTCCAGGTTCAGGGGATCACAATGTGCATGTGCACGCACGAGTGCACGCACACACACACACACACACACACACACACATACACACACACACACACACACACACACACACACACACAAAATCTTAAACTATAGAAAAATTATTAACAATATATGTATTTGTTATCCAAGGTTTCTCAGGTGTTAAGAGGGCAAGAGGCTCAGGAACATTTCTTAAAGTTGAGGGAGCAAGGGTCAGAGGCTGGAATGATGAAGGCTTTGTACCTTGGAGGAGGGCTGCATGAAGCATTATACCCAACACTGGTGTCTCTGAGCTCACAGGAAAGAGGTGGGATCAGACCTCTGAGGAGAGGGCCTAGCTCAGTGGTTCTCAGCCTTCCTAACGCTGGGACCCTTCAATACAGTTCCTCATGGTGTGGTGACCACAATTATTTTGTTGCTACTTCAACTGTAATTCTGCTACTGTTATGAATCATAATATAAATATCTGCTATGCAGGATATCTGATGCATGACCCTCGTGGAAGGGCCATTTGATCCCCCTCAAAGGGGTCACAACCCCCAGGCTGGGAACCGCGAACCACTGGCCTAGCTGGCTGTGCTGAGCTCTTGATGGTACGCCATGAAAGTTGTCTGGCCAAAGACAATAAGCTGGGCACTGAGTCCAGCTACTGGCATGGGAGAGAAGTGGGGGTGCCTGGGTAAGGAAGCATTGCTAAATGGATGTTTCAAGAAGAGGAAGGAAGCAGGAAGCCACGGGAGATGCTCCCTTCTTCCTCCTCCATCCATTCTGTTCTTAGGGCCTCCTGTTGGCAAGGCCTACCTGGGACCCTGCTGGTAAGTCCGAAATGAGCTGTAGAGAGAGTCAGTCACAGTATCACAAATCAAAGTGTACACGACTTAGCTTAATATCTGCAGTGAGCCGGAAGCAAAGGAAAGCAGGTACTAGGGTATTTATAGCACAAAACACATGATTTCACAGCACTTGAAATGCTGACATCAGTACTAAGTAAAAGCGAGTCTTATATAACCACCTCAAAATAGAAACAACTCAATGCAGAGAACACACATGAGAAAATGAAGGGTGCAATTCAGCAAGCGTAGAGCAGCGTGCAGATCACGGGAGTGATAATGTGGCAGAAATACAATTCTGCTGGGTGTATGGTGGTTGTAGATAGTCAAATTAAGATCTCACAAACATTTTTTTTTCTCCTCACAAGTTTTTACCCGAAGTATCCACTCCTTTAAAAGCAATTATCACCAAAGAGGCCCAGGGGAAACAGCTCAGTGATACCGCGTTTGCCTAGCATGCACAGAGCCTTGTGTTCAACCCCTAGTGTCACACAGATGAGTACCATTACAGCAGACCTGATGCTGCAGACTTGTAATCTCCACACTCAGAGGCTGAGGTAGGTAGGTTGCCGTGATTCTGAGGCCAGCCTGGGCTACGTAATGGGTACCAGACTAGAGTGGCTACACGACGAAATCCTGCCCACCACCCAAAAGCAAGCCGTCATGAAGTTGGGAGGCAGTAGGGATAGGTATAAGGAGGAGTTGGGGCCAACGTGGGAGCACGTGTGAATATGATCAAAATACATCGTATGTATGTGTAAGATTCCTAAAGCACTAACAAAAGTATTATCCTAAGAAACCTTCATGGATATGTGGAGAAAAGTGCAATGTTCTTGTCTTGTTCATTTAGATATTTCTGTATTCTTTGAAGTAAGATCTATGCGTCCTTTGGTAATTTTAGATATGCATGTGATGCATTTTGAGTGTATCTCCCTCCTCCCCCCAATGCTATTCCTCCTCCTCCTCCTCCTCCTCCTCCTTCCTAGCCCACTGAGTCTAACCAGTGCTGCCTGCATGTACATGGGTCCTCCAGTGGAGCACGAGCAACCCCTATAGCCATCAACTGCCAGTAGCTCCTCAGCCAAAGGGGTGGGTCCTTCAGAGCTCCTCCTACATCTGTGTTGGGGCGTTGACTGGTTTGAATTGTGCAGGCAACCACAGTTGTGTGTTCATGGGTGCAGCAGCCTTGCCACATTCAAAGGACGCCATCTCTAGATAGTCCACCCCATCCTCTGCTCCTTGCCATCTTTTCAACCCCTTATGCAATAACATTCCCTTAGTCTTGGAGCAGGGGTGTGTGGTATGGGTGTTTCAGTTAGGGATAAGCGCTCTTAATAGTTGTGATTGGGGGAATCCAATTCTTATCTTCCTCTGAGATGGACAGACCCACTGCGTCCAAAGAGTGGCCATTGCGTGGAAATAATGGAGGTTCAAATATACATGGTCATGGTAATTGTGGAAAGTCATCTCTGGGAAGGTGATGAAGCATCTGGGGGTGCCTGGGCAGCCGAACAAGCACAGAATTGATGGCATCCGTACTACCTTTGTCCTGGATGCTCGCCCTCACGCTTGCCTGGGTTTTGTTTGAATGAGCAATATTGTGTCTGAAAAGTTGTGGAGCTAATTTGAGACTCCAGATGAACTCTCTCTCCAAAGACGACATGTTTTTGTTTTGTTTTCTTGCTTCACTTAGATGGCTGAAATAGAAAGACGCTCAAAGACTCAGTCCATTTTGAAATTCAAAAGAAAGAAAAAAGAAACAACTGACACTTGTTTGGGACTTTGTGAAAGCTGTCACTTTTGGTCCGCGGGGATGGCTCTGTCAGGCTCTCACCTGAAGATCTGGGGCTGCTTTACAGGATTCTGAGCTCTGACACTTAACTCTCAAGCTCTCTTTAGACTACAAAAAGCTCTATTTAGATCCTTAGCACCTTTGTTGCCATTTTCTTCCAATTCCCCCCAACTCTCAGGCGGCCACTTTCAACAAATGCCTTGAAGAGAGGAAAAAGTAGAGTTGGGTACTTGACTTGCAGTCCGTGCTGTCCTTCTCTTTAATAACTAAATTTAACAACCAAGCAGGGCTCCTAGGGGCTCACGGAGAGTGAAGCGACAGCCTGTATGGGTCTGAGCTAGGTCCTCTGCGTACACGTTATGGTCGTCTACCTTGGTGTTCTCGCGGGACTCCTGAGGATGGGAGTGGCGTCTCTGACCCTTGCCTGCTTTGGGGACCTTTTCTCTCCTGCTGGGTTGTCTTGTCCAGCCTTGATATGAGGGCATGCGCCTAGGCTCATTATAACTTGTTATGCCGGGTTCAGTTGCTATCCCTAGGAGGTCTGCTCTTTTCTGAAGAGAAATGGAGGTACAGAGGGGAGGTGTGGGACAGGGACCAGAAGGAGAGGAGGGAGGGGGGCCTATAGTCGGGACATGAGAGGAGAGTAAATTAAACATTTAAACAAAAGAACTAGATTCAAGATTTTCATATATTGATAGATGTTTGAAAACATCTTTTATTAACGTGTGTGTGTGTGTGTGTGTGTGTGTGTGTGTGTGTGTGTGTGTGTGTGTGTGCTGCAGCACTTGTGTAGAGGTCAGAGACCATCTTGCAGGGTTAAGTCCTCATCCTTCACCTTGCGGCAGTAGAGTCTCTCTTGTCATTTCTGCTCCCGTGCTGTATGCTCCAGGCTAGCTGGCCCACGGGCTTCCACGGGTTCTCCTCTTTCTGCCTCCCACGCCGCTGTAGGAGTGCTGCGATAACAGATGTGTAACACTGCATGTGGCTCCTGATGTGGGTTCTGGGAACTGAACTCGGATCGATAGGTTAGTGCAGTTGGGCCTTTTACCTGCTGAGTTGCATGCCAGGCCCTGAAATTGTCTTTTAGAATAGTAACCATATTCTGTTGCCTTAAAAGATGTTCTTGAGAGACTTAAATCTTAATATTTTATATAAACCATAGCTTGAAGCAGAGTCTACTCAGCTTTTTAATTTAGTTCTTTTGTTTAATTTTTATTTTATTTACTTTTGAAATATTTTGAGTCATGGTCTTGTAGCCCTGGCTGTCCTGGGACTCAATGTGTAGATGAGGCTGGCCTTGAACTTACAGAGATTCAGCTTCGAGTGCTGGGACTCAGGGTGTGCATCACCACACCCAGTTTGGATATTTCCATAATTTCTTTTTTGATCTTTTCCCAATATTCATGATCACTTTTATAGATGAAAACATACTTTTTTTCTTTTTTGTTAAAGGTATGTTATTTAGATATACTTACACAATGAAATAGGTTTCCATAGGTGTCTGTGCTTATGAAATAAGTATCTAAGCGCCACACAGAATATTGTCCTAAGTTCAGAAATTTACCCTTTCTCCCTTAGATATTCTCATTTTCATTGACTTGACATTAGTTTTGTCTTTTGGAGCTTTGTATAAAGAGGATCAAACAGTATTTATGCTCATCCTGTTTTTAAGATGGTTACTTGTTCCTTTAATTTGCTTCTGTCTAATTCTGAGTCAGGTTTCACTGAATGAGCCCAACAAAGTTGGTGCATCCTTCTCCTGTTGAGAGGGTGTGGGCTGTTTCTAGCATTTGGCCGTTAAAAATACAGATGCCATGAGCATTCTTAGCTGAGGGTTTCTGTGGCCACTGCTTGCTTGTTTTCACTCCATTTTCATCCTGCCTCCATCATCTTTAACATCTGCACCGTCTGGGACTCAGCCTTTGCTTCTTCGCTTGACTTCTCCTGGTGGTTTGCTTTCTTGTGTTTGGTCATTTTTTGATTGGATCATGTTTTACTCGTTGTAGGAATCCTGAGGGGCCTAAGTGTTTTCCGATTTGTGTCTGCAGGGTATCCAGTGTGCTTCTGAGAAACACTTGAGATTAATTTCTCCCTGGTGGTTCCCTAACAGAGAGAGTGTATTTTCAGACCCCTCCTGTGAGAGGGAAGGTTTGTGCGGTAGATTTGCAAGAAACTTGTGTTTTTAAGAGAAGTATCTTGAAGATTAGTTTATCATGTATTAGATTATAATGGCATTCTTAAACCAAGTATGCTCCATCTCTCTCTCCTTGTATCTTTCCCTCCACCCAGTTTCCTTTCTTCTTACACACACACACACACACACACACACACACACACACACACACACACACACCACCTTAACCCCCCCCAGCTCCCCTCCCTCATCCGCCCCCCATTCATTTGGTTTCCTTTCTAGTTTTTAGGCTTTACTCATGTAACCCACTCATATCTATGCATATACAGATTTCAAACTACCATCTGAATACGAGAAGGAACATGTGGGGTTGTTGCCTTCCTAGTTTCACTCCCCTCATTTAGTGGAATAGTTTCAAGCTCTACCCATTTTTCTACAAAGATCATAATTTTATGGATTATGAAAGGTAATTAAAATGATTCCAAGTTATGGCCTGAAGTAGGTAATTTTCCAGGTCAGCTCCTGTAATAATCTTTGCCCTCAAGGATGCCCTGTTCCCAATGGGGTAGTTTGTCACAGTTTCTGGACTTCCACCCTTTACTTAGCGTCCTTTGAAGCTGGGGGCTGAATCCCCCAGGGCAGCTCAAAGCCCTCAACCATCTCTCTTCAGTTATCTTAGAGCACGTGGATTCTCTTGGCTTACTGAGTTTAGATCCGCATTAAAGGAGGCTGGAGAGATGGCTCAGTGGTTAAGGGCCCTGACTTCTCTTCCAGAGGACTGGAGTTCAAATCCGAGCACCCACATGGCAGCTCAGAACTGTCTGTAACTCCAAGATCCTACACTCTCCCATAGACATACTTGCAGGCAAAACACCAATGCACATAAAATAAAGGTAAAAGTTATCTTAGATATGCATTAAAGACTCAGAAAGCTGCGAGTGAAGCTTACCTGTAATCCCAGCATTTGGGAGCCGAGGCAGGAGTTTAAAGCCAGCCTGAGCTACACAGGGAGACCTTCTCTAAAGACAAGGTTTCTTTATCTTTCTTGTACTGGTAGATAATTATAGCGTGGTTTCCTCTCCTTCACTGCCTGGTAGTACCTGGCCACCTTTTTGCCAGAAGTGTAAGTCTCTTACATACTGTGTCATGGGCTCGCCTCTGCCTTCTGCATGGGACGCATCTCTGTTTCATGTTTGCCTCTCCCTGTGTCTGGGGAGTGAGCAGCGAGCCTGCTCACTAAGAATGTCATCTGGTTCTGCAGTTCCCTTCGGCTATCTCTGATGAGAAGAGGCAGAGCTATTTGTCCCCAGCTCTGCCAGCTTCTAATATGGGTGTCAAGATTTCTCTGGCACGCTTCCCATTTTCCTGCCTTTGCGTGGGTGAGTGTGAGTCCTGGGTGCTTTTTTGTTGCCTGGCTTCCATGGACCCACGAGCTGTCTGAGAGCTGGACATGTACTTCCCATGCCATGCCTCTTCCTCCAATTTGGCACATCAGCCTGGTATTCGGGTGTTGGCTGTTTCCTAGTTTCACTGAAGATGATTTTTCATCCCCATTTTCCATTCTTTGGCAGAGGGAGTTGTGTGGAAACGTGTGGGTGCTTCTGTCTTATTCCAGGTGGCCTGGTGGTAGACAGCACTCGTCAAACTACCCAGGGCTGCAGCCTTACACAGGTGTGGGGAGCTGTGTCCTTGTCAGGCCCAGTCCTCTCTGCAGAGAGGCACTCCTGGTGCATGCTGGCCCGTCCATCCATGCTTGCTTGCCTCCTTGAGTAGACAAAGCCCTTCTTCAGGCAGGACTCTATTGTCTGTGCACACGCTGTGCCTAGTATGAAGTAAGCACCCAAGAAATACTTGTTGACTCAATGGTTTTGGGATCTCTTGGAACCCAAGTCATATTTCATGTCTAGGGCTCCAGATGGGTGGACTCTGAATGCTTAACTGAATTCCCTGAGGCATGTTGGGTAAGTTCCAATGACATGCTATGACAGAGTGAACGCTTCACTAGGATCCACAAGATCTGGCTTTCTGGATAAATTCTATCACCTTTCTGTAACCCTCCCTGTCTTCTATTCATAAAATGGAGCAGTGACTGGTGGCTCTGCCTGCCTTGTAAGGATGTTCGAGGCAATAGAGAGCCTTAGAACAACCAAGACCTCTTTGTACAGGTCTCATCACTCAAAAGGAAGGGCTTTTTTATGTTGCACAGGATGCCAGGGATTTACTCGTGGTCACTTAATCCTGCTTTTAGCCTGGTTTACTCTCCTAAATTAGGAAGCTGGAGGCCAATGGCTGGATGATGTTGGGAGCCTGCAGTGATCTCTGTGGCCACGGGGTGTCACCCTCTGCCTTATAATGGTGGATTATTAACTCCCTGACAACCCAGGTTCTTAGCTATGAGCCTGCTTGTCTGGATCCCCAGTACCTGTTCAAACAACTCCAGGCATCAGCCCAGGAGGCTATCACAACCATCCATCTTGTCCTTCGTTTCCAGGCCCAAGGTACTTATGCAATTTTAATTTATTTTAAATTTTACCTCACCAGTGCATGACTAGAAATGGCCAAGGGTTCATGAATTCAATTTCAGGACCCAAAGCCAGCAAATTTAGAATTGGTCATGGTAAGCCCTCTACCACTCATTTCCCATGTTTTTTGACACTAAAAAAATGTGCTTTAAGACCACTGCCTCAGGGTAACCTAGTTATTGTAATAGCAAGACCAGGGAGAAGAAACCTCAGCCCCCACCAAAGGCCTCTAGACAGATGAAGGCACTGCGTGCTCAGGTTTAGTCCCATCTTTCTGGGTCTTTCTTGGGGCATTTCCCCCTGCTGATTGTGCTCTTCTTTTAAAATATTATCCTCTTAGAAATTATCATAATGAGTGAGTTAACCCAGAAGCAGAAAGACTCAAGTGGTATATACTCACTTATAAGTGGACACTAGCCCAAGGGTCCCATGAAAGTCTTCACTTACCAGGAAAGTGGGATAGAGGTGAGGACATCCTACTGGAACTCTAGGTGAGAGGAGTATGGGAGAATGGGGAAATAGAAGGATCCAGAGGATCCTAGAAACCTACAAGAAGAACACTATGAGGGGCGGATCTGGGCTCAGGGGTTTTGCTCAAACTATGGCATCAACCAAGGACAATACGTGCAGTGAGCATCAAACCCTTACCCAGATCTAGCCAATGGACAGGACATTCTCCACAGTTAAGTGGACAGTGGTGTCTGACTTTCACACGAACTCTGGTGCCCTATATTTGACCATGTCCTTTGGATGGAGAGGCCTGGTGACACTCAGAGGAAGGATAGCAGGCTACCAAGAAGAGACTTGATACCCTATGAGCATATACAGGGGGAGGAGGTCCCCTTCAGTCACAATCATAGGGGAGGGGAATAGGGTGAAAGCAGGAGGGAGGGAGGAATAGGAGGACACAAGGGATGGGATAACAATTGAGATGTAATATGAATGAATTAATACAAAATTATAATGTTAAAAAAATATTGTCCTCAGCTTTTGTCCACTGTTTTTCTCGTGCTTTGCTTGTTAGCTTTTAATCCTCCATGGCCTTTTTTCACATCATCTCACCATGTCTCGAGGGACTTGCCATGACTTTTGTTCTCCTACCTTATATAATATACTTGCCTTGCAGTAATATGGACATCTACATTTCTTCTACATCTACTTCTGTGTCTGTCCTCTCCACTGGAGGATACTCTCTGCCCTTGAGCATATTGCTTTAAAAAGCAGCTCAGGTATTTACATATAAACACATTAAAATTTATTCACGTTAGGTGCATCACTCCATCAGTTCTGTTCATCGTGTATTGTTGTATAAACTACCGCCTTAAGATATTTATTGCCTATAACGGTTAATCTTGGCTGTCAATTTGACTGGGCTTAGGCTTAGAAAATGGGTAAAGCCAGGGCCCAGAGAGGCTTGCTGAGACTGAAGCACCAAGAGGACCTTGCACGGATTGGAACTAGGTCCCCTACACAGATGTAGCTGCTGGGCAGCTCAGAAATCATGTGGGTCCTCTAGTAAAGGGAGCAGGGGCTGTCTTTGACATGGCGTCTGTTGCCTGCCTTTTGTTCATTTCCCCCTGATGGGACTACTTTGCTAGGCCACAGGGGAAGAGGACACACTCAGTCCTGATGTGACGTGATGAGCTGGGGTGGGTGGGTGGGGTCCCTTTTTTGAGGAATAGAGGAGGGGTAATAGGGAGAGGGAAGACGGGTGAGATTGGGAGGGGAGGAGAAGTGGGGTCGCAACCAGCAAGTAAAATGAGTAAACAAATGAAAAAAGCGAAAAGTTAAAAAGAGAAAAAGAAGAAAATTAACTTAAATTGTAGTATTAAAAAAAAAGAAAAGAAAAAATGGGTAAAGCAAACTTTGTGTCTGTGAGGAGAAGACTGGCCTGTGGTATCAGCCAGCTGAGTGGGGAAGCCCTGCCCTTAATGAGGATGGCTAGGTGGGAAAACAGTAAATGAGAGAGCTCACCCAGATAACACTGCACCTGACTGGAGTGTGTACGGAGTTTCCTGCCACCTTTGTCAGCGGATGTCACACTCCAGCTTTTTAGACATTTGGACATGGAATTGCACATGTCCCTCTCCAGGGAACTTCCAGGCCTTCAGCCTCAGACTGATGCTGAATCCCTGGGGCCTCTGTTCTGGGCTTCTAGATTCTTGATCTGAGTAGCTACTGATGTCCAGGCCCTTTAACTCTTAGGAGGCCACTGTGTTGGCTAGTCTTATGTCAACTTGACACACAAACTAGAGTTATCTGAAAGGAGGGATCCTATAATACCCAACTGTAAGACATTTTCTTAATTAGTGATTGATGGAGGAGCGCCCTGTCCATTGTGGCTGGCGCCATCACTGGGCTGGTGGCCCTGGGTTCTGTAAGAAAGCAGGCTGAGCAAGCCATGGGAATCAAGCCAGTAAGCAGCACCCCTCCATGGCCTCTGCCTCAGCTCCTGACTCCAGGTTCCTGCCCTGTTTGAGTTCCTGTCATGACTTCGACAATGAACAGTGATATGGGAGCAAAAGCCAAATAAACACTCTGCTCCCCAATTTGTTTTTTGGTCATAATGATTCATCAAATCAATGGAAATCTTAAGACAGCCATAGTGGCATTGTCCAGATTCTAGCCATATAAGCAAATTTAATAAACCTACTCTTACGGTTATATACATGGATATATTTGTTCCAGGCTCTGAAATAGGCAGCAGAGAACAGACTATGCTATTGGTTCTTTTCCTCTGTAGAAGGTGGACAAATAATGTCATCCTTAGAACAATACTTTCTGGCTCTGTGCTCTCTCATTTTAGCATTTTCTCTTGCTCCTCTGCCTGGCCTTCGGCCTCGTGGATCTGATTTCTGTTGCTATGCTGTTTTGCCTTTTCTGTAATTTTATGAAAATGGAGCCTCATGACACTTATAATCTCTCGTGCTTGATCTCCTTTCCTTAGCCCAATTAACACCTTCAACACCTTTCCAAAACTGTATTTTTTTTTTCTCCAGGCTGCTTGCATACTGGTGATAGCGTCTTCATTCATTCTGATGCCCAAGTCAGCTAGCTGGCTGCTCCCTGCTGCGCCCCCCCATCCCTCCCATCCCCCCCCCCGTGCACCCCCTTCTGCTCTGCCCTCCCCCAATGAGTGGGTGTCAGAAGCTCCTGCAGCTTCCTTCTCTTCCGTGCTGGCTCCCCTCTTCACTCTCAAGGATGTAGACAGCAGAGGCATCCTTTGCTTCTTGCCGTTTCTAACTGGCATCCTGGTAAGACTTCAGCTTTCCTTTCATGCCACCAGTGCGACTCAGGCTGCAGATCTGAACCTTTGACTCTACCACCCAGGCTTTCCCCACAGGCTTCTTAACTAACAGACAACACTCATGCTTACACTTACGTCTGCCTAAGTCTCTCTATCTTCTGTTTTAGAATTTTCTCAATATGCTTGCACTCAGCACTCCTGACTTTCTCTCAAGGCTTTGCATATGCTGTTTTCTGTGCCTGGGATCTCTCTCCTCTTGCATCATCTAGCCAATTCTCCTCTCTTTAAGAGCTAAGCCTGGCGGCTGCTGCTCTGCAATACTTTCCTTGGCTATAACTTCAGGCTGGGTTTGGTCTTCTTTGGAGCATGGCGTTCATCAGTTTTCATTTCCAGTCCTGTCTCCATTTCTAAGATATTGATCTGGCCTTTCTATGGGACTTTTCAATTCCTTGAGGAGTTTCCATTTTGAATTTACCTTCTTGTCCCTGGGACAAGGCCAAGCACTTTGTAAACACTCCATTGTTAATCTATGTAGCCTTGGCTGTCCTGGACTCACTTTGTAGACCAGGCTGGTCTTGAACTCACAGTGATCCACCTGCCTCTGCCTCCTCCCGAGTGCTGGGATTAAAGGCGTGTGCCACCATGCCCGGCTTCCATTGTTAATCTTGATTGTCAACTCTATTGGGCTGAAACACCTAGATTAGTAAAGCTCATCTCTGTGTAATTTTGGAGACAGTTGGATCATAGGGGCTCTGGCCAAATAATTGGTTTAATCCATTGATTAGTTTGAAATTTGAATAGACTATGGGTGGGGGTTAGAACTATGGAATGTGGGGCCAGAGGAAACCTTAGATGTCCTTCCTTGGGTGTCTTACTTTTTTTTTTTTTTTTTTTTTGAGACAGGTTGCTCAATGGACTGGGGCCCCTCTTGTAAACTAGATTGGCTGGCCAGCAAGCCTTGGAAATCAGCTTGGATCTATCTCCCTTGTGCCTAGGCTACAAACTCTTAACATCATGCTAGCATTAGCTTTTGTTTTGTTTTGTCTTTAGCCAAAACATTAAAGAGGAATGTAGGCTGAGAGAAAGCTAAGAGGGAGGGCGAAGAGATCCTAGATGATGGGAAACAAAAAGAAAATCGAGAGCGGTGCACATTATTACATTTCTGTAGAGAAGAGGCGCAGGCTTCTGTGTCTCCAGCGGTGCTGTTTTCCTATCCCACAGCTGGATGGACATGACTTGTCATTTCTTACTGTGAACTGCAGTTGTCACACTGGCTTCTCAGCACCATCTCCCTGAATCCCAACCAGAGAAGGAGGTGGATCCGGTGACCCTCATTTAACCAGTGTGCCCCTGAGGCTTCGTGGAGAGGTGGCAATCACGCCCTCCTGCGGCTGGATCTTCCTGTTTCCGTGTCTGCCTCTAAAGGGAGTCCCCACATCAGGTGTGTGCAGAGGTGACGTGCGTGAGAAGGCCTGGTGGCTCTTTGCAGATTCTACAACGAGACAAGAGAGACCCAAGAAAGAACATCCAGAGGCGGAAGCTATTGTCGGATGGAGAGCAATCTCCGAGTCAATGAAATGTTAGAACAATTTAATATTAGATTAACAGGAGAACTGTGAGTCCCCCCAAAGTCTTAATGTCCTCTAGTAGCACAGCAGGGGCAGCTGGCCAAGGAAACTTTTGATTAGTTGGAGCTTTATGGGAGGAAGCATTTCCTGTGGCAGGCCTTTCTGTTCTGTTTTTTATTTTTTATGAATGAGAAAACAAATGGCCCTCAAAAGGGACAATCATAAAAGGTTTTCCTAGCTTCTCTTTAATAGATGTTCTCGTATCAAATGATGCTGAATTTTTATTTTTATTTTATTTGTTTGTTTGTTTGTTTATTTATTTATTTATTTATTTTGAGACAAGACTTTTCTGCATGGCCCTGGCTGTCCTGAAATTCATTCTGTAGACCAGGCTGACCTAGAGCTCACAGAGATCCACCTGCCTCTGCCTCCTAAGTGCCAGGATTAAAGGTGTGGGCCAACACTCAGCTCTGATGCTGTCTTTTTTTTTAAATTAATTTATTCATATTACAACTCAATTGTTATCCTATCACTTGTATCCTCCTGTTCCTTCCTCCCTCCCCCACACACCCTATTCCCCTCCCCTAGGTCCATGACTGAGGGGGATCTCCTCCCCCACTTTATGGTCACAGACTATCAAGTCTCATCTTAGTAGCCTGCTTATTCTTTCTTTTAGTACCCCCTGGGCTCCCTACCAAGGGGAGGTTGTCAAATATGGGGCACCAGAGTTCATGTCAGAGTTAATCCCTGTTCTCCACATAACTGTGGAGAATGTCCTCTCCGTTAGCTAGATCAGAGTAGGGGTTCGATGTTTATTACTTGTATTGTCCTTGGTTAGTACAACAGTTTGAACAGACACCCTGGGGCCCTGATCCACCTGTTATGATGTTCTTCTTGTAGGTTTCTAGGTCCCTCTGGATCCTTCTATTTCCCCATCTCCTATATTTCTCTTACCAAGAGTCCCAGTAGGATGTCCTCACATCTATCCCAATCTCCTGCTAAGTGAAGACTTTCATGGGACATATCTTTTGGGCTAATGCCCAATTATAAGTGAGTATATACTGTGTTATTCTTTCTGTTTCTGGGTTAACTCACTCAATATCATCGTTTCTAATTTCCTCCATTTGTCCACAAATTTCTGGATTTCCTTGTTTTTTTTATAGCTGAGTAGTATTCCATAGTGTAAATGTACCACAATTTCTTTATCCATTCTTCCTGAGGGACATTTAGGCTGTTTCCAAATTCTGGCTATTATGAATAAGGCCACTATGAACATGGTTGAGTATATGTCCCTGTTGTGTGCTGGAGCATTTTCTGGATATATTCCAAGGAGTGGAATAGCTGAGTCTTGAGGAAGCCCTATTCCCAGTTTTCTGAGAAAGCACCAGATAGAATTCAAAAGTGGTTGAACTAGTTTGCATTCCAGCCAGCAATGAGGGAATGTTCCTCTTTCTCCGTCTTCGCCAGCGTGTGGTGTCACTTGAATTTTTGATCTTAGCCATTCTGATGGATTAAGATGGAATCTCAGAGTTGTTTTGATTTGCATTTCCCTGATGACTAAAGATGTTGAGCATTTCTTTAAGTGTTTCTTAACCATTTGATATTCCTCTGTTAAGAATTCTCTATTTAGTCATGAGTCCCATTTCTTAATTGGGTTATTTGGTTTGGTGGCATTTAATTTTTTGATTTCTTTATATATTTTGGATATTAGACCTTTGTCAGATATAGGGTTAGGGAAGATCTATTCCCAGTCTGTAGGTTGTTGCTTTGTTCTGTTGACAGTGTCTCCTGCCTACAGAAGCTTCTGATGCTGGGTCTTAACACCATGCCATCAGTCTTTGTTTTGAGTGGGAGATGAGCATTTTCCTTTGAACAACCTAGAGGCTGAGGCACAGGCTGCCTGGCTTTAGATATTGATGCATCATTTTCCAGATGTAGGACCCAAGCAATTTGCTTAAGTCTTAGATCTGTTGATGCCTCACAGGCTTACTTAGTATTTACCGAAGTAACCAACAGAAAGCACTTAACATATTGCTAATAATAATGTAGCAAGTATGCTTTATATTTGCAGGTAGCTGGATTCAGTTTTTTAAAGAAAAACTTTTATGTTTCATTCTTATAACAGTATGGTGACATGGGCAGCGTAGGGATTATTGTTGCTTTTTTTTTAAAGGTTAATTTATTTTTATTTAAATGTATGGGTGTTTTGCTTGTATGTTGTTTGTTTACTACATGTTTGCAGTGCCCTGGAGCCCAGAAGAGGCCGTTGGAGCCTCTCTAGAACTGAGGTTACAGATTGCTGTCAGCTGCTATGTGGGTGCTGGGAACTGAACCCAGGTCCTTTGGAAGAGCAGCCTGTGCTCTTAAGCCCTGGGCCATCTCTCTAGGCCCACTGTTGGTTTTGATATACCAGAAAAATGTAGCCCTGAAAGGTTAAGGGGCTTAAGCCAGGACACACAGTATTGAAATGTGTCCCCAGCTACCTGTTTAGGCTGATTTTTGCCAATCATTTACACTGGTAGTAGAATTAGCAGTTACGGTGAGGGATTGAAGGGTGGGTATTTTGGGAGATGCTTTTAGCTATTTCCTTGTGGATTTCCTGCTCTTAGGTTGGCAATTCCTGGGTTGTCAGTACGAAGGAAAGCCCACTCAGAACAGGGCTCTATGGATTAGTGAAAAAAAAAATCATACTTGCTGATTTTGGAATAGAAGAAGTCTTTATTCTATTAGTTTATTCTTGAGATTGTTTTGTATAAACCTTATTTTGAAGTTTTAGCTGATTAGAGAGAGGGTAAATATTCACGTTCTAATAAATATTTGTTGAGTACCCATGGTGTGCCAAGAAATGTGCAAAGGGATTTTCCCACACTTGTTGTCTTTTAATACGTACTACAATCCAAGGTATTATAGGGCATTCTCTCCATTTTACAAAAAGAAAATAAGAAAGAAAAAGAAACCGAAACTCAGAAGTTTTGAATAATGTACCTAGATCTTTCAAGGAGTGTTCGAGGAATTCTAGCTAATATCTCTCTTGGATAATGACATATGGTTTAAGTCTTACATTGCTAAACTGATACAGTAGTATAGAGAAAGGTAATATATCAGGAAGAAGCTGGACTTGGGTAGGAAATCAAGGAGTGTTTACCATGAAAAAATTGGCCAATGCAGTTTATCAAATTAGCAATAGGAAAAAAAAAATCACACAACCAATTTAATTGATGACATTAAACGTTTGATAAAATTCACCCTTTTATTAGTGATTTCAAAACTCTCTTGGATAAATAGCAATAAAAGGAAATGTCCTTATCATGAAGATAGGAATTTATTAAAAGAGTAATAACAGTGGTGACATTTTATAAGTTTCTTTGATAAGATCAGAAAGGAGATAATGATGTTCTTCTGTTGCCATTTATCTTTGACGCTGTATCTGAACTTCCAGCCATGGAGTCAACTAAAGAAGAAATCAGGGTAAAACGAGTTGAAAGGAAGAAATAACACCCATTCTTGGCAGGTGGGGTTTACATATCTAGGAAGCTTAATTTGGCCAGGTCATTGGCTTTGTGGTTAGTTGTCAATATCCACAATCAGAAGGTGGAATTTTAAAACTATACCATTTATAATAATGGCTCGAAACAAACTGTCAACAATATGTTTAAAGGAAGTCATGTAAAGCCTCTGTGTAGCTCCCTGCTTCATTCAGTGTTTTCTGATCCGGTGGTATGCCCGAGAGGCCAGTCTAGGGCTTTTTTATTATTGACAAGACTCCCACTCTTTTACAAGATAGGGAGAGGTGTCACATGGTCACTTAAAGGTGGGGTGCTTGACTTGCTTTGCTCTTCCCAGGAGCTCCACGTCCTCCTCCCAGCCACTAGAGTAATCACGTCGCTCTACATTTAGAGTTCTTTTGTGATTTAGGGTGTGATTTAGTTTGCTTCTTGATGGCAGCCTTTTTCTTCTGCTTAGTTTTCATCTTCCTCCCCAATACTGTCAGTCATCACTTACATCCAAGGACTTACTGATAGATGCCCTTTGTCTGCTGTCATCTCTTCTTTATCCTTAAGCATTCATTAAAAAAAAAAGTCTCAGGATCATTTTACTATGGTTGCAGAAAGAAGGGGAAAAAAATGAATGTATGAGTTTAATCTGCTACTTCTAACTAGAAGTTCTACACGGAGTTATGAAGAACAAAGCAACGGGGCAGTGCTTATTGTGAGGATGTCCCATACAGGCTGCCTACTTCACAGAGTTCTGCTAAGACATTCCTTTTACTTGGCATTTGAGTTTGCTGCTGCTACACCAGCCATCTCTGGGGCTCAACCCAGCCTTGAAAGCCTATCTTCACACTGTTTCCTCAAAGCGTCCATGCCTGAAAGATTTGGGTTTGATTGACAGGGAGACCGCAATCCTAAGCCTCCAGACCCCACTTCATTCATGAGATTGCCTTTGGGGGCTTGAGCGAGCATAGACCAGCTTGAACAATGCCATTAATTAAAGCATGTTCTAATTGATTGGATAATCCCTAGGTAGCCTAAGTTTAAGGAAAGAGAAATGAGAAAAACAAAAACAGATGCAGAAATGTAGCTAGGAAATGCTCTTCTTTCTTCTCAGGCCCATCCTAACTCGTAAGTGGCTAATAGCAAAGGTTGTCCCAACTTGTGGCTAAATGAACGGTCTCTTCATTCCTTCTATCCTTGCCGTCTACCTCCATGAGCCCACACTGCCCCTCCCTAACTGTTAGACTGTGGAGTAAATACAATGATGTGTTGTGTAGTTGGTGATGTTCTTATTTTACTAATAGGGAAATGGAGGCTCTCAGAAGTAATGTGATTTAAGCTGGATGGACAAGAAGTTCTCAGGATCTTCCTGTCTGCCACCTCCCTGGTCCCCAATGCTGGGATTATGCATACATGCAGCCATGCCTGGCTTTTTGCATGGGTGCTGGCAATCTGGGCTCAAGTCCTCATGCTTGTGAGCAGGGAAGTTAGTAGGATTCTTCCGTAATGTACAGTGACATACGTCTGTAATCCCAGTGCTGGGGAGACAGAGGTAGGAAGATCAAGAATTTATGGCTATCTTTGAGTGCATAGTAAGACTGAGGTTATCTTGGCTTACAGGAGAGTCGGTATCAAAAATCTTCTGTAGGATTTAAATGAAAATCCCACAAAGGGATGTCTTTTGGATTTTCACAATTGTGCCTTCATCCTTCACATTTAGGGTAACCATTCTACGTCATATCATGGTGCCAGGTAATTAGAACTTGGTGGCAGTTAGACTTTGTAAGTATTGACCATACTCATGCTAACAGCTGGAGTTTGTGTGAACTATCTTCAGGTATAAACTTGCTGTTGAATATTTCTTAAATTTGAAAATCCCTAGACTCACGAGAAAGCATGTACACTTTTCCAGCTTGAGAGACCCTTCTGTGAAGTTAACCCTTGTAGCTCTGGGTCCCAGTATAGTCAACGCACAATTACAGCACTAATACTGAAGTCTCTCAGCAGGGTTTAGTTACCAAAGGCCATCTGTCAGATGCAGAACTCACTCACATTAGGCTGTAAAGATGATCATAGAAATTAAAATAGAAAATCTTATAAAAACTTCCCATTTCTAAGGGTATATTTATAGACCTACTTGAGAAACTTTGAAATATTTACCTCTGTTAAAGAAAAGGCATGAACTCCCAGGCTGAGTGAAATAACAGCTCGCCACTCATCTGGTTTTGAATGCTTGGCGAATCTCTGACCTGAGGTGGCTCAGCCTTAGCAATGTCTTGTTCTTGTACCACCTGACGACCCCACAGGGAACTGCCTGGAGGATGGGGAAGATGCCTCAGGGTTGCAGACAGCTCCTGGATAATCTCTGTGCAGTCAACAGCGTGTTAAACCCGGAGACCTCCATTTGGGTCCCAAGAAAGCACACTGTAAGTTTCACTGGCAAACTGGAAGTTGACCTATTTTTCCAGTGTGGTTTCCTGGTAAACAGAATGTTTCCATTTCGCTCTGTTATTTCTCTAGCCACCAGCCTCAGTGCCACCAACAGCTCACGGTGCCACTTTGAATTATGTCTGTTCCAACATATGGATCTGAGTTCATGAGCTTGCGGCTCCTAATAGGGTCCAACTCAGAGAGCCTTAGAATTCCAGGAGAATAGGAAAGGGCCGATGGTTCCCAACCAGGTGGTCCCAGGAGCCCTTAATGTGTTTCCCTGCCTTCACCCTAATCCTTTCCCCACAGGGCACCCTAGTTGCCTCCTGCCAGGTTCAGTGGAGCGGAGCGGACAGAGGGATGCTAAATGCAGGCTTAGAGGTGCTTACACAGGGATTTATTTAAAGAATGCCCTTCTGAGAAATGGAGGAACAGAATGTGATGCTTAGGGTCAGGGTGGGAATCTCAGGAAGGAAAATGTCCTCTCTGCTGCTGTTCAGCTGGGCCTGCGTCCCATAGAATGCCCCCAGGAAGAAATAGTATCTCACAGATAGCCTCTCCTTGAAGCAGGAGGCTAGTATTTTGTTCTTTGTGTTATTCAGTCAGCAGCCCAAGGCAATGGAGCATAGGCCAAAGCAGTTTTTCAAAGGAGGGACAACTGTTTTAGTAGCCAACATTTTCCCTACTGGGAGATGGATACCCACTCTAGAAATGAGCACGCTGGCTGGATCCCAGATGTGCATATTACGCTAGGCCAAGCTGAAGTGCAGGTTCGACACTGGCAGCCGGTAAATGACTAGCCTAGCAGCACATGGCTAGGGCTTCAGGGTACAGCCTGCATCCCTTCAAGTTCGGCCTAGTTTGTGTGGTGTTTGATTTGCCCAAGGCCATAAATATGTATAGTTAAGTGCTTTATGTAAGACCAGCTTCCTTCTGTCCCTCTCTCCCTCCCTCCCTCCCTCCCTCCCTTCTTCCCTTCCTTCCTCTCTCCCTCCCTCCCTTCTTCCCTTCCTTCCTCTCTCCCTCCCTCCCTTCTTCCCTTCCTTCCTCTCTCCCTCCTTTCCTCTCTTCCTTCCTTCTTTCTTCTTTCTGCGGAGCAAACAAAACAAAAAAACCCAATGAAACCAAACCAAACCAAAACAACAAAAAAGAGACACTAAACCTATAACTTAAATGTTTTTCCACGATTCAGGAAGCCAGGATAGGAGTGATGCTTTCAGGCCCAGAGAAAGACACCTGCAAAGAAGGACACAGAGAGACCCAACAGAGCGCAGTAGGCTGTCAACAGTAAAGCCTCTGCTTTGTGAATGGACGTCTAGAAACTGATGTTCCCAGAGTCAGGTAGGGAGTAGAGCAGTTCTAGGATAGAGTAGCGAGGACTCATACGTTATCCCATACTGTGAACCAGCGTCACTGATGCCTAGTGTCCACTAAAAGCAATAGGACTTCTGGTATGCCCTCATCTTGATCAGTGGAGGCTCAGGACTGGGTGGGAGGGTCACTGGGTCCTCCATTGATCAGGACTGGGTGAGAAAAGGCTTATAGGAATTATGCCTAGTTTTAAGTCCCAAGAACAGGTAGTACTTTCAATTTGAGAAGTTAGAGTGAGGAGCTGGTCCCGAGGGGCGTTCTCTTATTTTGTTACAAAATTGTTGTTGCTTCATTTTGTCAGAATTAAGCTTGTCTCCGAGGCTGGACGGTTTGACGATCTTGACAGTAATTGCAGATGTGTATCAAGGAGAGGTGCTGTCACTGCAGTCTGCATCCCCGTGTGTTCTATTGACTAGTAAATATGGCACAGGAAATTTCAAGCATAATGATTACTCAGCCAGCTAGATCAAATCCTATTTCCAAAAGCTGTTTTCTCACAGAGCTAATGCGTTTGTTCCTGACTTACTCTGATCAGTGGGGCATCTAGTTGTAAGGAACAGATTGGAAATTATTTTATTGATTTTTTTTCTTTTTATTTACTAAAGGTGAGAGAAAATTTCTCTTTCCTGAGTGTCGTTCAGCTCTGAGTCAAGTTAAGGACACTGGGAGGTGTTAGGAGAGTGGGTCACAGCCTGATGTGACTGCTTTGTCACCTAAACAGCTTCAGGCATTGCCCGAATGGAGCAGTGAAGTGACTTCCCTCTGCTGTCTTGTGAGGAAAGCCAACTTTACGTTTCCGCCCCACCTACTATGGTCATTGGGCGGTTGGCAGCTACAGTGCACAGGGTCTCAGTAGCTCAGTTCATGGCTGGCAGAGGTCCTTAAGTCTCATCAGTACCCTGGAGATCCTAATGTGAGGCTGCTAAGCCTCTTTTGGTTCAGGTCCTTTGGGAAATATAGGTTGGAAATTCTCCTTTCTTCCACGGCTAGTCATCTTTCATCAGCCGGGAGAATGAAAACAGCTGACATGGACTGTGTTCATTAGAAAGCTTTCCTACCTACAAAAAACATGAGGTGGGATGTGCAATAGAAAATTATTCCTCCACGTCAATTTATTTCATCTTCGCAGCCTCTTTCTATTCTAGCCTCAAATTAAGACTGGATATCACGATTAGGATGTCTTCCCATGCTCCTCTCTGTTTTTTAATCCCCTAAATGATTTCTAAGGTTATGCAAAGTGAGGACTTCTATGCGTGTTATTAGAAAACATTAATTACGTACCATGACAGGCCACTAAGAAGCTTTACCTGCATTGCTTCATTTAATCCTCAAAAGAACTCTATGAGTTAGCTAATCATGACTAATTCTAATTTATACACCCTAGAGATGCTGGACGTGGAATTCAAAGAGACACATGTAACCTAGTCCATGCCCTTCACCATGAAGCTGGGCCACCTTCCAGCTCACTGAGGGCGAAGCCATAACTTACTGGTAAGTTTGTTGTGGGGGCCTGATTCATGGTCTGTTGATCTTTGACGCCCTCCCCCCCAGTCCAAGTATGAGACTTCCTCCCAGGCCAAGTCTTATTATGGAGCCACCATGGTGATCAAAATAGACTCTGAGAGCCAGGCAGATGCACCAAGATCTAGCATGCTCGCGCTCAGCTGTTTATATCATCCTGACAATGCTTCCCGTTCACTGAGAACGAAGGACAAAGAGGATTCTTAAGTGTAAGAGGGAGATACATATTGGCCAGTTCAGGGTTATCCTTGGAGGGATACAGTTTGTCTCCTGATTAGACATGTGACCCGCTTCCTACCTCATACTGATCAAAGTATTGGAAGAGATGTTTAGTTGCCAGTGATTAGCCCTCAGAACTCTAGCAATAGCAGAGCCCCCAGAACCAATGCTGAAGGAGACATATCCCTGCTAATCTCATGAGCACTGAGACCAGGAACAGAACTACAGCAGCTTTAGAGACGTACAAATGCTAAGGAGTTCCATATGTACTCAATTGAGTGGACTCAGTATCCCATTAACTCCTGTGGGTATGATGCAGCCTGTTAAATTGGTAAGCATCCTCCATGCTTCACATATAAATAGAAGGATAGAGGTAATAGAACTGGTGTTCTCAACCCTGGGGGCAACTTAAATCACTTGGAAAGCACAGCAGCGCCCAGGCTCTACCCAGGCCAATTAAATCAGCATCTTTGGCATCAGGTCCAAGTGTAAGTATGTTTTCAAAGCTCTGCAGTCAGTGAACAAAAGGTAAATGTACTATGAAAAGGTCTTCTAGGTAAACTTTGACACATAGGCAAGCCTGATCATTCATGTGTGGTACAGTTGACCAGCTCAGAAGGGGTAAAGATGCCTGCAATGGTCACATTATGGAAGGAGGGAAGGAAGGAAGGAAAGAAGGAAGGAAGGAAGAGAGAGATGTGCAGAGAATGAGGGATGAAACAAATGGTGAGCAGATGGTACTGCAGCTGCTTTGAACTGATGAAATGATTGGGATAGTGTACCGGGATGGTGTTAGCTGGCTACAGTTCCAGCCAAGCAATGGCATTGCCTGAGAGTTTGAGGGTATACAGGTGCAGACACATACGGATGTAGTAGTTGTTGCGATTTCTGCACTCATCAAATGAGACCATGAGCCTGGGAGGCATCAAGGGCAGCAGTATCAGCCTACAGCCAAAAACAAAGACATAAATCTAGGAAGGAGCAAGAAGAAAAAGCCCCATGGGTCTTCAAGGCAGATTAGACAGCTGTATCGAATTCCAGCCCACTGGAATCCATATTAGATACTGATGTTTGTGAATGAACCAACTTAGAAAAACATCTCATAGGACCATTTAAAACTCGTGTGTGTGTGTGTGTGTGTGTGTGTGTGTGTGTGTGTGTATTTGTGTGTGTGTGTGTAATTTATGCAGATGATAAAAGCTTTAGCATTGTAGAGCTTTGCTTGTGTGCTCTTTGTGATTTCGTTAGATGCAAATCCCTACCCTACCCTACCCTACTCTCTCATTCTCCAACTGAGTAATAGTGCGTTATAATATAAGCCTAGGAGGAGAAAGAACTTTCGAGAACCCCAAAGGGAAGCCAGGAGGTAGAATTTCCTTTGCTCTTGTAATTGCAAAAGGGAGCCAAGCTCATTAGTGGACTGGTTTGCTCTGTGTGTGAACAGACACTGACTGGTCAAGCACTAAACTTGGAGGCTTTTAGACCCCAGAGGTCCAGAGAGGATAACGCAAGTCCCCTTGTCATTATGTGACTCCACCTCCTGCCTCCATAACCCAATGGATGTCTTCAAGTGGCTCTAGTCCCTCACCGCCAGGAGCTAAATCATGTGGAGTGGATGGACAATGTAGACAACCATCCTCAGGACAGTGGGAGTTTATACAGTAAGGCAGCATTTCCTTCCATATCCAGTGTGGTTATGAGAGTCAGTTAGTTAGCTCACAAAAGACAGTCTACAAGTAGCAGTTAAGATGCTGGTACGATAAAAGGCTAGGACAGTAGGCTGTATTTCAGTTGCATTGATCTACTTTTCTCTTCAAACCTGATGCTTAAAGAAAATCATCTATACATTAGAAACAAGGTGAAGCTTTCGGGTATAAAAGCCCTTAAGCCCCATTCCAAGAAGATGCCATTTTTATTTTATACATGCTCCACTTTAAACTAGGTCTGTAGCTTTGCTCATCCTCCCTGGCTACCCCCTCCAAGCAAAGTGATGAGACCACCTCCGACATATGGAAGGCTTTCCATGATGCAAATTATAGAGGGGGAGAAACAAAACATGATTTGCAAACACTGTCAAGAAGGTGTCTCTTTTTTAAAGGCTACAGGTAGAACGGAGCACAAATTGGTCTTTGAAGAATGCCATGCGGCTGTGTGTGGCTGTGAATGAGGGGACCATGGTAATGAGAGCGTCAGGCACACTGCCTGCTATGGTCTGAATGTGGTTTGTCATGGGGCCTCCCACTTCCTGAATAGGTAATGCTGTTTTCTGCCTCATCCTGCATTCCACCTTCAGAAGATAGCTGCACCTTTAATTCCTGAGTGTTTGCACTGGGAATTAGTTTGCACCTTGCTGGCTCTCTCCTGCCACCCCAGCAAGTTAAGTAGACAAATCCGAGATCCAAGTAAGTCAGGATTTAAAGGATTTGTTAAACTCCTATCCATCATTAAAATTTTTGTTGATGCCATTCTCTTTGACTTTCTGGCTCCTGGTCCCTTGTATTTCCCTATCACCATTTTGTGATAAGGTTTCTCTATCAAATTTTGTGAAATTTGAGATGGAATAAGAAACAAATGATGGGAATCTGTCTACTAGGAAAATCCCGTCCATGACTTGTCAACAGCTTTTGGGAAGCTACAAATGACCACTTATGAAAACAGCCAACAGCCAACAGCAGGAGAACTTGCAACAGTTTCCTCTGGGAAATAGGAATTTTATATATATACATATATATGTAAATATATATATATATTTACACATACATATATTTAAACACACATGTGTTGAATTGCAACATCACAATAAATAGCAGAGGAGCTCAAAGGAACAACATTTGTGTAAAAAACAAACTTGTACCAGAGATTAAAATTGCAGATTTATAGTGGCGCACGCCTGTAATCCCAGCACTCGGGAGGCAGAGGCAAGCGGATCTCTGTGAGTTCCAGGCCAGCCTGGTCTACAAAGCGACTCAAGGACAGTCAAGGCTACACAGAGAGACCCTGTCTTGAAAAGCAAACAACAACAAAAAAAATTGCAGGCTTAGTGGTTAAGGGTGCTTGTTGCTCTTGTGGAGGACCCATGTTTGGTTCCCAGCATCAATACAGTGATCTTACAACTATCTTTAACTTCACTGCCAGGAGTGCAGATCCATTCTTCTGACCTCTGCAGGCACTTGGCATGCATGTGGTTCACATACATACATGCAGGTACAACATTCATACAAATAAAATAAATATTTTGAAAAGGTTTGTAGTCTAAATTCGAATTTCTTTTATTTCATTCTGAGTTTGAAATTTTCAACGTTCTGAGAAAGAAAATTTGGGGGAGGGCAGGTAATTTTATATCAGCTTAATATTTGTCTGTGATAGTTATAGAGGGTTTTAAAAAATTGTATCTGAACAGAACTTCAGACGTTTGGTGAGTTCTTTAAATAAAAACCAGTGTTTTATATGCTTCTGGCCTCTCAATGCACAGTGTTGACTGCATGGTGTGTGTGTGTGTGTGTGTGTGTGTGTGTGTGTGTGTGTGTGTGTGTGTCTCAGAGCAGGAAGGTGGCAAGGCCAGGCTTTGAACTGCTATGGCCTGTCTTGGTTTTAGCTGCCACGCTAAACAGGCTATGAACCAATTCCCTTGAAAGATCCAAGGATGTAATAGTGCCTGGGCTGTTGGAATTAGCTTTATAAAACAAAAGGAAACCCAGACTCCTCTTCTGGATCACAGGGCACTGCAAATGAGCAGGCCAGCATCTAAGGGTAATGACAGGTCTCTGAGTTTCAGAAGGAATGTATGTCTGTAGGAGGTAAAGTTCTTGCTGGTACCCTCATTGTATGTAACATAGAAAGCTATGCAAGGAGATTACACACTCTTCTTAGAGCACAAATGCACTAGATTATGACATTGCCACGATCTAATCAGTCAGGTACTGGAATAAGGATAGACTTTGTAGACATTAGCTACCCCTGTATGGGTAGTTTATTTTCAAATTTATTTATTTTTTATGTGTATGAGTGTTTTGCTTACATGAATGTATGTGTACAGCCTGTGCCTTGTACATGAGGTCAGAAGAGCATGTAGGATTCCTGGAAATAGAGTAAGGATGGCTGCGGACCATCCATGTGGGTGCTGGGAACCAAACCTAGGTCCTCTGCAAGAGTAGCAAGTACTTGTAACTGCTGAACTATCTCTCTAGACCTTGCTTAAGTTGTTGTCAGTAATTAAAAATAATTGAATGGCAAAAAGATATAGTCTTTATAATTAAAAATAATTGAATGGCAAAAAGATATGGTCTTTTTAATATGGAACAGGGAAGCCAGTTTATTCCTTTGTCGTCTTTATTTTTGTAAGTAAAGCTAATCTTGATTTTCATACAAAGAATGACTCTCTACTTAGAAATTTAAAATCGCTTGGCCACAATGGAATTAAACCCAAAATCAGTACAGAAGACTCTTGAAACACTCTCAAATATGCAGACATTTAAGCAATATATTTTTAAATAATCTGTGAATCAAAGAAGCCATGAGGGAAATTAGAGAATGTTTTTAACTGAATGAAAATGTATTACAATGTATAAAGTTAGCTAAGGCAAAGCTTAGGGGGCGTTTACAACTTTAAATGCTTCCACTGGGAAAATGGGAAGGCCTGAAAATCAGTACTCCAAATTTCTACTCTTAGAAACTAAAAAACAAAGGGCAGATTTAATGTAAAAGAAGAAGGAGAAATGACCAGAGAAGAAGTCAGTGATATAAAACCTAGATAAACATACGCAGGGATGGGGCGATGGATGGCTCAGTGGGTAAAGGTGCTTGCTGAGCAGGCCTGGTGACCTGAGTTCAGTCCCCAGAACCCACATAAAACCAGGAAGAGAGAAGCAAATGTCAGCCAAGTGGTGAATGGCCAATCGCAGTGGAGTACTACATAGCACAGAATAAGAATGACTGGTTCATTCACGGATGACTCTTAGGGCTGGAGAAATTAGACACAAAGGACCCCCATATTGTATGATTCTACTTATATGGAATTCTAGAAAAAAAACCTTATAAAATATAGATCAGGGATTGCCAGGGATAGGATAGAAATAGGCACGAAGTGTCTTTTTGAAGGCTGGGCTTAGTGGTACATGCCTTTAATCCCATCCCTGCAAAGGCATGGGCAGTTGGATTTCTGTAAATTCAAGACTAGCCTGGACTACATAATGAGTGACAGGATAGCTAGGGCTACATAGTGAGACCTTATTAAAAAACAAACAACAAACTAAACAAACAAACAAAACAAGCAAAAACCCCCTTTGAACTACATTCAGTAGATGAATGAATTGTGTGTAGTCCGTGCTTCAGTGAAATATTTTTGAAAAACTGTAGGAAGCTACATACTAAAGGTAAAACACTATTTTTCTATTTATACTTTCAGCACATGTGAAAACATTATTTTATCTTGTTCTCATGCTTCATGTTAGCAGCATGCAGTCACGGACATTTGTAGTTAATTTTAGCATTTTCTACATTTGTCTATGTGAACTCTTAGGTGGAGTTGAACAACCTTTTCTGGTGATTTTGTATGGTGGGTTTACAAACTTAAGTCCAGATATCTTGATTATTTTATGAGACGTTAGAAACACCATAACAAAAACATATGACAGTTTTGGCTAGAATTCTCTGTAGCAAAAATTTATGTGTTCGTTTATTTTGTAGACTTTATAGTACCCCATGTAAGCACAGCAATACACATCCCACACACAACTTGCACACACACAGACACTAACTACATCACCACACACACACACATACACACATACACACACACCACAAACACATACACACACACCACAAACACACATACCTCCCCACCACCACTTTGTCTAAATGTTTGAATGTTAGTAAAGAAAATGATGAGATATTTCATTTAGGTGGTCACTGTTTTGTGTATTCTGTTATTGACAACCTTTAAAAAAATCGTGTGTGTGTGTGTGTGTGTGTGTGTGTGTGTGTGTGTGTGTGTGTGTGTAGATGGGTGTCAGAAGAGGATGCTGAGTAACCATTCCATCGTACTTTGCCTTAGTCCCTTGAGCCAGGCTCTCTCCCTGAACCTGGAGCCAGGCTTATAGGCAGCAAGTTCACTGGTCCTTGGCCTCGGCCTTACATGGCTCTGGGGTTACAGGCATGTGTGGGTCACACCAGCTTTTTACATGGGTGCTGAGAATTTGAACTCAGCTCCTCTTTGTAGCAAGTGCACTAACCCTTAGGGCCATCCATCTTCCAAGCCCTGATTGTTTTCTAAGAATAAGGAGTAGTGATAAAAGAAATTCACCACCCCACTGGTGAACCTAATTAGCTGCTCACTCACGGTGTCACTTGAGAGTCAGGGACAGTCTTTAGTGAAAATAAGACTAGAAACCAGACAGAGGGCAGCTGTTAAAGCAACAGTTCACCTTTTCCCCCAAACGATCCAGCTTTGCTGTTTGAATTCAATGTGGATTTTATTCACAAACATTCTTTTGTCTGGTGAGCTGAACATTCTTTTTTTGATAAAATGCAAAAGGTAGAAATAGTGAATTGCTTTATTCTTCCAAATTTTCAAACCATCAGAATAGAAGTGGAAAAAAAAAAAAGCAAAAACAAAACCCAAAACATCACAGCCTGAGTATCACTCTATCCCAAGGCCTATAAATACTCAAAATGTCAGAATGAACTTACTAAAAACAGTTACCTTTTATGATTCACGAGGTCGGCGAGTGAGGGAAGGGGATGGGAGAAATTTGTAATTAGAAGTGGACAAATCGCTTCGCATCCGAAATATGAAGCACTGATGTTCGGGCTCAGGCTGGAGGCCCTTGCTGGGCTCCTAAGTCAAACTTAGAGAAATAAGTTTTCTTCTTTCTTCAGTGGCATGAGCGTGTTGGCCCTGTCAACCCCAGACTGAGGGGCCTCCCAAGAGGGCTGCCAGGAGCAGTCCTTGAGCATTGCTCTGAGTCTCTGCCTCGTCACCTGTGTGCTCATTTTTATTTAACTTTTTTTTTTTTTTTAAGATGAGCATTTACTATGTAGCCCTGGCTGGCTGGGAACTCAGTATGAGGTCCTGGCTGGTGTCAAACTCAGAGATCACATCTGCTTCCCAGTGCTGAGATTAAAGATGTATGTCACTTATAGCCAGCTGACACTCCCTTTTTTTTTTTTTTTTTTTTTTGGTTTTTTGAGACAGGGTTTCTCTGTGTAGCCTTGGCTGTCCTGGACTCACTTTGTAGACCAGGCTGGCCTCAAACTCACAGTGATCCGCCTGCCTCTGCCTCCCGAGTGCTGGGATTAAAGGTGTGCGCCACCACGCCCGGCTGGCACTCCCCTCTCATCTTTAACAAGCTCTAGGTAGGGTTACTAAGAACCCTAAAGGTTACAAAGCTCTGTTCTTCAGAAGTGCTGCTTCTATTTATCCTTCGGCTTCATCTAAGTCTTAGAAGAGATTTAAAAACAATCCTACTATTGAGCTAATAACCGGTTACAGCCTAATGTCCTGTTCCTAACGTAGCATTTACAGTTTCAGTAGTGATTACAATCTAGTTCCTTCACCTAAAGGAGTGGGCCTTCAATGCTGGCTTTTCATGAACCTCGATGAGTAGATGTGGATTGAAAAAAGAGTTCACACAAACAGGTGAATTCAAACACTCGCTTTCCTTTTTGACTCTGTTGGATCCTGGCCAGGTTCTGGTGGGGGCCCTTAAACTCAGTGACCACTGAGGGCTGCAGGAACTCAGTTGTGCCCTTGGTTTTGTGAATCAACCTGTGCAGCCTGACTTGCTGGCTTGGAAGTCACTCCCAAAGAGAGCAAAAAAAACCCATTAATGGGGTGCAAGACGCTCTTCTCTCTGTCTCTGATTGAGACCGTGCTTTGTGGTACGGACTCGCTTGTGTGAATCTGGACTAGCAGTTCTTAAAGCATGTTCACTGGAACAGTGGTTCATCCATTTTCTTAACAACCAATTTATCGAACTGCTTTCATGTACTGAGGTCGATCATATAAATTACAGTATTATATGGATTACAGTAGGGAATTAAAGATCTCTGTATCCTCCAGGGCTTGTTAATCTACTTGTGAAAGGAGAGAGTGTGTAGGTATGTGTGTGTGTGTGTGTGCGTGCACGTGGGTGCATGCGTGCGTGCGTGCGTGTGTGTGTGTGTGTGTGTGTGTGTGTGTGTGTGTGTGTATTTAAAAATATATAAAGAAGGCAGGAAGTACTTGTGCCTAGTACTTTTACTAACTGCCGAATTTCCTATTCACTGTAAATTACTATAGGAGTTGCTTAGGGTTTGAAGCTACCCAATGTGTCATTTGACCAGGGAGCCTCTAGGTTTTTTTTGTGTGTGTTTGTTTGCTTTGTTTTAAGAACTTGTGTTCTGTAGAAAATGCTCTAC
Organism: Acomys minous; assembly: GCF_964271855.1. Lineage (NCBI taxonomy): Eukaryota > Metazoa > Chordata > Mammalia > Rodentia > Muridae > Acomys > Acomys minous. Next base: position 105,261,565 of record NC_140489.1, on the reverse strand, counting down.
ATACATACTTTCTAAACTTCAAGAATGAAGGAATTTCTCATTGTTGTCAGTGCTGTTTGTGGGCTCAGCAGGGCTGAGGGCTATTTCTCATACAACTCAGGGTGACTTATTTCTTCTCCCACATACCCTCAAGTAATGATATTTTACACTTACTTAACAAATAACTCTGCTGATACTTCAAGGGCAGTTACATAAGAGCTTAACGCTGTAACGGCCAAGTAAAGGAAGTTCTGACTTCAATGTGGTGGGAATGGAGAAAATTTGGAGAAGAAAGCGTGGGGACGGCAACCACAAGTGAGTGTGCATTCAGAGTGGAAGACCAGCCTGTCTTGTTTCCTATATTATGCTGTGCTTCGTGGGAGAGGTGGCTCTGCAGGGCGGGGAAGCCACCCAGGCCACAGGCCAGCCGTGACTCAGATCTGTATAACGTTGTGTCTTAGTTTTTGTGTTTTTTCTCTTTAATTTTTTTCCCTTAGTTATTGTTTTAAGCCACTAGGTCTGTAGTAATCTGTTACACAGTGACTGCAAACCCAAACAGAAAATGGAATGCAACCACTCGGCCCTTACAAACGATGGAACAGAAGGCCCTGGAACCAGAGTGGTTCGCCCGTGTACCTTAGCTGACTTACGGGGTTCCAACTTTAAGAATGACCGGATTTTAGCATTCACCTCTGTCTACTAGGGTCTTAATGAGCACACCACTAGTGTTACTTACATGTTATGCAGCGGGTTCAGCCCTTCTTCTGCAAGAGCTTTGCCACATCACAAGGGGAAACGCCAGGTGAACAAGGCTGGTGTCTCTAGGAGCTGTGTGCAAGAAAGTGGTCAGGCCCTCTGCATCTCGCTGGTAGAAAAATGTATACTTCCCCATTAGGAGTTCACTTGAGTGTGACACCGTGAAACTCTGTTATTACTACTGAGCCTCTAGTCATGAGCATGGAGTGTAGCCTACGAGCCACTGACCCTTGTAGCAATGAAGAAGTTGATGCCAGGCGTGCAGGGGCAACCTGCACAAAGTCACACTGAGAAGTGATTCAGACCCGGCCATGAACTCAGATCTACAATCTCCAGACAGCGTTTCTTCTGGTGCTGTGTTCCTTTGTTTTGTTTGTTTGTTTGTTTGTTTTGTTTTTGTTTTTGTTTGTTTTTGGAAACTAAAATGAAGCCATTCTCTTCTCTTCATATATAATAGTTTACAAAGGTCCATGGAGCACAAAATAATTAAGTCCAGCGCAGTCCAGTTTCAAGGGAGAGGGACTTACTCAAGCTAGCTCGAGGAGCTCTAATGGAACATCTGATGAGGAAACCTGACTCCTGTCCCCCCACTGCCCCCATCTGATGCTGTCAGCCTGCTTGTCTCTACTCTTAGGGATGCTCAGGATGCTTTGCGTGTTCTTCTGTGCATCTATTTATGTCTCTGTGTGCCCCTGTGGTCTCCATAAAGGGGGGCCTTGGGGTCTGAGGCCCCTCACTGGGCTCTCTTATTATTCTGTTTCTTATGGATACCCATTTGGTGAAGAATTGTAGGCATCTGGGCTGGGATTGGCCACCCACTCTTCCTTGAAGGTCGGTAGTGCCTTCCAGAAGTTGGACCAGTGGCATTAAGGAGTGTGCTGAGGAGATCACTGCTGCGAGTGCCAAGTGATGGTGGCACTTGTCTGGCTGCCGCGTGCATCTCATTTAGGAAACTGCCTCTTTCCTGGCAAGAGGCACTACACTATAAACATCCCATTCCCTTCCCTCCCATTCTCCATAAAACCCTATTACCCAAAGACCACTTAGGTCACTTCCTTTGTTTCTTTAATTCAGCTCTTTCATCTTGTGGTTTTCTATTACTGCTTCTTCCTCTCCCCCTGGCACTAGAGTATCCATTGAAGGCATTTGAAACATACATTTCATAGCTTCTGTGTCCCCTAGAGCTATCTTCCCTCTCTTCACGTATCCAAAAATCTATCCTCAACCTTGGTATGTCTAGTCTTTGAGGTCAAGGACCAAACAGCCACTCCCACAGTGATGGTGACCAGGTGGAATGATGCTGATGAAATTTATTCCAAGCCCAGCTGTGGCTGACGTGAATGCCAGGTGATGTCCATGAACATGACTGGTCTGGGCTCTAGGGTCACATCTAGCTTCCCAACTCTTCCTGTGATTCACCCTCACCGGAGGCTGTTGAATCACCACAATCAGGAAAAGGTACTAATACTTGGCACTGCGATGTAATAGCTCTCCCAGCCCAGGGACTTCATTAGCTGGAGGGAGAACGGAGGACAGGCTTTTTACAGCCCTGAGCTTCCTACGTAGAACTCCCTAGACCGTACCAACCGAGATGAGCCATCACACGTTAGAACGGGCATCTGAGAGAGGAAACTTTTCGTTTTGTGGTTATACATCCCTAAACATCACTGTTCTTTTCTATAACCTAGACTCACACCTTCTATGCAAAGGTGGTTAGAATTAGGCCTTTGCGAAAATGGGAAATGAATTAATTAGAGATATTTGTCAAAAGCTGACCCAGGAAAGCTAAGCTGTGGTGGCAGACTATTTTTTTCTGTCGTTTGGGAAGTGTGTGTTAGCAGCATTCCCACCCCTTGTTTCTTTGCATATGGCATCCCCGAGCCAAGCAGTGTGAGCATAAAGTGTTTCTTTGTTTTCTGGGTCAGTTTCACAGTTGCCTGGAACTTTTCTGTTCTGAGTAACTCAAAATGTTTTCTGTTCAAATTTTGTTTGGGAGCTGAGGATATGGTTCTGTGGGTAAGTGCCCCTTGCTGCCCAGGCACGGGGAGCCGAGTTCAATCCCCAGCACACACAAGCAACTGAGCACATCATGTATATGCCTGCTTGTAACACCAGCGCTGTGGGGTATTGAGACAGGGGGATGCCTTGGACTTGCTGGCTACCAGCCTAGCTGAAATGGCAAGCTCTGGGCTCAGTGAGAGACTGTCTCAAGGAAATAAGGTAGCAGGTGATAGGGCAGGACACCAAGCATCCTCCACTGGCATCTGCTTAGCATGTGAACAGATAGTGTACATACACATGCGTTACACTTAATCGAACAAAATAATAATTCCTTTTGGTTATGGGAAATTAAAGGTTGGCTGCCAACTCACTGTGTGACCCTGGGCAAATCAGCTTCAGCTGGTTGATCATAACTAGCCATGTCTACCTCTCAGCACCAGAAAGACATCCATCAGAAGTTGCTTTGCTTTGTTGAGTTGGAACCTCAGTTTCCAGGGTAGTACAGTCTGGGCCCATGGTACAGACAGCTGCGAGTCCAAATCCCAGCAAACCCCTAAATCAGTTATGTGGTCTTAGGCCAGTGTGTGCCTACTCTTCCTTTTCATGGGAAACATTAGGAAGAGTATTAACCTGTTGCTTTATGTTGGAGTTCTGTGATGTGACTGAGAGTATAGTAAGTATGACGTCATGCCTCCCGCACTACCCTAGCGCTTCCTGACCTCTTCTACTCTTTTTGTAGAACTTACTGAGTTTTAGGTTCCAGATGGTCTCCTGTTTGTTTAGCCAGCCTCCCACACACAGGCTCTAAAAGGATAGGGAGTTTTGCTTGTTTTGCTCGCTGTTTCTGTCATTAGTATCTGAAATAGTGGCTTGCAACAGTCAACATCCAATAAAAGCTGGTGGAACGAATGCCATTCCTGTAGACCTGGGTCAGGAGGGTTTCACTGTGAACAGCCAGCTGGTAAATATTTTAGGCTGTGCAGACTGTGATGTCTGTCACAACTGTTCAACCGGGCTGTCATCGCATGAAGGCTCTACAGAGACTCCCTCCACAAATGGGGGTGGTGATGTCCATATAAAACCATGTGAAACAGGCTCTGAGCTAGATCCAGCCTGGAGGTAGCAGTTGGCTTCCCCTTGTTGTAAACCTATGGAAGACAGCTAAATTCTGATGTGTTGCTCCTGTAGCTTATTCTAGCTCAGCTTCGCAGACATTTGGATTTTCATATGATGAAGAAAGGGGAAAAGTAATCTAAGGAACCATCTCTTTACCCACCCTGCTCCTGCTCTAGGAGGCTGAGAAGGGCTTTCTCCAGGTCCTATGCCTTTTGGTTGATTTCAGCACCTGAGAGATGCTGGCAGGTTCAGAGCTAGGAGGCGATGAAAGACTGGATGGATGTTCCTTACCAGCCCCTTCCTTGCTGCCCATAATTTGGGGACTGTGTTCTTTTCTTATAGCCACAGAATTTCACAGGTGCTGCTACCACTGTTTTTAGACTCAGGAAGTTGTATTGCTTTCTAGTGAAGTTTTTTTCCCCCTCGCTCTTGTCACATCTTTGTCTTTTTACCCACTTTAGATGATGCCATCTGGTTTCTACCAGTCCCTGGTCTCCTGTGCTGCTCAAAGGTAGACTGGGTTGTGGGAAGCCAGCTGTGGCTCTCCCTGCTGGCCTGCGCAATGCTCCGGCTGCTGCCAGCCCCATAGCTGCAGCCATAGTGGTTCTGTTCTGTGGATTTTCCCCCCTCCCTCTCAGAAAGGGCTGAGGAAAAGGCAACAGGCTGCCTGAGTTGGCAAGTTGTTCAGCGTTGTGATTCTACCTTGTTCTTAAACTCATTTAAGTGGATAAGAAAGTGTCAGTGTTTGTGATTCCAGACCCAGCTTTCTCACTCAATATTTCTGTGTCACTAGACAAGTTATTTTACTTCTTGGGGCCTCACATTACTTGTCTTTAAATAGATATGACAAACTCTGTTGTACAAATCTATATATTCAGTATGATTATGTCCTAGTAAAGAACAACACAACAAAACTAGGTTGTATATTGTCAACAACTACAAAAAACTGTGATGTGTGATCATTTATAGGTGGTCTTTTCACTTCTCCTATTTCCCGAATGTCGCAAATGCTAATTGTTTTATTAGTTTTTTCCAGTTTTATAGACGGGCTCAAAAAATAGAGCAAAATGTTCCATCTGAGTGTGCTTGAAAACCACGAAGAGCCACAGGATTGAGGGCAGCCATCACTAACTCATCTTGTGGTTAAATAGATCCCTCCTTGCTTGACTGGAGGTGGCTCCTTTTGTCAGACCCCTGATGCCATAGTTGACCTTATGAGGCTCGGCTGGCAGAGGCCCTGGGGGACCCTACACTGCTGCCCTCACACCCATTCCTAGTGCTGATCCTATGCTGGTGACCCCACCAAAGTCTGAGGGATTCACAGAAACACCTTTTATAGTGGCAGCCCCAGGTCTTTTAGAGTGCGCCTTGAGCTCCGCCCCTCCTAGTTGGAAACAGTGGACCCCAGACCTCTCCTCACTGCATCCCTCTCCCAGAGCTCCTCCAGCACTATGACCACATGACCAGGCCCAGGTGCTTTTCTATGAGAGGACAGTGACGGAAATGAGTATGTAAGTTCTTCTCTTCTGAGTGTGTGTGTGTGTGTGTGTGTGTGTGTGTGTGTGTGTGTGTGTGAGAGAGAGAGAGAGAGAGAGAGAGAGAGAGAGAGAGAGAGAGAGAGAACTGAAGTTCATTTTTTTCCTTTCTCTGAGTCAGCTTCTATCATGAAATGAATTTGGGTTGATCTTTTATATTAATATTTTCTGATTTAGAAATGATATATTGCATTCCCTTAATTTCTGCCATTAAACTTTAAAGTGAACATTTAAAATACAATGTAACAGAAATTGTAAAATTCTACTTGTGCGGTTTGATACATAGTATTAGGCGGGGAAGGACCATTCACCCTAGCTACAGGCAGCAAGGAGGTTCACCACAAAGAAGTTAAGCACAGAGAGCTGGGTGGGTGCAGGGAGGATGAGGAAGCAACCAGCTTTTTACCAGCATCATGCACCCGGCATGGTAACAATGTCAGTGATAAAGTATTTAGTGCCCACCTTTTATTTTTCCCCCTCAAGAATACTTTTTATTCATCTTTGGTAATTTCATAAGTGATCCTATTCACTTACAACTGCCCCTTTCCACTCCTTTCCCACACTTCCAGACTTGGCCTCTCCCTCCCTTCATACTTTCTTCCATGACCCCCTCTGACGTTCCCACGCTTGCATTTCTGTGAATACTTCCATGTGACCACCGCCTACCTCCACAACCAGAGGCGGCAAAGCACCCTGGGAGACGCGCCTGCAATGTCAAAGACTCATTCCGCCAATATTGCACCGCGCCATACAATGAGTCGTATAGTCTGTACCCTTTCAAGCCCAGCTTTTGTTGCCTTGTATCATTTTGTGAGGCATGTCCCTTTCGTTGTAGGTAGCCGTAGCTTCTCACTTCTCTTGTTATGTGGTATTGTAGTGAGAGTACCAGTTTATCTGCTCTTTGTTGGATGACTATTAGGGCTAAGTGTGTTTGGAGCTATTATGAACAGCATTTCGAGGACAGTCTTTGTTCTTAGAGTGTATTAGTCAGGGTTCTTAGAAGAACAGAATCGATAGAACAGATCTGTATTAAAAGGGATTTATCAAACTGGCTTTCACGATACAATCTAGGTAGTCTAACAATAGCTGTCTTTACCTTGCAAGGGCTGAGAAGCCAGTAACTGCTCGGTTCACGGGGCTGAGTTCCTGCAGCAGCCCCATCTGGTGCTGATAGCCTGGTGGACTCCTGCATGGCCACTGGTCACCAATCTGTGCTGGCCGGAAGAAGCTGGGTTCTGTTATCAGCAGCAGCAGAGGCAGCAGTGCTGGTGGCAGCAGCGTAGTGCAGTCACCAGGAAGGCACAAAGACAGCAATTGAAAAGCACACGTGCAGACATTTACCTCAGGGTTCCACATACGACACACAACATACATTTGTCTTTCTGGGTCTGTCTTGTTTTCACTCAACACAGTGACCCCAGTTCTATCTACTTTCTGCAAGTGTCATATTTTCACTCTTTACAGCTACATAAAAATTCCGGTGTGTCTGCCCCATTTTCTTCATGCTTTCACCTGATGATGGATGCGTACGTGCCTCCATAGTTTGAACGTTATGAAAAGTGCTACGAAACACATGTATGTGCAAGTCTGACTGTGGTGTGCTTACTTACACTCCTTTGGGTATACCAAACAGTGGCATAGCTGAGTCATATGATAGCTACAGCTTCAGTGTAGGGTTTTTTTTTGGGGGGGGGCACGGAGGGTAGTCTTCATGCTGACTTCCAAGGTGGTTATAGTAGCTTACATTCTCACCAGTGATGTAGAAGAAAACAATGCATAGTTAGCTGTTTCCTCCAATTAGAAGGGTTTTCTTTACGACAGCCATACTAACAAGGGTGGGAAGGAATCCCAGAGCCATTTTGAGTCCACTTCCCTTATGTCCATGAATGTGAAAACTATAAAAGGCTATCTGCTGTGGGAGGTAGACTGTAGTGGTTAGGAGCACTGGCTCCCTAGCTGAGCACCTGGATTTGATGTGCAAGGCAGCTCACGGCAGTCTGTAACTCCAGCCCCATGAGACTGGCTGCTCTTCTGTTCTCTGGGGAGGGGGGGGGGCACTGAATGGATGTGGTGTACACACACACACACACACACACACACACACACACACATACATACATACATACATACAGGAAAACACCCCCCCAATAGTGACATAAAATGATTAAAATATTTGTTGGCCTTTTCTATTTCTTCCTTTGGTAAGTGTCTGTTCAGTTTATTAGGCCACTTATTGACTGGGAGATCCGATTATTGCTCCAATGTTTGTAGTTCTTTATAGATTCTTCACATCAACCTGCTGTCTGAATATATTTGGCAAAGGTGTTTTTTTTTTTTTTACGCGTTCTGTAGACATCTCTTCACCAAGTGATTGTCTCATGTGACCTCATTTTCCACTTCTTTGTATTATTTCCTGTGCTTTGGGGGAAAATTTCAGAAAGTGTCTGTTTACGCCTCTTCTTTGAGACTGAAAATGCATGAACTCTTTATGAAAACAATGTTGCAAGAATACCACTTGCAAGAAATGCTGTGGTGGGGACAGCCCCTGTGCCCTGGCCAGTGGTATTCACTGTGTGCCAACGATCAGGCCACCATCAGGGCTTTTGCTTTAGTGCTGTCTTTGGTGGGGACAGCTTCTGTGCCCTGGCCAACGGTATTCACTGTGTGCCAATGATGAGGCCACCATCGGCTTTGCTTTAGTGCTGTCTGGAACATCCAGCTTCAGGTATATTACAGTAAGGCTTTCTGATCCATTTTGAATGATTTTTTGAGCCAGATGAGAGATATGGATCTACTTTTATTCTTTTACTCTCCCCCAGAGTATTCTTTTTTTTTATAAGGTTAGGCGTCTATAGCTGCATGGGTTCTTTGTTCTGCTCTGTGGGCTATGTGCCTGTTTTTGTGCCAGTATCTTTCTGGTTCTGTTACTATGGCTCTGAGGCACAGCTTGGGATACAGTATTTTGATATTTCTAGCATCCATGTCTCTCTCTCACTGGTGTAGTCATTCAAGATCCTTTGTGTTTCTACATGAATTTTAGAATTTTTTTTCTAGCTTTGTAGAGTGTGTCATTGAATTTTGGTGTATTGCCTTGAATATGTGAATTGTTTTTGGTAATACAGTCATTTTTACAATCCATGAGAATGGGAAATCTTTCCATCTTAAGTGCTTCCTTCAATATTTATTTGGCACCTTATATTTTGGCTACAGAGGTCTTTCATCTTGGTTAGCTACATTCTCCTTTATTAGCTTTATTTATATTTAGGTTTTAAATTTTCATTTCTGAAGCTCTTATGAATGGCATTTTTTCTTTCTTGGACAGTTCGTTGTTTTTACATAGAAAAGTTAGAGACTTATGTATATCGACTTATCTTAATATTTTGTTGAAATTGCTTATCAGCATACCTCAGAGTTTCCTGATGGACATTTTAGGGTTTCAGAAGGATGGGATAGAGTTGTTGGCAATCATTTACTCCATTTCCTAATTTTATCTCTTTTGTTGATTCTAGTTTTGCATTTCTAGCTAAGATGTTGAGCAACAGCAAAGAGACCCTTGTTCCTGGTTTTAGAGGAAATGCTTTCATTTCCGTTAATGTTGGCTATTGGTTTGTTGTATGTAGCCTGTTTTATGTCGACATATGTTCCTTCTATTCCCAGGTTCTTCAGAGCTTTTATCATGAAAGACAGTTGAACTTTATTACAGGACTTTCAGCATTTATTGGGATGAACATGTGACTTTTGTCCATAAGTCTGTTAATGTGCAGTATTGCATATTTTGGTTTGTGCATATTGAACAAATTCTTGTATCCTTGGAATGAAATTAACTTGCTCATGGTGCTTGGCCTTCTACATGTATTCTTGGACTCTGTTTGCAAGTATTTATTGTGGATTTTGTCATTGTGTTCATCAGTGAACTTTTTGTATGGTTTTAATTTTTGTTATTGTATCTTGCCTGACTTTGATCTTAAAGTAATTCTAGCTTTGTAAAATGAATTTCTGAGTGTTCCTCCACTTTCTGTTATACAGGACAATTGGCAGAGCATTGGTGCAAGTTCATCTATTAAAGTTTGATAGTTTAACAATGCGTTCATTGCTTTGCACTTTTATTTGTTGGTATTCACTTCTATTGCTGCTCTGTCTCATTGCTGCAGCAGATCTGTTTAGGGTGTCAATATTCTCTTAATTTACATTTGTTAGCTGATATGTATATACGAATTTATCCATTTCTTCTAGATTTTCCTAGTGTTTTTTTTTAAATATAAGTTTTTAAATAACCAATTTGGTGTGTTGTGCTTTTGAGTTTTGTCATTTCTTTTCATCAAGTGCTTTTGACTTTGGCTTGTTCTTGTTCTTGCTTTTCTAAGACCTGAGGTGTACCGTTATTGTATTTACTTGAGATCTCTCTGATTTTTAAAGGACGTACCAATAACTATGGCCTTTCCTCCTCTTTAAAGCTGTCTTATTAGCTACATGCTGAAGATTCTGGTAGCTGTAGAATCACTTGTGAAGTAAGTTGATGAGGGATGTGTCAATGGTGTTGTGGGTATGTTTAATGAGAGATTATCTTAGCTATGTTATATAAACATGGGAAAACCTGCCTGGTGTGGATGGTACCATTCCCTACTCAGAGAACCCTGAATTGTAGAAACAAAGTTGTTGAACACAGCACATATTTATTCTTTCTCTGCTCTTGACTGAGGACAGGAACAGCTGCTTCAGGCTCCAGCTACTGTGACTTTACTACAATGATGTATATATGTAACTGTGACAATGACTATAACATGTAACTGTGAACAAAATAAATGTCTCCTTTAAGTTGCTCTTTTCAGACTATTTTGCCACAGTAACAAGAAATGAAACTAAGACACTGTGTTTTCATTTTCACTTGCTTTTCAAAAGTTGTGTATCCTCTTTCTTCCTGTTTTTTCCAAGAATCTAGTGGCCATTCCAGAGTTTACTGTACAGTCTCCAAGTAGTTGTATAATTTCTGTAGTTCCTTTTGCTATCAATTTTGAATTTTATTCCATCATTATCTAATCATATATAAAACATTATTTCATTCATTTTATTTTTTTTAAGGCTTATTTTGTGGCCTAGAATGTGTTCTATTTTAGACAAGTTTTTATGGGCTACTGAGAATAATTTATGTTCTACATTTATTGGGTGGATATTTTTTGAGTCCATTTAGTATATAGTATATTTTTATCTTAGAAGTTTCTTTTTTTGTTGTTTTTCTTTTCTTCCTCCTTTTTTCTAGGAGGAAGCATTTCTGAAGATTCACTGTTACTTTTTAGTTTAGATGACACATCAAAAAATGAGAATAACATATTGAAATTATCCACTTTTGTTATATCAGGACCCATTTGACCGTTTAGGTTCAGCCTCTTTGTTTTACAAAATTGGGAGCTCCATTTTTCAGCACATACATATTTATAATTGTTAATCTTCTTGATGATTTGTTCCTTTTAATATATAATGACTTTGTCTCTTCTGACTAATTTTGTTTGACGTTTTCTTCATCATATGTCAGTAATAGTGATACCAGCTTGCTTTCAACTCGTATTTGCTTGATAATTTGACTTCCATCCTTTGCTCCTTAGTGTGTGTCTGTCATTGCCAGTGAGATGTGTTTCTTGGAGATACTAGCTTAGCTATTTGGTATGTTTTAATTTGGTCATCCAGTCTGCACCTTTATTTGTGAGTTGAAGCCATTTATATTTAAAGTTGTTACTGAGAGATGTTGGCTAATTTCTTTGATTTACTTTTTATACTTAGTTGGATTGTTATTTTTTCTTTTATGTATATTGTTTGTTTTTCTAGTTTTTGTTCCTTTACTTGTGTTGATGGTTTGCTAGCTTACTGTATTATACATGATAGAGTCTTCCTTACTCTCTTTTGTTAATCCATTCCTCTCTTGAAAATTTTTCTTATACTTCCATGATTGAGACTATTTGTCTTCCTAGTCTGTATATGTTCTTTTAAGTATCTGTTATAGTGTTGTTTTCATAGTCATGGTCTTCCTGTTCTTGGTCTTGTTCTGAAATATTCTCCTTTCTATTTCAATTGTAAAACATAGCTTTGTGAGATATAGCACTCTTGATGGCCAGTTATTTATTTTCACATTTTAAATATGTTATTCTATGTTTATCTGGCTTATAGGGTTTCTGATGAGGGGTTTGATCTTATATTGATGTATTTGCCTTTGTAAGAGAGTTGGCACTTTTTTCTTACAGTTTTGATATTTTCATTTGACTTATATTTTTATGTCTTGGTTATAATATTTTATGAGAATTTCTTTTCTGGTCATGACTATTTAGGGTTCTGAATGTCTCTTATGCTTATATATCCAACTCTCTCTAGATTTGAAAACAAATCATGGTACAGTTTTATGGAATAGACTATATCCATTGTTGCTTTATATCTCAGCTTCTTTTTATATCCCATAGGTTTTTAAAGTTTGGATTCATAACAATAACCCTTAATTCTTCTAAGTATATGATAAAGTATAAATACTACTAAAATATAAATAAAAAGAAAGCATAAGAGCCAAAAATAGATTAACTGAAGAAAAGACTGAAGTGTAGAACAGTCCCATGTCCCTCCTCTCCCCCAGGGAATTTGAAAATTGGAGACTAGTGGAATTGGACCTGTGGACTCTTATCTCTCCTATGGTTTATTATGGTACTGAGCCTGCATCAGACAAGTGTTCAATGTCTGCCAGAACTTCATTTACTTTAGCACTTCCTTTCTTTGCATACATGGGCTTGCTACTAGACACACTTAGTTTTCATTTTGTGCTGAGCAGTTCTCCCACTCTGTCAAGACTCCCCAGATCCTAATCCTCAGGATGGCTGATTGTGTGTGTGTGTGTGTGTGTGTGTGTGTGTGTGTGTGTGTGTATTGTCTTCTAAGCACACTGAAAGTAGAAAAAGCAACTACAGCACCCAGATCTGTCTCTGTGTCTTTTTAAAGCCCCCAAGCATTAATTACCCTGCTAGAGGTACACAGCTGTGGATGTAACATAGTTTTCTGGAGCTGAGTGAACTTCATGACAGATACGTGGCTACAGAGGTTGATCTAATCACTGACCTCAGGACAGGCTATGAGACACCAGCACTGTTCTCAGTTGAGGAGATCTACTGCTGGACACCAAGCCTGGAAATGCATTTTCCTACACCTTTCCAGTCTGGGATAAGCCTTCTGCCACCCTTACATTTTTGTTTGCCAGTCTCCCGCTCTCTACAACAGATTTCTGGGGTTGTCTTTCACCCAGGGCATGTGGCAAGTTCATTTCAGGCTCATTAAGTTGTGGCTGTACCCTGTTGTCAGGCTTCTGAGCCAGGCCATTTCTCTCTACTGTTGACCTTATGAGCCAGAGAAGTCGCTGTTTGAGCAAGCATGCAGCTGAGTTTAAGGCTTGTGTGGGCTGTGAGCTTGTCCTTTTGTAAGACTGCCAGTCTTTTCATAGGGCCACCAGCCTTAACTTCAGGATGAGCTTTCTGCCTTTCCACCCTTTTCTGAGCAGCCATGTGGCTGGAGGTGTTTTGGGCTCGGCTTTCTTCTTTTCACTGTTGTTCTTCCGTTTCTACGCACCTTTCAGCTGTCCTGTGGCTCATTTTGTGAATTTCCAAAGCTGTTTTTCAATTTCTTTCTCTGGATAGAGTTAACCTTTTCATAATCTTATGCTTTTGCTCCTGTAGGTCACAAAGCATCAGCATCTAGAACCAGTGTGTATATGGGGGGTAGTGGGGTGTGGGGAGTGGATGTGTGTGTCTCTATGTATGTGGTGTGTGTGTGTGTGTGTATTATATCTGTATGTGTATGTCATGTGTGGTTGTGTGTGGTTGTGTGTGTGTGTGTGGTGTCTGTATGTATATGTCATGTGTGGTTGTGTGCATACGTGTGTGTGTGTGTTGTGTGTGTATGTGGTATATGTACTTGTGTAGTGGTGTGCAGGTATATGTATAAGTATGTGTGCATATGTGTTTCCATGTTACAGAGGCTAGGTGTTGACATCTTTCTCAGTTGCATTCTCCCTTGTGTTTTGAGACAGGGTCCTTCCTGACCCTGAAACTCACCGATTAGGCTGCTTGTCTAGTAGATTGTAGGGATAAATCCATCTCTGCCTTACCAGAGCTAGGATTGAAGGCACACACTGCCACATCTGGTTGTTGTTGGGGATCCTAACTCAGGTCCTCATGGTTCTGAAGTAAGCCACATCACCAGCCTCTAGTCTGCCATCTTTACTCAGAAGTCTTGCTGGGAAAATTCTTGTATGTGTCTTGTGGTACATACACACCTGTGTTTTTATTGGTCTTATGCCTAGGAATAGAACTGCTGGCTCATGAGGATGTGTGTTTAACTTGAGTGGGTGTGGCCACTTTCTGAAAATGAATATCCTGGTTGACACGTTTGTCAGCAATTCAGGAGAGGTCCAAATGGTCCCCATAAACACCAGTACTAAGAATAGCCAGCTTCATACTTAAGGAGGTATAATAGCATAATATGGATTTAATGTGTATTTCCTTGAGTTTTATAGAGTTTCAGAAATGTTTGTATGTTTGTTGACCACTTGGATATTTCTTCTGTTAAGATGATCATTTGTTGTGGAGCTCTGCCCTCTGGGCAGGCTGTATGAGAATTGAACTTAGGACCTCTGGAAGAACAGTCAGTGCTCTTAACCTCTGAGCCATCTCTCCAGCCCCACAGCCACTCTTCTAAAGGAAGGAAACAGCAGCTTCTAATGTAGATGAGTTTCTTCTTCATTGTCCCTCATGGGCAGGGCTGTTTCCTTGTTTAGAGGTCCCAGCGTTAATTCTCCTACAGGGCCGCCTAGAAGCTTTCTGGTTTCCCTTTTCATATACAGATCTACAATGCACTTGGACTTGACTTTTATCAGTGGTGTGAGTTAGAGATCATTTTTTTTCAATATCATTTCCCAATCAATTCAGAAAATGGAAAGAACGGATGGTGCTCCCCTTGGCTTTGCTCCCGGTCTCAGAGGGAACGCCTTCATTAGTTCACACTTTACACTGTGTGTGGGATTTTCAGTCAGCAGCTTTCATCAGCTCAAGTCCTATTTTACTACTTCCTGGTAAAAAATGTTATTTTTTCTTCCTTTCAGTTATGAATTGGCCTTGGATTTTATCAGTTGCTTCTTCTTTTAGTTATTAAACTAACTGTGTTTTCTTTCACTTTTGTTATTTTAAATTGGCAAACTATACTGATGTTTTCAAAATGTTTTCTTTTGGTAAATGATTCTAACTTGGTTGTGATGACTTCTGACATTCTCTCTCTGCCTCTCTCTGTCTCTGTCTCTCTCTATCTCTCTCTTTTACTATTTTTTATTATAATTTATTCAGACACATCCCGATGTTATCCCTTCACTTCTAATATTCTTATATCCTTTAATTTTATTATTTTTTCTGATTAATCAATAAACCAATTTTAAATATTTATTTTAGGTGGTATCTTCCTGTCACATGTTTCAAATTATTTTGCTCTTTGACAATTTTGTAAATGCTCACAGTGCATTTTGATCACTTTAAGCCCCTTTTTACCTTCTTTTTTATTCCCTTCCCACTCCTGCTGAACCCCCTTCTTCTAAGCAGTCCCAATCCTGTTTCCACATTTTTTTGTTTTGTTTTGGGACACACTGAGTTTAACTTGGGTTATTTGCATGAACATAGGTGGGATTACTTATTGGTACATGGACAACTTAACAGTGACTACACTACCAAAGAAAATCATTGTTCTTTCCACTTGCCTGGTGTAATTTGTTTTATGCTTGTGGGTCTTGCTCCTGTGCCCTTCAGGATTGGAGTCTGCCTTGCATGGCCTTGATGACCTCTTGCAATAGTGCTGAACTACTTGTTGGATGTAAGGTGCTGTTAATCAGTGTGGAGCCACTTTTCTATCGTGCAGGAGAATAGGTTTGACAGTTCAGATGGTGTGATTCTCCCACTAGCTAATAAGCAGCTGAGGCATGCTAATGAACAACTTCCTTTGGTTGTCTCTTGTGAGTCAGCAAATGAGCTCTGTAACTTGGAGAGCCAGAAGTTAATTAGCGACCTGTTAGAGGCAGACCCAGATGGAAATATGAGACTTTAGGTCTGTCAGAGCAGGGAGCTGAGAAGCTTTGAATGTGAGGCCATGACTCAGGACATGAGGTGAAAAGCAAAGGGAAGCACACACTAGGTTCATGAATGGGTGTCAAAGCCAAGACCCTATAAAGGAAGCCAGGAGAGGTGCTCATGGCCTGCCTGGAAAGAAGAGCAGCTCAACATCTGGCTGTGGCTGACCCTGGAGAGAAGCTCTCAGTCCAGAGTTCTCCCTCGTAGCAGAATAAAAGGGAGGAATGCAGAACTGTGCACAGTGAGAACAGCTAAGTCACATCGCCCGCCAGCTGACCATGATGGAGGAGGGTGCGTAGGTGTCTTGTATCCCTTATTCATTTTTCTTTGAGACAGGATAGAAAATCTAAAATCCCATCTGCTTACAAGTTTACTACAATAACCCAATGGATAAGTAATTTGCCAGGCAATACTGTGGATAATGTCCTACAAAGGAAATCCAATAGGCTGTAGCCCATCAGGCAGAGATGAAAGGTTGGAGCTGCCCCTGTCACGCTGCATAAGTGATGTCCACCATATGCACTGCATTGGGCTCAGATGTGCTGGACAGGCTGGTGGTCCTGGGAAGCCAACTTTGGCCAGGAAAAAAAGTGTCACTCCCTTGGCTTAGGCAGGTACCTAATTAGGTTAGGAGAACTGCCAACAGGCAACCGATTGAAAGCTAAATGACTGCAAGGCATTGTGGGTAAAATATGCAAAATGTCACTGAGGCAGAAGTAAGGAAGCCTTCAGAACAGGTGTGACATAAAGCTAACCTGCCAGGGAAATTGTTAGTTTTGATTCCTCCCGAACCCCGTTTTATTGTTTTATTTCCCCACTGTGGAAGCTATGCTCTTCTTTACTGTTGGAGAGTCGGTAACAAATGCTCCTGTCGTATCTCCTTCTGAATTTCAATAGACCGACAGTGGAAAATGGCTCCTTGTTCTACCGTGTGTAGGGCCAGTGGTCCAGCCTTTCTGTGCTCACTGGGAAATGGTGCCGAATGGGATGATGCATTAAAGGCTGCTGAAGCCTGTTCTTTGGAATTTTAACTTTTTGAGTCTAACGTTCCTAATTCATCATACTTTCTTCTTATTGCAGTGGTAATCTCATTGTTGGTACCCCCCCAGGGCATCCACAGCCTGGCTGTCCACATGGTTTCTTCAGGGTCTTGTGGATTCACCCTCTTTGTCGTCTGAAAGCATTATTGGAATGGTCCGCTGTGATGCAGCCTCAGCTCACACCCTGAGTGCTGTCCAATGTCACTGGTGCACAGTGCCTTCCAGTGGGACAGGATGGCTGTGGGGAGGGGACCTCCTCCTCCTCCTCCTCCTCCTCTTCCTCCTCCTCTTCTTCCTCTTCCTCCTCATTTCAGCCTCTCACCAGCTTCCCAGATCCCCTTCTGTTGTCTACAGAGAAGCTATATTCATTTTCCTGAGCCTGCAGGACCAACCCCACAGGCTGAACATAATTCAAGGACGCTTGCCAGGGAGGTGGTCCTACGGAGGAGACTGTCCCTTTAAACACTTTGAAGTAGGCACCATGATCCCCACCTCACACTCACTGAGGCTTGGAGTGAGTTGCTTGAGACAATACAACAGGGCCCCCAAAGGAGGACAGTGGTGCCAAATTCCTTGCTGTCTGTTATTCATTCATGCTGTTTTTATGGGCCACCTGTGAGGATTTCAAAGCCTGTTGCTAAGACGATTTCTCTCGTGGTCAAGTTGATGTTAGGTGTCTCCCTGATGCTGGCTGAAGCTTGACTATTTGGCTAGAGTGGCTGGGCAGTGAGCCCAGAGGAGCCTCCTGTCTCCATTTTTTTCCAGAACTTAGATTCCAGGCGCACCCCACCGTACTTGATTTTTAGCATGGGTGCTGGGGATTTGAACTCAGGTCCTTACATTTGTACGGTAAGCGCTTGGTTGACTGAGGCTTCCCCTACCCCATGTGACTTGTCTTTAAAAAGAGAAGGCTGGAGTTCACCGAGAGACGTGCCTTGGCTGAAACCCTAGATCCAGGAGAGATTAGATTCCCATCTCAGACCTAAGCTTCCGCTCCCAAATACATCGGTGTTCTTTGTACATCAAACGGCAATGCTCACAGGGAGAAGTCGGGATTCGGTAGGATCTTAGTGATTTTGACTTGGCTTTTCAAGACAGTGTTTGGCTGGGACTGGGAAGGATAATTAGCTCAGCCACAGATTTGGACTTATCCTGCGCCTGCCCATGGCATTCAGCTCTGGTCTGACGCCAGTTCACATCCGGGAGCAGCCGGTGGGCCAGGAGAGAGCTGAAATGCCTGGGCCTTCACAGTTATTACGCACCCCCCCCCCCCCCCCCCCCCCCCCGCTTTCCTTGGCTTTATGTGGAGCTGAGCCTATCATTAATCAGGCTGTGAAGCAAAGAAAATAAAAAGCTGCCTTGGAAAGAACTCTTATTTATTTAAAATTGGAGGGGAAAAAGAAACCAATCCCAGAATAGACTGAAACATGTTTCCAATATACTGAATTAGATTATCTGGCTGTGAAAAAAAAGGGGGGGGGCCTAGTCATTTAAAATTAAAGTTGAGATATCTAGCACGTTTGTTTGACAAATCAATTGATGAAGGAGGGGTCCCCCACCTACAGCCTTGGTGAGACTTCCTTCTTCTTTTCTCTATAAACTCAGGGCATTTTGCTAATTTCTCTAATTCTCTTGTGCCATTGTCATACAAGCTCCTTGCTGTGGAGGGGGTGAGTCAGAGAAGCCCTGCCTGTTCCTACTTGTCAGGGCTCTACTGAGGGAGTCTCCAGGCTGCTGTAGTGGTGACCGCTACACCACCCAGCTCTCCGGCACAGTCGCTTTGACCTTTGATGTTGAGTCTCAGTCAAGGAGCAAAGCCGCCTCACTCAGATGCAGAACTGAACGGAGGCCAGTGGGAAGCACAGGGCATTATTGTTCCCCAGGGCTGTTCATTGGGTAGAAACTGGCAGTGAGCATGCAGGAAGCCATAACTGGAGGATGTAATCCTGGTAATATGAACACCGGGGCATATTGTTTATTTCTTTAGTCTAATTACAAAGAATTGGTGGGTAGGGGACCTTCGCCCCTTGGACATATGCCTTTTTCTTGTATGGCTAACTTCTAGTAGATCTTTTAAAAAGACATATTTATTTTATATGTATGAATGTGTTCTTTACATGCATGCATGCCACATATATGCCCGTTGGGTCAGATTAGGGGTTACAGATGGTTGTGACCCATCACTTGGGAACTGGGAATAGAATCTGGGTCCTCTGCAAGAGCAACAAGTGCTCTTAACCACTGAGCCATCTCTCCAGCCCTTGGAATAGGTTCTTTTTTACCCTGTTGCTGACTGCTTCTAAGGTACAGTTCTGATTGTGCCCTGACTTGTTGTGGTCCGTGGGGTTCCTTTTGTGTGTAGGAAGACTTAAGTTGCCACTCCATGAGTGGCACGGAGTGCATATCCCATGATTTCAGAGCCCCAGTGAGATGATGTCATCGCCTTTGATCCCTTTCTCCTTTCCACTTTAGACTTCACATTAGTGTTAACGGTATCGCCGCACAGCATGCATCACCTGCTGCTTAGTACTGTAATTTCTTGGTAGGGTTTCTTTCCTGCAGACCCTACTTTGTACACTCAGTGAAAGTAAGAATAAGTGATCCCTTGCTGGGTAGAATTCGGGGTATGCAGGATATTGTGGTAAGAAAAGGCGCCTGCCATGTGTGACGAGGTTTATTGAGACAAGGACTGGTTTTTTATCTGTTCATCCTTTCTCCCTTCTCTCCAGCTCCCCATTTCCCTCTCTGTTTTATCCTTTTCTTCTTTATGGCTTACTCACCTCCAGGTGGTGATATTTGACAAGGCCTTCCAGGGAAACCCTGACTCTCCAGACTGCTATTCCTGCTCCAGGTGGATCTTGCCATAGACTCACACAAATTTTGTGTGTGTGCATGTGTGTTTGGGTTGTGCATATGTGTGTGGAGGCCAGAGGTCAACACTGGATGTTTTGTTTTCAATGGCCCTCTGCCTTCAGTAGGAGCTCTCAGGGGGCTGGTAGCTCATTCATTCTATTTACTTGCTGGCCATCAAGCCCTAGAGAGCTGCCTGTCTCCATTTCCTTATTATAGGCTAGCACCACGGCACCCATCACACCCAGGTGTTTCTTCTTTCATTATTTAGAGTATACTTTATTAGTTTCTGTAATCAAATACATGTAGATAAGACTTTACATATTTAATGCAGTGCCTTCCCTCTGTACAAATGGAAAAAAAGACATTTAATGTTTCTAAGCCAACAAGGATGTTATTTCTGTTCCATGCCAACTCCACATAGTAAATTGGAATAGTTTCCCCCAAAGCTGGCTGCACAGCTGAAGTGTAAAAATATCTTTTAAAAATCTGGGTGCTGCAGATCAGTCTCGGGTCCCCACGTTTGTGTAGCAAGCACTTAACTTAATGGACATCACAGTCTATTATTAGGAAAGTAAAGACACTCTTCTCCTTGGTGCTTGTTTGCTTTGGAGATCGCTGCTTGAAAACATTTCTTTATGATACATTTCCTTTCTCATCTCTGAGAAGCGACAAGTGCTCTTTCCTGGCTGTGCTTCTGCTACCTTCAAAGGAGGGCTAAGGCTGAGGAAATCAAGTTGGCCCGGTCCTGAGTGGAAGCCAGGGTAAGGAGCTGTTTGGTTTGAAGATCTTTAGGGACTGATGGGATCTTTAGCATGATCTGGCTCACCAGATGGGTGGGTGTGATGCTTGCTTTTAATTGTGAACTTGACACATTCTAGAATCACCTAGGAAGACAGTCCCAATGAGAGATTGTCTAGGTCAGGCTGGGCTGTGGACATGTCTGTAAAAAAAAAAAAAAAAAAAAAAAAAAGCCTTGATCACCTTAGCTGATACAGAATGGCCCAGGTGGTGGCACCATGCCCTGGGTTTGGGTATAAAAGGAGAAGGCCAGCTGACACAGTCCTGCCTGTATCCATTGCTCTGGTCCTGATTACGGATGTGATATGACTAGATCTCTCAAGCTCCCGCCACTGTGACGTCACTGTTATGCAGCCTGTAACTTGGTATTATGAGCTAAAAATAAATCTTCTTTCCACTAAATTTCTTTTGTCAAAAAAAATTTTTTTAAATCACAGAAACAGAAAATAAATTATACATGGGGGAAGAAAGCTGAGACCCCCCCCCCCCAAGGTGCTTAGTTTCCTCTCTGCACAGTGGTTTTACGTTCAGCCTCGCTCAGACCATCCTGCTTCTCAACTTGGCCCTCCTGCCCTTTCCACCGGTCACCCACACCTCGAGTTACATCCAACGAAGGCCAAGGATAAGCTCTGTGCGTTTCCTTCTCTGGGATAGCTACTCCAGAATTGCTGTTTTGAGACTGCAGATCATCTGAAGAGTTCTGGCTTAGTCCAGCTGCATCCAGGAGGTGGCAGCACGCGCTCCACTCTGAGCACTGCCAGGGTTTGGACGGTGACTCCAATGGGGCCAAGTGTACATCATGCCTGTCTATGCAGGCTCTTCCGTTACGTTACGTTCCGCTGCAAATGGCTTATACTCTTCCAGGTCGGGCAATGGGCTTCAGGATGACTGCTAAGCTCTGGGCACAGGAGACACTTTAAAGCCGCCTCACTGTCTATATCCGACTTTACCTGCGGCTTAAGTACGTTGGGTCACACTAGTCCCCATTGAGGCCCTAGTGAGTGGCTCATATCCTGGCTGTTGCTGGCTGTCCTTGATGCAGGCTGGGGTCCCCCCTAGGGTGGAAGATTGCGTCATACATGAGCGACTGAATGTTTGCCTATTCTGAATGTGCCCTCCTGTCTCCACGCCTCCTGTGCTGCCTCTAACAGCTGTATTTGCTCAGGGCAAAATGGAAATGCGAAATAGGCGACGGCTGAGCCAAGCACAGAGAAGATGATGTGGAGGTGGTCCATCAGACTTTCACGGAGCTCCGACTGAGGAGGGATGGGAACGGATATTTCAGACACAATAAAATGTCTGAAGAGCGGGCACCTTTGGCATGATGCAGTTCTGTGGTTCTTAACGCGTCAGGACATCACCTTGGTAGTGTGTTAAGAAACACATGCTCCTGTGCCCAGCTGCAGCCCCGCTGAGTAAGAATTTTTCATTCTGGAACCCAGGGATCTGCACTGAATGAGCTCCTCAGATACGTTAAATGTCTGTATAAAGGCACGCGGTCCTGACCTGCTCTGTTTCTTCTATCTCTGTGCACACTCTTGGGTCCCATTCTGAGGAGTTCAGGAGTCCACTTCAGGATGGTAGCAGCACCCTGTTTAATCTGACTCCAGAAGTTTGCTTGGCACTGTTAGCTCCAATCCCAGGAGCTGCCTTGGTCCTGGACTGTTGGGTTGGCTTTATGCACTCTGAAGTTTAGGAGGTACTGGACGAAGTTCATTTCATTGTTGAGGGAACGGGGCCAGAGGTGTGCAGTGAGTTAATGAGAGGCAGCAGGATGCTCCAGCCCTGCGTTCCTGCTGCCCTTGAAACCTTGAAAGCATTTTTCTCTGTGAGGCGCTCTCTCTCTCTCCTTCTCTCTCTCTCTCTCTCTCTCTCTCTCTCTCTCTCTCTCTCTCCCTCCCTCCCTCCCTCCCTCCTTCCCTTCTTCTCTCTCTCTCTCTCTCTCTCTCTCTCTCTCTCTCTCTCTCTCTCTCTCTCTCGTTCTCCATCAGGAGCCGGTCCTGGAGGAGCTCATTATGGAGTGGCCATATTTGAGACAGATCATCTGTATGCAGTGGCAACACTGCAGTGAGGTGTGCAGCATTGGCAGGTGCCATTATACTTTAATGAATCCTTCCAGGGCTTCTTCTGGCCCACACGGGGAAGATGATTTACAATTTAATGTATTTCCCATTGGCCATAATCCCTGGACAGCAGAATCACTGAGATGGAGAATCCTCAAGAAGGCAGTATACACCAGGAGCTGTGGGTACAACTGAGTCAGGATCCCTGGTGATTCTGCTGCCTCCGGCATCTTCTCTCCAGGGACCCCGGAATAGATCCTAGCGTATCTCTGCTTTCTTTCATTGGCCACCTCAAATTTTCAGGCTGTGCCTGATTATCAGTTTAAGGTTTGGCTTGCTTATTTCAGGGTGCTGTTGTGTTACCCATTATCTAAGAAAGGCGTCAAGGGCCAGAAAGCTCATGTAATACAGTGCTTTGCAAACTAGATCCTGCACAGGAATCATCTGGACAGTGCCTTAAAGTACCCAGTGTTGGGTCCACTCCTAGAGCAAGCATAGACTCTTATCTGATGAGCTTTGCACTCTCTGTGGTGGGAGACTCATATTGATGCCGCCAGGCTGGGCACAAGATGATGTGTAGGGGGTTCCTCTAGCAACCGTGCTTTACCTATTTTGAAGAAGTAGGTATGGGTTTACGTGAGATGTAATGTTGACAGTGTTTCCCTCTTCCCAAGAATTACTGTATGGGGGCTAACATTTAACCTTCTCCCAAAACAAGAAAAGGAAATCTTTTAATTAAAAAATTTAATTTACTCATAGTAATTTTACAAAGAGAAACAACTGTACCATACATCACACACACACACACACACACACACACACACACACACACACACACACACACAGTATATATTTGTGTATGTATGTAGGTATGTATGTATAATGGAGTATTAAAACAGTCAATTTAGGTGAGGTATCCAAGACTCAGAAAGACAAATACCACATGTTTTCTCTCATATGGGATGTTATTTTTGAATTTTTGCATATGTGAGTTTACACTGGAGTACACATAGAAGGCAGGAAAACAGCAAGCGGCCATGGTGGGGGGGGGTTCAAGGAAATGGAGATAGATGCAGATGGTAAGAAGTGGGGGAAGGGGAATAAGTGAACCACAGAGGGGTCAGTGGGGAAGCAGGGCTGGGAATAGGAGGGGAAGCGTGGAGGAGGGAGTGCTGGGAAGGCTAACTTTGAAAATGCTGTATGGAAATCTACTGTTGCAAAGGCTTCTTGAAATCTCTACATCAATATCACACACACACACACACACACACACACACACACACACACACACACACACAGTTTAAATAGGACTACTCCTCAAGAGAGGAAGAGCAATTCTTCTCCCAGACACCACTACCTATCAAATCAAAAGCCCAGTGCCTAGGTATGGTTACCTCTTCCATTGGTCAGTGGGCCATGCAGCACCCTAAACATCACAGGCTAGTGCCATTGCTCTTGGTTAACCTCCAAAACTTCATGTTAAGATCCTATTGCTGTGGACACCACAAACCCAAATTATAGGGCATGGAGAAACCAGCTGGTGCTCACCTGGAAGCTTCATTCCTACTGGAAGGTTCTATGCATGCTACTGGGGTGGAGATCATTGCTGTCTTACTGAGTTATGAGCCTTGTAGGCTACAATAGGGACCAGCCTATCAAAAAATTCCCAGTGGATTGAAAGTGGCAGGAATTTTATAGGAGCAACCAACCTCTTTCTGGTTGGATTTAAGTCTGTTCCATAAGATGGACTCCATGTCTGTTACCACTAACTGGACCCCAAACCCATGTCTGGTTAGGTCATAGTCCCTAGGGGAAAACCTAGTACTACTATTTCACCAAATGGACACAGGAATGACCTGCTCACAAAGTCCTCATATTTATACCCAGACATTAGCAAACCTCTCAACACTCATCAGATAAACCCCTAGTACAGTAGATGGCAACAAGTGCAGAGAATGAGAGACTGTAGTGTGTGCACATAAAAATAGGATGTTTATAAAACTCTTCCACCAAAGGATCAAGGATCTTGGTGAAAGAGAGGGCAGAAACAGTACAAGCACCCAAAGGAGCGGATGTTTGTAGTGAGGCAGTATTTGATGAACATGATAATGCTGTTGCCCATGTGAACTCACAGTGGCTGGAATTGTGTATACAAGACTTGCACAGGATTAAGGCAGCCAAAATCTCAGCAGGAGGGGCTCGTGAAGACCCACCCCTACTTGAGGTGGTGGTTCCTGGCTACTGGGAGACAGAGAGTCATTCATTCTTGAGGAATGCAGCACCCAAGAGGCTGACCACCGTGCTCTAGAAGGTCCCACACCCATGCATATACAGACTCATGGACACTGTGCTAAAACAAAGGAGAACACCTGAAATTAGGAGATAATAGTGGGGAAGGAAGGGGAGGAGTAGGAGGGGAGGAATGGTAGATGGAATGGGTCCAGATACATTATATACATGTGTTAATAGTAAATACAATAGTCTATAAAAAGATGAAATTCTGTCATCTGCAAAAACCTGGATGAACATAGAAGACATTACGTTAGGTAAAACAAGCTTAGGTTTCAGGAAAGATCTCTTGTGATGTAATATCTTAGCTTCATTAACATATAAATATCTAAGGATAGAGGAGGAAATATCTAAAAGGTAAGGATATTGTGTATATGTGCGTTCAGCTGTCACGGAGACGAATAATTAAGCCTTATTAGTCATCTGCACTTTAAACCTTTCTGTTTGAATTCTGTGGCATTGGCATCTCCCTGTTTCCTTCACCTCTTCCCTGGCCACCCTTCTTTGTTTTTTTCAAAACTTTATTCATTTTTAATTTATTCACTTTACATCCCAAATGAAACCCTCTCCCTCATTTCCTCCAGGTCCTCCTCCCTCCCCTTCCCCTGCTCTCCTTCTCCCCTAGTCCTCAGAAAGGGGGAGCCCTCTTCTTCTACCCTCTGATCCCAGCCTATCAAATCTCATCTGGACTGCCTTCATCCTCTTCCTCTGTGGCCTGGCAAGGACACCCCACCAGCGGGAAGTGATCAGTGAGTGGCCAAGAGAGTCCATGCCATAGGCAGCCCCTGCTCTCCATATTATGGGACCCACATGGAGACTGTGCTGCCTATCGACCACATTTGAGCAGGGGCTCTAGGTCTTCTCCATGCATGGTCCTCGACTGGTGCATCAGTCTCTGCAGCCTGCTGCCATCCCCAGATTTGTTTGCTCGGTTGTCCTCCTTATGGAGCTCCTGTCCTCTCCGGGGCCTTCTATCCCCCAACTCTTCCACAAGACTCCCAGTGCTCTGCCCCAAAGTATGGCTGTGAGTCTCAGCATCTGCTTCGATCTTCGCTGGGTGGACTCTTTCAGAGTCCCTCTACGGTAGGCTCCCTTCCTATTCCCTCTCTTTGCTTCCAGTGTCTATTCTGTTTGCCCTTCTGAATGAGAATTAAGCATCCTCTCTAGGGTCCCTCATTGTTATGTAGCTTCTTTATGTGTGTGGTTTGTAGTATAATAATCCTGTATTATATGGCTAATATCTGCTTATAAGTAAGTGCATACCGTGCATGTTTTTATGGGTCTCGGTTACCTCACTCAGGATGATTGTTTTTAGTTCCATCCATTTGCCTGCAAGTTTCAAGATTTCCTTGTTTTTAATAGCTGAATGGTATTTCATTGTGTAAATGGAATACCACAGTTTTTTTTATCCATTCTTCAGTTGAGGGACATCTAGGTTGTTTTTCCAGATTCTGGCTATTACAAATAAAGTTATTATGAACATAGTTGAGCAAGAATCCTTGTTGTATGGTGGAGCATCTTTCAAGTATATGCCCAGGAGTGGTATAGCTGGGTCTTGAGGTATAATTATTCCTAATTTTCTGAAAAATTGCCAGATTCATTTGCAAAGTGGTTGTACAAGTTTGTACTCTCACCAGCAATGGATGAGTGTTCCCCCTTCTCCACATCCTCGCCAGCATGTGCTGTCATCACTTGAGTTTCTGATTTTAGCTATTCTCAAGGGTGTAAGATGAAATCTTAGAGTTGTTTTTATCTACATTTCCATGATGGCAAAGGACATTGAGCATTTATTTAAGTGTTTCTCAGCCATTCAATATTCCTCTGTTGAGAATTCTCTGTTTAGCTCTGTACCCCAATTTTAATTGGATTATTTGGTTTGGTAGTATTTAACTTCTTGAGTTCTTTATACATTGTGGATATTAGCCATTTGTCAGATGTAGGGTTAGTGCAGTTTGTAGGTTGCCATTTTGTTCTGTTGACAGTGCTTTGCCTTACAGAAGCTTTACAGTTTCATGAGGTCCCATTTATTAATTGTTGATCTTAGAGCCTGAGCTGTTGGTATTCTGTTCAGGAAGTTGTCTTCTGTGCCAATGAGTTCAAGGCTCTTCCCCACTGTTTATTTTAACAGATTGCATGTGTCTGGTTTTATATTGAGGTCTTTAATCCACTTAGACTTTAGTTTTGTGCAGGTTGATAAATATGATTCTATTCACATATGGATCTATTTACATTTTTCTATGAGTGGACATCCAGTTAGACCAGCAACATGTGTTGAAGATATTATTTTTTCCCATTGTATGTTTTTGGCTTCTTTGTCAGAAATCAAGTGTCCATAGGTGTGTGGGTTTATTTCTGGTTCTTCGATTTAATTCCATTGACCCACCAGTCTGTTTCTATGCCAGTACCATGCAATTTTTTATTACTGTTGCTCTATAGACAGCTTTAGATCAGGGATGGAGATTCCTCTAGAAGATCTTTTATTGTACAGGATTGTTTTTGCTATTCTTGTTTTTTTTCTTTTTCCATATGAAGTTGAGAATTGTTCTTTCAAGGTCTGTAAAAAACTGTGTTGGCATTTTGATGGGAATTGCATTGAATCTGTAGACTGCTTTTGGGAAAATGGCCATTTTTACTATGTTAATCATAACTATCCATGAACATGGGAAATCTTTTCCTCTTCTGATATAGTCTTCACTTTCTTCAAAGACTTGAAGTTTTTTTTTCTGTACAAGTCTTTCACTTGCTTGTTTAGAGTTACTCCTAGATACTTTATATTACTTGTGGCCATTGTGAAGGGTGTTATTTCCCTAATTTCTTTCTCAGACCTTTTTTTTGTATTCAAGAGGGCTACTGATTTTTAAAGAAATAAATCTTGTATCTGGCCACTTTCTTGAAGGTGTTTATCAGCTGTAGGACTTCTCTGGTGGAATTTTGGGAGTCACTTAGGTCCACTATCATATCATCTGTGAGTAGCAATACTTTGCCTTTTGCCTTTCCAATACAGATCCTCTTTTGTTGTCTTACTGCTCTATCTAGAACTTCAAGTACTATATTGAAGAGGTATGGAGAGAGTGAGTAGCCTTGTCTAGTCCCTGATTTTAGTGTAATTTCTTTGACTTTCTCTCCATTTAATTTGATGTTGGCTTTTGGCTTGCTGTATATAGCCTTTATTATGTTTTGGTATATGCCTTGTGTCTCTGATCTCTCCAAGACTTTAAACATGAATGGGTGTTAAATTTTGTCAAATACTTTTTTCAGCATCTAGGGAGATGATCATGTGGTTTTTTTCAGTTTGTTTATATGATAGATTACATTAGTGAATTTCCATATGTTAAACCATCCCTGCATGCCTGGGATGAAGCCTACTTGGTGATGGTGAATGATATCTTTGATGTATTCTTGGATTCAGGTTGCAAGTATTTTATTGAGCATTTTTTGCGTCAATGTTCACAAGGGAAATTGGTCTGAATTTCTTTCTTTGTTGGGAGTTTGCGTGGTTTAGGTATCAAGGTGATTTCTGGCCACCCTTCTTAGCCTTTCATTACCAGCTCCTGTCTGCCTGACTTGATAACAGCACAGCAAGAGCTCAGTCCTGGACTTACATGTCTTCCCTGGAGTGATAGCATCCATGTGCTTAGTTCATAACTCCTTTTGTGCCGGTGCCTCTGAACTTCCACCTCCTGTGTGGGCCTCTCCATGTTCCAGCTACCTGACAGCTTCATTTCAGCATCCAAAGACACCGTGAATTGAACATATCTAGAGCCACGCTATCTACAAAACTGAGGCAGAAGAGTAGGGTAGAGAGTGAGATGTAGAAGGCCTTACAAAATTACCATTATGAGAGAAACAAGTTGGCAAAAGGAAACCTGGAAACCCCTGGCTGCACAGGCACAAGAGCAGAAGCGCTCCAGACTAGAAATGACCTCTGCCTCTTTACACCAACGTGTAACAGGTAGAACATGGGTCCCGCTCAAACTATGGCACCAGCCAAGGACAATACAGGCCGTAAACTTCAAACCCCTACCCAGATCTAGCCAATGGACAGGACATTCTCCACAGTCGAGTGGAGAGTGGGGACTGACTTTCACACGTACTCTGGTGGCCTCATATTTGACCACGTCCCCTGGATGGGGAGGCCTGGTGGCACTCAGAGGAAGGACAGCAGGCTACCAAGAAGAGACTTGGTACCCTATGAGCATATACAGGGGGAGGAAGTCCCCCTCAGTCACAATCATAGGGGAGGGGAGTAAGGGGAAAATGGGAGGGAGGGAGGAATGGGAGGATACAAGGGAGGGGACAACCATTGAGATGTAATATGAATAAATTAATAAAATAAAATTTAAAAAAAAGAAAAGAAAAGAAAAGAAAAAAAACCACACACATTATGAATATGATCCAACCCAAGCATGGTCCTTGACTGGTGCTTCAGTCTCCACAAGCCCCTTTAGGCCCTGTTTAGTTGGCTCTGTTGGTCTTCTTTTAGAGATTCTGTTACCTCTAGGTCCTTTTATCCTTCCCCCCACTTTTCCACAAAAATCCCTATGCATCGCCCAGTGTTTGGCCGTGAGTCTCAGCATCAGTTTAGAACAGCTGCTGGGTGGATCCTCTCAGAAGACAATTCTGCTAGGCCGCTTACATGGATGTAGCCAATGGGCAGCTGAGGCTTCATGTGAGTCCTCTACTAATGGGAGCTGGGGTTGTCTCTGACATGGATTCTGTTGTCTGCTTTTTGATTACTTCCCCCTGACAGAACTGCCTTGCCAAGCCACAAAGGAAGAAGGTTTGCTCAGTCCTGATGCTACTTGATGATCTGGGGTGAGTGAGTGGCTCCCCTTTTCTGAGAAATAGGGGAGGAGGATGAGGGAAAGGAGGAGGAGGGTGGGGTTGGGGGGAAGAGGAGGAAGCGGACAACAACCGGGATGTAAAGTGAATAAATAAATTAATTAATTAATAAAAAAAGAAAAGAAAAGAAATTGAAATGATCCAAGAGCCACATGGTAAGGTGACAGGGATGCTCCTGCCCTCTGTGCAGGGGGCCGCTGAGCTGCCGGAACTCTCCTGCTCCAGTTTCCATGCTTCCTTTCCCCTCCAAATGCACTATCCCTGCTTGGAAGTGCATCCTCTCTCAATAAATTCTCCACCTTGTTCCTCACCATCTATATGTCTGCATCCAGATCTTTATTCTGTGGTGCTAAAAACTAGATACCATTGTGTAAATTTCAGTGTCACCATCATTATCTGTTTTCTGGATGACACGCTGGCCTCTTACTGGTTTATTCCACACAGCGGGCAGAATAATAACCTTGAGATGAGACGTATACTGTCTCTTCTCTTCTGGAAAGTTTCCAGAGGCATCCCATCAAATCCTCGCCATGGTTTACAAGGCCCTGTGTCATCTGATCTACCCCTTACCCATCAAGTTACATTCTCCCAAAGCCTTCATTCTCCAACTATGTGCTTCCTTTTGATTCCTGGAGCACAGCAAGCTGTGTTCCACCTCTGCACTCGCTGCTTCCCTTTAACTAGTGATCTGTTCTCCCCTCATCTCAGCTTGGCTGGCTCCACGGCATCCTCAGGTTTCAGCCTAAGCATTACATCTCAAGACGCCTTGCGCTGACTAACCTACGTAAGGAGGCCTTGCCTCTCTCTTCTCTTTGTGTTTATCTTTGAACTTAGACTCTGGAATTGTTTTCTGCCTCTAGTCTGACTCCTTATCTTATTCTCCTGCCTGGGCTGTGAGCTTTGGAAGGGCACTGGTGCCCAGCTTGGCTCTGCTTTGCTGGGCGGGAATGGTAGGGAAGATGCTGACTGCCTTCCACGGAACAGATCTTGGCGAATGTACATACTTCCATTTGGAAAGCTAATAACCGTGCTCGGGCATATCACCAGAGCCAGGAAGGCAGGAGAGAGGTGGAAGAAGAAAAAGAAAGTTTAGACTTGAGGAATCACAAATATGGGTGACAGACAGACAGTGCCTGGCTCAGGACTCTGTTTCAGTCTAGCCTGACCTGCCTATCACATAGCAAACACTCAGGAAGTGATAGCCGTCATCACTATTGGAGTAGATATTATAATTGACTTCAGTTATTTTCCTCTCCTTTCCTGGCATGCTAATTAAGCATCCTTCTCATTGCCATGTGACTCAGCGTCTTCCTGATGAAGAAGTAAACATCATATCCTCAGTCCAACAATGTCAGGACTGTCCATGAGACATACCATGAGACATAATAGAAAGGGAGAGGATATGATGTGTACTTGGTCCAAACAGAAGTTTTAAGGGTATCCGATACATTTCTACCACGAGAATGCCATGTCTGAGAGTGGAGATGCTCCATCATCAGCCTGCATCCTAAAATGAGAAGGGACACAGAGAAGAGCTGGCATGTAGCTGCTGACATGAAACATCAGAAAAAAAAGTCGGTGCTCGTAATTATACACCACAGAGATTTGGTGATTGTTTGTTATGACAGCAATGCTAACTAACAATATCATCATCTCATAGGAAGAGAGAGCAAGGAAAGACTTTTGTTAGTATTACCTAGTTAGGAAGATTTTTTAGGAGTATTCCTAATTTGATCCCAATGATGATATAAATAAGATAATAGAGATCTGAGTGGGTGATATTCCAGGTAGAAGATAAAGACACAGAAAAGCTCATGCATTCAAGAGAAAGTGTTGCTTGGTGGAGGGATGGAAGGTAAGTTTAGAGGTAACAGAAGTTAAGAGGAAAACGATCCTAAATACAGCTGGAGAGCTACTTAGGGCGGGTCACGGAGGGCCGTTCGAAGCAGCATAAAAAACATTCCACTTCATCCAAGTAACAGTGTGACACCATCTTAGGATCTGTTTTTGTCTTTTAAAAGCCTCGCTCTGGCTGGCTATGGAGACCAGGTCAGAGGGGGCAAGAAGCCCCTGGAGAAGGCAGGCAGGAGTGCAGGTAAAGATGGAAAAGGGAGACGTGTAGGAGGTGTTGGGGAAGTCTCGACAGCCCCTTTCCTGAGGCTGGAGGACAAGAAGTCCACACTAAAAGCTGATATGAGACTCAGGTGGGTGTGTGGATGGCGAGCGCTGGAGGGGAGCAGCTTTGGGGTCACAGAAAAGAGTGTGTTTGGGGCCTTTGGAGCTGCAGGCACCTGAAAACACTGTGACATCTCTTCTGACAGTGTACCCAGCTAATGTCCCCAGCTTCCCTTGCAGCTAAGGGAAACCACTAGAGTCTTACATCCATTAACGGAGTCAAGATTTTTTAGAGTTGAGGAAAAATTTTATTATCGTTGTAGGAACCACCACGACGTCTTCTTTCCCTTCCTGTTTCCTGCAATGAAAGCTAGTGAACTAAAGCAACAAGTAAAAAAAGTCAACAGGGTTTCAGCAACCTTGAGCCTGATGTCTTGGACTTGCTCAAACTGAGCTGGAGATATAAACTTCAAGCCTACAGGTGGTCTATAAGTTTAGAAGAGCAGGCAGTGTGTTTGGAAGGAAAGTTGAATGAAAATCTCCAAGAGAAAAGGACAGAACCCTGATGATTATCACCATAGCATGATATGAATAACCTAACAATATGTGGTTTTTTTTTTTTTTTACCTTTTACAGAATAAAGTATTATAAAAATAAGGCCTGGGTTGGAAAGATGGATGGTAGAGTGAGTTCCTACCCTGCAAGTATGAAGACCTGAGTTTGGCTGTTCAGCATCCATGTTAAATACTGGCTAACACCAGAGTTGGGGGAGCTGGTGGGGGTGAAGACAGGTGAGGCCCAGGAGCTTACTTGCCAGCCAGCCTCACCTTATAGCTTGGCTCTGT
Source organism: Acomys minous (assembly GCF_964271855.1). NCBI lineage: Eukaryota > Metazoa > Chordata > Mammalia > Rodentia > Muridae > Acomys > Acomys minous. The sequence continues at coordinate 105,229,200 of NC_140489.1, read as the reverse complement.
TCCCATGAGGCACCCTGTTTATTTAAATAAGGTAGGTTGAGGAGGCCATTGACCTCTGACACCCCACATGCACACACATGCATGGATGTGTAGACATAAGCACAACATACACATACACACATGCATGCACATGCACATGCACCTACATGCATTAAAGGGCTTTCAAGAGCCATCTCAGATCTTAATCTTCTTAGATTACCTTGTATTCTTTTAAAAATACATTTCATTTCTATTTTACGTATATTGGTGTATGCAGTGCCAGAGATCTGGAGTTACTGATGATTGTGAGCTGCCATGTGGGTGCTGGGAATCAAACTCAGGTCCTCTGGAAGAGTAGCCAGTGCTCTTAACCACTGAACCATCTCTCCAGTCCTGTGGTTTGTATACGTCACCAACACATCACTTGGTTCCATATTTTATGATGACAGTAACAGGTGTCAGGTTGTGGTTTTTGTTCAAATGGTATACTATCTGTATTGTTCTGTGTTTTCTTCGAAAAAGGTTTCCTTAGGCTATCCATGGTATCACACAGACTAGATCACTTCTTTGAGCTGCTTCATGGTCCTTCAGTGTGATGTGTATCTGTCCATCCCCTTCCATGGGATGCCCCAGCGATCCAGTTCTTCCAACTAGGCCATGCCTCCTAAAGCTTCTTTTATCTCCCAGTAACACCAGCAGTGGGGGGACCAAGCTTTCATAAACGCAAGTCTTGGGGAGACAACTAAGATATTTCAGATCCATTATCTGCCCCCTTTCAGTCTGCCCATGGCTGTCCTATTTGGACTATGAAAAGTGCATTGAGATGCTCTCTAGCCCTCGGCCTTGCCACTGAGAGATCTGTGGTGGAAGATGCCGTAGTAGCTGAGGGCATGAGGCTGGGTGTGTTGAGATAGTCACTTTTGTGACTTGGCCTGCGGAGTCACTTTGGGATGGCCGTGTTTCTCTATGAAGGGACATGTCTTTTCATGGTAGCCATTTTTTAAAAAGTTTTTGTTTTTTTGTTTTTTTGAGACAGGGTTTCTCTGTGTAGCCTTGGCTGTCCTGGACTCACTTTGTAGACCAGGCTGGCCTCGAACTCACAGGAGGCCTCTGCCTCCCATAATGCTGGGATTACAGGTGCCACTGCTCTCGGCTCACGGTAGCCATCTTTACCAACTCCTTTTCTGGATTCTGGTAACTGCTCTCTCCTCCTTGTCTCATTTCTACCCTCCCTTCCCCTCTACTCCCCTTCCCTCCCCTCCCCTCCCCTCCTCTACTCTCCCCTTCATCCCATTGTTGCTTACTCTGGGGCATGGCACGATTCCTTATGATGTCCCTAGACTTCCCCATAGGGCATGTGAAGACACCTTGTACTAAACCTCTTTGAACCATCCTCATCCCAGCCCGCTGTTACTTTCCCACTGGGATTCCAGCAGACAGCACATTGAGATTTTGATTGAATTGTATAGAATAGATCGTTTGGTGGGGGGCGGGGGGGGGGAGAGATGAACACAGCATTGAATATATCTCCTTCTGGTTTATTCATGACTAAAAAAAAAGTCTTTTAGGCAGTGCATGCGATACACACCTGTAGTTCTAGCGGAGGCAAAAGGGCTGCTGTGGTTATGAGGCAAGGCTGGGCTGCATAGCCAGTCTTCATCTCAAAAGCAAAACAAAGACAGACGGAATGCACAGAGAAGTTCAATGAGTGGTTTTTTTTTTTTTAAATCATTTTTAAAATCACTTTTGTTAGATTTAGTTATGGATTTTGTTTCTTTTAATGTAGAGGACATCTCTGCTATGCTGTTAGCAGGTAACGCTAGCTTGTGGGAAAGCCATTGACTTGGGGAGACGCGATGGTCTTGCCTCTGAGCACTTGGCAGAGCACTAGCCATTTCCAGCTCATGTCCTCCAGGTTTGCGGCAGTTTCATGCCCCCTCCAATAGTTCCTATAACTTTCATTTCATTGTCTTGTTTATATGCCTGTTTTAGGGTTCAATTCACAGGCTATGCTGGAGAATACTGTTAAACATGGATTATTCCCCTCCCGCCCCCCGATACTGATAGTTGTCTGCACAAAATTAAAAAAAAAACTTCAGCTTCTTATACCCAATTTATTAAAAGTTTTAAGGATAATAAATAGCTGCTGGAATTTTATCAAATGCCTTTTCAGCAATTTCGGGGCACAATCATATGTTTTAATTTTAATTCCTATTGAGGTTTTACACACACATTTGTTAAAAAGAAAAATGGTCTATACAGCTTTTAATAAAAAATGGTCTACCCTAACTCTCTACTCTCACAATCCTTACTCTTCTGATTCAACCATTTTCGGTTGTTTATTTATTTTTTTAGATTTACTTTATGTGTCAAAGTACTTTGCCTACATGCATGTCTGTGCAGCACATGTGTGCCTGGTGCCCTCAAGTGTCAGAAGAGGACATTTGGTATCCTAGAAACAGGGTTGTGGATGAGCCACAGTGTGGGCGCTAGTGAATAAACCTGGGTCCTCTGTAAGAGCAACAAATGCTCTTAACCCCTGAGCCATCTATCCAGCCCTCATTTTAAATTTTCCTTTTGATTATCTGCCTTGAACATTTTAATTTCATATGTAATACTCTTGCTTTTAGTTTTGAAAGGTTTCTTCTACCTATTAGAGGCTAATACACTTTATTTTGATTTTTCTAAGTTCTTCTCCCATTGTGACATAATACACAAGGAAAAGATTTCCCTAATGAAGTTTAAAATTAATTAGTATTTGTAGTATCTATCTGCATAGAGCCAAAAGAGCGTGGCTTTATTTGTCTTTGCATTATCTGAACCCCATGTTGCTATTGATTCAAATTTCATGTTCAGATTTTTATTAAAGCCTTTCTTTATGTTTTTAAAATTCAATACTTATTTAAGCCTAATGATAAGCTTTTTTGATTTGTTTCTTTGATCTTTCTTCTTTTTAAAACATTATTTAAAGTTTTTATCAAATATTAAGTATACATTTCATAATACTTATAAAATATGTATAAAGTACAAAATGAAAATTCAGTGGCTGCATAAGTACCCCAAATCCAGCACAGGCAAAGGAACATTGCATTACTTTGGAATCTCCTTCAGGACATCCTCCTGTTCTTTTTCTTTTCTTCTTTCTTTCTTCACTTTACATTCCAATCATAGGCTCCTCCCACCTTCCCTCCCAGCTCTAGTCCCAGCCAGCCTCCCTCCCTCCCTTTTTCCCTTGACCCCCTTCTTCTACCCCTCAGAAAAGGGGAGCCCCACTCCCAACCCACCCCAGTACATCACGTCGCATTAGGACTGAGTGTGTCTTCTTCCACAGTGGCCTGGTAAGGCTGCTCTGCCAGAGGGAAGCGATCAAAAAACAGGCAACAAAGTCCATTTGAGAGACAGTCCCTGCTCTCCTTATTAGGGGACCCACATGAAGCCTGAGCTGCCTGTCGGATGCATCTGTGTAGGGAGCCTAGGCCTAGTCCACGCATGGTCCTTGGTTGGTGCTTTGGTGTCTGCAAACCCCCTGGGCTCAGTTAGTTGGCTCTGTTGGTCTTCCTGTGGAGCTCCTGTCCTCCCCAGGCCCTTCTATCCTTTCTCCAAGTCTTCCACAAGGCTCCCTGTGCTCTGCCTTATGTTTAGCTGCTGAGTGTCAGCATCTGCTTCGTCTGCTGCTGTCTCAGAGGACAGCTATGCTAGGCTCCTGTCTGCAAACATAGCAGAGTCTTTTTATTTTCTAGTGCACTTTTTTTAATTAGCACGTTTGCTATTCCCTTCTCAGCTGAACTGTCTTATTTAAGTAAGTGGTAAGTTATTGTTACTTTTTATTTTATTTTTTAAAAACTGATTCATCATATTGGTGCATATACACAGGACAGAGCATGCCTATAACTCAGTACCTGTGTTCAGTACGCAGTGATCAAAGCAGGATGCTTAACATTTACAAATGGAGCATTTACCATTTTTGTGTGTAGAGAACTTTCAGAGTCCTCTCCTAGTTGCCTTGAAATACATAATAAATTGTTGTAGAATGTAGTGAACTCACTGCACTATAGGAACTTACAACTAATTATCTTTATGCTTTTTACTCACTCAAGCTTTTATCCACATTTTATGTTATCATTTTCTTCTTTTCTTTTATTGATTTATCATATATAGTTTATGAGACAGGGTCTTGATGTGTACCCCTGTCTGGCCTCAAACTCTTAGAGATCTACATTCCTCTGAGTCCTCAGATCTGGGATTAAAAGTGTGTACTGCAACAGTGGGATCAATTATATATTTATATATAATCTACAAATTACATGTTTCCTAGGTTTCATTTTAGTATTTAGGTAAGGAAAGTTATCTTTTAATATATGTTTTCATATTTAAACCTTCTTCAGTTTTATAAGTTTTACAATTTTGGTAAACGAATTTCATAGGATATAGTCTTTTACAATGAACTCTGCTTGTTTAGCGTATGGTTCGCAGCTTATCAGTATTTTTATGTGTAGTCACCTCATGCATTTACACTGCTGCTTATATTGTATTCCGTGAACCAGCACTCAGGAAGCAGGCTAAATTAGGGATTTAAGAGTACAGACCCTATAGCTAGCTCTCAAGTCTTGGTGTCTGCTGTTTGTTTATTGTTATGATTCATTTTTATTTCATGTGTTTTGGTGTTTTCCCTGCATATATGAGCATTACCCCTCCAGAGGACGGCTGTGGATCTCCTGGAACTGGACTGAGGAGCAGCTGTGAGCAGCTGTGTGGGTGCCGGGAACCAAACCTGAGTTCTCCGCAAGAGCAGCAAGTGCTCTTAACTGCTGAGCTGTACCCATGCTCTCCACTGTTTGTTAACTCTGTGGCAGTGGACGGAGTTTTTAGCCTCTTTCTCTTGCATTGTTCTCATCTGTAACATGCACATAATACTGTTCACCTCTCTGGAGTGTGGGGACTGATTTAAGAATGTAATAGTAGTTAGAACAATTCCCTGTACTGTTGTTCACCCTTATCCATGGCTTTATTTTCTGTGGCCTCTTTTATTCACAGTCAACCAACCACAGTCTGAAAATATTACATGCAAAATTCTAGAACAGAACTCATACAGTGTTTCAGAGCATATTGTAAAGAAAGAACTTTGAACATTGGATTTATCGCTTAAGAAAGATCTCAAAATACTCTTTTTTTCAAATATGGTACTTAGGAGTCAGTGATAATCATTCTGACAGAACATTTAGAATTTTAGCATATCAACTATTTTCTTTCTCCACCCCCCCCCCCGCCACCTTGTTTATTCATTTAATATCTTTACAGCCTGATCCCATCTCCATCCCTCATGCTCTCTCTCCCCTCCCTCCTCCTTTTTCTCAGAGAAGGGGAAGCTCAAGGGGTGTCAATCCACTCAGGCACCTCACATTGGCAGCAGGGGCCAGACAAGGCAGCCCAGCTAGGGGAACGGGATCCAGCAGCAGGCCACAGGGTCTGGGACAGCCCCTGGTCCAATTGTTAGAGGACCAAATGTTGACCACACTGCACATCTGCCACACATGTGCAGGTTAAGTCCATGCATGCGCTTCGGTTGGCGGTTCAGTCTCTTTGAACCCTCGTGGTCTCAGATTAGTCGACTCTGTATGTTTTCTTGTGGTGTAGGTGACCCCTCCAGCTCCCTTTATCCCCTCCTCCCACTGTTCCACAGAACTCCTGAGCTTGGCCTATTGTTCGGCTGTGGGTCTCGGCATTAGTCTCCATCAGCTGCTGAGTGATGCCTCTCAGAAGACAGTTATGCTAGGTTCCTGTCTGTAATCATATCATTAGGGTATTATTAGTAGTGGCAGGGGTTGTCTGTCTCCCTTGGGATGGGTCTCAAGCTGGACAGTCACTGCTTGCCATTCCCCCAATCTCTGCTCCATCTTTACCCCTACACTTCTTGTAGGCAAGACAAATTTTGGGGTTTTTTAATGGGTGGTATCTCCCTTCCTCCACCAGAAGTCCCACCTGGCCTCAAAAAGTGGTCACTTCAGGCTTCTTAGACTCACTTAAAGTTTCAGCTCATTCACCCCCATAGACTCCTAGGAGCCTCCCCTCTCCTGGAGATGCCCCTCCACCAATTTCTATTCTTTTTCCCGGTTCTCCCCGCCACCCTTCCACCCCTGCACCCCAAACACCTGATCTCTAACCCCATTACTCTCCCCCTTCCCATCTACTTCGATCCCTCCATCTACTTCTGTTTTATTTCCTGTTCTGAGTGATACTCAGCACCATCACTTGGGCCTTCCCTGGCATCTTTGGGTCTGTGGATTTAGCATGCTTATACCACACTTTATGGCTAACATCCACTTCTAAGTGAGTACATACCATATGTGTCTTTCTGGGTCTGGGTTACCTCACTCAGGATGATCTTTTCTAGTTCCACCCATTTGCCTCTAATTGCATGGTTTTTTTTCTTGTTTTCTTTTTCTTTCTTTCTTTCTTTTCTTTTCTTTTTTTGACTTTTTAAATCTGAACAGTATTCCACTGTGTAAATGTACCACAGTTTCTTTATCCATTCTTCAGTTGAGGGACATCAGTGTTGTTTCCAGTTTCTGGCTATTACAAATAAAGCTGCTGTGAACAAAGCTGAGCAAGAGTCCTTGTGTGGTAGAGCATTTTTTGGTTATATGCCAAGGAATGATATAGCTGGGTCCTGAGGTAGAGCTACTGCCAATTTTCTGAGAAATCACCAGATTGATTTCAAAAATGGTTGTATCAGTTTGCACTCCCACAAGCAATGGAGGGGTGTTCTTCTTGCTCCACATCCTCACCAGCATGTGCTGTCACACGAATTTCTGATCTTAGCCATTCTAACAGGTATAAGATGGAATCTCAGAGTCGTTTTGATTTGCGTTTCCCTGATGACTAAAGATGTTGAGCATTTCTTTAATTGCCTCTCTGCCATTAGAGATTCCTCTGTTGAGAATTCTTTATATATTTATGAGTTCTTTATATATTTATGACATTATCCCTCTGTCAACTTTTTTTTCCATTCTGTAGGCTGCTGTTTTATCCTATTGACGGTGCCCTTTGCCTTGCAGAAGCTTTTCAGTTTCAAGAGGTCCCATTTATTAATTGTTGATCTTAGAGTCTGAATTATTGGCATTCTGTTCAGGAAGTTGTCTCCTGTGCCGGTGAGTTCAAGGCTCTTCCCCACTCTCTCTTCTATTAGATTTAGCGTATCTGGTTTTGTGTTGAGGTCTTTGATCCACTTGGACTTGAGTTTTATGCAGGGTAATAAATGTGGATCTATTTGTGTTCTTCTACATGTAGACATCCAGTTAGAGCAGCATCATTTTTTTGAAGATGATTTCTCTTTTCTATTGTATGGTTTTGGCTCCTTTTTCAAAAATCAGATGTCCATAGGCATGTGGGTTTATTTCTGGGTCTTCAATTCAATTCCACTGATCAGCTTGTCTGTCTCTATGCCAGAGCCAAGCGCTTTTTATTACTATTACTCTGCAGTACAGCTTGAAATCAGGGATAGTGATGCCTCCAGAAGTTCTTTTACAGTACAGAATAATTTTAACTATCCTGGATTTTTAATTTTTCCATATGAAGTTGAGAGTTGCTCTTTCAAAGTCTGCAAAGAATTGTGTTGGAATTTTGATGGGAATTGCATTGAATCTGTAGATTGCTTTTAGTAACATGGCCACTTTTACTATGTTAATCCTACCAATCCAGGAGCATGGGAGATCTTTTCATCTTCTGGTCTCTTCTTCAATTGTTTTCTTCAAAGACTTGAAGTTCTTGTCACACAGTTCTTTCGTAGAGTTATACTAAGATTTTTTTAAAAATAATTTTTGGCTGTTACAAAGGGTGTTGTTTCATTAATTTCTTTCTCAGCCCATTTATTATTTGTTTAAAGGAGAGCTACTGATTTCTTGTTTTAGTTAATTTTGTAAGCTACTCTGCTGTAGGTGTTTATCAGCTGTAGGTGGTCCTTGTAGAATTTGGGGGCTCACTTATGTATAGTATTATATCATCTCTAAATAGCAATACTTGGACTGCTTCCTTTCCAATTTGTATCCCCTTGATGTTCTTTAGTAATTTTATTGCTCTAGCTAGAATTCCAAGAACTATATTGAATATATATGGAGAGAGTGGGCAGCCTTGTCTTGTCCCTAATTTTAGTGGAATTACTTTAAGCTTCTCTCCATTTAATTTGATGTTGGCTGTTGGCTTCCTGTATATCACCTTTATTATATTTAGGTATTTGCCTTGTATCCCTGATCTCCCCAAGACTTTTAATGTAAAGGGGTGTTAGACTTTGTCAAAGGATTTTTCAGCATCTAATGAGATGATCATGTGTGTGTGTGTGTGTGTGTGTGTGTGTGTGTGTGTGTGTGTGTGTGTGTGTGTTTAATTTCAGTTTGTTTATATGGTGGATTATATTGATGGATTTCTGTATTTTGTACCATCCCTGGGATGAAGCCCATTTGATCTTGGTGGATGATGTTTTTTTATGTGTGCTTGGGTTCAGTTTGTGTGTGTTTTATTGAGTATGTTGCATCAATGTTCATAAGGAAAATTGGTCTGAAATTCTCTTTCTTTCTTGGATCTTTATGTGGTTGAGGTATTAGAGTGACTATGGCCTTATAGAATGAATTTAGCAATATTATGTTTCTATTTTGTGACACAATTTGAGAAGCATTGGTTTTAACACTCTTCTTTGAAAGTCTGGTGAAATTCTGGTCTGAAACCATCTGGCCCTGGGCTTTTTTTGCTTGGGAGACTTTTAATAACTGCTTATATTTCCTGTGAGGTTTTAAGTCCATTTAGAGTGTTTATCTGATCTTGATCTAATGTTGGTAAGTGGTATGTATCTAGAAATTCTTCCATTTTGTTTAGATTTTCCAATTTTGTGGAGTACAGGTTTTTAAGTAAGACTTAATGATTATTTGGATTTCTTTAGTGTCTGTTGTTATGTCCTCCTTTTTATTTCTGATTTTGTTCATTTGAATATGGTCTCTCTGTCTTTTGGTTAGTTTGGCTAAAGGTTTGTCTATCTTGTTGATTTTCTCAAAGAGCAAGTTCTTGGCTTTGTTGATTCTTTGTGTTGTTCTCTTTGTTTCTAATTTATTGACATCAGCCCTGAGTTTGATTATTTCCTGCCATATACTCCTCTTGGGTGTGCTTGCTTCTTTTTCTTCTAGAGCCTTCAGGTGTGCTTTTAAATTGTTAATATGAAATCTCTCCAATTTTTTTATGAAGGCACTTAGTGCTATAAACATTCCTCTTAGCTCAGTTTTCATTGTGTCACATAAGTTTGGATATGTTGTGCCTTCATTTTCATTGAATTCTAGGAAGTCTTTAATTGCTTTCTTTATTTCCTCCCTGACCCAGTGGTCATTGACTAGAGAGCTGTTCTGTATCCATGAGTTTGTAGTCTCTCTCTGTCTCTGTCTGTCTGTCTGTCTGTCTGTCTGTCTGTCTGTCTGTCTGTCTCTCTCTCTCTCTCTCTCTCTCTCTCTCTCTCTGTGTTCATTTTACATTTTAGTCATTGCCCCACCCCTCCTCATCTTCCAAACCTCCTCCCCACTCTCCCCCCTATTCCTCATAAAAAGGGGAGCCTTCTTTCCCATCCACCCCAGCACCTCAATTTGCATCAGGAATGAGCATGTCCTCTTCTCCTGTGGCCTAACAAGGCAGACCTGCCAGGGGTAAGTGATAAAAAATTTGGCAACAGTCTATGTTAGAGACAGGCCCAACTCCTCTTACTAGAGGATCCACATGAATCTTGAGTTGCCCATAGGTTGCACCTTTGTAGGGGGCCTAGGTCCAGTCCATGTATGGTCCTTGGTTGGTGCTTCAGTCTCAGCAAGCCCCTCTGTGCCCTGGTTAGTTGGCTCTGTTGGTCTTGTGAAGCTCCTGTTGCCTCCAGGTCCTTTTCTCCTTCCCCCTACTTTTCCACAAGATGCCCTACAAGTCACCCAAAGTTTGGCTGTAAGTCTCAGCATCTGTTTCAAAGGGCTGGTGGGTGAAGCCTCTTAGAAGACAGCTCTGCTAGGCTCCTGTTTCTATTGGTTTTGAAGTCCAGCTTTAATCTATGGTAGTCTGATAATGTACAGGTATTATTTCAATTTTCTTATATCTGATGAGGCTTGCTTTGTGACCAACTATGTGGTCAATTTTGGAGAAGGTTCGTGAGGTGTGGAGAAGAAGGTATATTCTTTTGTGTTTGGGTATAATGTTCTGTAGATATCTGTTATGTCCATTTGATTCATCACGTAGGTTTATTTCTTTATTTCTCTGTTTAGTTTCTGTTTCGATAATTTGTCCATTGGTGAAAGGGGGGTGTTGAAGTCTCCTACTATTAATGTGTGGGGTTTGGTGTGTAATTTAAGCTTTAATGATTTCTTTTTTAAGAAATGTAGGTACCCTTGCGTTTGGAGCATTGATGTTCCGAACTGAGATATCATCTTGGTGGATTTTCCCTTTGATGAGTATGAAATGTCCTTCCCAATCTCTTTTGATTAATTTTGCTTGAAAATATTTTATTACCTATTAGAATGGCTGCCCCAGCTTGTTTCTTGGGACTATCTGTTTGGGAAACCTTTTTTTCCAGCCCTTTACTCTGAGGTAATGCCTATATTTGTTGCTGAGGTGTGCTTCTTGTATGTAGCAGAATGTTGGATCCTGATTTTGCATCCATTCTGTTGGCCTGTATCTATTTATTCAGGAATTGAGTTGATTGATGGTGAGAGATATTAATGACCAATGATTGTTAATACCTATTATTTTGATGGTAGTGGTGCTGCTGTGTGCATATGCGCATGCATGTGTGTGTATATGTGTGTGTGTGTGTCTATGTGTGTGTGTGTTTGTGCATGCATGTTTCCCTTCTTTTGTTTTTGCTGATGTGGGATTATTTAGTTTCTGTCTTTTCTTGGGTGTAGTTTTTTCCCTTGGGTTGGAATTTTCCATCTAGTATTTCTGTAAGGCTGGATTTGTGGATAGATGTTGTATAAATTTGGTTTTGTCTTGGAATATCTTGTTTTCTCAATCTGTGGTGATTGAGAGTTTTTCTGCATATAGTAGTCTAGGTTGGCATCTGTGATCTTTTAGAGGATGAAATACATCTTTGCCAGTCCTTCTAGCTTTTAGATTCTCTTTTGAGAAGTCAGGTGTAATTGTGATAGATCTGCCTTTGTAAGTTACTTGACGTTTTCCCCTTGAAGCTTTTAATATTCATTCTTTGTTCTGTGGACTTAGTGTTTAATTATTATGTGGCAGAAGGATTTTTTTTCTGGTCCAATCTATTTGGTGTTTTGTATGCTTCTTGTATGTTTATAGGCATCACTTTCTTTATGTTGGGGAATTTTTCTTCTATAATTTTGTTAAAAATATTTTCTGGTCCTTGGAGCTGTGACTCTTCACTTTCTCCTATTCCTATTATTCTTAGGTTAGGTCTTTTCATAATATCCCAGATTTCCTGGATGTTTTTTGTCAGGAAGATTTTAGATTTAACATTTTCTTTGTCTGTTGTATCAATTTCTTCTATTGTATTTTCTTTGCCAGAGATTCTCTCTCCCATCTCTTGAATTCTGTTGGTGATGCTTGCATCTGTTGTTCCTGTTCTCTTCTCTAGGTTTTCCATCTCCCGGATTCCCTCAATTTGTGTTTCCCTTATTGCTTCTACTTCCATTTTCAGGTCTTTGACAGTTGTATTCATTTCCTCCACCTGTTTAATGTGTTTTCTTGTATTTTTTAAATTGATTTATTCATTTCCTTATTAAAGGTCTCAACCTGTTTGATAGTATTTTCCTATATTTCTTTAAGCTATTTCTTCATCTCCTCTTTAAAGGCTTCTATCATCTCTATAAGGTTGGATTTAAGGTCGTCTTCTTGTGCTTCAGCAGTGTTGGGATATCCAGGGCTTGCTGTAGAAGAACAGCTGGGCTCTGGTGGTACCACATTGCCCTGGCTCTTGTTGATTGTGTTATTATGCTGGCCTTTAGCCATCTGGCTGCTCTTGGTGTTGGCCAAATGTTCCTGATGCAGGACTCCTCAGTGAGTCCCGCAAAGCCTTGGGCCTGACAATGGAGTTCAGGGAAGAGCCTGCTGCTCACCTCTGGTAGCTGTGCCTCTGATGGACCTGAATGTTCCTGGGGTCCTGCAGACATCTGCTCTCCTGACTATGCCCCAGGTGGATCAGGAAGGTATGGAACAGGTAGCAGGGGCTCTGTGCTGACTTGCTACACCGCTCACCCTCCCCCAGGCCTCCTCAGGATGCACCTCACCTCTGCTGCCTCCACTGGCTGTGCCTATCAGATTATTTTAAAAGCATTCTTACATTACACCTGTACATAGCTGGAAGGTCAGGAATTTAAACTCATCCTTTGGCTACAAAGCAAGTTTAAGGTTAATCTGGGCTATATGAGACATTGCCTCAGTAACATCAAATAAGCATTCCATGGTTTTAAAGTTTGGCTAATAAGCACAAAATATAATAGGCTTTTGCCTGACTGACTTTCTGCTTACTCTTTGTATACTTAATTATAGTGATTTATTGTAGATATATAATTTCAGAGTTATTTTATTTAACATCTGACATGGGAAAATTATTCTTCATTATTAATTCATGTTCACATAATAAAAAGGATTAAACTTTTTTTTCTGAGAGAGAGGGTGTCTTAGTTAGGGTTTCTATTGTTGTGAAGATTAACCATGACCATGGCAACTCTTGTGTAGGAAAACATTTAATTGGGGCTGACTTACAATTCAGAGGTTTAGACCATTATCATCAGAGCAGGAAGCATGGTGACACACAGGCAAATATAGTGCTGGGGAGGCAGCTGGAAGTTCTCCATATGGAGCAGTAGGTAGCAGGAAGAGACAGTGAGCCACTAGCCTGACTTGAGGTTCTGAAACCTATAAGCCCACCCTCCAATGACATACTTCTAACAAAGACACACCCACTACAACAAGGCCACACCTCCAATTATTCCACTCCCTATGAGCCTATGGGGCCCATTTCAGACCACCACACAGGGTTTTACTATGTAGCTGTGGTCAGCCTGAAACTACGTATATCAGGCTGGACTTAAACTCACAGAGATCCACCGGCCTCAACCTCTCAAGTGTTGAGATCAAAGGCATGTGTCACTGTACCTGGCTTTTTGAAGGATTTTTCTCCATTTTTATGTGTTCAGGTGTTTTGTTTGCATATATGTCTGTGCAGCATTCACATACAGTGCCCACCGAGGCAAGAAGCGAACATCCGATCCCCTTGCACTGTGATGTAGACGGTACAGTAGACAGTGTTCCTAACCACAGAGCCATGTTGTCTGTAGCACCTAAACATTTACTTACTTATTTATTTATTTATTTAGTCTGTTTTTGGGTGATAGGAGTAGCAAGCATGATATGGCACATGTGTGATGGTCAGAAGACTCAGCAGAAGTTGATTCTTTTCGTCCACCACGTGGGTCACAAAGATTGAACTTAAGTCATCAGGTTGGCTGGTGGGTGCTTTTACCCACTGAACCATCTTAATAGCCCAAGAAGATTAAATTTTATTATAGGCATTGCTCTGCAGAGCATAGGGTGGCTCACGGCTTGCTCCGCAGAGAGTTTGTCTCTTAGGTGTGGACACTTAGGACCTGGGTCCTTATGGAAAGCCCCTAGGCTATTGAAAGAGTTCCTTCCTGGAGACTATGGGACTTCAGGCACCCTCCTTTCACTTTCTGGCCACAGGCTAAGAAGTTTTTGCTCTTCTGTGCATCCCTAATGTGGTGAGCTGCCTCACCACCCAAAGCAGCAAGGACCACTAATCACAGACAAGATGTCTAAATCTGTGATGTAATTGTTTTCTCTTTATGAACTATCTCAAGTATGGATATGCATATAGAGGAAAATAATAGGTTAGTAGGGTTTGGTATTACTTGCAGATTTTGGCATCAACTGAAAGTCCTAGAACATATGTGCCACAGATAAAGAAGATTACTGTGTGTCTTATAAACATTGTATAAATAGAGGTATTACCATTTGCATAACTAAGCCAGGTATTTATCCATTTAGCAGCCAATGAATACTTTTTACTCTCTCAGTGCTCCTCTGAATGTCCTTACATATGTCCCATGGTCCACACGCATGTTTAAACATAATAGTTTAACCATGGAATCATAGAGGGGAATATTCTCAACTGTGTCATGTCACGTTGTCTTCTCTGTCTTTTTAAACTGTGAGTCCCAACCTTGTCCAACTGAATGTGGGAGTCAGAAATAACTTGGCATAAGCAAAGGTTCTGAACATAGACCGGCTAAAGATTAATTTCCAGTCAGGTGTGTGATGACTCTGAAGCATCTCTGGAAGTGCATGTCTGTGTGGTATCACATTGCTTCACAACAGCCTTGTATGTGACAGAACAGACATGTAAACTCTGCATTGTGCATGACATTGTATCATATGGTGTTGACAAATGCTGCCAACACCTTAGTCCAGATGTTTTGTTTTCTCTTGTTTGTTTTGAGACAGGGTCTCACTATGTAGCTCTAGCTAGCCCAGAGATCACAGAGATCTACCTGTGTCTGCCTCTCAAGTACCAGGACTGAAGATGTACTTCTCCATGGCTGTCTGCCTCATTCAAGACTATCATATGCTATGGATTCCAGCGTTTTCAGTATTCAAGAAAGTTTTTGCTTTTACATGAACATAATAGTTTAACAGTGGAAAACAAAGACCTTTTAGTATTTTTACTCAGCATGCAGTTATCAAATTAGTATAACTTTGGGTTGTATTATGTTAGAATATTTGAGTTTAAAAATTACTTTTTGAATTGCTGGCCTGAGTCTCACACACACACACAAAATGTTAAATGAGTCTTGGCTTGGTATTAGGATAGAATTTCCAGCAATTTCTGGAATGGCCCTAAACACACCTGTCATGCTGCACCATCCATTTGTGTGGAGCAGCACTCTCAGCTTTGATGATTATAAAATGAAAATATCGAACAAGTCAGAAAAAAACATCAGAGATGTTCTGTGTCCAACAGTATCAAATATTGAGCCAAGACTTAGTAATCCATTTTTAAAAGATTTAACAAAAAAATATAATCACTTCCCCCACTCTCTCTCCTCCCTCCTGCCACTCGCACGTCCCTTCTTTAACCATTGTTATTACATGTACATATAAACAATAAATGTATAAACGCAACCTGCTGAACCTGCTCAGCAGTGGCTGTGTGCGTGTTTCTAGAGCTGGCCACTCGGCCCTAGAGAACCAATCATCTGCCTGGTTCATCCCTGGGCAGAGCAATTCTCTCCTCAGCTAGGCATGGGGACCTTGTTGACAGCTTCTCCTTCTGTGTTGGGACATCAACTGTTGTTGGAGTTGTTCAGGTCTTGTTTAGGCAGCCATGTTGTTAAGATTTCATGGATATAGCTTCCCTGCCACAGCTAAAGGCACAGTCTTGCAGTTGACTTTCTAGACTGGCTCCTACAAGTTTTCTGTGCCCTCTTCCTTGATATTCCCTGAGCCTTAGATGCAGCGGTTGTGTTCTAGATATGTCATTTGGGGGTGGGCACCCCGCATTCAGTTGTGCTCTGCATTTTGACTACGTTTAGCCTAATTCTATAACATCCTTTTTCTGGCACAAAAAGAAGCTTCTTTGGCAAGAGGTGAAATCTATACTTATCTGTGGGTGTAAGTGTTCAGAGTGAGGCTGGGAATCATATCAGCTTGGGAAAGTGGGGATAGTAGGTTCTTCTCTCAGGCCTATGACCTATCCAGCCATAGATAGCTCACTAGGTTTACAGCACCAGGCATGATTTCCTTCTCGTTGAAGGGGTCTGAAATCCAATTAGACAGCTGTTGGTAACTCCCAGATGAAAGAGTCACCATTTCATCACTGCGGAAATGTTTCCAGGCCAGTCATTGCTCTGGTTCATGGCCTTTGTACCTGGGTAGGACTAGCGAATGCTCTTCTTCCTCATCAACTTGCACAGTACCTCTTGATACTCTAAGAGCTGATTCTCAGGCATGAGGCTTCGGGGTTAGATTGCTCCAAGTTCTGTGTTCATGGTACATTATGTCTTCAGTGATAGGGCTTATCTTCACATTCAAAGAGGCCAGCAAGGACAACGACAATAGCCTATATTGTTTGGGGGACTTCTTAGACTCCCCGGCCCACAACTTGAAATGAGCTTTCTCGTGCATGGCACTGTGGTTTTTGTTAGATAGTCCATGGCTCTTGTGGGGAGCATTATCATCCCAAGTGGCATAAAAATATATATGCACACATTATATGTGTATTATATGTAATTTTAGTTAAATATAAAATAATGATCCCTTGTATCCTCTTTAAGCATGCTTAGTGATATTTAGCCTCCCTCCCTCCTTCCCTCCCCCCTTTCTTTCTATATTTATGTCTCTCCTTTTTTTCCAGTTAAAAGCCCATTTTCCCTATTTCTCTCTTCATGGCCCCTATGTCCTATTATTCTCCACTCTGTAGTGCCACCCTGACCAGTCCCTCTGTAATTTTCTGGGTATTTTCCTGTGTTTACTCTAGGTTATATACTGGCATTTAAAGATGTAGAACTAAGAACTACAAATAAAAGCGAACAGGAAAAGCGTGTCTTTCTGGGTCTGGACTATCCCACTCAGTACAGTATATTTTTTCAATTCATTTTATTTACCTGAAAATTCTATTTTTCTTTACAGCTGATTAGTATCCCATAGAATATGTGTAGCACATTTTCATTATCCATTCTTTAGCTCGGAGACATTTAGGTTGTTTCCGTTTCCTAGCTATTGTGAATAGAGCAGCAACGGACATGGCTGAGCAAGTTTCTGTGGAGTAGAATTTTGAGTTCTTTGGATGCATGTTGACCCAGGTCATATGGTAGATAAGTTTTTGGCTTTCAGGATTCTCCACACTGATTCCCAGAGTGTCTGGAACAGTTGACAGTCCCACCAGTAGTGATGGTTCCTCACATCCTTACCATCGTCTGTTTTGTTGATCTTAGCCATTCTGAGTAGGATGAGATGGGGGCATCTCAAGAGTTGTTTTAATTTGCATTTCCCTAGTTGCCAAGGATGATGAACATCTTTTGAGAGACTTCTTAGCCATTTTTTATGAGGTTCCACTTGTCAACTTCTGGCCTTGGCTACTGGATCAATAGAGTCCTAGTCAGAAAGTTCTTTGCTAAATCTGTAGGGAACTGCTTATGTTTTATTCTAGCAGATTCGGATTTTTTGTTGAAGCTTTTGATATATTTGGAGTTGGTTTTTGTGAAGTGATAGATATGGACCTGATTTCATTCTTCTGTATGTGGATATCTATTTTCCCTGGCATGGTTTATTGAAGATGCTGCCTGTCTTTTCTCTAGTGTGTGCTTTACACATCTGTGCCACGTATCTGATTGCCGTCATTACGGTCACTCATTTGGGGGTCTTCTGTTTTGCTTCATTGGTCTACCTGCCTGTTTTTGTGCCAGTACAGTGCTGTTTCTATAACAGTAGCTCTATAATATAGCTTGGTCATGAGCCGTGGGTGTAGAGAATGCTTCTCTTGAATGCTTTCTCTGTACTGTGCTGGGCATTATTCTAAGAGATTAAATGTTTTTACCAACAGGGACAGTTTTGCTTACAAGCCTAATGGCCTGAATTCCACCTCTAGAATGCAGATAAAAATGGAAGAAGGTAACCAACGGCACAAAACATCAACATTAACTACTACTAACTACTATATAATGCTACCAACTAATATAATTTACTACTAATACTACTAACTACTAATACTACTGTGTGTGGGGGTTTGAATAGGTGGCCTCCACAGGCTCACATGTTTGAATGTTTGGCCCACAGGGAGTGGTACTATTAGGAGGTGTGGCATTATTAAGAGGTGTGGCCTTGTTGGAGGAAGTGTGTCACTGTGGACGCAGGCTTTGAGGTGTCATGTATGTTCAAGTCTGGCCAGTATGACACAGTCTCTTTCTGCTGGCTGCAGACCCAGATGTAGTACTTTAAGCTCCTTCTCCAGAACCATGTCTGCTCGCATGCCACCATGCTTCCCTCCATAACAATAAGAGACTAAACCTCTGAGACGCTAAGCTCCCTCAGTCCAATGTTTTCCTTTGTAAGAGTTGCTGTAGTCATGGTGTCTCTTCACAACAATAAAACCTCAACTAAGACACTGTGTATACTTGTGTCACTGACACTTAGCAATTCTTGCTCTTATAGTCATTTAAAAAAATATATAAAATTCTTCCCGAAGTTCTGGAATGTGCTAGTTTCTTTCTAGGTGGTGCTTTCAAGTGTTTCTTGGTGCATCATGTAAGAAAACATACTGGGCCTGGCAGGTGGTGTAACCTGTAATCCCAGCACTCAGGGAGACAGATGCAAGGAGACCTCTGTGAGTTCGAGGAGGCCAGCCTGGTCTACAAAGCAAATCCAGGACAGCCAAGGCTACACAGAGAAACCCTGTATTGAAAAACCAAAATACAAAACCAAGTAAAAAACAAACAAACACACAAGAAAGAAAGAAAGAAAGAAAGAAAGAAAGAAAGAAAGAAAAAGAAACCAATAGCAGTTCCATTGGTTTTCTGACATAGTGAGCCATCAGCTTTTCAAGTAGCTGATACTCTGGAATATTAAAGAATAGCATGATTCATAGGTTTAGATCCACAAATTTCTTTCCTTTTTCTTTTTCTTTCTTTCTTTCTTTCTTTCTTTCTTTCTTTCTTCTTTCTTTTTAAATAGGGTTTCTCTGCATAGCCTTGGCTGTCCTGGACTTGCTTTTGTAGATTATGCTGGCCACGAACTCACAGAGATCTGCTTGCCTCTGCATCTGTGAGTGCTGGAATTACAGGCATGCACAAAATTTTTATTTATGTGTATTTATGTAAAAAACAATGTAGGAGTTTGGCATAGTATTTGGGAAAATCAGCACTGATGAGAACTTCAGTATGTGCTGTGCATGATTCCAAGTGCTCCCCATGTATGAACTTACTTGTTCCTTAAGGAACTCCCATGAGGCAGGTACTATCATTATCCCCATTGTATTGATCAACATAACAAGGCCCAGAGCTATCAAGTGGTGTCCTATTTTCAACTCTATTGCTGTGATAGAACACCGTGCAAACAGCAACAGCAGGAGGGAGCAGGCTTGCCTAGCTCACAAGTCCATGTTCAAGTCCATCACTGCAGGGGTTCAAGGCAGAAACCTAAAGCTCCTTGTCCACTGTCAGGAGCACAGGAAACAAATATGTGCATGCTTCCTGCTCAGATGGATTTCTCTACTCTTCTACAGTCCAGGACACAAACCCAGGGACTGGGACCACCTGTAATGTGCTGAGTCTTCCCATCTTAGTTCAGCCACATGGGCATGCCCACCTGGCAACCTGATCTAGGCAGTCCTTTACTGTGCCTACCTTTCCACGTGGTCCTAGCTTGTATCAAGTTGGCAATTATATTACCCACTGTGAGCAGCTGCCCAAGATGACAGAACCAGAAGTACTGCTGAACAAAAAAAAAACCTTCAGTTTTCGTCTATACATGAAACTACCTCTCCATCCCTCTCCTCATCAGTGGACCAGATTCAACAAACATGGCTCCCTAGAGCATCATCCACCACTCGGAGGGCAGCCCGAACTATGGAGACTGCCACAGCTGAACGCCAATTAGTCCTGCTAACAAGACCCTTGTGACCATCAGCATACAACTAGAGAGGAGGACCTGGGATTCACGCTTTCCCCAGATCTGCTTCCTGTGCCAACCACTGCTACGGGATTCTGCTGTTGAGATTAGACAGTTATGAGCAAAAGTCCCCTGGAAGATGTAGGGCCAGCAGTTTTTCCACCCAGGGCTTGCCTCTCCGTCTGTAAATACATAAAGGCCTATAGGCACCCATAGAGGAGAGGCCAGCTAGAGTCTTTCCCAGTGCTATAGATCCTCTGAGTATAGTTCATGGATAAGTGTTGTTTCAACTTGTTTTTAAATCCCTCTCATTTACTTTTCTCTTTGTTTGTCTCCACAGGAAGAAGATAAATCAATGTTCGTGGTTAACAAATTGAATAATACACAAGTATTCAAAATGAGAGTGCACCCTGCTGTCCACCTAGATAGAGTTCTCTGAAGGCAAGCACTTGTCCTGTCTCTGGCTTTAGTTTTCCTGCAGCTTATTGAACGCCTCTAAATAATGCCTGGGTTACTGCTTCCCGAGTTATGAACCACAGACACCATCCATTGACTCCTGCATTGAAAGATGGACACAGATCTCACCTATTATGTGAGAGCCCTTGCTCCGTGTCTGATCTTAGTTCAATCCCATGACCACGCAGCGTCTCTGCAGGGGAGGAAACTGACCCAGGAGGGCTGCTCTGCACTGCGGTGACTTTATTCATGTTTGTAGAGTTGAAATTGGAGTGCAGGGGAGCCCTGGCAATGGCTCATGATTTACTCCAAGGAGGGGCCTTGCTACTCCTGGGGATAGTGGCTTGGATTTTAAAGAGGTTAATCAAGAGAGAGTGAGGTGATTGTCTTAGATGAGCACACAGTTTATTGCTCCCAAGAGGGCTTTTGTGGCATTGGGGAGCCAAGAAATTGGAGCTATTTTATTATAATTGATGTATTCTATTGTTCCAGGCAGTGGGAAATAGCAAGGTCACTTGAGACAGGAAGAGCCGAGTGCCCAGAAGACCTGTGGCCACATCCAATAATTGGAAAGGAAAAAATTGGGAAGTGACCTATATTGTTATACCAGGAAATCTCCTCTTTCTGGGCATCAGGAGAGAATCAAGTGGAGTCCTTGGGGACAGGGCAGTGGGTGAGAGGCTAGGAGCAAGTGGCTGCTTCCCAGATACCTGTGCCACGGGAGAGGCTTGTAGGGAGTGGGCGCTGGAAGGGAAAGCCCAGCAACTCTCACCTGTCTTACCAGATGGCTTTGGAGTTCCCAGAGTATGCTGTCACTTACTTGTCACTAGGGACTCCATGCCGAACAGCAGGAGCAGAAGGCACAGGGACACTTGGAGGAATAATTTAAGGTGGGGTAGGCATTTCAAGATACAACAGGATTCCCTCTCCCTCCATCCCTCCATCCCTCCCTCCCTCCATCCCTTCCTCCCTCCCTCCCTCCGTCCCTCCTCTTCCTCTCTCCCTCCCTCCCTCCTCTCTCTTCCTCTCTCTTTCTGTGTGCCTATGTATGCATATGTGTGTAGGTGCATATGTATACATGATTGTGGAGGCTAGAGGACGCCATTAGCTGTTGCTCCCAGATGTACTCGAGGTGGTGAGCCAGTTTCCATCTATACAGTGCTCACCACAGTGGTCCCCTGAGGACGGACGCAATCCCCACATTTTAGATATCAGAGAGGTTTCCAGGGCTTTTTGGACTTTCCAGGTCAAGAGTGCCTGAGCCAGGATGTAACTTGGATGTCACAAGTCCAGGTTTATAGTCTTCCTGTCCCATTAACATAGCAGAGAGCACACAGGGGTGAGAGCTCAGCCAGCGAGGTCCTTGCAAACACAAGGACTGGAGTTACAGCTCCAGAAACCATATTGTGTGAAAGTAGTCCAAATATGGCGGTGCACTGGTTAGCTAGCCTAGCCTGATTGCTGAGTTTCAGGCGAGTGAGAGACCCTGTCTTAAAAAAACTAGGTGAAGGTGAATGACGCCTGAGGAGGATGTCCTCTGGCTTACATATGCACTTGCTCAATATCCAAGGGAGACTGAGGAAGAAGGGCTTTTTCTCTAGTCTCAGAAGTGTTATTTTTATACTTTTGTAAAACTTTTCATCAAAAACTTCAAGAGGATTGTAGGGTTTTTTATAAAGCTGAAGATAAGACAGATTGTCTGTCTACTGCTTGGTCCTTTCCAACTTGAGCATCTGGGACACACACACACACACACACACACACACACACACACACACACACACACACATTATGACATATGATGGGAAGTGAGGCTGGTGACTTCCTTTATCACGTGGCAACTTGGAATTGGCCTTACTAGAATCTCACAGCCAAGCTTGTGACCTCACAGCCGGGTCGTCAAGTGACCCTCTGTCTCCAGCTATCGTAAGATGTGCTTGATTCTGCCTTGGTGGGGGATGACTGGCCATTAGCAGGAGCAGAGAAGTCATATCACATTCTCTGGGAGGTTAAACACATGTTCAGATGAGACACTTGGCATGTGAAAGGAAGCAGAAGTGGGTCAAAAACTGCTGTCAGCAGACACCAGAGAACTCAAGGAGGCCAGGCAGCTGTGTGGAGTGGGGCTCCCCATCAGCACGAGGGATGGGAATTTGAAAAGGTCAGCATTGTGTTTGTACAAATGAACTATTATCTGCGAGGGTGATATCTGGGGACTTAAATTGATAGGAAAGAACAGACTCATTTTGAGACTGGAGGCAAGTTTCTGTGACAGTCGTGCTGTGCATTTGATTAATGACCAGACATAAGCACTTGGGTACTTAGGGACATCTTGAGCTATTTTGAGCATTGGGCTTCCCTGTCTTGCATACCCTCACAGTGGCTGCAGTCGTGTGTTTTACTAAGTTATGTATTCAAGGGTGTTCTCTGCTGCAGGGTGTGTGTGTGTGTGTGTGTGTGTGTGTGTGTGTGTGTGTGTGTGAGTGCAAGCACACACACACACATATGCCAGAGGACAACCTTGGCCAATGTTCTTCAGGTGCCATTCACCTTACTTTTTAAGACAGGGGCTCACACTGGCCTGGAACTCACGAAGTAGGTTAGGATAACTGCCAGCCGCTACTCTGTATTAGTGTGGATGTGGAAAAATACTTTTGAGGGAAATGAGCCACACAATGCCATTTATTTCTGGTTCAACTCTTAGTTGACATACATCCATAATCCTCTTTACATTATTTATTTACTTATTTGTGTGAGTGTGTGGCCAGTGTTTGAGCGGAAACCCTAAGGCAGTTTGTGGCAGTTGGTTCTCTCCTTCTACAGTGTGGCTCCTAGGACGCCAGCTCAGGTCCTCAGGCTTGTTGGGAAGTGCCTTTTCCAGCCATGCCGTCTCAAGGACGCCCCCTTCCCACCCCCCACCCCCCCCCCCGCACCACCTGCAACTCTTGATCTGGAGGTGCTTTTCAGGAAGGAGATAGCAATACCTATCTCACAGATTAGTCCCAAGAGAGGTGATGCCTGTGAAGGGGCCAGTAACCCCATAATCCATCACCCATCACCCCAGGTTGTATGTATGTTTTAGGCAGAGTGGCATCCTCACCAGAGCTGTACTTCACTGGGGGTGTGGCTAGAGTGCTCATCCAGCATGTATAAGGGTGTGTGTTCAGTCCCCATTGCCACAGTGAACAAAACCAAAAAAAAAAAAAAAAAAAAAAAAGAAAAGAAAAAAATCTTCCTTCATTAATTAGGCTGCATGGGATCTAACGTCTTCTTTGCTACCTCAGGGCAGAGTCTCACCTTTCTCATCTGTAAAATGGGAACTGCAATGCTCACCTCACACACACGTGTGTGTGTGTGTGTGTGTGTGTGTGTGTGTGTGTGTGTGTGATAAAGCCAAAATCAATATCGCATGGTTAGACCTTGTAGCTGCTACTGCTACAGCCCTGGACAGTGAGAAGTTATGAAGGAGCTTGTTACTGCTTGGGTCCCCAGCTATGGGACCGAAATGCAGCTGCGCCTCTGTGACAGCTGCGTGGGAACACATGAATAATTACCTCCAAAGTATACTTTTTTTTCCTTGCCACCTATCAGCAATAAATATTTAATTCACATTTGAAATCTGGCAGCTCTGAAAGCCATTAATCCAAATAAACACTCCCGAGCTCTGCAAAGCAGCCTGTCTCCCAGCCCGCCGCCGCAGCCCCTACCTGCTCTGTGATGCGAAAAGGCCCGCTCACCTGCGCTGAAGCGCTCACTCACTGTACTTGCAGCCCGGGGCCACTGTGCAGGGGCATTCTTCAAGAATCTCTGGCTATTACCAAGAGAATGGAGGGACTGCGCACATTGGACCGGGTCTCTGTCAAGAGGAGGGGGTGGGGATGGACAAGAGAAAGACAAGTTAAAGGCATGGCAAACCGAGAAAGTGTGTAGTGGACAACACTTGGCTCTGATTGTGCAGGCCTCTCAGTATCCTCCTCTGGTGGAAAACAAGGAAATGAACAGCAGTAACAGAAGACAG
Source organism: Acomys minous (assembly GCF_964271855.1). Lineage (NCBI taxonomy): Eukaryota > Metazoa > Chordata > Mammalia > Rodentia > Muridae > Acomys > Acomys minous. The sequence goes on along the minus strand of NC_140489.1, from coordinate 105,205,094 downwards.
CGGGGGATGGAGGGGAGGGGGGCGGGGAGGACTGGGGGAGGGGGGGGAATTCTGTTCTTACAATGAAGCTGTCACTCTCCTTGCCCCGTCACTGCCTGTGTGGTGTTTAGCTGGGACTGACCCTAGCTCCCTGCTCCAGGAATAGGCACTCCAGCCATAATGCCTGGTTCTGAGAAAGGCAAGAAGGCACTTTGGTCCAGGCCTAGAGATCTCACTCACATATTATGGAAAAAGTCTTCTGGAGCGAGCTTCAAGCTGTCAGTCAGTAGCTTCCCCCGCACCCCCCCCCCCCCCCCCCCCGCCCCAATGCTTCTGAGCATGAAGCTCCCTTTGCTTCCTCACACCCCAACTGATGGGTTTCTTTGTTTAGTCTCTCCAAGGATTAACTAGTGCCTGTCCCAGCTGCGCAGCACCTGGGGAACCTCCTTGAGTGCCTGTGTGGATAAGGAAGGCACAGCCCTTTCTCGCCTAGAGCTTGCAAGCTGCTAGGAGGGAGAGCCGCAGACTGTTAAGCTACAGAGAAGGGATATGCATAATATACTTAGGAGAACGAAGTGGAACGGCTGTGAGTGGGTCAAGCATGGAAGATCCGAGAGGGAAAAATATAAAGCACTCCACTTCAGAATATATTATCCTTAATACACAATACACAAGCTAATTTTAAAGCATACTTTTTGTGTATAATAGATAAGAAAGGGAAAGGGGGGGGGAAAGATAGAAAAACAAAGCAAAGCTGGGCCCAGTGGTCCACACCTGTAATCCCCTCACTCTGGGAGGCAGAGGTAGGCTGATCTCTGTGAGTTCGAGGCCAGCCTGGTCTAACAAAGTGAATCCAGGACAGCCAAGGCTACACAGAGAAACCCTGTCTCGGAAAAACAAAACAAAACAAAAAAGGAAAGAAAAAAAAAAACAAGAAAAACGAAGCAAAAGCAAAAGAGACTTTGGGGCAAAGTAAGAGCAAAGCCACATGAAGATCTGTCTTAGGAGGAAGCAGGAGGGGTGGGAATAGACATTTCACAGTAGAGAGGAGCGAGAGAGGCAAATGCGCTGAGTGACACACATCGAGCAAAGGTGCAAGGCAAACAGTGCAGGCTGCCCAGAGACGCGAGGGAGGGTTAGCCTCAGCACTGCAGTGGCAGGGCCTTTCCTAAACCAAGGCACAAATGCTAGGGCATCCTTTGCTGTTTTCCTAGAGGCCGGTGACACACAGATAGCCTGCAGGCAGCCAGAGGAAGGCTGACCTTGCATGTTGCCTTGAGTCAGGTCCTAGCACTTCTGGGTCCTCTCTGCACAGACCAAGGGAGAAGTAAATTGACTTTCTAGAACCCAGGAGTTCTGAATGGGTCCCCACCCATTTCCTCATATGAACCGTAAGACATGAGCCACAGTTCTCGGTCCTCACTTCACAGATGAGGAAACAGGTTTAGAGCACACTCAGTCACGCAGGTGTGGTAAATATGGCAGCAGGTTCATAAACCAAGGACGGGTACACTGAAGGTTTTCTCTTGTTCCTATGCTTGTTTCTATTCCTCCTGTTTATTCAGGGGCTACCTCTCCTCCGGCTGAGATGGGATGCAAAGGATGGAAAGATAAATAAGATGAGCCAGCCCTGGACTGGCTGCGGCTGTAAAAACATATATAAATCTCAAATGGTGGCATCCAGGCCCAATCCTGGGTTCCTTGCCTAATGGCTGTGTTCAGGCGTGGGGCTCTGACAAGGATGAAAACTGTGGCCTGTGAAGGGGAAAGTCCTCAGTGGTGTCCATAGAATCTATTTTCCAAGATGAATACTATGCTGTAGGGTCCCAGTGATCAACGCGCCTGCGTGGTTTCGTTACTGTTGCTTTAAGATAGGGTCTCATCATCTCAGGCTGGCCTAAAACTTGCCCTCCCCCTGCATCAGCCTCTTGAGCGCTGGAATTGCAGCCACTGTGCCCAACATGGGGGTATGGTTTTGATTGACCCACTTCCCTCTCCTGCCTGTGAGAGGCAGAGTCTCCTCTGGGTAGGGGTGGGGGTCAGCTTAAATAAAGTGAAAAGCCAGAACTACTGGGGCTTGGTTTCTCTCTCAGGTGATTGACAAACAGCATTGTCAAGATGGAGATAGTTTCAGTGCGTCGGGGACTCACCGGCAAACTTAAACACAAAGAGAAAGGAAGAATAATTAAGATGTTCAAACTTCCAGAGCAATGGAGGATGACCTAAGAGGGCAGAAGCATCTGTAACCATCATTTCCAGGTAAGGCTGTAGGGACAGAGCCCTCATGGGTCCCTCGCTTAATGATCCTGAGAGCAGGTCACAGTGAGAAAGGCAGGCAAGCTAGAGAGAGCGTGTGGTACACTCTGAGTGTGCCGACGTGTGGGAGAACAGTGGGGAGTCGGGTGCTGGGGGCCAGTGGGGTTTGGGAGAGCAGGTGTTTGGCCTGGGAAGAAGGAAAAGGCCTATGGTTGGCAGGTGCATTGGCTTTGGCAGTGTGCTGAATTGCAGAAATTCAGGCCTAGTCTCCCCCAAGTCTGACAATTCAGGAGAAGTTGGAAACTTAGAATTAATATAAAAATCACACAGTTTTTAAGGCATAGATGCCCAGTTAATGTCTAAAATATGAGGTATTAGTCTGCAGGCCAAATATGGTAAACCAATAAGCCAGGAGATGTAACTTTTGGCAAATCATTTTGCAGTTAAGTCCTAGACACATTTTGTCTTTGGGGACCAAAGTAGAAAAGAGCCTTAGAGATCTTTGTCCCTTGTGGGGTATGAGAACTCTATGCTGGAGTTGGAGGGGGTTCTTCATACTGGATGTGGTCTCACTTGCTGTTCCTAACTCCTGTGTCCCCCACATGATTAATGGTTCATATTTCTTCAGAGAGTCTTTTCTTCATTTGCTCATACACCTAAAGTCCAAAGCTCAAGAACGCCTAGAGATCCCACCACAAACATGCAGACATTATGCTAGTCAATCCATACATGTGACTCGCTGCCATCAACTGAGATGAAGTTGTTCATATTGACATTCGGCATGAATATAAATATGCAGAGGAGGAGCCCTTGCTATGAGCATGACTCTAAGATATTTCAATTTTGCACTGTGTGTTCAAACTGTGATGCTTTGTTTTCAAGTTAAGTAAAATATGTTACTATGATTAGTTTTCTAAAGCAAGGTTGGGATTTATTAAGAAAAAGACAGAAGCTCACATCCAAGGGTAGACCTGGGCTTCTCAGGAGAGAGGTAGGGAGATTAGCTCAGTATGTTTGTAATATACCATAGCCATTGTAATCTTTAGGATCGCATTTGTAGCTTCCCTTATGTGTTTGGATGTTGCTTTCTTGGTTCCCGCCATCCCCAGGGTAAGGTGGGTAAGGACATTCACTTACTCTGCCCCTGTCAACAGCTATGCTGGTGACATAGTGGGGATGAGTAAACAGACCTGTAAACTTTGAGCACCAGTACAGGCAGCTGCCCTCTGAAACGGGTGAATACGCACTCGGAGATGGCCACTGAACTCTGGGAAGACTCAGTGGTCTATGGAGACCAGGCTAGGCACTCTGCTTGCTTCCTGTGAACCTATCTGATCTCTGACTTCAGATTCTGCTTGGTACCTTTTCTTAGGGGACCTTTTCAGTCCCACACGTTTGGATTTATGTATGTGATTTTGCTGTGCAGTCAATGGAGAGGACAGCCAAGTGCCATTAGAGGTCCTTTGAGCAGCTTTCTGTCACTTTGTGGCTAGCACACCAATACTGAGTCTCCTGTCCTGGCTGGTGCTGGAGGCTGGATGGAGGCTGCATAATAGTCCCTTGGAAACCTGACAGAAGCTAAGGGTCTGAGAAAGGGACTCTACCTGCTTTTGCCATCATGGGCAAGCTATGATCTGCACCAGTCTGTCTCATGACTGGTGAAAAGTACTTGCAGCACATGAAGGCCACAAGTGGGATATGCCAGCGAGAAGCCAAGGCAGTAAAGACAAGGTGCAAGTGTTGCGTGAAAACATCAGAAATCACCCACAGGAACGGTGCGCCACGTGCTGTACGCAGTGCTATCATGGAAAGGTCCTCTGCTCTCTCTGTCCCCTTCTTTCCTTTTTCTTAACCCTCTCTTCCTGCTTGCCTTTCCCCTTCCCCTCTTCTGCCTTTCCTTTTTTCTCCTTCCTTCCCTTCCTCTCTTCCTTTTAACTCTCTTTATACTGGGGCACGAACCTGCCAACCTGTCTTTGTATCTATCAGAGCCCTGATTTATGCCGCTTTGAAGTTTTGCATGGCTGTCACCTCATTAAAGTATTTATGTCTTGGCAGCACCTGAACTTGAATCTACCTTGAAGGTGTAATTGTGTGTTGCTAATGTAATGGCTGGAGTTGCCCATGCAAAGAGCAACATGAGAAAGGTCATTGGGAGGAATGCAAGGTCACAGAGCCACCTGAAGCGTGCTCAGGGTTGATTTGCTCATTTCTTCCAATCCCAGGGAGGGGAAGTTTCCGGATAGCAGGTGAGGCCTGGGGAGGGAATGACTCCAGCATGAGCTGTGCAGATGGCAGTGGCAGAGTTTATTGTGCTTTCCAAATGGCTGAGAGCCTCACTGACAATCCAAGCTCAGGCACAGCAGTAGTCCTGGCCCAGATGCCTAGAAATGTTAATGGACCAATGGGATAGATGGCTGCCACTCCTTTACAAATAGCTTGCTGTTTCTTTCACACTAGGAAATTTACCTGCAAAACAATGTAAGTAGAAGATATCTTTTGCGAGAACAGATAGAAAATCACATTTTCTCTCTAGCGATTGATTCACTTCTCGATTCTGAGGGCGTGAGAGTCATGGCTGGATTGACTATTGTAATGTTTCTCTGTCCCTACTCTGTGTGTGTGTGTGTGTGTGTGTGTGTGCGTGTATGTCTCTCTCTCTCTCTGTGTGTGTGTGTGTGTGTGTGTGTGTGTGTCTAGGATGGCTGTACCCAAGGGCCTCTGGCCACTGTGTTGGGGGAAGTCGGGGGTGGGGGGAGGATGGATGGCTGTACCCAGGGGTCTCTGGCCCCAGAATTATATCATATTTGTAATCAGCAATTACTTAAGAATTATCTCAGATTCTGGGGATACAATCAAGGGGCAAAATAATATGGCTTCACCCTGGTGGAAGCAATAGATTGGGTGAAAATGAGGGCAATGCAAACAGTGTGATGCACAGCAGAGGGAAGGACAGAGCCAGGCCCTGGGCTGTGCAAAGAAGGAATAACTCACTGAGACCTAGTGGGGCAGGGAAAGCTCCCCAGAGTCCAAAGATCCACAAATGCCAGATCTCAGATTCTTGGAATTTACCTGGCTCAGTATTTGTAGCAATAAAGACAAAACACTAAATCCTGGAGCTGTGAGGTAAAAAGGAAGGCTCACACAGCACACAACTCAGGCTGCTTTGCTTTTATCATTACTCTAAAATGATGAAATTCTGGAAGGTGCTTGCTTTAAAAGCACAAGGACCTATGTTTGACTCCCAGAACCCATGTAGGACATATGCCTGTAATCCCAGTAATGGGGAAATGGAGGTTGGGGGATCTCTAGGGCCTGCTGGTCAGCCAGCCTACCCTATTTGGTAAATTCCAGAAGGAGGAAGGGGAGGAGGAGGAGGAGAAACAGGTGGTAAACAGCAACCAAGGAACTATACCAGTGTTGTCCTCTGATGTCCACTTGCATATACATACGTGTGCACATGTATGTTATATAATTGTTTTTTCATAATAGTGAGGATATCTTAATTAGGGCTTTTATTGTTGTGAAGAGACACCATACCCATGGAAACTCTTACAAAGAAAATCATTTAACTGGGGCTGGCTTCCAGTTTCAGAGGTTTAGTCCATCGCTGTCATGGCAGGAAGTGTGGCGGCATGCAAGCAGACATGGTGCTGGAGAATGAGCTGAGAGTTCTACATCTTGGCCCTCAGGCAGCATGCAGAGAATGAGGCACACTTCCTTCAACCACGCCACACCTACACCTCCTAATAACACCACTTTAATGTCTGCTATATAAGGCAGGAGATACGGTAATAAGGTAAGAAAGGTACCAGAGGCCAGATATTATGCTATAGAGGAGTTTATTAAATGAACATGGGGGGTAGAAGGAAAAGGGAGAGGGGTACCCCAGAGAGAGACAGAGACTAGAAGAAGAAGAAGAAGAAGAAGAAGAAGAAGAAGAAGAAGAAGAAGAAGAAGAAGAAGAAGAAGAAGAGAGGGAGAGGGAGAGAGAGAGAGAGAGAGAGAGAGAGAGAGAGAGAGAGCTCGAAGAGTAGAGTTAGTGGAGGGTCTATTGTTTTATATGGCCCTGCGCAGGGCCACGCCCCCATGGCAGGTAAGCAATGACATCACAGGTAGGCAGACTGAGGCAGGATCCTAACAGCCACACTGATCGACCTTGATGTGCCTATGGGTGCCATTTAATTCAAACTACTACAGGGGCTTGTCTCCTTTAAGACATGGGAAAACATATCTTGTGAGGGACAGGTGTCAGTGTGAAAGACCCCACTTCTAAATGTTGTTTAGTCAAGGCTTGCTATTTTGTAAATGATTCTATTTTGTAAGGCTTGTACAATGGTTAAGGGAGGTCACCTGAAAGGCTCAGTCAGACTGGAAAAATACCACCATGTCACAAGGCTCGCAGACGTCACAAGGTTCATGGTCACCCACCATTTCACAAGGTCTACACAAGCGGTTCTGGCCAAGTTATTGGAAAAACAGGATGTATGGTCAGTGAATAGGCTAGCCTAACCATTTCCTGATTCCAAAGCCCTAACCAGAGCTAAATCTAGCCACATTAAGTTAGCCAATCAAGACCCTGTAACTATGCTTCTCGCTTCTGTAACCCCCGCTTCCTGCTTCCCACCCTATAAAAGGGTCTCCTCCCCTTCACTCGGCGCACCAGTCATCCGATAGACTGTGTCGCCCGGGTACCCGTGTAATCAATAAAGCCTCTTGCATTTGCAACCCGACTTTGGTTTCGCTGGTTCTTGGGGAGGGTCTCCCTGACGAAGGACACTCCGTGAGGAGGGTCTTTCATTTGGGGGCTCATCCGGGATAGAGACCCCCGCCCAGGGACCACCGACCCAAAATCGGGAGGTAAGTTCTCTGCTGCTGGCATTGTGGGTATTGTGTGTCTTGTTTGTCTCCTGGTTGTCCTCCATCTCTGTGCTACTCTGAGACTCAATTGGGTCATTAGTATCTGGTGGAGGCTAGAAGGAGTTGACGAACTCGGACTTCTCCTCCACACCCCTGGGAGACGTCCCACGGGGGTATCCGGGGTCCTTAGGACCCATCTGAGAGGACGATCCGACTCGGCTTGGTTGGGGCTTCGCCCCTGGTCAACGGATACGCTCCTCATCTGGGAGACGGGGAAACCGGAACCCCAACGCAGTCTCCAATTGGTTTACTTTCATTTTGGTGCCGGCACCGCGCAGCGCGATCCATCTCTTTTGATTTGTTGTTAATCTTTCTTGTCACTCTGTGTACACTCCCTTTCTCTGCAGACATGGGCCAGACAGTTACCACCCCGCTGACCTTAACCCTTAAACATTTCAGGGAAGTCCGGACCATTGCACACAACCAATCTGTGGAGGTCCGTAAGGACCGATGGCAAACGTTCTGTGCCTCCGAATGGCCAACCTTCAATGTTAACTGGCCACCGGAGGGCTCTTTTAACCTGACTCTCATTTTACAGGTTAAGGCAAAGGTGATGGACCCAGGCCCTCATGGCCACCCTGACCAAGTCCCATACATCATTACTTGGGAGACTCTGGTCCGCGACCCACCCCCTTGGGTTAAGCCTTTCCTTTCCTCGCCACCTCCGTCGGCTCCACCGGCCTTACCACCCCCTTTGACTCCCACACCCACTCCCCAGACGGGACTATACCCCGCGGTCCTCAGACCCCCTCCCAAGGTCCTTCCCCCCGAGGACAGGACCCTCCTAGACCTCCTGTCCGAGGAACCACTCCCTCCACCTTACCAGGGCCCTCAGCCCCCGGCGGGTGCTGCACCTCCCGCCGCTCCGGAGGCACCTCCCCAATCCCAAGCAGCCGCTTCCTCCCCTGTGGCGGGCCGCTTGCGGAACCGCCGGGAACAAACCCCGGACGCCACCTCCCAGGCTTTTCCCTTGCGAGCAGGCAATGGAGGACAAATTCAATATTGGCCTTTCTCTGCCTCAGACCTCTACAACTGGAAAAATAATAACCCTCCTTTTTCTAAGGATCCCACTAGACTTACTTCCTTGATCGAGTCTATTTTAGTGACTCACCAGCCTACCTGGGACGACTGCCAGCAACTCCTGCAGACGCTCCTGACCACCGAGGAATACCAGCGAGTCATTCAAGAGGCACGGAAAAATGTCCCAGGAGAGAACGGGCGCCCAACCCAGCTGCTCAACGAGATTAATAGCGCTTTTCCCTTAGAACGCCCTGAATGGGACTTCAATACACAGGAGGGTAAAAATCACCTACGCCTCTATCGCCAGTTGCTTATAGCGGGTCTCCAAAAGGCTGCTAGGCGGCCCACGAATTTGGCACAGGTCAAGATGGTTACACAAAAATCTGATGAAACCCCTTCCACCTTCTTAGAAAGACTGAAGGAAGCTTATAGGGTCTATACACCATATGACCCTGAGGACCCCCTCCAGGCTACCACTCTGGCCATGTCGTTTGTTTGGCAGTCAGCCCCAGATATAAGGCGGAAGCTAGAGAGATTAGAAGAATTAAAAGAGAGCACAGTACAGGATTTGCTGAAGGAAGCTGAGAAAGTGTATAATAAGAGAGAGACTCCAGAAGAAAGAGAGGATCGGATCAGGAGAGAGAGTGAGGAAAGGGAAGAAAAACTGAGAAAAGAGGCAGAGGAAAGAGAAAATATTCGGGACAGAAAAAGGAACAGGGAAATGAGCAGATTGCTGGCCACCGTTGTAACAGGACAGACACAGGGTAGACAGGAACCTGGAGAGCGGAGGGGGCCACGGGTGGATAAAGACCAATGCGCCTATTGTAAGGAAAAAGGCCATTGGGTCCGAGACTGCCCCAGACGGCCAAAGGGAACCAGAAGACCCCGGACCTCTACCACTCTCTTGAACTTGGAAGATTAGGGCCGTCAGGGCCAGGAGCCTCCCCCTGAGCCCAGGTTAACCCTTAATGTGGGGGGGCAACCAGTGACCTTTTTGGTTGACACAGGGGCACAGCACTCGGTCCTTACATCTACACCGGGGCCTTTGACCAACAAAACTGCCTGGGTGCAAGGCGCAACCGGCACAAAGACATACCGATGGACCACCGAAAGAAAGATCCAGCTTGCGACCGGTAAGGTCTTGCATTCTTTTCTACATGTCCCTGACTGCCCCTATCCTCTTCTGGGCAGAGACCTTCTGACTAAGTTAAAAGCACAAATTTACTTTGAGGATGGGAAGGCCCATGTAACCGGGCCACAAGGGAAACCAATCCATGTCTTGGCCTTGGATGTGGAGGAAGAATATAGGCTCTACGAGGCTGAATCCGAAAAGCAGCCACCCTTAACATGGCTGGAGCATTTTCCCTCGGCCTGGGCTGAAACTGGTGAAATGGGGCTGGCGTCTAACCAGCCCCCCCTGATGGTCACTCTAAAAGCTACGGCAACCCCAGTTTCTATAAAGCAGTATCCCATGTCTCAGGAAGCCTACCAAGGCATACGGCCCCATATTCAGAGATTGCTGGACCAAGGGATACTGGTGCCATGCCAATCCCCCTGGAACACCCCCTTACTTCCTGTTAAGAAGCCCGGGACTAATAACTATCGCCCTGTCCAGGACTTAAGGGAAGTTAATAGGCGGGTTGAGGACATCCACCCAACTGTGCCAAATCCCTATAACCTCCTGACCAGCCTGCCCCCATCACACATCTGGTATACAGTCCTAGATTTAAAGGATGCCTTCTTCAGCCTAAGGCTCCACCCGGACAGCCAACCCATCTTTGCCTTCGAATGGAAGGACCCAGAAAAGGGACTGTCCGGGCAGCTAACTTGGACTAGACTACCCCAAGGATTTAAAAACAGCCCTACCCTGTTCGATGAAGCCTTGCATAGAGACCTGGCGGACTTCCGAGTCCAACACCCAACCTTAATCTTGTTGCAATATGTTGATGACCTCTTATTGGCCGCCCAGACTGAGGATGATTGTCGGGCTGGGACAAAGGCCCTCTTGAAGACTCTTGGACACTTGGGATATCGGGCCTCATTTAAAAAGGCCCAAATCTGTCAGCCCCAGGTAACTTATTTGGGATACCAGATCAGAGAGGGAAAAAGGTGGCTAACCCAGGCAAGAAAGCAAGCAGTCCTCCAGATCCCCGTGCCCAAGACCCAGAGACAACTCCGGGAATTCCTGGGTACAGCAGGCTTCTGCCGGCTCTGGATCCCAGGATTTGCAGAGATGGCAGCCCCTTTATACCCCCTCACCAAGCAAAGTACCCTCTTTACCTGGGAAAAACCCCAGCAGCAGGCATTCGATGCCATCAAAGAAGCCTTACTTTCCTCCCCAGCCCTGGGACTTCCAGACCTGACCAAACCCTTTGAACTGTACGTTGATGAAAGGTCTAGGTATGCAAAAGGAGTGCTCACGCAAAAGCTCGGGCCATGGCGGCGTCCCATCGCTTATCTATCCAAAAAGTTAGATCCAGTAGCCTCAGGATGGCCACCATGTCTCCGCATGGTGGCAGCAGTGGCCATCCTGGTCAAAGACTCTGGCAAGTTGACAATGGGACAGCCTCTCACCATCCTGGCTCCTCATGCCATGGAAGCCTTAATCAGGCAGCCGCCTGACAGATGGTTGTCTAATGCCCGGATGACCCATTATCAGACTCTTTTGCTGGACCCTGAAAAAGTCACTTTCGGACCCCCTGTGACTCTGAACCCTGCCTCCCTACTTCCCTCGCCCGAGCCCCCCGATAACCATGATTGTCTGCAGATACTGGCTGAGACTCACGGGACCCGCCCTGATCTAACCGACCAGCCCCTCCGGAATGCTGACTGCACCTGGTTTACGGACGGCAGCAGTTTCCTGGAAAATGGAGAACGGCGAGCAGGAGCCGCCATAACAACCACCAAGGATGTAATTTGGTCCAGCCCTCTCCCCCCGGGGACATCAGCCCAGCGTGCCGAGCTGATAGCTCTGACCAAAGCACTGCAGCTGGCCAGCGGTAAACGCCTCAACGTATACACCGACAGCAGGTACGCCTTTGTCACAGCCCATATCCATGGAGAAATTTACCGGAGGAGGGGCCTACTGACCTCGGAGGACAAAAAAATTAAAAATAAGACTGAGATACTGGCCCTGCTAAAAGCCCTACACTTGCCCCGTGAACTCAGCATCATACACTGCCCCGGGCACCAGAAAGGAACTTCCCTGGAGGCAGAGGGAAACAGGATGGCCGATAAAGCCGCTCGCTTGGCAGCACTCTCCGGGAAAAGGGCTAGCAAACTTCTGGTCACCGCCGACCAAACCTCCGAAGGCTCCCAGTCAGATTCCCAAGCCCGCCAAGGCTGGGAATACACGGAAAAAGACATTCACCTGCTACAGAAAATGGGGGCCACCTGTGCTACCCCTGATCAATGGACCTACCAGGGCAAGGTCGTGGCCCCGCTCAAGGCCACTGCCTACTTGATTGACTTTTTCCACAAGCTAACCCATCTGAGTGCACGGAAAATGAGCACACTCCTGAAGAGGGAAGAGACTGGATTATTCCTATTAGGAAAGGAGGAGGCCATCAAACGGGCAACAGACTCCTGCGTGGCCTGTGCCCAGGTCAACGCTAGTAAAAACCCTCTTGCGCAAGGGGCTAGACTGAGGGGGCACCGCCCCGGCACCCATTGGGAGATCGACTTCACTGAGATCAAGCCCGGTATGTATGGCTATAAGTACCTACTCGTTTTTATAGATACCTTCTCCGGATGGATTGAAGCCTTCCCCACCAAGCATGAGACAGCTAAGGTGGTCTCGAAGAAGCTCCTGGATGACATCTTTCCCCGGTACAGAATGCCCCAGGTAATAGGGTCGGACAACGGCCCCGCCTTCATCTCCCAGGTAAGTCAGTTGGTGGTCCAGCTATTGGGGATCGATTGGAAATTACATTGTGCCTACCGCCCCCAGAGTTCAGGTCAGGTAGAACGAGCTAATAGAACCATCAAGGAGACTTTAACTAAATTAACGCTTGCAACTGGCACTAGAGACTGGGTGACCCTCCTCCCCTTAGCATTATATCGTGCCCGTAACACCCCAGGGCCACACGGACTCACACCCTTTGAAATCATGTATGGCTCACCCCCTCCTATTGTTAATTTCCTAGATTCTGAAGTTGCCGATTATGCCAACAGTCCCTCCCTATGGGCCCACCTAAAGGCTCTACAGATGGTCCAGAAAGAGGTATGGAAACCTCTAGCAGCAGCATATAGAGAACAGCTTAACAAACCTTTGGTTCCTCACCCCTACCAGGTGGGGGACTCTGTATGGGTCAGACGACACAATTCCAAGACCCTGGAACCACGTTGGAAAGGACCCTACTCAGTTCTCCTGACTACTCCCACCGCACTCAAAGTAGACGGGATCGCCGCCTGGATCCACGCTTCCCACGTAAAGGCAGCTCAAACCAGCCCGGACAACCCGGCCCCCGGGGAACCAACTGAGGAGAGATGGCATCTCCAGCGGACTCCAAACCCGCTCAAGATAAGACTCACTCGTTCTTAATCCTCCTCTATATTGTCTTGTGGATCCCAGGGGCCTTAGCTGGCCCGCACGTGCCCAAGTCCCAAACCTGGGAAGTTCTAAACAACCAGGGAGATGTCATATGGTCCACTTCTGGAACTCACGCCCTATGGACTTGGTGGCCGGATTTGACCCCAGACCTCTGTAAAATGGCAGGCGAGTCACCTGTCTGGTTCCCTGGCCCTAATCTCCCTGAACTCAGTGAGACTTCATGCTCTAAGGACAGCCCTCCATCAGGCACCCTCCCCATCCGTATACCATCCGATCTGTATGGATGTTCAAATCATTACACCCGGACTAACCTCCGGTCTGCTGAGTTCTATGTATGTCCAGGGCAAGGTCAATCCCGACAGTTTAGACGTCAATGTGGAGGGATTACTAATTTCTATTGTGCTTCATGGGGATGCGAAACTACAGGCGAGGCCTCCTGGAACCCTTCCTCTAGCTGGGACTTAATTGTAGTAAAGAAAAATCACACCAATGACCCTAACTGCCCTCAACCTTGCTGGAATAGCTATTGCAACCCTTTGGTCATTAAGTTTACAGACAAAGGAAGACAAAATCGTCACTGGCTCCAGGGAAACAAGTGGGGACTGCGATTATATGCCCCGGGAAAAGACCCTGGATTGACTTTTATAATCAAATTATCCCTAACTACAGCTTCCACTCTGGCTATAGGCCCGAATCCCGTCCTCACTGAGCCGCGTCAGGCCCAGCCAAAACCACAGGTACTACCCCAACCCACACCATCAAGGTCATATTTAGTACCTTATTCCTCTCCTGTACCTGACTCCTCTCCTATGTCCACCCCCTACCCAGGGACAGGGGATCGCCTCCTACAGGTCTTAGAAGGGGCCTTTTTAACCCTAAACTTTTCTGACCCTCGTAGAACCCAAGAATGCTGGCTGTGTTTGAGCTCAGCCCCACCTTATTACGAGGGAATTGCGGTAACAGGAAATCACTCCAATTACACCTCGGCCCCCTCAAGCTGCTCTCAGAACAACAGACACAAGTTAACCCTACCCGAAGTTACTGGAAAAGGGCTCTGCTTAGAAAAAGTGCCCCACTCCCATCAGGCCCTATGCAACAAAACCCTCACGATCTATCCCGGCAAATATTGGCTCACCGGGCCTACTGGGACTCAATGGGCCTGCAACTCGGGACTAACCCCCTGTGTGTCAGCCACAGTGCTTAACCAAACCAGTGACTTCTGTGTTCTGGTCGAAGTCTGGCCCAGGGTTACCTACCATCACCCTAGTTATATATACTCTCATTATGAAGGAATGACCAGACATCCCAGAGAACCTGTCTCCCTCACCCTAGCCTTGTTGTTAGGTGGTCTCACCGTGGGAGGAATAGCTGCAGGAATAGGAACAGGAGCCACCGCCCTAGCTGAAACATACCAGTTCAGACAGCTCCAGCAGGCCATGCACACCGATCTTGTGGCATTAGAAGAATCTATATCGGCCCTAGAAAAATCATTAACCTCACTCTCTGAGGTGGTCCTCCAGAACAGGAGAGGACTGGACATTCTGTTCCTTCAAGAAGGTGGACTCTGTGCAGCTCTGAAGGAGGAATGCTGTTTCTATGCGGATTATACTGGGCTAGTCAGAGATAGTATGAGCAAATTAAGAGAGAGACTAAAGCAGAGACAGCGTCTCTTTGAGTCAGGCCAGTCATGGTACGAGAGATGGTTTAATGGGTCCCCCTGGTTTACCACCCTAATCTCCTCCCTGCTAGGACCAATCATTATTATACTCTTGATTCTCCTATTTGGACCCTGCATCCTCAACAGATTGGTCCAATTCATGAAAGATAGGTTATCCATAATCCAAGCGATGGTCCTCACCCAGCAATACCATCGCCTGAAGCAGGAAATGGAAACTGAAATAGAATGAAAGATTCCATTCTAGTTCATAGAAGAAGAGGGGAATGAAAGACCCCACTTCTAAATGTTGTTTAGTCAAGGCTTGCTATTTTGTAAATGATTCTATTTTGTAAGGCTTGTACAATGGTTAAGGGAGGTCACCTGAAAGGCTCAGTCAGACTGGAAAAATACCACCATGTCACAAGGCTCGCAGACGTCACAAGGTTCATGGTCACCTACCATTTCACAAGGTCTACACAAGCGGTTCTGGCCAAGTTATTGGAAAAACAGGATGTATGGTCAGTGAATAGGCTAGCCTAACCATTTCCTGATTCCAAAGCCCTAACCAGAGCTAAATCTAGCCACATTAAGTTAGCCAATCAAGACCCTGTAACTATGCTTCTCGCTTCTGTAACCCCCGCTTCCTGCTTCCCACCCTATAAAAGGGTCTCCTCCCCTTCACTCGGCGCGCCAGTCATCCGATAGACTGTGTCGCCCGGGTACCCGTGTAATCAATAAAGCCTCTTGCATTTGCAACCCGACTTTGGTTTCGCTGGTTCTTGGGGAGGGTCTCCCTGACGAAGGACACTCCGTGAGGAGGGTCTTTCAAGTGCATAAAGCCTGCTTTGTTGTTCGTCAAGTATGCTTGATGGAGCCTCCGTGTCCAAAGCAAGTCACGTGCTTGTTAACCCTTCACTAGATGGCTTGCCTCCTTTCTGTGATTCACTTTCCATTCTCATTTTGCTGCTTACTGGAATAACCAAACAAAATACTTGCAGCTACATTATTATTATTATTATTATTTTTATTATTATTATTATTATTATTAATTATAATTACCATTACTTACTATTATTATCATTATTATTTTAAGGTTTCATACATGCACATAGTGGATTTTAGTAATTTCCTCTCCATTACTGTCTCTTGGCCTGTTCACCCTCCCAATAAAACCTTTCTTCTTCCCCAGAGTGCCCTTCTACTTTCATGTGTTCCCTATCATTAGTGCTGGGTTTCAGGAAAACAAACTTACTCTAAGGACAATACCCTCTTACTCTGAGTCCCTTCCAAACTCAGAGGCCTGTGATATCAGTCAGCTATATTCTGAGACAGAGTCTTGGCATTTTTGGAAGAAATAAGCCAAAGCCTGGTGGCCCTTCCTATTGGAGGAAGATGGAGAAGGGACTGTCGCACACTGTAATGGGACCAGGAGGGACATAGGACGTGACTGTGTAAGGGAACCACCTAGCAGCCATAACAATGAGGGAAACAACTAATTGCCCCACTCTTTCTGTAGAAGACGATCAGTTCCTTCTCAGCACCCCGAGGTGGTGATTAGGATAGGCACTATTAGAGCAAGTGATGCCACCTGTGAGTTTTCTTTACCAGACACAAAGGACAGAAAAAGGCTCTTTGTAGATGGGCGGATGCTCTTGCTTGGAGTCTGTGAAATCGCACCTCCTGTCCTAACGCTAAGCTTCAGGAAGCTGTGAATGCATCCATGACTGAGCAGATGATTTCTTTGGAGCCAGAGGCCCATCTTCTTTCATCTGTGAATCACCTAGCACAGGAGAAGAGGAGCTCAGTGACGTGTTTGATGAACAAATGTGTGTGTGTGTGTGTGTGTGTGTGTGTGTGTGTGTGTGTGTGTGTGTGTGTGTTTTGGAGGTCCCCCCCCCCTTGCTGGTTCTCTTGTGGTTCCATTGCAGCCTCTTCTGTCTGCTCTCTCACTGTGCTCAGGGGAATGAGTGGCTCATCTGAGCAAAGTGTTTGAAATAATTTGGGAATCCAGTTTTCTCCTCTACCCATAGTGCACTTGTGGACCCAGTGGCTCTGGGAGAGGGCAGGCAAGTCTGCGGAATTCTGAAGCTCAGCTTTTAACTAATACGATAACCACATTCTTCAATATTAGTTTCATTATAAATAATAGCAATATTTTTGTTCCTATCAACTCTCTGAACTGCAGGCCTACTACAGAGAGAGGTGGTCAGAAAATGTCCCAAATCAATGCAAAAAGCCCTCTCTGCTGATGGAGTAAGCTGAGGTGTGAGGTCTTCATCCATGTCTCTATGAGTTTCAGTGTCACTCTTGAAAAATATTACTATACCAAACCTTTTCATTTTACATTAGTTTATATGCCTGCTGTTGATCTCATTATCTATCTATCTATCTATCTATCATCTGTCTATCTATACCTTGATATGCATGGAACCTAGGAAAGCCGCAATAAAATTTTTATATACAAGAACAAATGCTCCAATGAGAAATTCTGTGCCCCAGATGCATCTTTCCATTCTTGGAGTATATGTGCACCTACCTCCCAATCCTCAGTTGTTAGAAGGAGAGGAAGAAGGAGGCTGTAAACCATGCCTGATTCTAGGTGATTCCCCCCCCTAGAAATCACTGTAGGAGCAAGGCATGCCTGGAGTTCCATCACTTTGCTCACCTAAAGATCTTTTCCATGGCTCACTCACCCATGTGACAAGTATCACGTGCTCATGTGGACATCACACTATATCTATAACCATAAAAAAATACAAGATATACAAATTTTGCCTTTATAGTTCAGGTCCAGGCTAAAAAGAGCCCACTCTATTAGCAAAACAGCATATAGTCAAGTAATGGAGTGGGTATTTCACACTGTTTGTGGGGCTCAGAGTCACCCGTGATTTAGTGTGACAAAGGGAAGCAGAGCAGACTGTGGACTCGCAGCGAAACGCTGTTTGAGGATCCTTTGTTTCGTGTCTGGACTGTCAGCTTCACAAGGGACAGGGCAGCGCTGATTAAGGAGGCAGCGATATCCAGATACCTCGCAATATCCACAGCCCATACAGGCTGCAGGAAACATGGACAGAACGGATGGCACATATGGTATATATGGTACCCAGGCCTCAGGTCTGGTTGGGTTTGGCCAGTGGACAGCCCAGGAGATTGGAGCTAGGGAAGAGTGGCATTTCACAGACCCATCTCACGTCATCTTGATTGGCGTTTTATACTCCGTCCCATGCTTTTCTTCTGGGAGCTGTTAACCCAACCTTCAGTTTCATCCCTCCCCATCTCTGCTAGACCTGGGGTCCCACACTATCCCCTGCATCCTTCCCACACCTCTGTATATCTAATAGTCCCTTTGTCAGTTAAACAGTTTGCATCATCTGATTTCACGGAAACATCTCTCTCCTGCTGGGACCTGACGTCTACAGATAAACCCTCACCCCGTCCTTAAGAAACTCAGTCTAGTAAGAGAGCAAGGCCCACATGAAACCACCCCTAGCAAGGGGAGGGAAGAAGGCAGGGTGTTGTGGGGGGGGGGGCATAGAAGAGGTGTGAGGACTCAGGTCACAGGCGACCCACAGGGCTGTCCAATGGTCCTATGGGAGAAAGGGTGATAAGACTCCTTAGAGCAGAGCTTCCCTCCGACAGCCATAGTAATTTGGTTGTGGCACCATGAGTTACCGCCATGGCAATGGTGTGTGCTTCAACCCCACGCATTTAGCATTTTCCTCCCCCAGGCATCTGTCCCCTCACCCAGGAGCAGCAGTCTCAGGTCCCCAGGAGATGACAGTGGCTCTCTTGGCTTTTGCTTTGCTAGCAGGTAATTGCTGAGCTCCACGGGGAGAAGCGAAGGTGGATAAATAAGTGCTCGACATCCAACAGGTTCAAGATACTGAAGCTGCCATAGGAAGAAGAGCATGCTCGGGCATCCTCCATGACTAAGAAATAAAGAAAATGTTTGGGTTTAGTGGGTGGAAGGCAGCAGGGCCTCGTCACTGAGGGCTCATGGTGGAGGTGTCAGGATCTCATCAGAGAATGACTGAAGCGTCTCAAAGGCCGGACCTGGCCTCTGGCCACTCAGCCTTGGCCACGCGCAAAGGGCTGGGTTGGTGCCCACTTATTGGGATTGGGTGGCCTTATTAGTGATGGCCCATGGGCAGGGAAGCAGTCCCCGAACGGCACATAGTATGTCATATCCTGAGTGAGCACAGGATGCCTCATTAGTGACTAAACTTAAAGTTGCCACTGACACAGTGAGGTAGGGACTGAGTGAAGATTAGGGATCCCAGTGGACACATGTGGGCACTGTAGACTGATAACTGTCACAGCTGTGGGACCATTTGGTTCTGAGTCAATAATTCTTTTGGAACACTGGTGGGCAGGGATTAGTGTGAATGCCTTGAAGTCACAGCTGATGTGGGAACATCATGTTTCAGAGATGAAATCAGTTTTCAAAGAGTTCTAAAGAATGCTTTAAACCTCTGGCTTGCTATTAGAGGGCTGAGCAGTGTTTGGAAGGAGAATACAAGATGGCCTATTTATATCCCCAACTGTGAACATTTCCCTGCAATTCCAAGGAATAGGAAGAAGAGTTAAGTGTATAGAAAGAACACTTCAAAAACCCTATGTTCAATTTTATTTCTAAACATAAACAGATGAGCAAACAAAATGAACTTTTTTTTTTTCTGGGACAGAGAGATACCAGAGTCCAGGAGGGCCACAGCCCCCACTGAGCAAAAGTTAATTAGTCTGAGGGCAGGGTGGTTCTTTGCGGTTGGGGCACATGGAGCATCAAACCATCACATGGCTGGAGACAGGAAGCAGCCTGTGCCATACTTGATGAGGCCACCAAGACCAGAGCAGACTTATGCTTATGTGAGGATAGGTCATGAAAATAGAGAGGGCATCATGAGAGAATGAAAGGAGAATGAAAAGGATATGACACGTGGGAGGGGCGTGGAGAGGGAGGGATGGAGAGATGATGGCTCAGCAGTTAAAAGCACTGGCTGCCCTTTCAGAGGACCTGATTTAATTTCTGTCACACACATTGTGGCTCACGGCCATGCTTATCTCTATTCCCAGGGGACCCAACACCCTCTTCTGCCTTGTGATACAGATACATACATACAAATAAAATAAAAAACGAGTAAATTGAATTAAAAAGCAAAAATGTAAAAAAAAAAAGGGGGGGAGATTTGGAGAAAATAAGAATCTATGTGATGGGAAAATGGAAACGAGGACCTGGGATAGAAGGTATAATGGGGGTGGGGAGAAGGGATAGTGGGGGAGGGGAGAAGGGATAGTGGGGGTGGGGAGAAGGGATAGTGGGAGAAGGGAGAAGGGATAGTGGGGGTGGGGAGAAGGGATAGTGGGGGTGGGGAGAAGGAATAGTGGGGGTGGGGAGAAGGGATAGTGGGGGTGGGGAGAAGGGATAGTGGGGGTGGGGAGAAGGGATAGTGGGGGAGGGGAGAAGGGATAGTGGGGGAGGGGAGAAGGGATAGTGGGGGAGGGGAGAAGGGATAGTGGGGGAGGGGAGAAGGGATAGTGGGGGTGGGGAGAAGGGATAGTGGGGGTGGGGAGAAGGAATAGTGGGGGTGGGGAGAAGGGATAGTGGGGGAGGGGAGAAGGGATAGTGGGGGAGGGGAGAAGGGATAGTGGGGGTGGGGAGAAGGAATAGTGGGGGTGGGGAGAAGGGATAGTGGGGGAGGGGAGAAGGGATAGTGGGGGAGGGGAGAAGGGATAGTGGGGGAGGGGAGAAGGGATAGTGGGGGTGGGGAGAAGGGATAGTGGGGGTGGGGAGAAGGGATAGTGGGGGTGGGGAGAAGGGATAGTGGGGGTGGGGAGAAGGGATAGTGGGGGTGGGGAGAAGGGATAGTGGGGGTGGGGAGAAGGGATAGTGGGGGTGGGGAGAAGGGATAGTGGGGGTGGGGAGAAGGGATAGTGGGGGTGGGGAGAAGGGATAGTGGGGGAGGGGAGAAGGGATAGTGGGGGTGGGGAGAAGGGATAGTGGGGGAGGGGAGAAGGGATAGTGGGGGTGGGGAGAAATGAGGAATGGGTGGGGTGGGAAGAAAGGTCAACCACGACATAGTTCTTATGAAAATACATAAGGAAATGTGTTATTTTGTGTCTGAATTAAAAAGAAGTCTTCTATCAGATTCCTATGGATTCTACAACAGATTATTTTTTAAAAATCTAGAGGCTTAAACCATCACCAATTATCATCTTAAGTTCTGGGGGTCAGATGTCTCAGATGGGTCAACCTGTATAAAATAGGGGTCTCACCAGTTTCACCCACCTCTGCAGAAAGGATCTATTTTCTCTATGTTTTCTGCTTCTTTTGTCTTTCCTTCTTTTCTTTTCTGAGGCAGGGTTTCTCTGTGTAGCCCTGGCTGTCCTGGAACTCACTATGTAGCCCAGGCTGGCCTTGAACTCACAGAGATGGACTTGCCTCTGGCTCCATTGGGTCCCATCCTTTCTTCCACCCTCCAGGCCAGCAGACCTGGAGTCTCGCCTTCCTTTCACAGTTATTTCTCTGACGACCGCTTTGTTCCCCCTTCCACATACCAGGAGCTATCACTGAGGTCACGTTGAGCCATCCCACAGGCTGCAGAGTGCTCTCCCACCCTCTCCTGTCTCAGTCTCAGGCTATCCAGTCAGCAGGCTTCCTTCTGTGTGCAAACTGGGCTCTCCATTTCCATAGAAACATCTCTATGCACAGGAATCTCTTGAGAATTCAGATGCACAGGACTTGGGTGGAGGTTATCCTGCCTGCCCAAAGCTCACATTAGCTTTACCACCAAGTACAGTAAGAGAGTGGAAATATTCACTTTCAGTCCTTACAGTGGATGAGAATATCTTATAGAGTTTGAAGCCATCTTGGTCTACAAAATGAGTCCAAGACAGCCAAGGCTACACAGAGAAACCCTGTCTCAAAAAAGCAACAAAACAAAACAAAAAACCAAAAAAAAAAAAAAAAAAAAAAAACCAAAACAAAACAAAAACCACAAAATGAAACAACCCTACCCCCAAACAGAATATCTTATAATTCTGCGCCTGTTTACAATGTTGCCTATTGTAGAATCTCTGGAAACTTCTCTTAGCCGCCACTCCCATAAGACGGTCCAGTCATGGAGGTAAGCAGTGTCACACACCAGCTGTATTGTCCCCCGGGGAGAAGGAAGGATTCCAGTGGCAGGTGGAGCAATCTGGGCGTCCTTTGTGGTGTAATAACCTGTCCTTCCTACTCTGGTGTAAGTCACTGAACTCTAAGAGGGTGGAGTTGGGAGAGGGCTGGAAGCAGGCCTGTTACCTATATTTTGCAGGGGGGAAGAGAACGTGCTCTCTAGTGTCACAGGCCACTGTCATGGCAGAGCCAGCCTTGGGCACACCCAGCACCTCTCTGCTCCATGCCGGCTTATTGTTTTTAAAATTATATGTATTATCAGTATTATCTGTAGGCCCGGCTAGTAATCAATTAAGACACAGACACTTGTTATATTTTAAAATAGCCTTGGTTAACCTTGGGGCAGGGCAGATATCAATCCTTTAAACTACCTCCCATAGTGGGGCGGGCATGGGATTCCTGCCTCAATCCCATGCCGTCTACTTCTAATAACTTTTATCAAGCTGCCTCTCATCCGAAGTCCCAAATACTTGTTAATGTTTTTCATCTGGGCTGGATTCTCCATCCACGCTGCCGGCCATGTGTTTCTCCTCCAGCTAACCCATGGCGGCCTTCCTCTCTTCACCTCTGGTCTCTCTCCTTTCTCCTCCTGGGGGTCTTTTTTTCCCCCAGAGTTCCTTTCTCTCTAAGCCCTACCTATATCCTGCCCTGCCCAGGTGGGATGGCTTTTTATTAAGGAAAAAGTGGGTCAGACAACAAGCAGTAATTAGCATTAAAAATGTATCAGATTATCCCAACATCTCCCCTTTTCTGTCTAAGTTAAAAAAGCCATTTTTATATACACTAAGTACAATTATGAAAAATTATAAAAACCAATAGGTAAGACTTATATACATATAATTTTTAATCAGAATGTATTTGGCAACCTTGTAGGAAATGTTATCTATTTTATTTTGGTAAATATCAAGTTTTTAACATAAATCAACATCTATTAAAGTTTAAATTCATCAACCTAAAAGTATCTATTTAGACTTAAAAGTATTTTTTAAATTTTTAAACAACTAAGCTTAATTTTAAAATTAACTATTTGGTCTTTAACCCCATCAGAGACTTGAGAAGGAGTAAATTTAATTACCCGAGTAAAAGTTAAGTGTAAGGGCCCAGGGGTCCCGCTCAAACTAAGGCACCAGCCAAGGACAATACAGGCAGTAAACCTTAAACCCCTACCCAGATCTAGCCAATGGACAGAACATTCTCCACAGTAGAGTGGAGAGTGGAATATTACTTTCTCACATACTCTGGTGCCTCACCTTTGACCATGTCCCCTGGAGGGGGAGACCTGGTGGCACTCAGAGGAAGTACAGCAGGTTACCAAGAAGAGACTTGATACCCTATGAGCATATACAGGGGGAGGTAATCCCCCTCAGGAACAGTCATAGGGGAGGGAATAAGGGGAAAATGGGAGGGAGGGAAGAATGGGAAGATACAAGGGATGGGATAACCATTGAGATGTAACAAGAATAAATTAATAAAGGAGAAAAAAAAAAAGAAAAAGAAACCACCACACACACACACACACACACACACACACACAAAAAGTTAAGTGTAGGTTAGCTGCTTCCAAAATGGAAAAATGACAGAGACAGTTTACTGTCTGAACAGACACCCAAAACTATATAACGTTGGAGTATCATCTTTAGCCTTTAGGCCCAGTGTATCTGACAGACATATTTGTGAAGCAGCAACTATTGAGGACTTGCTTACCCTGACTTGGCAGAGTCTGGCCATCAACTCTGTCTGTATTTGACCTTGTCCAGTGTCTTACTATGCAGGGGGGTGGTTCCTAAATGTGTGGAAACCTCCTGTGCTCCTTTCCCCCCTCCCTCCCCCCTCCCTCCTTCCCTCCCTCCTTCCCTCCCTCCTTCCCTCCCTCCTCCCTTTATCTTTTGGCTTAGGGGTACACTTTGATCCCCACCTTGTCCTGTGATGTAATTTCCAGCTGACTCCTGGAAATCAGGTTAATTTTTTTAGATTTAACTCTGGTACCAGACAAGGACAGCCCACCCAGACAGAACAGGCATTTGAGCCTGACCTTTACTCTTCTTGCAGGCATGTGTTCTAAGCCCGGGGTTTTTGTCCCGCAGCAGCTGGGCTGGCAGCTTCTGCTGCTGTGTGTGCTCTCTCCTAAGTTCTTCACTAACTCCCAAGTGCCGTAGATGACCAGACGCACAGAGGGCCGATGTAATCGACAGATCCCTCTGCTGAGTGTTCAATAATCTGTGCGCCCCTTGACTTAAAGCTCCCTGTGGATATGTTCTGAGAAGAGGGAGTGTTCAAGGTCGCTCAGCCAGATAGTGGCTGCTAGAGGGTCGCAAAGTCCTCATTCCCCAAGCTACATCTGCCGCCATCATCAAATCGTTAGCGGAGGAGGAGGACACTGTAGCAAGTCAGCGCAGTCAGGCCATGAGGGCTGTTCAGTGGCTCTGATGTGCCCCAGATGCCATTTCCTTTCCTAGCACTTTCAAGTCCACGGCTTTGTCCACTCTCAGAGACTCCACGGTGCAAAGGTGGGGGCAGAGTTGGGACTGAGAACCAGTCGCTGACTCTCAATTTTGCTCTTAGTAGTCCAGGACAGGTAAGGTACATAATTCCAACTGTGCATTCTTCTTTTGTTCTTATTTTTCTTAATTTTCTTTTTTTTTCTTGGGAGGGGGGGAGGTGGGGGTACCGAGGATTAAGTCCAGGGGTTAGTGTATGCTAGGCATATACATACATACTCTCTATTTAAAACATGCTTTGTTCTTTCATAATTTAACACATACACCCACATTACTTTGTTAATATTTTCATAATTATTCTCTTGCCCCTTTTTCCCTCCTATAGAAGCCTTTCTTTCCTCCCATAAGTCTCCCTGCTACTTTCATGTCTTTTGTTTCTGTAGCCCACTGCATTTATTTAGGACTGCCTGCATGGGCATGGCTGGGGGTTATTTATTGGTGGCTATACCACAGAACAGCCCCCCTGTGCAGCAGCCACTAAATGCATATCGCTCCACAGGCAGGGATAGGACCTTATGAGTGCCCCTCCCGCCCACGATGGGATGCCGGGGAGCCCAGTCTTGTGCAGGTCCTGCCGCTGTGAGTTCATGGGCGCAACAGCCTATCAGCTCCAGGAGGCAGCGTTTTTATACACTCCTCCCAATGTCCTAGTTCGTATATTCTTTCCACCCTCTCTTCTATGATGTTTCCTGAGCCTTGGAGGGGCGTTAGAGCAGTCCTGTGTTTTATTTTTACCTTTATATTTTTAATTATTTAATTAATTTATTCAGATTACAACTCAATTGTTATCCCATCACTTGTATCCTCCCATTCTTTCCTCCCTCCCTCCCGCTCTCACCCTATTCCCCTCCCCTAGGTCTAAGACCGAGGGGGACCTCCTCCCCCACTATATGGTCATAGGCTATCAAGTCTCATCTTGTTAGCCTGCTTATTCTTTCTTTGAGTGCCATCAGGCCTCCCCCCCCCCCCAAGGGGAGGTGGTCAAATATGGGGCATCAGAGTTCATGTCAGAGTCAGTCCTCTCTCTCCACATAACTGTGAAGATATAATTGGGTACTAGCCCAAAAGGCATGTCCCACGAAAGTCTTCACTTACTAGGAGATTGGGACAGATGTGAGGACATCCTACTGGGACTCTAGGTAAGATAAATATAGGAGATGGAGAAATAGAAGGACCCAGAGGGTCCTAGAAACCTACAAGAAGAACATCGTGATGGGTGGATCTGGGCCCAGGAGGGTCTGCTCAAACTATTGCACCAACCAAGGACAATACAAGTAGTAAACATAGAACCCCTACTCTGATTTACCTTTTTATTTTAAGACAGGGTCTCACAAAGTTGCCCGAGATGGCCTAGAACATCCTCTGTTACCCTGCTAAGCCTAAGGCGTAATAATCCTCTTGTCTCAGTCTCTTCAGTAGCTAGGGTTACAGGCCTATGTCACAAGACCAGGCTCTTCTACTTTACTATATTTCTGTGTAAGGAGAATAATGATAAGTATCTAAGACCAGAATAAATAATAGAATTCACCAGAAGACCTTCGACTAAGCATGTGACATAGCAAATGCTTAGCACATCTCCCCTTGCTATCCTCTTCCTGCCTGCCATGCACTGATGATAGGAGCGATGAGAAATCCCAGGAGCACAAGCAAAGGTTACCAAGAAACTGAAATGTAAGCTTGGACCTGCTACCGCTGCCCTAGATACAATGTATTGTATTTCAGTATATTGTATTTTTTCCATCCATTAAAATGTGGGTAGTGAAAACTACTCCCTCCTAACCTCATGAGGCTTAGGGAACATCTAAGCTTCTAAGACTAAAAAAAAATCTATAGAACAAAGAGAAGCCCAGTTGCTAATCTCACTGTAAAAACAAGTAGAAAATAAGCGACCAGGCAACTTGCTGGTGATTGAAAACTATAAATATTTCAGGATGAGATGAATTTAGAAGTAGTTAAAAAAAAAGCATTTGATTAACAGCTCCAGGGATTGGAATCCTTTATCAATGTAAGCTACTATTGTTAATAGATATATATCGAACAACAGCTATGCTGCAGGCATGCTACAAATAAGAATATTCAAGCACAGCCCCTCCCCAGTGTCTACAATGAAAGGAGACCGAGAGCAGGCTGAGCATGAACAAGTGAGAGATACCCCAAGGAGAGAAGAAGGAGGAGTTGAATTGGGGGCCCCCAGAGCACTGCAGATGTCAAGGGGCTCAAAGTTTGAGAAAAAGAATAGGGAAGGCGGCTCTGGTCCAAAGGCGTTGAGGAAGATGATGAAACAAGTTTTCGAGGAACAGCTGGAATGTGGGCTGATTTCATGAACGATGAAGGAGTTGAGGGGTGTGTCTCAGTTGGGCTTCTGAGACCACATGTGAGCTCTGCACACATTCCATCCCGTATCCTCTGAGCAGGGGCCTCCTCCTCCTGTAAGTCCTCTGGAGACTAGAACGGCATTGTATTTGTTTTGGGATGTCAATGCAGTGGTGCTCCTATGTGGTAGGGTTTTTTTTTCCCTTTTTTTGTTTTGTTTTCTTTTGTTAACTGTCCATCAGACTACTGTGCAATTGGAAAGAAGGAAGGATACTGACTGCTCAGACCACATCTGGCTCAGAGGAAGGAACAGACAAAGGCTCCTGGTTGCTACCCAAGAGAGTCCTGGCACTTTAGTAGAGCAGATAGTGGCGTGGATGTCCTAGTGGTGGCCGCACATGCCTCTCTTCTCTCAAACAGCATCAAGTTTCCTGCATGTGGCGTGGCTAAGCCGTGGATTGTCTTATCCTTGGACAATTAGTGTAATTTCATCTTCTTGCCTGGGTGTTGTGAAGGGCCAGGAATTGACCCTAGCTACAAGTAACCAAAATGTGTGGCCATATCTTTACCACCCTGATTTTCTTGGGTTGGTCCAAATGAGCATGGAGTTTCCTCTTGTGCCATAAGTTTCTGAGGAGAAGACTTCTTCCCCTTCCCTCTGTATGATCTCGGGCCTAAACATTGTGTTGGAGCCTCTGTTACATTTTTGCTCACTGAGGGAAGCCAGGCTGAGATGAAGCCAATACATGGATAAGAACAGATCCAGAGAAGTAGAACAGAAATCTGGGAGGTGCTGGTGTAGAGGTGAGGACTTAAGCTTGGCTGTACCGCTCCATCCCCAGCTCTGTGGGTGGTAGGTAAGTGATTTAAATGTCCTAAGACTCAGTGTTTCCTAGGTGAGGGCAGAGGACAGATAACAAGAGGCTTGTGAGGATTAAATGGGATAAAAAAAATGCGCATCCCTGAGCACATAATGGGAGATCAGAAGAGAGCAGAAAAACAGTGCTGAGATAAACCACACAACCTTAAAGGGTCCTGCTTGGAAGTTCAAGTGTGAAGCCACATGCCCTGCGTTATTGCTGAGCTTCTCCTTACACCTGTCTCACTTACCTTTATTTTCAGTTCTGGTTTTCTACTTAGAAGGTCAATCCAACTGAAGTCACATTCTTCTTCTTTCATTTCATTGTATTGTGTTTATTGTAAGAAACAGAATTCAGCAGATAATCTATTATCTATCTATCTATCTATCTATCTATCTATCTATCTATCAATCAATCATCTATCTACTTATCATCTATTATCTATCAATATCTATCTTCACCATCATCATTTATCATCTATTTTTATTTTAAATAATTGGTTCGTGTATTATACAGCTAGAGAACTATGCAGTTGTGAGCTGGTGGCCCAGGAGGGCTGGTAGCCTAATTTCCAGTCCAAATCCAAAGGCCTGACACTTAACTTAGGAGAGCTGATGGACTGACTAAAGGCTGAGGGTGACGTCCAGGTAAGCAGCCAGACAGGCCCAGTTCCTTCTTGCTCCATCTCTTTGCTCTGTTCAGCTCCTCTGCTGACTAGGAAGTAAGCACTCACTCTAGGGGAACAGACTATTTTACTCTGCTATTCAAGTGCCAAGACCACCCAGTAACGCCCCCTCAGACACACATAGAATAGTTGAACATCCAGCGTCCTAGTAAAGTTGACACATAAGATTAACTACAGAGTTTTAAATTGAAAAACAAACAATACCTGCTAGCTGTTGTTTTCAGCACTGGAGATACACAAATGGGGAAGCCAGGAAGATTGGAAAAAAAAAAAAGCAAGGATGGAAGAGAGTTAAGGGAGGGGCGAGGAAGGAGGAATTCTTTGGTTTGTGAAGGTGTCTTTGTGTTTAGAGTTTAACACATCTTCCTCTTCATTGTCTCCTTTAATTCTCATGATAAATAATCCCTTGACATTGCTTTGGCACGTACCTTATCATCACAGTGTAGGTGCTGGGAACACCAAGAGACAATGTCATATTATTGTGGAGGTTGTGTGGCTCATAAGTAATGGTAGTGAGACCAGAACTGAATCCAATGTCCTGTTCCTTTGCTGTGCTGGGTTTTTACATACCTGATTTTCTGCAGGGAGCTACACAGTTGAGAAGAGTCCATTTGTAGATTCTCTGTGCAACAATATGTCATGGAGGTACACAGTGCAATGCAAATTGCCAAATTACATGTACTAACTATTGCTCCTTTGCCAGCTCACAGTCTAACAGCTTTTT
This sequence comes from Acomys minous, assembly GCF_964271855.1. Taxonomy (NCBI): domain Eukaryota; kingdom Metazoa; phylum Chordata; class Mammalia; order Rodentia; family Muridae; genus Acomys; species Acomys minous. The sequence continues at coordinate 105,176,459 of NC_140489.1, read as the reverse complement.
TTTTTTTTGCCTTGGACCAACGAGGGGTGCTTTTGCAAAACACGCCTGGCTTGGCATAGGTTGAGCATTTAATTGTCAACCAGAGAGGAACTCTTACTTTGTTTAATGGCTCCTGAAATGTTGACATGCAGGAGAGCACAAAACAGTAGTCTTTCTTGTTTGTTCCCCTCCTTCTAAAAACCACAAGGAATTGCTTAAGGAAGTGGTAATGAAACGCATCTGTCACGCACTAAGACGGATAGCTGGGGTGCAGTTTTCCATTACTGGAAATGGCAGAATCAAATTAGGAAATAACAGTCTTCAGCATCTTCTCCAACTCGCTTTTGCATAATGTGCTGGGGGGAAAAATGCCACTTCAAGAGAAAACTGCGATTGTGAGGGCCAGGGATCTTCCCCAAAGGGGCTGCGTTTGCCTGTGAGGTCTCCCTGCCCTTCCTTTGGTAGTTGAAGGAGGAGTGGAGCCTCCTCGTGTGGGCTGTTTCTTAGAGTGTGGAGGCTGGGGGTGTGTTACACAGTCCCATGCTATGCACATCTCTAAGTTAGAATCCTTTGCTTTGGATCTGGTTGGTAAGGTTCACATTTCTTACTTTATATTGGACGGAGCGGGTCCCATTCAATAAGCAGTGGCTGTCTTCTGTGAGGCCAGCCTCTTTTCTGATAAGGTAGCTAGCCAGAACAAAGGAATATGCCTGCTTCATCTTGATACAATGTTAGGTGGGGACACAGCAAATAAAGCTCAGGAAGTTTCAAGCCATCAGGATAATAAAACAAATCAACAAAGTAAGGAGTGGATGGGGGAAGCGTTTATTTGAAAGGATAAAATACCTTTCACAAATCATGAAACCTGGGCCATTATTTCCAGATTATCATTGTGGTTTTATGTCTCCAGGGAGGAAACTGCACAGACAGAAAAAGAAGACTTTTGAATCACTTAATGTGTCTTCCATCTAAACTGAGGAATCTGGCCCTCAGCATCCTGGCTAGTAGATTAGCCTTCTCCTTCTCCTAATGCCAAGGGTCAGTTTAATTTATTTTTGGTAAGAAACCAAGTCAGCTCACTATTCTCCTGTGTTAGTGCCTTTGACTTTGCTGTAAGCTTACAGAGCAGCTTAGGGGAGGAGAGACATTCATTCTGGCTCTTGGCTTCAGTCCGCTGTGGTGAAGGCGTGTGCGGTGGAGTTCATGGCACTCAGGGCTCCTGACATCTTGGTGGCCAGGGAGTACAAAGCCTCACCAGAACCAGAGGCAGATGTCGCCTCAAGTCCCTTTCCTAGCAACCCACTTCTGTAGATAAACTACAGTCTCAAAGGTCCCACAACCTCCCAAACTGCACCACTAACTGGACATCAAGGGTCTAAACACACAAAGGTATAGAAGATATTTGACATCCAAATTGTAAGAGCTTGTTCATTTACTTACATAGTCTTTCAGCAAACGTTTACAGAGCCTCTAATTATACTGATTGTCCAAGGGTAAGGCACTCCCCATCTTAGGTACACCCCACGCAGGAAGCTTCGTGGTACTTGAGAGGATTGTAGAGTCATACTAGGTGAGCAGAGATCTGTGAACGAGACGCAAGATGGACGCCATCAGCATCCATTCATTTTTCTTGCTCATGAAAAATTTTCATGTCCTAATGGTATTCATTATATCATTATCAATAGTTCTCTCATTATCTTGCAAAGTGGGTGGCGGTACATGAATTGTCAGGGAAAATGAGGTCTATGGTTGCCGCCATAAATGTTCTTTTCTAATTATTTCTGGTGTTTTGCTTTTTGAGTATCACTATCTTACACACTGTGTCTGCGTGAGACGCCCTGGCTATTGCAAGGTATGGTGGAGCGATCACTTTTCTTGGAAACAGAAGCTCCAAAAGGGCGCTCTCAGTGGAGCTTATGGATGTGCCCGTCCATATCCCTCACCATCACCCCGATAACCACAGGGATCAAAGACCGCCGCTGGCCCAGAGTCAACGTACAGTGTGAGTATTCAGCTACTGACGTCCTGTGCTCTGTCATAATCTTCTCCAGAGAATAGAGGTTTCCTGTGGGTTGCCCTTCCTCACTGGGGAAGGAAGCCCTGTGGGGAAGGAGGCCACTCACGGCTGAGACAGTCTAGAGGGTTAGGAAACTTTCTCTCCTACGCTGAAACATGATCTGCCTTCCTGCCACCGCCCCAAACGATTCATTCTTCCCTCTGGAAAACCACGGGATCAGACTACTCTTCGTCTGCACGCCAGCTTTTCACGTCCTCTGACAGCTGTCAGCGTTCCCCTCTGAGCTCTCTTCTCCAGGCAAAATGTGACTGATGCCCTCAGATGGGTTCTTGGATAACATGGTTACCAGGCGCCTCGTTATTCTTGTTCCTCATCCCCAGGCCCAGCCAGACTCACCAGTGGACCCTAAATGGCGTATCAGGGTTTTCATGCTGCGCCTACTAGAATGAAGCCTTTGCGATCTATGCTCAGAAACTAAAATGAAAAGACATATATCAAAAGATAACCAGTAATCTTTCAAGGCAAAAATCAGCCATCTACTCCCATCGTCAAACCTTTCAGCAGATCCTCAAATATGTATGTCTAAGGTGAAGACCCTCGAAGACCCTGGCTGGTCTAACTGAGGCTTCCTTTTCTGGTGTGGTCTTTCCTGAGGTTCCCTGTGTGGTTCGCCCATTTGTTCAGCCTCACCCTGAAAAATGCACTCCCCGGTTCCCGTATCAGTCACGCTCCACCAGGCTCGCCTCACCAAAGGCTCTGATGAGACGCGAAGAGTAGGAGGGTATCACCTACCACAAGCCCTCTCCCCCACTTCAGATAGTGTCGTTTCCTGTTCCCTCTGTGGCGCCAGCTCCCACCAGGAAGTCACTGCTATGATGTGGCCCCAGCCAGATGAATTCAGCGTGGGCTATGACTCTACTTCGCCTCTGGCATCCTGCAATCCTGACGGCTGAGTTGCTTCACCGTCCCCTGGTTGTCTTAACTTTTCCACTGTAGTTGTTAAAAACTACACCTATTAAATCTCCTTGATTTGAGAAGCCTTGAGAGCTCTCTGTTTCCCGGTTTTATCAGCTACCCAGCATTCTACTCTCTAATTGCAGTGAACAGCTTTTCAGTTCTTGGGATGAGCCATGCTCTCTCTTGCATGCCTAATATAGTTCCCACTTCTCACTGTCTTCTGTTCACTCTTCACGTCTCAGCATAGACTTGTTGCCTCTTTTTTTATATAAACCTACAAGCCTAGAATATTTTTTATTATTTTTTAAAAATATATTTTATTGATTTATTCATATTACATCTCAACTGTTATCCCATCCCTTGTATCCTCCCATTCCTCCCTCCCTCCCGCTTTCCCTCCACTACCCTCCCCTATGACTGTGACTGAGGGGGATCTCCTCCCCCTGTATATGCTCACAGGGTATCAAGTCTCTTTTTGGTAGCCTCTTGCTCACTTTTTCTTTCAGTACGTTTATTAACTGCTGTTTCCCTTTGTAATTATTCAAACTTGTGTCTGGCTTATCGAATAAGTTAAGTGACATTAATTAGCAGCATATGGGAAGCCATGGCTGTAGCCTCAGTATTGTGCACTTTGAGAGGTCAGATGAGCACTTTAGTTGCTGTCAGCAACATCTGGAACTCTGTGATAATAAGGTTGTTTTGGTGAGGCTTTGCTTGTGGCTTTAGCGTATACAGTGATTTGTGTTTTCTTGATTTATAGTTGTCTGTGTGTTCCTTGGGATCAGTTAAATAACTCTTTCTGAGATTTCCACCCTCAAAGGATAAGAACACTGATTGTATCAGGCACCTATACACTTGGCAGTGGGCCAGTGTTCTTTAAAAAATGCTGATGATACTGGTTGGCAGTCAGAGCATTCTCTGGTACCGAAGTGACTCTGGAGGTCTGGCCAGTTTCTTTGGCTTTGGTTCCCACCATGGATTCCAGGCACATCCTATAAGAAAATGGAAACAAAAGGATTTCTAGTGGGCTCTGTAATACCTGCTATCCATGAAAGAGGTGGACTTGTTTTTCTTTCTTGATAACTTAGTTGACGCCAGTGATAAAAGTTGGTCTTTAAGAACAGGTGCTGTTTCCTGAAACCACTGCCTCTGTCAAAGGACTGAAGACAAGGGAAGTCATTCTCCCTTTCATACAGGGTGTACCAGGGGTTCCAAGTTGGGTTTTTATCTTGTAGGTACCCTTTCCCCTTTCAATAAGGAGACCTCCTGCAGCTATGTTGGCCCTATATTGCTTCCTCCCAAGCTCTGAGGCACAGTGGTGTCTGGGTAAATGATGGTCTGATAAATCTCGACAAAGTCCACACATGGGAAGTTATGAAAGTTCCTAGACATCTCAGAAGATCCCAGCATCTAGCCATAAACTTTGAGTCTAATTACATGTAGTAGGGAACTCTGGAATTTTGTGCCCTGGAAGCTACATACAAATTTTTGTCATCAACAGTAGTACAAGGACTTTAATGGGCATGGAAGGAAGTTGATAATGCCTCTACAGTGAAGGCGGTCTCTGGTGAGCATTAATGAGATAACCCATTGGAAAGATGTTATAAGCCTTTAAAAATAGGGATCCCATTCAAAGTAGGGTGATTGGCAAGAGGAATAGGAGTAATGAATGATGGGTCTACTTCAATACAGAGGTGCTGACATATGAGGAAATTGAGTCTATCCTGCATGGGCATGGCTCATCCATCCTTTGACAGATCAAATAAAGCCCCCAAAATTTGCTGAAGTGGTAGAGTCTTGAAACTTTTGAGCCATAATAGCTCGGCCCAGTTGGAAAAGTTCTGTGACAAATACTTATATATTCTGTGTGCGTATATCCTTTAAATATCCTTGGAGGATGTCATCAGTGTAATGTCTTACCTATGCTCCTGCAGGAAGTCAAATATAGCTAAGAGCTTGCCTGCAAAGACTGAGTGTGCTGAAAGGGATTCTGAAACACCCCACAGGGAGACAGGTGAAGATGTATTGTGTTCCTTTGAAGGTGAAGGCAAATTGTGGCTGAGAGGCCATCAAAATAGGTGCCAAAGATAATATATTAGCCAAATGTATAAGAGACCAAAATACTTTGCAATTGCTGTTACATAGAAGCAGTATCGTCCCTGATATTAGATATGGTGACTTTATTGATGGCACCAAGGCCATAAGACCGTGACAAACAATTTTTAGGCAAATTGTCTATCAGGTTTGTACAATGACCAAGTTGCGCTATTGAAAGGGGATATGGTTTGATTAATCACCCCTTCCTTCAGGATATTTTGAATAATAATGCTTAATACTTGTTGATTTTGTTTCAAAGTGTATCAAGCTATAGCTATTTTAACTAGGAGGAAGGGTATACATACACATGTCTGTGTGTATAGAGAAGGTCTACAGGATCCTATTTTGAGAAACAAACTGGGGTGGCAAAGAGCAACTTGATTATAACTTATTACATATTGGGTCAGGTCATCTATCCAACTATGGGACATTTTAAGGCAGTGAATGCTATGATTATGGAGAATTTATGTAAAACAATAGTTCTGAAAGCTAAGATGAGAGAGTCTCATTTGTTCTGTGTTCTATTAGTACTAATTTCCCTAAAAGTACAAGGGTGCCTTTGTTAACTTCTCTAGGATTCTGAGTATGAGTGTAGGTTAAAGATAGATGAAAACCATGAAGACTCACCAGCCCTGGTGAATATGAGGGAGACAATGCCTCAACTAGATATCTCATGCCACCAAGTAAAGCTTCTCATGTGGGCAATGGGTTACAGCTTGTTGAATCAGTGGCCGAAGAGGTCACAGGCTATTGCCAAGGCTGCTGCTTATTGGCTGTGGTGATAAGGCACTATTACTAAAGACACAGTTTACTTATGGCCTTTAACATAGAAAAAGTAAGCCTGTACTCAATTAGAAGCTTCACTACTACTAACTAGTGTTCATGGTTCTAAATGGTACTTTACATGCTACCAGAGAAGAAAACAAATCATTAATATTCTCCCAGATACAAAACCTGTGACCTACAAAGGCACATTTCCTACAAGATATACTGGCGCGACAGCAGCACAAATGTTATGGGAGTAACTAATTCCTTAATTTATTTTTTTTATTTTTTTGGGTTTAAGAACGAACCCATATCTGAAACAGCTAAAATGTCAAAAGATGATATTAGATAAGTCATGGGCCCAATGCAAAAACTTGCTACTTTTATTTTCCTAAGGGAAGATAGCAATAAAATGAGAGTGGCTCTTATGGGCCCATATGTTTAAATAGCTTGTCCTCAGTCGGTGGAACTGTTTAGTAAGAATTGGAAGGTGTGGCCTTGTTGGAGAAGTATGTCCCTGGAGGTAGGCTTTGAAGTTTACAAAAATCCCACATTATTCCCAATTAGCTTTCTTGCTGCCTCCTGGTGCAGGTTGGGTTCTGAGCTCTCAGATACTGCTTTAGAACTACTCATGCCTATCTGCTGTCATGTCTCTGTCATGGTGGTCACGGATTCTAGCCTTCTAGAACTGTGAGTTCCAAATTAAATGCTTTGGTCATTGTGTTTTGTCACATCAATCAAAAAGTAACTAATGACACTCCTAATGACATTGCTCAACACTCATCAGAGAAGCTGCTTCTTGAAGTAGAAAGGAATTAACACAGTGATCCACAACTGGACGGTGTGCAGAAAGTAAGAGACTTTGGAGCACTCAGCCCTAAATAAGATGTTCTTATCAAACCTCTGTCTTCAAGGCTCAGGTATTTATGTAAAAGAGGATTTGAAAAGATTTTAAGGACTAGAAAGAGTGAATGACTCCAAGGAAACAATAAAAAAAAAAAACCCAGTAGCAACGAAAGGAGACTGATGAACCAACAGAGAGGTAAAAAGGAAATTGTCCTTAGTTGATGGCTGCTGTCCCTAGTAGTCCTTAGTAGGCTTCTTGTAATTACCGTGACCTAGATCAGAATATTAGGTGGCAGGACTTTGGCAAAATGAGCTTGGGAATCATGTAGCCTGGGTCACCTTGTGCACATCTTGCATGATCTGGTGCTGGGGTCCCTAGCTTCCCCATAGTCTGCTGAAGTAAAAATTGCCACGCTTTAAGAGTTGTTCCCAAGATTAAATGATTTATGAAAGTCAGATTTGGGGGTTTCCAATATCAAATCTTCTATCCAGTCATAGTGGCCCATGCTTGTAATCCAAGAACTTAGGAGGTAGAGGTAGATACATCAAGAGTTCAAGGCCAGCCTCAGCTACATAGCAAGTTCAAGTCTATCCTAGACAATGCAAGACTCTGTTTCAGAAAGACACCACCAACAAAATATTGAGAATCAGGTTTTGTGAGTAGGTCATGCTTTGGGAAGACTAACTGGTTTCTTGTGAGGACCTTTGCTCCCTTTATCACTCTTGTCTCCTGGATTATTTCATTAGGAGGTGAATGTTTGAGTTTCATCTCATTCTTCATGAGACACTAATAACTCTTCTTAAAAATAATTGCCTTATATGATCATCAAAGGTCCTGCTTGGGGCTGGTAAAGGCTTCTGGTCTATTGACATGTTCCTTGGATTAGCAATATACCCACCACACCACACCCACTTTCCCAGGTAGCTGTCGTCCTTCCTCCAAGGTTTTGTACCTAGGGAAGGCATGAGCATTTGTGTTGCCGTGGTGGGATGGGCTGCTTCTATGTCATCAACACTGACTAGATGCTAAGAAAGAGAACATGAGCTTGAGAACACTGCAGAGGGCATGCTTAATGGGCCCATTTTAATAAATTAAAGGTTTTAAAATAAATTATTAATTTGGGAATCACAAGATATGCCTACCAATTGGTTCCTTCCAACAGATGCTAAAGTTAACTCTGAGCTAGTGCTATAGAGGTGCAGAAGTCAATTGGCACCCTCTTCATCTTTCTGTTGAATAAATTCTTTTAGTGAATTTTCAATCAGCACAAATCACACACCTCTATTTCTGTCTCATCTGTTTGAATGAAAGTTTTGTGAGTAATTTTGAGAAATACTTCAGAGAAATATTTCAGTTTCATGAGGGTTAGGTATTTCACCTCCCACCCTCTCTACCGCCACCCTATGACACCACCTGAACTGAAATCCTAGAGACCTCTGATTCTAGGGGAGCCGGAATGGCCATTTAGATGTTCTCATAAGATGCCTCCAGAGTTTTTGGCGACCCCCCTTTTCTGGCCCCTTTGTGGAAAAGTTGAAACAGACTGAGCTACTACTCATTAGCATCTATGCCTTGGGGCATTGAGGCTCCCCACACTACAATGCTGGTATCTGGGTCTATTTTCTATAGCAGAAGCAAAGCAGCAGCAATACCATCTCCACTTTAAGTCCCACAGAGTCCTGGTAACCTACCCACGACTTAGACATTGAGCCTCAGCACATCCCAAGCCTTTACATGAGCAAAACCCCAGTGGGCCCATGCATTACATATAGCACTGGCTTTCCCTTGGAGTTCTACACAAAGGTCAGGTGCTTCTTGATGCACACAAAACGATGACCAGAGGTAGGAGTCACTCTCTGAGCCTGTAGTCTCTCAGCCTTAGTATATATGTTCGAAGGAAGACATAGTTCAATCTGTGACACTCAGGTAGACCTAGACCAATACCCATGACCAAAGGTAGAAATCTCATGTTAGGGACCACTGTTCCTAAAGGACAATTATCTAGACCATTTAAATCCACAGTGGAGTTTCTGGAAAGTGTAGCATAGATTGGTGTCACTCCAATTCCAAGTTCATCCACAGGCAGTAACCCAGTTTGATGAACGTGGCCAGCAGGCAGCAGCTTCAAGTGCAGTTCCAGAAGGCTATAGAGCTGCCCGAAAGCCAAGTGCTGGGGGTTGGAGCAGGGGAGGGGGAAGACTCCTAACTTGTGCTCACTACATAGAGCACCCTGCCCATGGGGCCTGCTGACTTGTGGTTGCTCTCAGAAGGCAAGACCTGCCCCCTTCACTCAGGGTTGACATGGATGTCAAAATGGTGGCACTGCACATTCGGTAAGGGAAAGAGCTGGCCTGGAGTTCTTTTAATGGAATAAACAGAGGGTAGTTTGGTTTTTATTGTGGGTAGGAGTAGGAGAGCCCATGTCTTTATGCATGGCTAAGCTTTGTGTAGCTTAAACTTCTGTGCTGGCACCAGCACCAGGGAGAGGGCACTTGGGCTTTCCTGGCTTGCTTACCAGCTTAAACAATGTAGGGCAAGAGAAGAAAGGCAGGTGGGGTTTGTCAAACATCAAAAGGAGTCTGTGCCTTCAGCACAGTGACTGAGAAAGCATGTTTTACAAAATTCTAATTTGGGCTTGAAAGCTCAAATCAAATCATTAGCTACAAGTATTGTCAGATGTTTCCCTAGGTGTGACAGTCTCCGCTTGGTTTTGACAAAGCGTCTGCCAAACACATGAATCTGAATAGCCACAGTTTGTTAGTCATTGTTTTGAGTATGAATGACTCTCTCCTGGCCAGCATAGCTCCTGCAGCTTGCAGGACCATCTCACAGGAGCCTTTCCATGAGGCAGCCCCAGTACTTAGGTGTGTGGTAGATACAACATGAGGTTTACTTCCCAGTTCCTTACATGGAGGATTGAACAAACATTTTCCATAAGGGCATGGAGTAAATATTATAAGGTCCACCTGTGTCATTGAGTAGCATGGCCTCGATTCCTGCTCAGGTGCCAGCAGTTTTCACCATAGTTTATAAAAGGGTAATTTCTTAATATTATTATGAAAGGAGTTTTGAAATCACAGTCTCCCTAAAAATGTCTCAGGGACTCCCATCAGACATTTGGATCACGTACTTTGGATTCAAGTCATGGACAGGTCCCGTTTCTTTTTTCTTAGGCCACTTTTCGAGGATGCTATTATGAGTCAGGGGGCACTGGTAAAGAACTGGGACCAGTTTTACTGTCCAGCACACTTAAGTTTGTCTCTAGCTAAGTCTGTTAGTTGATGCTATGTTCCTTGCAATAGTGATAGGTACAGCCATAAATAACCTCATGCTGTAAGAGGCCACAGCAACAAAGTGTCTTAATACGGGTCCAGGGAAGTCCTATCTAAAGAAATGTATACATAGAGTCTCACAAGGCAAGAGGAAAGTGGGCCAGGTGGAGAAACGAGGATAGGCTGAGGACATGACACGTGTGCTGACAGGATGGCCGTGAAGAATGACAGCTGCTGTTTCTTCAGAAGCAGCTGCATCTCTCGGCTTCTCCGGTTCTCTTGCTGACTGCGTTAGCCATCTCAGATCGCAGTCCAAGGTAGGTTCTCACCCCTGCCTTCTCCTCCTCAAGCCAGTCATCCACCAAAATGGTGCCAAGCGTTTGTTAGCTGCATCTTTCAGGACAAGGGGTAAAGCATCTGAAGTAGAAAGGGGAATATTACGAGGAGTTACAAGGTGGGAGTTTGTCCCTGAAAAATAACTTAAGTCACCCGTAAAGTACAACACACGTGGTTTTATGAAGGGACAAGGACAGTGTGAAGACCCGTGTTGCATGTGAGAAAGGGCCTTTACACACCGGACCTTCACAGCCCTCCTGAGTGCTCACTCTCTAAGAGTGGGGGACCAAAGCAGAGGAAGGGCTCACAGCTTTCTATTGTCTGGGTCCTGCAGGTAGCAACAGGCGAAGGCGCTCACTTTCACACTCCCCGGTTACTCTTTTCCTCCCTCCCACTTCCACGTTTAGACCTGAGAAAATGTGACATGCGCATAATAAGATCTGCTCCACCTTTGTCACTGGTCATGCATTAGCACGCATGGCCTCATTCCTTCCTTTTCGTTGCCTCTGTTACCTGTTCACTCCTGGCAGAAGCCAAGCTAACTGGCCAGCACTGTGCTGCATGCATGTGCCAATCCACTCATGGGCTGAGAAGTAGAGGGGTCCCCTAAATAACACCCCTAAGATAGTCTCCCATTGCCAACTGAACACTCACCATGGAGGACTTCACAGTGTGTGTAGGTGTTAAAATATCTCTTTGATTTCTTCCTCTAGCTAGACTATGAGGTCTTTGGAGGTAAAAAAAATCTCCTCATCATTTTCAGGCTCGCCTTCTAGTGGGATCCCTAGGAATTCTGCTCCTTTTTTTAACGAGGGTGAAGATGACACTAAAGTGTCTGTGTTGCCCACTGCAAGCAACTTGATGTGCACTTCTGCGTGTTTCCTTTTCTCCTGTGTCTACTTGGTTCTTCCTTTCCCCTGCCTTAAGATATTCAGTTTGCAAGCTTTACATCTAAGAAAACTAAAACTGTCAGTCATTTCATCTTCTTGGATTTTTTTCCCACCAACCTGATGTCTTAAAGTCCCCAAAGTGAGCACAACCAGTTTCTAAGCACTTAAAGGTTGTTCTGCCTTCTGGGTACAACTGCTCCCTGCTGAATGAAGTTCTTGGCTCTGCTGGGCGGCAGGTCTCCAGCTGCATGTGCATGAGAACACCCCAAGCCTTGGGGGAGCTTTGAAACTGCCTACTGTGGATGTATGAAAGCATATAGGGGGGCCCCTACCCATACAGCACTGCAAAGTGTGGGCTTAATAAATGTTCCCCATAGCTTTTGCCCAACTTCCTTTTAGAAGAATTGAGTGTAGTTTACAAAGAAAAATAAGTTAACCATTGGGGATGAGGGAGGAAACAAAAAGAAAGAAGTTCCTGTCTGTGAGGTGGAAAAAAGGTTAAGATGCCAATGCACATGCAGAGATCTACGCACCTGGAGGGGGCGGAGTCATTCATTTGCTTCCTGCCTTTCCTGCAAGTCCCTGCAATGCCTAGCATGGTGGCACACACCTTCAATCCCAGCACTCAGGAGGCAGACGCAGGTAGATCTCTATGAGTCTACATAATGAGTTCCAGGCCATTCAGGGTTACACAGTGAGATCCTGTCTCAAACAAAACAAAACAAATCAAACAAACAACTGTCAAATCACAGCGGCCATTTGTAGAAACGGTCCTGCTGGCGGATAGAAGTGTGACTGCCAAGCTCCGAGGGATTCTTGTCCTGAGGCCTTTCATCCAAAGGATCACATGATGACCATGTCGTAAGAGATCATATGACAGTGTCCTAAGGGATCTTGTGGTGACTGTGCCCTAAGAGATCACCCGGTGACCATATCTTAAGACATTATATACTAACAATGGCCTATGATGTTCCCAGACTGACAATATACTAAGAGATCAAGTGATAATATCCTAAGAAATCATAAGTTGACCCTGTCTTTAGAGATCGTATGATAACCAAGACCTGAGAATGTCACATAGTAACTGTGTCCTGCTAGGCTTACATGTGACCTTGTCCTAAGGACCGTATGGTGCCTGTGTTCTAAGAGATCATATGATTCACAGGGTTCTTCCTAGGGTGGTCCCAAATACAGCCTTAGAGAGGGAAGACAGCATCTTAGATAAAGGAGGCTTCCGCTGAGTCCTCTGAAGGAGAAGATCACTGCCCCTGACACAGGGGTCATCACAGAACAGGAAGTCAGGCAGGACAGTCCTGACAGTACACGACAGCCCTAGGCCAGGTAGGAGTGGCAGGAACGTCTGGCCAGGTGAGACTGAACAAACCAGGCTGGATGGAGCAGGACAAGAATTGGATCGCCAAGGCTTAGCTGGTGAGCGGAGTTAGGCAGGACAAGGCAGTACTGGGCAGGACATTGCCCGGCTTTGCTGTGCTGAGCAGGACTGGGCTAAAGCCATAAGAGCTGGACAGAGCCTGGCAAGACTGGGCAGGCCAGGGCAGAATTTGGCAGAATAGAGAAATAGAACTGGCAAGGCTTGGCAGGACTGGACATGGCTGGACAGGTTTGGGCAGGGAACAGAACATAGATGGACAGCAAGACAGTCTCTCCTCTCTCTCTCTCTCTCTCTCTCTCTCTCTCTCTCTCTCTCATTTTTCTTTTATTGAAAATAGTTCTTTTTTTTATAAAAATACAATATATCTTGATTATGGTTTCCCCTGTTTCTCCCAGCTCTTCCCCATCTCCCCTTCCATCCATACCATTTTTTGTCTCATTAGAAAACAAACAGGCACCTAAATATTAATAATAAAATGACATATGATAAATCAAAGACAAATCAGCATATGAAAAAACAACCAAACAAGAAAAAGAGCCAAAGAAAAAGCACAAGAAATTCATAGAGCTGCACAGATATACACATTCACAAACTTGGGAACCCCATTAACAAACCCCAAACCAGAAGCCATAATATATACTCAAAGGACCTGTGAGGTTTACAAAACAATGCCCTGACTTACCATTATGAGACAAAGAACTTCCAAAGGTGCTGTCGGGTTCATTTTATATTGGCCATTTAGTGCTGGTCATGGGGACTAGCCTTAAGACTGGTTTGTTTCTCCAATGAGACTTCCTTGGAGAAAACTAATTTTTTATTTTCAAGTGGCTGTCAATTGGAGATAGCTCCTAGTGTGGGGATGGGGTGTGTCCACCTCTCCTTTCAGCTCTAGGAGTTCATCTGGTGCAGACCTGTGCCGGTTCAGTGCACGCTGCCGCAGTCTCTGTAAGTCCATATGTGCACCAGCTCTGCTGTGTATAGAAGGTGTTGATTTCTTGGTGCCTTCCTTTCCTTCTGGGTCTTAACACACTTTCTGCCTGCTCTTCCTCCGAGTTCCCTGAGCCCAGGGACTTGGGTTCTTAAAGGACTTACTGAAGAAAGGAGACCATCCCCTGCTCCCAGCAGTTCCTAGAAACAGCTACCTTAGAAACCATCCTCCCTGGGTATCAGGAAGCTGCCTGCCTGTGGGCTGGGAACCCTGTGAAGGTTAGCCCACTTTTAGACCTCCCTGAGGGTGCTGGAGGGTGACTAGACCCACGTGTGTCATCATGATTGATAAAGACCTTCTGTCTGCACTGTGTACTGTCTGACAGTCCTCCTCCTCCTTGTCAAGAGTCAACACAAATGGTGCTTCCTCTGTCCCACCTTACCACTGCTCCATCCTGCGCCTGCCTCTCTGACCCACTCCCTGCACTTACCTGAAATCAGCAGGAATTGGTATTTGCGCCATGGCTACCTTTGGTTGGCACCTCCCTCCCTCTTTCCTTCTCATTATGAAGTAAGGCGGTGTTAGTTAAAGGGTGTTGCCTTCGGTATGTCTAATATTAATAGCAAATTATTGGCCGTGTGCTGCCCAGCCAGCGGGTCACGATACCTTCCTGGGAGTCACAACACAAAGATAGCATTGACACAGGATCAGAAAGCAGTAGTGCCAAGGGCCTTAGAAAGACTTCATGAAGTGGACACCCGAGGAAGAGAACTGGTCACCCTGAGTATTCAGCATTAGCAGGAGAATTTGGTGTTGTGCTTTTTAGATACCATGTGATTTCAGATCTCAGGGTTAGTGGCTCTGAAAGAGATTCTCAGACATGAGTCAGCAGCACCCAGGGTTTGGGAGATTGCAGAGACTCTTCCGGAATGCCACTGCCACGTCTGAACTGACCAGGTCGAATCATTCCCCCTTTGTCCCATGGAATTCTCAGGCTTTCCCTCCTTCTAGGAGTTTGACTAGAGAGCTCTAGAAATGGAGTAAGAATCAAAAAACACTCTCAGGTCAGCCCGGTGGGAAGAATGCAGACACCAGGCCAGCAGATCTGGATTTGGACCCCAGTTTGGTACGTCTCAGCCGGCTCACTTATGGTCTGAGTCTCAGGGTTCTAACGTGCTACTAGGAAGCGGAGTGTGAGATAACAAACCCACAGCGGAGAGTGGAGCCTCCAAAGAGCTTGCGTCTTTTGCCTTCCTCTTTAAGAGGGTCTCCAGACTTCACTCAGAAAAACCCGTTTGTCTAAGGAGGCCAGGGGTACAGACTCTGAAGCCACACCTCAGGCCTGCTTCAGCTTTGTTCTCCGTGGGGGTGAGCCTGTCTCCTTAGTGTCCTCATGTCGCACAGTGCCTGGGAGGACTAGACGAAATACTGCATGCAAATAAGCCAGCTCAGGGTCTGGTGCCAACTCCACCAGGGCATCTTAGACAGTTGACACGGAGAAAGTTCCCTGGGCTGTGGGGCTCCTTACACCTGCCTGGTGGCACAGCCTTCCATAGAACTCCCAGCGCAGGCTTAGATGCAAAAACCTTCTAGGGCACATTATGAAAATGAAGGGGCTTCAAGGTAGCCGTCTTTCTCACCATGTGTGTCTGTGATATCCGACAGCCAGGGGGCTGCAAAGGGCTCAGAGGCATGTCTGAAAGCTTGGTGTACAACATGTAGTTTAACCCTGCACAGGGCTCACCTCCCTACCCGTGTCCCAACTCAAGAGCCCCCTTTCCCCACGCCCAACCTTTTCCTGCAATAGTGTAGTGCCAGGGACCAAACGGCCTGTAGCCGACCCCCACCCATTCAGCATCTGCAGCAAACATCCTGCTGGGCCACTCATTAGGCATGCAAGGCATCCGGCTTAGCCCTGAGAAGAGAGCGATCTGATCCTGAGATAACCACAGAGACATTCTGCTTTGTCTCACCTAGAAAGACCCCTCCCCTTGCAAATGTTCCCAGGGCTCAACCCCAGAAGATTTTGTACTTTTCCACTACTCTCCTTGCGTACCCCCGCCCTCCCTAAAGCAGGTTTTAAAAAGCCTGCCATTACCTTCAATAAACGGCTCTTGACAAGCTACTGTTCGCTTGAGCCCTGCGTCTCTCTCGCCCATATCTTTAACCACAGGTTGCAACTCCCCTCGGCCCCCCAATAACTGACCAGCTGGACTGGTTGGTGGACTAGTTACGTGGACTAGTTAGTGTAGGATCTCAGATTTGCCAGGTCCCACTAACATTGTAAATTTTTTAAAAACCAAGACTAACCTAATTCTTGTGTTTGAGGCTTTGACCTGATAAACAGTTAATGAATTGGGGAGGGTGGCATAAAGGACTCAGTCCTAGGGTGTATGGAGGAAGGAGAGCAAGGCCTGGGATCTGTTATGGAGAAGCAGCTGCAGCTCGGAGCTGCCTGTTCCACACCCTGCCTGTCTACTAGGCAGCTGCGTGACTAGTGGCTGCTTAGCAGGCTCCAGGGCAGATTTCATGCAATATCGCATCTCTCATCTCAGAGCTATGGCTACAACTTTCTCAGGTTGTTGATGATCCTTTGCTGAGGCAGAGCAAGGATGAGAGCTGACCTGTGACCTAACGGGAGAACAGGCAGAAAATTATCCCTGGGGAACAGCATCCTTGACAGATCCCCAGGATGAGGTCAGGGAACCAGGTCCTGTGCCAGATGGTCCTGAGGCTCTGGTGTGACTCTGAAGGTTGTTGTCCCCAAGGCAAGGCCTCAGAGGAGGGCAGTTCCAGGGACAAATGGGATGCAGTGAAGTCCACCTGCCAGCTTAGTAACGTCCTGCATGTATGTGGGCAATTCTGTTGCACTGCCTGTGTGCGTATGAATGGGCACATGGATACCTCCAGCTATGACAGAGATGGAAAGCAAGGAAACAGGACAAAAATGTCTGGGGTTGCTTAGTACAGTACCCAAATGCCAGGGGAAGTGGATGCCATGTTAATGTAAAAAGGGTGACATGTTGCATGACCCTGGGACATTGAACTTCACCTCCCCAGCTCTCTAGCTCACGTCTTCCTCAGAGCACTTCTTTCTTTTTTTCTTTTTTCTTTTCTCCTTTTTCTTTTTTTTTTTGTTTCTTTTCTATTTTATTTTGATTTTTTCTTTTTTAAATTTATTTATGTATTAATTCATTCATATTACATCTCAATTGTTATCCCATCCCTTGTATCCTCCCATTCTTCCCTCCCTCCCACTTTCACCCTATTCCCCTCCCCTATGACTGTGTCTGAGGGGGACCTTCTCCCCCTGTATATGATCATACAGTATAAAGTCTCTTCTTGGTAGCCTGTAATCCTTTTCCTGAGTGCCACCAGGCCTCCCCATCCAGGGGACGTGGTCAAATATGGGGCACCAGAGTTCGTGTGAAAGTCAGTCCCCACTCTTCACTTATCTGTAGAGAATGACCTGTCCCTTGTCTAGATCTGGGTAGGGGTTCAATGTTTACTGCACGTATTGTCCTTGGTTGGTGCCATAGTTTGTGCAGAACCCCTGGACACAAATCTGCCTGTCATAATGTTCTACTGAGAAACACTTAAAGAAATGCTCAATGTCTTTAGCCATCAGAGAAATGCAAATCAAAATGACTCTGAGATTCCATCTTATACCCATCAGAAAGGCTGAGATCAAAAATTCAAGTGACACCACATGCTGGCAAGGATGTGGAGATACAGGAACAGTCCTTCATTGCTGGTGAGAATGCAAACTAGTACAGCCACTTTGGAAATCTATCTGGCACTATCCCAGGAAACTGGGACTAGGGCTTCCTCAAGACCCAGCTATTCCACTCCTTGGAATATACCCAGAAGATGCAGCAGCACACAGCAGGGACATATGCTCAGCGATGTTCATAGCGGCCTTATTCATAATAGCCAGAACATGGAAACAGCCTAAGTGTCCCTCAATAGAAGAATGGATAAAGAAACTGTGGTACATTTACACTATGGAATACTACTCAGCTATTAAAAACAAGGAATTCCCGAAATCTGTGGACAAGTGGGTTGAACTAGAAATGATCATAATGAGTGAGTTAGCCCAGAAGCAGAAAGAGTCAAATGGTATATACTCACTTATAACTAGACACTAGCCCAAGGGGCATGTCCCATGAAAGTCTTCACCTACCAAGAAAGTGGGATAGATGTGAGGACATCCTTTTGGGACTCTAGGTGAGAGAAGTATGGGAGAATGGGGAAATAGAAGGATCCAGAGGGTCCTAGAAACCTACAGAGCACTTCTTTCTTAAGTAGAGTGCTTCTGTTCCAATCACTAGCCACTTCTGTTCCAGGACAACGCAACCTAGAAATGCTGATGGGTGCCATCTGGACCTTTGTCTATACCTGTAACAAGCAGCCAGGCCAAGGATGTTAGCAATTCTGAGATCTGTCCCGAGCCGGCTGCATGGGGGAATGGAAGGCTCCGGATTCCCCCTCAGGCCAGCCAGCAGGAGTAGCCGGTCATTCCACAGAGCAGCTTTTCTCCTCAGAAGAAATGGACAGAAAGAGGGCCGTTCCCTGTAGGTCCTGGGATTACTGTGAGAATGAAATGAGATGAGACAGGTATGGAAGCCACGTGTACATAATAAACAGTCATGAAAGCACATGGCACCATTAGCACAGAGTCAAGCTGGCAGGGACCAGGTAAGGAGGAAAGACAGCTTTCAGGAAGGGGTTACTGTGTGTTTCTCATGGTCTTCTGTACACAGTCCCTCTCCTCCCCACCCCCTGCATGGAATTGCTAGCTTTCTTTTTCTTCCAAACCTAGAAGCCTCGAGAATAGTTTTAAGAAGAAAATGAGGCCATGAGGCCAACTTTCCCTTTGTCTCAGGGTTTAAGCCTGTTATAATGTTGATATGTTTAATACCACTTTCTCTATCCCCAAGAATTCAAATTTGGATACTTATCTGGTTGACACTGTGCATTAAGGTAAAAAAAAAAAACAATTTAATTTGGATGCGCTGATGTAATTTGCACATAGCTATCACTTAAAATCCTGTCCTAGAAGCGCCTGGCTTACCTTGAGTAAGTCTTTGTGGGGATAGGTTACAAAGCAGATGAAATAAACGCGTCATGTAGAAAGTTAAAAAATACAGAGGCCCTGATCAATTGCAAGTGCAGGTTTCGATTTAAACAAAAGAGAGAGGTTATAAAGAAATGAATAATTATTTTAAGTAGAGTAGTAATTAGGGGTGCATTTTGGAAATGTCGTTAGGCATGAGTTTTAGGCAGCAAGCTTTTTTTTTTTTTTTTAAATGTCAGCCCCCATTGTGAGGGAATGTTATGGGAAGAAGGAAGAACTTTGCCACCAGTTATGTGGAAAGGCCTTGGGGAATGGCTGTTCCTCTACAGGGAATGGAAGCCTGGAGCGCTGCTGTAGCCATCTAGGTCACACTGTGGAAGAAGGGCAGGAGACGATGGCGCACATTCAGTCTCAGGACTTTGTTGCTCTCTGAAGTTTTAATGCTTCTTTTTGTTGGGTTAGGAGGGTTGCCTGGTGCTAAAACCTCATGGTTTTCTTTTTAAACCTCATGTACAGATCCAAATAAAATATTTCTTTCCTGCTGTTAGTTTTCAGGTTATGTAGCAAAGAGCCTTGGGGGTTCTGTGATGGTTGGCCCCACTTTAAGAGTGTGGGGCATGGGTTAGGGTTAGGAGGTTTAGACACACACCCGCTACACACAGCATATCTTAAAAGGACTTATTACCATTTTATGTTCAGTCTTAAATTCAGAAGAAGACCAAATTTAAGGGGATTCCACTGCCAAAATGGTAACATGAAAGCCATATCCAGAGGAAACCACGCTGCCTCCTGGGTTGCTGGATTTAAGTCATGGGTTTGTGGGTGCGTAGAGGTGGGCAGGGAAGCTGCTGTGTCGAGCTGTGAGCTTGGAGGCCTCAGGCCAGCAGAGACTGAGACCTTGATGATGCTCTCTCTTGCCTCAGGTGTGAACCTGGGTGAGCGGGAAGCACCTGCACGCCCCAGCTGCTCCTGGGAAGTTTTGTTTGGCTCAGGGAACCGGGAGCAGCAGCCAAAGGCTGCCTCGGAACTGAACAGGCTGTTTTCTGAAAATAGGACATTTGGTGTCTTGAAAGGCAGCATGTCCCCAGTCCCCCACGTGGTATGTGGACTCTTAAAAGGAGCAGTGCTGAGCGAAAGGGTCCAAGGCATGCACCATAACGCTGAAGTCCATGTGGACAGGCTCAGGATCACAAAGCACCTCCTTACCTGGCATTATAGGTGATTACTTCAGAAAATCGAGCCAGGAGAACAGAGCTGGCTGCACTGAGATAGTGAGGGGACCGAGTCATGAATACATTCCCATGCCGGAGGAGACCTTGAAATGCTGTTAGAAATTTAATGGGAGCCTGGAGAGGGAGGGCAGGTTTTTGTGCTTTTTGAAGCAGATTGTCAGTGCAAATGAACTAATCCTAAAGTGAGGGTTAAATAATTACTAAGGAACCCAAGGTGCAATCACATCTCACTATGCGAATGTTTCCTATAGTAAGAGGAAAAAAACCAACACAGTTTCATTGTATACCCTATCAACAAGGTTTCATCAAGAGATCCAGCAGGCATGGCTACAAGAGTGAAACAGATGTGCAGTTCATAGCAGTAAATGCTCAGATGTGCAGTTCATAGAGGTAAATGCTCAGACATCACACTATATAAGGAAGTGGTGGCGACAATTTTAATTGGGGTCATTTTATTTTATTATCTTCTGGGATTCAACAACACTTTATTTGTAATTGTCTTATACCAATCATTTTCTAGCGTTGTGAATATGCAAACCAGAACCGCAGAAATGTAAAAGGCCGAGAGATCATAAGGATCACTTCAACTTCCTGACAAAGATGGCAAACTGGGGCTGGAGAGATAGCTCAGCAGGTAGGGGCAATGCTATGCTGTCAGAGCTCCTGAGTGGGCTCCTAGCACCCATGTGGAGAAGCCCATTTCAAACTCCAACTCCACCTCCTCTGTCCTCCAAATGATGATGATGATGATGATAGTAATATAATAACAACTTCCTAAAAATGAGGAAACTGAAGCTTAATCACATTATGTGATATAACCCAATTTATAGTATCAATTAAATGTAGCATCGAAACTAAACTGCAGAGCCTATCCAGGATCCTGAATCCCTATTCTCTCTGTTTAGACTGAGTGATGCCCCATTAGAAACAGTAAATACTTTTGTTCCGTCGAATGATGATAAATATTGTTAGCTAAGAGTCCTACCTATATCTCTCCCCCTTGTTAGGCAAATGCCTGGTAGTTATGTCTGATACAACACAAAGCAGCCATACACTGATTAGGTTTTTCTTTTTATTTCTTCTTGCTTTCCATGCCCTCTCTTCCATTCTCACAACAGGGAGGAAACAGACGGAGTTGTGTTAAAGCATAGAAAAGCCTTCATGGTAAGCAAGCTATAAGGGAGTCTTTAGACTTACATTTATTTATTTGTGTGTGTGTGTGTGTGTGTGTGTGTGTGTGTGTGTGTGTGTGTGTGTGTGTGTCATGCATCGGCCATGATGTACATATGGAATGCAGGATAGCATATGGGAGTCAGGTCTCTTCTGCCTGGGGGTCCTGGGGACTGAACTCAGGTGATCAGGCATGGTGGCATGGACCTTTACTCACAGAGCGATCCTGTCAACCCTGAGATAGCTTTTTAATCTGATACTTTTAGCACTGCCATTCTTCAAGAGTTTTCTAGTGATAGGGTTTACATCTTCTCTTTACCTACCCATTCCTCACTCTTTCACATAGATGTTCATGTAATGGAAACGCTTCACTCTTTTAGCACTTGAGCAATGCTGTACACATCGCAAACCTTGCAAACATTTTGTAGGATGAGAATAACATGGTACCCTAGGGATGTGTGGGCTGCTTCATGTGAGGATCTTCTTAGCTCGCCCTTAAAGTACCCTTCAGACCTGGGCAATATGTCGTCCCATTTCACAGGTAAAGATGCTGTGACTCAGAGAAGACAAAGTTATAACCTGTTGAAGGCCGTATGCTAAACAAGAGGAAAAGTTGGGATTTGAATCCAGTGAGTGTAATGGACTCTGATAGCCATCTCCCTTCATTCTTGCCTCCTGACTTGAGGCCAAGGGTCAATGTTGCTAGCATTTTAAAGGCATATTCAAATGAATAACTGTAGCAAAGATATATTAAAATAAATGGTAAGAAACATGTGGATCCAAAATGAACGAAGTCATGAAGCACTTCTGAGAGACACAGGCTTGAACAAATGGAAGGGCATCGCTTTTGCTCTTGCATAGAATATTTCATTGTCACCAGTGTGTGGCTCTGCTTAAGTTCATTTAGAAACTGAATGCAACCCCAATGGAAACAATGCTATGCCTTTTGTTCTGAAGTGAGACAAAATGATACTAAAAGTTCATGTAGGAAAATAACCATGGAAGGGTTGGAAAAATAGTTATATGCGGGTAGAGATTGGAGATATTAAAACACACTGAAAAATCCCTAAAATCGAAACCGCAGCACTCAGTCACAAACAGATGAACTAACAAGATGTAAGTTCAGAAACCAAGTCCACATGTTTAACACATGTCAAAGGTAGCATCTTAAACCACCAAAGAAAAGATAGATATTTGAATAACGTGAGAACAATTGGATAGCTGCATAAAAATAATAGAATTTGATCCGTACCAGTGGTTCTCAACCTGTAGGTTGTGACCTGTTTGGGATTGAAGGGCTCTTTCACAGAGGTCACCTAAAGCATAGAGATTTACATTGATTTATAATAGTAGCAGAACTGCAGTTATAAAGTAGCAGTGAAATAATGTTATGGTCAAGACTCACCCACAGCATGAGGAACTGCATTAAAGGGTCGCAGCATTAGGAAGGTTGAGACGCACTGCTCTATATGATCTGCAGAGTAAACTCCAAGCATATCAGAAAGGGTAGATTTTCTGGCTACAAGCTCTAAGAAGTTAGCGTTTCCTCTTCCCGCAGTGTAAGTCTAAAACCGCGCCACAGTCCTTCCGAGGATGCGAAGATCAATGAAGAAGCTGATGAAAAGGGAGGTCCTGGGATGTGAGGTTGGTTGGCGTTGAAGGCTTGCACAGAGGGAAGCCAGGACAGCAGAAAATGGGGCCCAGGTGACGTGGCATGCTGGAGAAGGAGCTCAGCAGGAGCAGAGCAGTTGCTTGGCCACTGAGTTACATAATTCCTAGAAAGCCAGATTTTTTTTTCCTTTAAAGTAAAGGTAAGATTAAAATATCCAAGCAGAGAAATTAGTAGCTACTCCCCACTGGGCTGGGGGCAGGGGAGTGGAAAAGCATGAGGCATGGGAAGAAAAGAAAAAGCGGTGGACGACAGTGGGGAAGCAAGCCCCATCGTGAAGTTTAGCAAAGACGTCAAATAGCAACTAAGTTTGAATGTGCTCTGAAAATGGCGTCCCAATAGTTAAAGGACAGCTTGGCAGATGGACTCGACAGAAGAGAAAGGGGAACCGTGAATGAATGAACTAAGTTTCCAGTACTGAAAAGACAGGCATCTCAAATGATTACTAATTGGTTCAATAGATTCCAGACAGTAGAAAGGATCAGAGAGTTCCATAGTCAGAGAGAAAAACCTCACCCCACAATCTAGTCATGAGGAAACAGTAAACAAACCCAAACTGGGATAAAGTCTGAAAAAATTAAACAACCCCCACCATCGTTTCAATAAAAATTCAGTAGGCCAAATGCCCTGTATTCTTCAAAAATACCAATTTCTTGAATGACAAAGGCTGAAAACTGCTTTTGATTAAATAAGACCAAAGAGGGTGGGAGAAACAACTCAATATTATGTTATCTCAGTGTGGATGAATCCAGTTTACAAAAATAATTTCTATAAAACACATCGGGACTGGAAGATAAGCTGTAGTTAGATAAAAATGTATCGCTGCTGAATTGCTTGAATTTGAATTCTACTAGTTTTTATAAAAGGTTATTTCTGGTTTTAGAAAGGATATATTGACAGAGTAGAGGTAAAAGGACATAGTGTGAAGTGGTGTGTGTGTGTGTGTGTGTGTGTGTGTGTATGTGTGTGTGTGAATGTGAGTGTCTTTGTGTATGTCTGTGTGTGCAAGTATGCCTGTGTGTGTGAGTGTGTATATGTCTGTGTCTGTGCTCATGGGTGTGTCTATGTGTGTAAGTGGGTGGGTGTGTATGCATGTGAGGTGTGTATGTGTGTGAAAATGTGCCTGTGTGTGTCTTTGTATGTGTCTATATGTGTACAAGCATGCATGAGTGTGTCTGTGTATGTCTGTGTGTGAGTGTGCATGTGTATGAGTATGCACACATGTGTGTATATGTGTGTAGCCAATGACGTTGGGCTGGAGAGTTGGCTCAGTGATTAAGAACACATTTGGTGTTTCAGAGGACTCTCAGCCAATTTGCTGAAGATGTTTATCAGCTGTAGGAATTCTCTGGTGGAATTTTGGGGGTCACTTAAGTACACTATCATATCATCTGAAAATAGGGATAGCTTGACTTCTTCCTTTCCCATTTGGATCCCCTTGATCTCCTTTTGATGTTTTATTGCTCTGGCTCAAACTTCAAGAAATATATTGAAGAGATATAGAGAAAGTGGGCAGCCTTTTCTGGTCCCTGATTTTAGATGAATTTCCTTGAGTATCTCTCCATTTAATTTGATGTTGGCTATTGGCTTGCTGTATATAGCCTTTATTATGTTTAGGTATGTGCCTTGTATTCCTGATCTCTCCAGAACTTAAACAGGAATGGGTGTTGGATTTTGCCAAATGCTTCTTTTGCATATAAGGAGATGATCATGTGGATTTTTCTCTCAGTTTGTTTATATGGTGGATAACATTGATGAATTTCCATATGTTAAACCATCCCTACATGCCTGGAATGAAGTTTACCTTGTCATGGTGAATGATGTCTTTGATATGTTCTTGTATTTGTATTGTGAACATTTTATTGAGTATTTTTGAATCAATGTTCATAAGAGAAATTGGTCTGAAAGTCTCTTTTTTTGTTGGGTCTTTATGGAGGTTAGGTATCAACATGACTATGGCCTCATAGAAAGAATTTAGTAATGTTCCATCCATTTCTATCTTTTGGAGTAGCTTGAAGAGTATCGGTATTAGCTCTTCTTTGAAGGTCTGGTAAAATTCTGCACTGAATCCATTGGGCCCTGGGCTTTTTTTGGTTAGGAGACTATCAATGATTGCTTCTATTTCTATAGGTGAAGTTTATCTGATCTTGATTCAATTTGGCAAATGGAATTGGTCAAGAAAATTGTCCATTTCCCATAGATTTTCAAATTTTGTGGCATAAATCTCTTTGAAGTAGGTTCTTATAGTCTTTGTATTTCTTCAGTGTCTGCTGTTATGTCTCCCTTTTCATTTCTGATTTTGTTGATTTGGAGAGTGTTTCTCTGTCTTTTAGTTAGTTTGGCTAATGGTTTGTCTATCTTGTTGATTTTCTCAAAGAACCAGCTCCTGGTTTTGTCAATTATTTGAATTGTTCTCTTTGTTTTTAACTTATTGATTTCAGCCCTGAGTTTGATTATTTCCAGATGTCTACTCCTCTTGGGTGTTTCTGCTTCTTTTTTTCCTAGGGTTTCCAAATGTGTTGTTAAGTTGTTTATGTGGGATGTTTCCACTTTCTTTCTAAAGGTGCTTAGTGCTATGAATTTTCCTTTCAGTACTGCTTTCATTGTGTCTCAAAAATTTGGTTATGTTGTTCCTTCATTTTCATTGAATTTCAAGAATTCCTTTATTTCTTCCTTTATTTCTTCCCTGACTCGTGTGTCATTAAGTAGAGAGTTGTTTAGTTTCCATGTGTATAGGCTTTTTGTTATTTCTGTTGTTGCTGAAGTCCAGCCTTAGACCATGGTGATCTGATAGGATACACGGTATTATTTCAATCTTCTTGTATCTGATGAGGCTTGCTTCGTGACCTACTATGTGATCAATTTTAGAGAACGTTCCATGGGCTTCTGAGAAGAAGGTATAATCCTTTGTGTTTGGGTGAAAAGTTCTGTAGATATCTGTTAGATCCATTCGATTCATGATGTTGGTTAGTGAAGTTATTTTCTGGCTTAGTTTCTGTTTCAAAGACCTATCCTTCAGTGAAAGTGGGGTGTTGAAGTCTCCCAGTATTAAAGTGTGGGGATAGATGAGTGGTTTAAGTTTTGCTAATAGTTCTTTTACAAATGTGGGTGCCCTTGTATTAGGAGCATAGATGTTCAAAATTGTGATGTCTTCTTGGTGACTTTACCTTTGATGAGTATGAAGTGTCCTTCCTTGTCCCTTTTGATTAATTTTGGTTGAAAGTCTATTTTATTAGATATTAGAATGGCTACACCAGCTTGTGTCTTGTGACCATTTGCTTAGAATATTTTCCCCAACCTTTTACTCTGAGGTAATGCCTATCGTTATGGGTAAGATGTGTTTCTTGAATGCAGAAGAATGTTGGGTCATGTTTATGCATCCACTCAGTTAGTCTGTGTTTTTTTATTGGAGAAATAAGACCATTGATGTTGAGAGATATTAATGACCAGTGACTGTTAGGTTCTGTCATTTTTGCTGTTTGTTACAGTCAATAGTTTGTGAGGTTGTGATTTTGTGATGGTGTAGTTATCTATTTCCTATGTGGTTTTGGTTGTAATTTGACCCGTTGGTATGGAGTTTTCTTTCTAGTAACTTCTGTAAAGCCAGATTTGTGAATAGGTACTGTTTGAATTTGTTTTTGTCGTGGAATATCTTGTTTTCTCTGTCAAGAGTTATTGATAGTTCCACTGTGTATAGTAGTCTGGCCTGGCATCTGTGTTCTCCTAGGGTTGCAGGACCTCTGTCCAGGCCCTTCTGGATTTTATGGTCTCTGCTGAGAAGTCGAGTGTAATTCTGATAGGTTTGCCATCGTATGTTACTCGGCCTATTTCTCTTGCCGCTTTTAATATTTTTCCTTGTTCTGTATATTTTGTATTTTTATTATTATGTGGCAGGAAGATTTTCTTTTCTGGTCTATTCTATTTGGTGTTCTCTAGGCCTCTTGTATGCTCATATGTGTTTCTTTCCTCAGATTGGGGAAATTTTCTTCTATGATTTTTGTGAAAGATATTTTCTGGGCTGTGGAATCGGGTGTCCTCTCTTTCCTCAATACCTATTATTCTCAAGTTTTGTCTTTTCATGGTGTCCTTGATTTCTTGGATGTTCTGTGTCAGGAACTTTTCAGATTTAGGATTTTCTTTGATGGTTGTTTCGAGTTCTATGATTGTATCTTTAAGTCCTGATATTCGTTCCTTCATTTCTTGGATCCTGTTAGATAAGGTCACCTCTGTGATGCTTGCTTTCTTCTCTGAGGCTTCTTGATCACGTTTTTCTTCTGTGTGTTCCTTTATCATAGCTTCCATTTTTATCTTCAGATCTTGAACTGTTTTCATCTGGTTGTTTGCATTTTTATGAAATTCTTCCAGTGCCTCTCTCTATGACTCTTTTATGTCTTCAACCCGCTTAGTTGCATCCTCCTGCAGTTGTTTACAGATTTTATTCATTTCTTCCATTAGCATCTTCCTTACTAAGGACTTGAGGTCATTTTCTTGTATTTTGGTTATGTTTGGGTTCTCAGGGTTGCTTTTATTGGGACTGCTGGGATCTGGAGATGCCAAACTGTTTTAGTTTTTGTTTGCATTCTTTCGCTGTCCTCTTGTCATTTTGGTGTCTCTGATGTGGGGAGGTAGCTTCTGGTGTCCCTCATTGGTTGAGGGTGGATAGTTGGTGAATGATTATAGGTCACGTGCCCTTGCCTGTGGGGATCAGGGAGTATTTCACTGGAATAGGCAGTTGATCTGGTTTCCACTCCTGGAGATTTTGCATTACACCTTAGGCTCCAGACTGAGTCAGCAGAAGTAGGTTTCTATCTGGACCCTTTCACTTTACTACTGTAATTCAGATCAGCTGTTTTGGGACCTAGAACAAGGTCAGCACACAAGTGCTCTGATTGGGTAGGTTGGTCCCAGCTGCCAGTCTTTCCTGCTGCTTTGTAGCCAAGACCCCAGCTGGATCAGATTTTCTTAACTGTAGCTGCCTTTTAGCTCTGCCTCCAAGCTGCCTGCACTTTCCATGACCCTGTAGCCCGGACCACTCACAGATCCTCGGAGCTGTAGACATCTTTTAGGTTAGTGATTAGACACCACTGGGGTGTCCAGTGTCTCCCGAGAGTGTGCGAGATCCTGCTGGACCTGTGGGAGCAGACCAAGCTGGGTTCTAACTGCCCCTGTATGGAGGCTCAGTCCATTGTGTCTGGCTCTAGATCGGGCCCAGGTCAGCCGCGAGCTGCACGCCCACTCTAGCTGTTTTTGGTGGGCCCTGCTGCCTGTGTTTCCACTTGGCCTGGGAGACCTCCGCAATTTGGTGTGGGGTGGGTGGAGGGATTCAAGGTCAGTTTCACCCTATTCCCTGAGACTCTTCAGGACATGGGCTCCGGGGTACCACCACCCCACACAGTGAGTTTGTGCTTTATAGGCCAGCTGCAACCTGCAGATGGGTTTCGTTCAAGTGTCTGGGGAGTGGGTTCAGGACCTCCGGGCTGTTGCTTATCCTGCGGCCAGGCCCACCAGTGGTCTGTGGAGTTTGGGACCCCATTCACCTATAGTTCTCTAGATCCAGCAGTCTCTGGCTCCATTCAAGTCCCTGGTCTCTGTGCGGTGGATCAGATATGGTGCATACTGGTCAACGGCATCTTGGAACCGCCACTTACCTTTAAAGTTAATGTAGCATCCTCTTATTTTGAACTGTTGATCAAGCTGTATTTCTCTACAATTGATTACTTCCCTTCCAGTATCCATTCCACGGGTTGGGTCCCTAGGTGTCTCTGGCCTGTGTGCTGATCCGGCCTATTTGCTGATCCTTTTCCCAATTCATGTGCGTTCAAGCCCCAAAAGAATGTTTTTGAAATATTTTAACTTTTAATATATTAAAATATATAAAAAACATCACACACATATGCATATACTGTTTACAATGGACTCCAACACCTCATTCCTGCTTCTTGTCCTTTGCATCCTCACCTGAGCTCTGCTCCTCAGAAGCCACTGCTTTAGGCTTCCCTGTCCTTAGCCTGATGCCAAGCATGTGTTAACAATGTGGTGCGCTGTTACCATTCCTAGCTGGGGACACGGTCGTCTGACTTGCTCTGATCACAGCTCTGTTTCTATCCTCTCCTTCCCCTCTAAGGAATGACATCAGCACCCCCAAGTCCCTGAGGCTTTGAGGCTTTACTTAGCACTTTGTATCTCAGGATAGCACTGAACTCCACCCAGACCCCCATCTTGTAACTGTAAAAACAAACTTCTTGCCTCTCGATTTGAGAAATGGGAGCATCAAACCCTTTCCTTCCCCTTCCTCGATTTCTCAGTTTCTGTGAACCGAAGTTTTGTCCTGCCGAGGCTGGGGGAAGTCTACATTCTATTTTGGAACTACAGCTAAGGTTTATTTTTTGTTTTGTTATTTGCTTTTTGCTTTGACTCTTAAGTCGTTCTAAATGTGGAGCCAAACACAAAGATTTTATGTCATCGAGACAAGGTGCTGTTTATTGCAGTCAATTAATTACGATGCTCCAATTATAGTTTCCCCCTATGGTGGCAAGGTTTGTTTTTCTGCAGCTCAAAGAAAACTCCTCAGGCTGGAGGCATGGCTCAGAAGGTAAGAGTGCTTGCTCTGCAAGTTTGAGAACCCAGGTCTGCATCCCAAGAGCCATGTAAGACAAAGCCAGTTGGGGGTAGCTGGCCCTGCCTCTAGCCCCAGTGCTATTACAGGAGGAGCCAGGGGGAGCCAGGAGGAGCTCTGGGAAGGGCCGGGTACCAGCCTAGCTCCAGGTT
This sequence comes from Acomys minous, assembly GCF_964271855.1. Taxonomy (NCBI): domain Eukaryota; kingdom Metazoa; phylum Chordata; class Mammalia; order Rodentia; family Muridae; genus Acomys; species Acomys minous. The sequence goes on along the minus strand of NC_140489.1, from coordinate 105,147,062 downwards.
CAGGGAGGCCTTGTCTCAAGAGAATAGGTAGAGTGACATGACAGAACACCTGACACTCTTCTTTGGTCTCTGCATATGTACTTGGGTGAACACACCTGCAAACACATGTGTACATATGCCACACACACACACACACACACACACACACACACACACACATTAATACACAAAAAATTATTAAATAGATTTTTTCTTAAATTCTACCAATTTCTCATAAGTGAATCTTTTTTGTTGTTGCGAATTTAACATTTTGAGGTCACCTTCTTGTAACCGTTTTTTCCTCACCCTCAGCACATCTATAATCCAATTATGAACAACTTCACATTTTCCATGTTAATCGAAGAAACTGTTATCTTTTCACCTGATTCCTTTTACCACTCAATCTCTTTATTGTTCAGAATCCATTTCATTTCTTCCTCAAGGACAGTGGTCTTCTGTTCTTTGTTGAACCAGCTTTTCACATTTGAGAGCTTTTTCTCTCTCCCTTGGGGTATCTGAGTGCCTTCCTTTATTCACCCCAATGCTTAGCATGCTTTTAACATTCTTAAAGTACTCTCAAGCCCTGAGCTCTACCCTGTCCCTTCTTCAGCCCTTCCTCCCATTCCTGGGCTTCTTCTAGAACCTTCTGACCCATTCTCCACAGGCTGTGAGGTCTGCTTCACTGCTGTCATTCCAGGACTTTTTGATATTATCTCCTACATCTTATACTTACCCCTGTTTCCAACTCCTATTTTGTTGAAGTAAATCTCAAAATAAGTTTCATGGAACCCAAATGGTTTTTATCAGCATGCGAATTTTTTTTTTTAATTCTTTCTCGTTTGGTTAATCAGTTGCTTGGTTCTAGTTTGCTAATAGGCTTTCCTCAGCCTTTGAGACACCCTTTGATCATATTCTAGTCTACAGTTGTGGTGACAAGAAGTGACGGTGTCGACCTAAATTATTTTCATGCATAGGAGATTCACACATACACACTGCCCAGTAAGTTGATTAGTTTCTGTTTAGGTCTTATGACTCTAGATATGGGGCTGTTTTTCCGTGCTTTTTAGCACTATGCCTCTTCTTGCCTTTGAATACAGACTCTCCAGCTCGAGGCATGAAGTTGGGATGTTGTGCATGCTGTGTAAGCACTCTACCCTGCAGCTGTAGCCAGCCTGAGTTTAGACTGTCTGAATTGCCTACTGTGTGCTGCTTTCTCGTAGTATGTGTCCTTTTTCTTCTGATTCTGAAAGCAGTCCCCTGCTTTTATTTTCTAGTGATTTTTATTTATTAATTTTTCCTTTGCGTATATTATGGTTTGGATTTCTAGAGATCTGTGTTTATTCTTCGATATTTAAAAGAGTGGCAGCCTGAGCCAGATGTGGTGTGTCTGCTTGTAATCTCAGCACCACGGATTACACGTGGGCCAAGAGGATTATGAATTAGAACCTAGTGTGAGCCATCTGTGGGAAACCATGCCGCCGAGGCCAAACCAGCCTCACACACACTAAAACAAGACCAAAAAAAAAAAAAAAGGCACCTGATACTGCTTAACTGCTGCAGTTTTTGGTGATTCTGCCAGAGACATTTGTTTTGCCTCTCTGCTTTAATCCCAGTGTTTCTGCTCAGTGCTGCACTTTGCTCATTCTTTTTTTTTTTTTTTTTTGAAAAATAAAATCATTCAAATTACATTTCAATTGCTATCCCATCCCGTGCAACCTCCCATTCCTCCCTCCCTCCCACTTTCACCCCATTCCCCTTCCCTATGACTGTGACTGATGGGGACCTCCTCCCCTTGAATATGATGCTAGGGTATCAAGTTTCTTCTTGGTAGTATGCTTTCTTTCCTCCAAGTGCCATCAGGCCTCCCCATTAAGGGGACATGACCAAATATGGGGCATCAGAGTTCATGTGAAAGTCAGTCCCCACTCTCCACTTAACTGTGGAGAATATTCTGTCCCTTAGCTAGGTCTGGGTAAGGGTTGATGACTGCACATATTGTCCTTGGTTGGTGCCATAGATCGAGCAGAACCCCTGGGCCCAGATCTGCCCATCATAGTGTTCTTCTTGTAGGTTTCTAAGACCCTCTGGATCCATCTATTTCCCTATCTCCTATATTTCTCCCACCTTAGGGTGTCCTCACTATCCCATTTTTCTGGTAAGTGAAGGCTTTCATGAGACATACCCCTTGGCCTAGTGTCCAGATATAAGTGAGTATATACTATTTGAGTCTCTCTGCTTTTGGGTTAGCTCACTCATTATGATCATTTCTAGTTCAATACATTTGTCCACAAATTTCTAGAATGCCTGTTTTTAATAGCTGAGTAGTATTTCATAGTGTAAATGTAGCACAGGTTCTTTATCCATTCTTCTACTGAGGGACACTTAGGCTGTTTCCATGTTTTGGCTATTATGAATAAGGCTGCTATGAACATGGTTGAGCATATGTCCCTGTTGTGTGCTGGAGCATCTTCTGGGTATATTCCAAGGAGTGGAATAGCTGGGTCTTGAGGAAGCCCTAGTCCCAGTTTCCTGGGATAGTGCCAGATAGCTTTACAAAGTGGCTGCACTAGTCTGCATTCCCACTAGCAATGAAGGAGTGTTCCTCTCTCTCCACATCCTCACTAGCATGTGGTGTTGCTTGAATTTTTGATCTTGGCCATTCTGATGGGAGTAAGAGGGAATCTCAGAGTTGTTTTGATTTGCATTCCTCTGATGACTAAAGACATTGAGCATTTCTTTAAGTGTTTCTCAGTCATTTGATATTCCTCTGTTGAGAATTCTCTGTTTAGTTCTGAACCCCATTTCTCAGTTGGGCTATTTGGTTTGGTGGTGTTTAACTTCTTGAGTTCTTTATATATTTTGGATATTAGACCTTTGTCAGATGAAGGGTTGGTGAAGATCTTTTCCCAGTCTGTAGGCTGTCGCTTTGTTCTCTCGACAGTGCCTCCTGCCTTACAGAAGCTTCTCAGCCTCATGAGGTCCCATTTGTTAATTGTTGACATTAAGGCCTGGGCTGTTGGTATTCTGTTCAGGAAGTTGTCTCCTGTGCCAATGTGTTCCAGGCTCTTCCCCACTTTTTCTTCTAATTGATTTAGTGTCTCTTGTTTTGTTTTGAGGTCTTTAATCTACTTGGACTTGAGTTTTGTACATGGTGACAAATATGGGTCCAATTGCATTTTTCTACATGTAGACATCCAGTTAGACCAGCACCATTTGTTGAAGATGCTATCGTTTTTCCATTGAATAGATTTGGCTTCTTTGTCAAAAATCAAGTGACCATATGTGTGTGGATTCATTTCTGGGTCTTTGATTTGATTCCATTGATCAACCAGCCTATTGCTGTGCCAGTACCATGCCATTTTAACTACTGTTGCTATATAGTACGACTTTGCTCACTCTTTTTTGCTTGTTTGCTTGATTTGATTTGATTTGGTTGAGGCTGCGAAAAGACTGGTTAGGAGCTCTCTACATTTGGCTGAGGTTCTTGAGTGACAACTCTCCTTTGGACATGGAGACCTGGAATCCTTGTTCTAAGGGCTCCTGAACTGGCCCTCACAGAGAAGGTCATAATTGGGGGAAACAAGTCATTAGAACAAAAACTCACATTGTCCCGAGATGTTTTATATGTACACATGTGTGCATGAATGCACGGGTACACATGTGTGTGGAGGTCAACCTTAGATGGATGTCATTCCTCAGGAATAATATAACGTGTTTATTTGAGACAGAGTCTTCATTGGTACTGGGAGTACATGCACACACGACCACACTTGACACTGCTTATATGTCTATGACACAGTTCTCAGGATCAACCTGAGTTTGCAACCAGTTTCTCCTGCTTGCAAAGCAAGCACTGCACCACTGGGCACTCTCCCAAGCCCAGTAGTTTGTTTTAATTCATTAGAAAAAAGAGACCTCTTTTTTCTCTGTGTGGGGCCAATGGCTAGGAACTAGGAAGGCGGAGGAACCTTATACATAACTCTCACTTTTACTCCAGCTTTCATCATGCCTGTCCCACTCCCAGCTCTGCCTGAGGATACGAATTTCTCTGTGCCAACCCTACCCAGCTGCGCTTTCACCTGTTGTCTTTCAGTACCTTCCCAAACAATTTCCTTTTCCCTTTGTTGAACTCTCAGATCTGCTAATGGCTGCCTCCAATTCTGTTTGATGTTTAATGAGGCCTTTTGAGGAATGAGATATGTGCCTGTCCACTGTCTTTGGGAGCTAATTACAACAGTCTTGATAACAGGTGTGAGTGGTCATGCTCTCTGCCTCCAGTCCTTGCTGCCCTGTGCTGTCCTGGAGAGATCACACTTTTTGTTTTAAATGTAGAGGTGGCACTTCTACAAATATCTTTTAATGCCCCATTGATATATTCTGTTTTCAGCTTCCAAAGGGATAAACATACTTGCTCCTGAATGGCAAGCCTCCTTTCACTAAAGTCAATATTTGTCATTCGATAGTCTGAGTTTTCTTGAACCTTCTTAATCCTGACAAACCATAATTCCAGCATGGAAGGCAGTGGTTCTCAGCCTGTGGGTCAGGACCCCTCTGGCAAACCTCTTTCTCCATAAATATTTGCATTATGATTCATAACAGCAGCAAAAATTACAGTTGTGAAGTAGCAATGAAAATAATTTGTGGTTTGGGGTGGAGGGGATCATCACAGCCTGAGGAACTGTGTTAAAGGCTGCAGCATTAGGAAGACTGAGAACCACTGAGTTAGAGGAATAATTTTGTTCTGATCATTGTTACCACCAAGACGTTGCCCATCCTGTTTTCCACGCAATTGGAATGCTTTCCTCCTCCTCGCATTCCCAGCCACTTATTTCCTCCCATAAGAATGAGGCAAAGCTCAGAAGCCACATTGGGCAGGTCACTAAAGTGCATAAAGTTCTCCTTCTCCAGTAGTGTCTCAACGGAGCCTTGCTGAGGGAAGGGTCCTTGGCAGTGCTGTAAATAACATGTGCCATATTGTCCCTTGTGACTCTATCCTCTTTCCCATCATATTTAACCGCATGAGGCTTGGCTACAAGCCAAGGAAAACCAGTTTATACATATGACAGGGTCCTGTGCCTTGCTCTGCCTTTTCATGGGATCTATTACCTTCAGTTGGGCAAAGGAGCTGATAGGTGAGAGGATGGGCAAATCAGGAATTTACAGGGAAGAGTAGATGCAGAGTCAAGCTGCATCACATGCTTGGGAGTAATATGGGTATATCTTAGACTCAGGCTAGAGTAACCTTGTTCTAAGGTCAGGTACTCTGTAAAGCTGCTGCAGCAAACCCAGGGCTTTCTCCTCCCTTTAAACTCACAGAGCACGTTGAACGCTACAGACATTCTTTACTCTACCGAGCTCATGTTGCCTTCAGCCCTATTCCAGTATTCCTATGGAATGAGTGCTGGAGATCTTCTGTACCACATGTCCCCCACAGTGCCTGGAGCGGCTATTATGAACTATTCCACCGACATTTGCTGAACCAGTGAATGAAAATGATGGAAGACCAGTGGAGAAAAAGATAAATTAATGAAATGTGTGTGGGATTTCTGGGTTCTACCAAGCACGTGGATTTGTGAGTTCATTTAACAGGTGTATTTGCTGTGCTTAAGTCTTAGATATACAAAGAAAGATGAGAAAGACACTATCTTTCTTCCTAAATCCAATAAATGAAAGAAGAAGTCATAATTGTAGTTGCTGTGTTACGCTCTATAGTTCACTGCAAGAGGAGCTGACGTAGAAGCAAAGTCATCTCTGGTGAGGGGGAGGAAGGGCTGAAATTCTGATCTGATCTGTGCTGTGGTCTGTACTTGTGATCTGAGCTGACTCTCGGTAAGGGGCTTTTATGGTCTCTGTAGGGCATCCTTTGGCCCACTCCATAGATGAAGAAACAGATTTGTTTTTTTTTTTAAGTTAAGATTTTAAGGTAAGGTTTTACCTTAGGTCACAGGTCCAGCAAGGGCAGTGGTATTCCTTTCAGCCCCTGTGTCTTTAAACCTTCTGGATCTCTCCAGTGTGGGGCACCTGACCAAGGTGACTTTTCCAGAACTTTGCCCTGCTCAGACATAAGACAGAAAGGAGAGAGCACAGAGATTTATTTAAGAAGATTGTCCTGACTGAAACCAACACCCCCAGGGTATTTAAGGAAAAACAACACTGCGAAATGGCCTTTCAGGATTTAGCCCCAGTAGCTGGTTTCCAAAGCAAGGAGACCTGCTTTTCCCATCTTACATCTGGCCATCAGACTGACTCCTCTGGGCCCGAAGGGAGGTGCAGACACAGGTTCCAACTTGCAGCTCGCCTGCTATGCACTGAACCTAGGCATTGGAGAGGGCTGCCTGAGAACCAGAAGGACGGAAATACAGGTAGAAAGTCATGGTCAAGGCTGGTAAGGTGGGACTGGCACTTTTCAATTCTCTGTTACTTCCCATCTTCATGGAATTGGACAAGGAGCTCAGTTTCTCTAAGCGTCTGGATCTGCACGTGGGGCTATGCTACCTGTCAGGGGTTTTTTGAATACTGAGATAACACTTCAGTGACACAAGATGCTGAAAGAGTAAGATCTCCCTGTATGGTGAGTGCTATATAAGTAAAAGACTGTTGGTCTTACCTCATTAGTTGGGTTCCAGAAATTTCTTCATCTTTAGTGCACCACAGATTTCATTCCCTTCCTTGGCTTAAATAGATCTTACTGATCCTAAATTACCTCAAATGATTTTTCCTTCTGGAACATTCCCTGACCTCACTTATGTTGAGCCAGTGCCCCAGTCCCATGCTTCACAGGGCGCTTTAGGTCCCACATTATTTTTTTTTTCAAATGATTTGTTAATGCGTTTTTCTTTCTGCAAGGTCATAAACTCCAAGGAGGGCAGGAGTTGTATTTTTTCTTTGTCTTCTAGCATCATTCATACTTAGCCACATTAAAAAAAAAAAGCCCAGTAATAGGGTCCAAGTTTGTTCCTTTCTACAAGTTAGGGCAAATATCTGTGGAAGGGAGCAGGGATGATGGCATCAGCTGTACCGTCAACACAGAAGGACTCTGAAGGGGAGCAAGCTATTCCTGTATGGCAAGCCTGAGCTGGCAAGACCTTGGGGTTTTTTTTGTTTTTGTTTTTGTTTTTTTGTTTTGTTTTTTTGTTTTTTGTTTTTTTATCTAAGCCATTTAACGGAAGAGAACAAAAGAGCAAAAAGGATACCAGAATCACAATGGATCCACTATCAATCTTTGTTGATTGAGCAGAAAATCATTACGTGATTGATCGTGAAAGCAGACATATATTTGGTAGAAGACAGCCACCTCCATGAAAGAACGGACTCTGTGCAATGCTCTACACCGGTTAAGTGCAGCTTCCATTAGTGAGAGGCAGGAAGCAGGTCAGGTGAAAGACTCCAGTGTCGGGTTGTGATTCCAATTCTACCAAATGGGCACGCAGGTGGCGCTGAAAAACTGCAGTTCCCAGTTTATTCAATGGAAATAGCAAATGATATCAACTGTGTTGTAGTTGTAAGAGCTAAGTTCGTGATCTGTGTAGAAGCCCTTCTCAGGGTGCTCGGTTCATAGCTAAGTGCTCAGTAAATTGTAGTAAGTGTATATATTCTACTGGTTATTTTCCCCGTTGCTTCTGACAAACTACAAGATAAAAGCATCTTAAGGAAGCCTTTTTGGGCTCACGGTTTCAGAGGGATTTCAGTACATTATAACGGGGGAAAGGTATGTCAGAGGTCATGGCAGCTGGGAGTCAGGTGGGTTACTCAAAGCTGCTCAAAATGGCAGGGGTCCAGAAAGCAGAGAACAGGCAGGAAGCAGAAGCATGAATAACCTTCCAAAGGCCACGCCCTCGTGACCTACATACAGCTGCGAGCCAGGCCCTACCTCTGGAAGGCTCTACAGACTGAAATAGCAATAAACTGAGAAACAGGCATTCAAAGCATGCACGTGTAGGAAATATTTGCATTTAAAATGTTACATAAATAATAGTCTGTTTCCCCCACCCTCACCCCATCCCCCACCACCTCTGCCAAACACCCAGGCCCTGCGTCTGCAATCTCAGAGAACAGAAAAGGGAAGTTGAACAAGGGGACTTTGGAAATACAGGAAGGAGGGCTAGAAAAGATCCATTCCTCACCTCATGATTTAAAGGCTCTCAATGCTTGCCTTCTGTGCCTCCAAAGGGGTTAGTCACATGCTAGAAAGCGACAGTGGAAAGCAGGATCCGGGAGTTGGGACTCCTGAGTTCTGATTTAAATCCCACCAGCCCTCAGTTTTTTTTTTTTTTTTTTGACCTTAGGCAAGTTCCCTAAGCTCTCTGGGACTCTGCCCAGTCATCTGACAAATAAAGGAATTGCTCTGCAGCTCCTTTTTAGCTACAACGATCATTGATTCTAATATGGGCCAAATTGAGTTGAAGCTCCTTTCCTTCTCGTCTGCATTTACTTGCTACCCTGCCCAGATGCCTGGGGGCTACACATCGATTAATAGGCCAAGCAAACCTCACTAGATAGGCTTTTCGTAAAGAGAACTGATGGTTGAGTAAATTCAAGCTACACAGAAGTTTAAATTCTTGAGTCTGGGAACCCAGAGATTTCTGTAGTGAGAATGGCATTGAGTGTGGCCATAAGAAATCCCTGGCTCCCCCGGAAGGCAGAGCATCACTGAGCCTGTGTGGCTGTGGTCCTCTCCTAAATGTAAATGGGGACTGAGAAAAGAAGGGGTCTCCATCTTGGCCAATAGAGAGGCCCATGTGGGCCACTGTGCTTGGTTACACATGACCAGAAGCTGTCTGCTGGAGGAGAGTGGGGAGTTGTCCTTTGGAGAAAGATAAAGCTTTCTATGGCATTCCGCCAGGGTAGATTTCAAATTCCAGGCATCAGCAGCAGAGGTTAGACACTGTCCTGTAAAGAAGAGGCAGGAGGAGATAGTCTCCATTTGCTGGCCATCTAGACCTGTAAGCGGCCTCTGCCACTATAGCATGAAAGTGTCCGTAGACAGTCGCCGTGCACAGTAAGACATTTCCAAATGCATGTGGTAGGTGACAGTGGGCTGCCGTTTGTAGATGGCTGCGCTGTAGAGACTCCATAGATCATTAAGGATCTCTTCCATCATCACCGTCACAGGAAAGGCAGTGTCTGAATAGAGGCTCAAAGTCTCTTTTTGTCTCTCTCCGTCTCTATCTCTCTCCACACGTATACACACATTCTTTGAGAATTTAAAATTTCCGTATATTTTATTTTGATCATTTCACCCTTCTTCATTCATGCCCCATTCCACATTACCCTACTTTGTGTCCTAATGAAAAACAAAAGCAAAAATTCAAGCAGGTAGGTGGTGCTGGCAAAAAAGCCTTTGATTCTAGCACTTAGGGGGCAAAGACAGGCATACGTCTGAGTTTGAGGCCAGCCTGGTTTACAAGTGAGTTTCGGAGGCCAAGGCTACACAAGAGAAACCTAGTCTTGCAAACCAAAACCAAAACCAAAGCCCCAAACCAAAGAAAAGACCATTTTGTTACATTACTATTGGGTGTGTGGCTAGGTACTGTAACATGTTTGACCCAGCAGGGGCCAGTCACACTTTGGTAAAACTAACCCCCCCCCCCCCCCCCCGCTCCCATCAGCTATGGATTACCAGCAGCTTCTCAGTTACATGTGGGATTTCTCTTAATGGTGCAAGAGCCTGTGTCTCTATACTGAGTAGGATCTCTTATTAGCTGGCCTTTGGGGCCCTTTAAGCAGCGAATGTCTTTTAATACTACCAGAAGAAAAGTCTAGGGAGAGGCCATGGGACCCCTGAGTGTCCACCGAGAGCAGATGTCCTCAGGAGGAGACGCTGGAGCTCACAAGCCTTCTCAGTTAGCCTGGGCATGCTGCCGCCACTTCTCACACCTTTCTACTTTGATTCTTTTTTCTGTAAGGGCCATCATTTCCAAGGATTTTTCTCTCCTTGCAATTTGGAAGCTCTGAAAGGGGATCGATCCATCTGCCCCGCTCCCTTCCTCCCTCCCAGGACTTCCTCTTCATGGTTTGTTTCTCCAGAAAGCCATAGCTTTTTATATGTTTCCCTTATTAATCTGTTCAGCTGTTCTAAAACACACAGCAAGCCTTGGAAACAGGAGGAGAGCTCTAGGGATGCTGGAGGGAGCGTCAAGCATACACACACCGAGCCGCTTCCATGCGCGAGGCTTCCAGACACTGCTGCCTCTGGAATTTTAAGATACTGGGCTTCAGACCCTGCTGTGGGATGCTGCTGAAGTTCTCATAAAGCCAGGTTCAAAGAAGAGCCAGGCAAGACCCTGGGCTTTCATCTGATCATTCCCTCTCTATGGCCAGGAGCCCAGTAAGGCATCCTAGCGGACGTGGGCTGAATTGCCTTTCGGTCTGTGTTATAGCTGACTGTAGGATGCTGAGACCTGGCCTGAGGGCCAGGAGTATTTCTTCTGTGTTAGCATCTGCTACATTTCAGAATAGAAATATGAGGAGAAGGGGGGGGGGGGCGGTCAGAACATTTGTGTTCAAGTCCTGGCCCTGACACTTAGTAACTGTGGTGCTTTGGGCAAGTCTCAGTCTTGGGGGAGTCGGGAGGCCCCCTATTTGTGAAATGGACATTTTAAAGTAAAAGAAAGTAATGCTGTTTCAAGTACAGTTCTCATTCTTCATGGTAGCCACGTTCCCTGCAGTTGCGGGAGCAATGTTAATAAATGTTGAGACAGGGTTAGGTTAGGTTCCTGCAAGCCACGGCAGTTTCTTCATCCTATTGGTATATGCTTTATATGAATTTTTGGTTAGTCCTATTATTTAGGATGTGTTGTTGATTCATTAACATCAAACTCACAGCAAACAGCACTGCAGCTCATGCTTGAATGGGACCTCTCTAGCAAATGTTTTTCTCTGTAAGGCACTCCATGCCTTCTTGACTTATGGCTCTTTTTTTTTTTCCCATTAATTAATTTATTTACTTTACACCCCAATCAGAGCTTTCCCTCCCTCTTCTCCCAGTCTCTTCCTCTCATCTCCCCTTCCCCTATACTGCTTCTTCCTTTCTCCTTAGAGACTTGGAGACATCCCATGGATATCAACCTGCCTTGGCATATCATACTGTAGTAAGACTAGGCACAGACGAGACCCCCTAGTTAGGGGAAAGGGATCCAAAGGCAGGCAACAGAGTCAGAGACAGCTCCTGCTCCTGCTGTTAGAGGTCTCACAGAGGACCAAGTTGCACATATGTTACATATGTGTAGGGGTCCTAGGTCTGTCCCATGTATACTCTCTGGTTGGTGGTTCAGTCTCTGTAAGCTCCTATGAGCTCAGGTTAGTTGATTCTGTAGGTTCCCGTGTGGTGTTCTTGACTTCTCTGGCTCCTTCAGTCCTTCCTTCCCCTCCCCCACAGGAGTCCCAGAGCTCTGCCTAGTGTTTGACTGTGGGTCTCTGCATCTGTTTGCGTCAGTTGTTTTGTGAAGCCTCTCAGATATCAGTTATGCTAGCCTCCTGTCTGCAAGTACAGCAGAGTATTATTAATAGTACCAGCAATGGAGGGATGGGGACACCAACCCAGACACAAAACCTTTAACCCATAATGTTTCCTGACTGCAGGATGTGCAGGGATGAAGAGGGAGCAGAAAGTGAGGGAATGGCCAACCAGTGACTGGCCCAATCTGAATCCCATGCCATGAGAGAGAGCCCACCCCTGACCCACAGCTCTTTAAAACCGTTCAGGAACTATTTTGAAACAGTGGAACCACCAACAAAGGCACTGAAATGTGAGAAATATGGCACTAAATAGACCGTCAAAAGGTACACTGGAATTAGAACGGAAGCAGAGGACCAGAACAGGCCCGTGTGTAAAACCCTGTTCTCGCCGTGTCTGTGAAGGACCCCAGAGCACTGCACGTTTGGATGTGGGGCATACATTTCAACAAATAGGAGAATATGCAAATATCTGTGAGTGACAGGACAGACCTCACTTCAGAGGCCTCCTGAAAATCTACTGCAAACAAGCTCCAGTTCCTCCATGTTTTGCCCCCCTCTAAACCTGCCCCTGGCTGGTCACTATGGCTCAGGCCTGTAATTGCTACTACTTGGGAGACTGAGGCAGGAGTTCAAGGCCGCCTTGGGCTTATGAAAGAAATTCAAGGCCGACCTAGGCAACTTAGTGAGACCCTTGTCTCAAAGTAAAAAGTAACAGAAGTGCTGGGGGTATAACTTAGTGGCAGGCCAGTTGCCTAGCGAGAGTGAGACCTACAACCCATCTCGGGTGTGGATGGTGTGTGTATCGGTGCCTGCTTCCCAACCTTTTCTCCTACAGCTCTGGCTGCATGCCCATTCCCGAGCCAGCTCTGTCGCCTTCAAACAGCAGATGCTGTTCCTGACTCTCTGCTCAGTGCAGATGCTGAGTGTGCTGCCGAACTGCCCTTGTCACCCTCACAGAGGCAACTTGTCATTTATCTCAAGGGACGACAAGAAGCAGGTGTTATAGTCCATGCATGTGGGACACCAGAGGGTGTGTGGCTTCTTGGTGACAGGAATCTGAGTCTCTCAGCTTTCGAAGTGGGGGGGGGGTGTGCATCTGAAATCATCGCTGATAGCATAGTGTGGGCTGTACCCTAGTCAGCCAGCTTTCACTGCAGCCTCACCTGGAGAAGGAGCCCTGGGGGGCCGGTGTTATACAGATGTCAATCCACTAGCTAGGGGCCAACATCATCCCTGTTCACTCACCCTCACGGAAATCCCCTTTCTGATTTCATTGTTTTAGGGGTCAGAATTGCAATATTAAAAAATTGCAAAAAAAAAAAAAAATGGGGTGTAGAGATCAGCCTCCATGGAAAAACCTTTCTGACAATCTATGTATTTGCCTCAGAAGGAAAGGATTTACTTTTAAAAACTTACAAATGTGTGTGTGTGTGTGTGTGTGTGTGTGTGTGTGTGTGTGTGTGTGTGTGTTTATATACATGGGCCTGTGGGAGACAGAGGCCAATATTAATGTGCATCTCTCTGTCACTCTCCACCTTGTTGTTGTTGCCTTGAAACAGAGTCTGTTACTGAACCTGGAGTTCTCTGATTGGCTGGATTAGTTGGCTACTGAGTTTTAGGGATCCTCCTGTTCCCCTTCCCCTATTACCAAGAGGTTTTATGTGTGAGCTGGGAAACCCAAGCTCAGGTCTTTAGGCTTTGACAGTAAAGATTTACCCACTGAAACAGCTCCTTGGTCGAAAAAATAATTCTTAAAAGCACATCTGAGCCACAGAATAAACAGAAAACTTTGGTTTTGTTTTTTCTTTTGTTTGTTTTATTTACGAATTATTTCTTTTATTTTTCTTAATGATTCCCAGTTCCCGGTGAATGTTGTCACCTATCAGAGTTTGAGAGAAATTTTGTTTTCTCCAGTTTAAAAAAAGAAAAACATTTGGGGGATATTCACCACTAGGCTGTGGTTGCTAGTCAGGACCTATCCTTTGGTTAGATTAAACCCTTCAGAAGGTTGAGATTGGAGCATCCACCACCACAGCACTTGAAATCTGAGTAAACCCTGTTATGTTTGAGAATGTAGGCCCAGCATTCCACCCCGTTCAGCCCTGATCACTGCAGGTCCGGAATGGACTTCCCAGACATGGAGTAATCATCAGATTGTCTAGATATGACCGTAGGTGTCTGCTCCCTTCAGTGCTTTCACATGTTGGTCATGCTTGCCCCTTCCTGCCTGGGGTTCTGGGGCTCATTTCTATGTTTGTCTTCTTTTCACCCCACTCATCTTCAGCTGATCCTGCCTTCTTTTCCTACACTGCCTTTCCTCCACCCCCAGTTGTCTCCTGCAGTGCCATCCAACTCCAGAGGAGACAGACTATGGCACTGAGAGGTAAGCAGATAAAGGGTCCTAGCTCCGGTGCTCACTATCACACAGGCTCTGTTTTCCTGTGCCCGATACCCTCACCTTCAAGATGAGAGCATTGACGATTGCTCCAGGCTTTCCCGGTATCCTAGTTCTGTGGTGCTATGAGTCTTTGTAAGAAAGATGAGACAATGCTCCTGATTTATCTGTAGATGGATAAAATTCCTCTGCCAGGCTCTCGGCTCTACCTTTGTTGAGAAAAGTTTAAGACTTGGTGAGAAAATACCCAGGTGAAGGCTGTCAACAAAAATGAAAGGCCAAAGCAAGGACAGCACACACGAGCTAGGATCATCTTAAAAGTAATATTGGATTCATTCATTATCTCCCAGGGTATCAGAAAAGCCTCAGTGCATTGTTTTTTTTTAATGTTGATTGTTGGTTCAAAGACTCAAAAAGTAAACATAAGCAGCCAGATGGTCATGAGTGACAGAGGAGAATGCTCCTCAATGTGGGGTCATTTATAGTTTGAAAGGGCTCAGCAGTTCAGAGTACTTACTGTTCTTCCAAAGGACCAGAGTTCAGTTCCCCATACCCCTGTCAGCTGGCTCATAACTGCCTGTTACCCTAGCCCCAAGGGATCCGATGCCTTGTTCTGGCCTCAGTCACATCCACATGAATTTACAAAGACACACATACATATTACCTAAGATAAATTAAACGAACCCTACTTGGTGATAGCATTATGGTGCTGCTGCTGATGATTGTGGAAGTGATGGTAAAGATGCTAATTGTGGTGGTGCTGGTGCTGGTGATAATGATTATTGCAATGATGAGGATAATTATGATGGTGGTTAGGATGATTGTAATGTGAGGATAATTGTGACAGTGATGATGATAATGGACGTGCTCGTTGGTGATGGTAATGGTATTACTGATGACCATAGTCAGAACACAGAACATACTGCAAAGTTTATGAACAGTCTCCATACCTACTACAATATTTATACATGTCTCACTGTATTATCCAAAGTCATACCAATGAATAAAACCATGCTATATAAGCCAAAAATTCAAACATGCCAAGGGATGGTGGTAATGCTAATGACCACAGTTTTACTTGTATTTCCTGCTTCCATACCATTACTCATCCATGACAGTCTTTACTTTGACTTGGGTAAAGCTCATAGGTATTGAAACAGTAGATGTATCTCATGTTATAATGAAATTGATACTTGCAAGGGTAAAGCAAGAGATCAACAAATACCTAAGAAAGAAACGGGAAAGTAAACTCCAGGAGTATTGCGTCGGGGCTTTCAGAGTGACTATCTCATTATTGCAGTGTGCATAACACAAAGAAAACAGGTTGTTTGCTCTTGTGTAGCAAGTACATTTGTTTAATTACATGACCTTTGGCTATGTTTAAACTTAATTTGGAAATATTTAAGAGTGTAAAAGTTCCCCAAATGCTTTAAATTGAAAGCTTGTTCAACTCCCCCTGCATGACCCTAGGCTCACTGTTTTTCCTGTCTCTGCTGGGCTCTGCCCTGCCTCTGTAAAGTTCATTCCCTGAGTCAGCTGAGGCAGAGTTGCTGCTCTCTGGCCCTAGGTGATGGCTGCACTTGCTGTTGAGTTTCTCTTTGAGAGCAGCGACCTTTGAAATTCTAGGCTTGCTTAGTCTCCGCTGTATGTTGCTGTGGCTGAAGCCACCCCTGTGTAGAGCGGAGACACGGGCAGCAGAGAGGAGACTTGAGTCCTTCCTCTCTCTACATTATCTCCACCCCCCCAAAGTCAGCCAAGGGCTTGGACAAGAATAAAGATGATCTTGGGGCTATTTCTTCACTTCTTTCCACACTTAAGAACTTTACGAACTCACTCTTTTCATCTCTCTTCCCATTTCTGCCTTGTCTCGGCTTTGTATCACATGCCCTACTGAGGCGCTTTCTTCCTATTTCATCTTCTAGGTCATTCAGAAAGTTGTTAATGATTCAGAAGGATGGGATTTTCTCTACCTGGAGAATGCTCTTTCCTGGACTCATTGAAAGTCTCTTTGATTTTCCCAAGAACTAAAAAAATAATATCTAGACTAAGTGGGAAAATATTCTGTGTGAGTAACATATTTATAAGCTCTGGGTGTTATGTCAAAATCCCCGCATTGTGGGGAGGCCCGCTGGCTGCTCCCGGCATTGACAGAGTGGGATGCTACCTGGATAGCGTTTTCAGCCTTACTGGGGGAAAAAAGCCTGGCATCTCTTAAGAGAATGCCTTGCAGTTTTCAGTTGCAGACATTCGGCTTAGTGTCAAGTATTTCTCTCTGTTAATGTGACAGGGTGAGAACCTCGTTTAAAATCTGAATCTTCCCGGGTTTGATATCAGCTGGGATTGTATTTGACTAGGGTAGCAGTCTGGGCTGAATTCTCCCAGGGGTAGCAGACACAGTTACTATTGCAACCGTGCTGATTTCCCTAGTTCTTTTAGTGCAAGTCCTTTCAGTCTCAACTCTAGTTTGTTTGTTTGTTTGTTTGTTTTGTGTGTGTGTGTGTGTGTGTGTGTGTGTGTGTGTGTATGTGTCTATATGGGTAGAGGAGTGAGCCAAAATGCTGAAGACGTAGTGTGCTGCAGAAGCCTAGCTCCCCTAGGATGGCTGGGACTTGGTCACTACATACCCACACTGCAGCCTCCTCCCCACTCAGTGGGCTGGTTCTGACACTCTCCTTGGCTCCCAGGCCTGCTCAGAGACTAAACCTCAGTGTCTCACTGTGGTGGGACACACTTGATGACACACTGCCACTGCTTTCTTTCCTTTCCTGTGTCATGTCCCATCTTCCCATGGGTGCTTCCTAGGAAGTCTCCCAAGCAGTTAAATTCTTGTCTTGGGGCTGGTTCTGGAGAAACTCCAATGGAAATACCAGGTAACAGTAAAACTAAATGGGTCAGCACAGTCCACGGGGCTAGGCGGGCCCAGGTTCAGTCCTCCAATTCCAGGATGTGAGTCCTGTTTTCAGAGCCAAGACAAGGACTGTAGGCAGCAGGTGGTTGCTAGGCAGGAAGGAGACTCGTGAGACCTCTCTTCTCCCTCAGAATCTATGGACAGTTAATGGTTGCTGGGGAAGGGAGAGACATTTTTTCCAGTGGTCAGCTATAAATAGCCCCTCACTCGTATTCTTGTAAGTAACCCTAATTAAACTAATTGGTTCACCATAAAACAAACGAACAAACAAAAGACATGACGGTAGAAGAGGGAACTGGTTGTGAAGAAAAAGGAGTCAGTGGGAGAGGAAAAAGGGACAGAAGATGGTAATGGGGTTGACTATGATCAAAACACATTCTATACATGTATGAAGATAAAACGAAGCCTGTTGCTACATAGTATTGATATATGCTAATTGCCTTGGTTTGTTTCCTTTGCTGTGACAAAAGTTCAATGGTAAAAGCAGCATGGGGGCGGGGGAGTGCTTATTTAGCTCACAGTGACAAGTTTTAGCCCTCAAGTGTAGGAAAGGAAAGGTGAGGAGAACTGGACGCAACTAGTCACATCACATCCTCTGTCAAGAGCAGAGGACTGCGGATCAACGCACACATGCTTGCTAGTGCTCAGCCCACTTTCTCTACTCTTAAACAATTTAGGACGCCCTGCTTAGGGAATGGTACCACCCAGAGTAGGCAAGTCTTTCTATTTCAAATAATGTCCTCAAACTAATGTCTATAGGCTAAACTAATTGAGAGTCCTCATGGAGACTCTCTTCCCAGATGATTCTAGATGGTGCCAAGTGGAAAACTAAACCAATCACAGTGATTAGAACAAAATAAAACACAACTTTAAAAGGTCATGACAAGGTTCCAGCTCAGCTAAGAATCAGAGTCAGACTTCAGACAGGAAAAAAAAAAATTGAAAACTCCAAAAGCCAAGACAAAGACAGACCTTCCACCAAAAATGTTGTCACATCCAATAGGATGAGATGCCTTGACAGGAAGTTCTACCTACATCTCTTGCTAGAATTATGGTACCCTGACTCCTGCCACAGAGATTAGTTGAGATGACCCCTCTGTCAAACACACTGGGCTCCTAATACCTAAAAGAATACATATTAGGTATGCAAATTTCAGTATTAGTCACTGCATCCCAATGTATTATTACACTTGGCTGCTCATGGGTTTATCTGGTCCATGCTGCTCAACATCTGACCAGCAGCCAATATATCACCTGGGAACTTGCTGTAAATTGAGGTTGTCAAGCTAACCCCAGACCTGCTGAATTAGAATCTGCTTTCCAGCCAGATCTTCTGACCCATGATCTGTACCAGCAACTCGATTTGAGAAGCACTGTCTTCCATCACTTTCCTTAATGTCAAAATGAACGCGGGAACCCCCTGATGCTCGCCATGGCCTTCAAGAGCTTTCTTTGTCAGTGGTAAATGTATGCTCAGTGGCTAAATAGGTCATGACAGCTCAGGGTTCCTCCCTAGTCCCTTAGGATCAAAGTGACACCCCATCCTCTCACCTAATGCCATTTGCATCTCTCCTTTCTGCATCACAGCAGTTTTGCATTCCATAGTTCTCTTGAGGCAAAGGGGACCACCCTCATTCCATCCTCCCCCAGTGCTTTGCCAGGTTCGGCTGAGCTTAGTTAAACCTCACTGCTCATCTCTACCTACTTTCCTTTTTTTTTTCCCTTTTTTTCCCCCTAGCATTATTTAAAATGGTTATCAACATTTGAAAAGGCAGAAAAGCATGATGAAGGAATGTAAATTTGGCAGGCAGCAGGTTTTCTTCTGAAAATAGAGAAATGCATGTGTGCCCACATCAGAGGCATGCTGCCATGTGCTGGGGGCTGGCCCCTTGGCCACCATCCTCCCCTCCAGTTCCCTCTCAGCTCTTACAGTACTTAAGTGTATGTTTTATCACAGTCCATGTGGGTGAGAGAGAAGATTACATGGCCCCCAGTTGCCTCTGTCAGTAGTTGGTAGGAGAGGTGATTTAAAAAAAAAAAACACTTGGAGAAGAACAAAGCCAGTACATGACAATAAACTTGTGTTAGTTGACCTGAAACAAGCCCATCAAAGGGCCTGTTTATGCAAAAACAATGCCTAGAGATCTTAAAATATCCCAGTAATTTTATTATGCTCTTTGACAAGAAAGTCTGAGGTGTTCAAGTAGTACAAGTTCAGGGGCAGCACATAGCAAATGAAATGTTCTTAGGCACATTAGCACAGAGATATAAGGAATTAATACTGAATTTTGATCACTTAAAAAAAAACTACAGGTTCAAAACTATGTGCCACTGGTAATCACAGTACACCATAGGCTAACCAAACAATTGATAATAACAGAGCTAAATAAACAGTAGCTTGTAGTTTTGAAGGCAAAGTCACAGCTCCTAAGACCTTCATCAGCTCAGCAATACTCTTGATCTAGTCAGAAATCCCCTGAAAGGGCTAGAAAGATGGCTCAGTGGTTAACAGCCCTGGGTACTCTTACAGAGGGCCTGGTTTCCATTCCCAGCACCTACATATTAGCTTATGTTACTGCCTTGTAACTCCAGTCCTAGGGGATCTGACAACCACTTCTTTATTCCTCAGATACTCAGTGCACAGACAAACATGTAGACAAAACACCCATACACATAAAATGGTGATGGTGACAGCGGTAGGGATGATAAGGGTGGTGGTGGTGGTGATGGTGGTGATGATGACGATGATGATGATGATGATGATGATGATGATGATGAAAGAATCCTGTGATGTGGTGTATGCACTCAAGAGCATCATGACACTGAAGGCCTAGTGACAAGGATGCTTCTTTGTCCAAATTGCCAGAGTACAGATGCGTCAGGTTGCGCATGCACAGTAGGACTGCAGCAGGCACAGAATATGACTTGACTTTGCTGTGGACACTAATTAAGGCTCCTCTTACTACTCTAGCGATTGGTTATTTTTAGTGTCTGAATACCACAGTTTAAGAAGGTGAATAGCTCGGGTTTGAGTTGTTACTGTTACCTGGGAAACTGAAGTCCCCTTCCGGGTTCTTAGTCTCATTAATAAAAAAATTTAGGAGGGGACAAAGAATGAATTGGAGGAGAATTTTATTAGAGTTTTTGAGGAAAAAAATATAGGCTAGGTAAAACTCCGGGCAGCTGCCAGGAGGAAAGTAGAGAGTCATGTTCTTTAAGTTAAGCATGGAGTAGAAAAAGTACGTTAAGAAAGGAAAAGGCTTGTCTATGAGGTGCCCCCGCCCATGGCTGCTCTTCTCTCTGCAAGCCCTCCGTCCTCTGGACCCCCGTTCCCACACATCTGATCCCCACCCTCACTTCCCTCAGTATTCCTTCTCCCTTCCTGTTCTCTCTCTTCAACTGCTTCCGCTGACCATTCTATTTCCCCTTCTGAGGGAGATTCAAGCATCATCCCTTGAGCCCTCCTTGTTTCTTAGGGTCTGTGCATTGTAGTATGGTTAGCCTGTATTATATGGCTAATATCTGCTTGTTAGTGAGTACATACCCTGTGTGTCTTTCTGGGTTACCTCACTCAGGGTGATCTTTTCTAGTTCCATCCATTTGTCTGCAAATTGCACGATTTCCTTGTTTTTAATAGCTGAGAAACATTACATTGTGTAAATGTTCCACAGTTTTGTTTTTTAACCATTCTTCACTTGAAGGACATCTAGTTTCTGGCTATTACAAGTTAAGCTGCTATGAACATAGTTCAGCAAATGTCCTTATTGTATGATGGGGCATCTTTTGGGTATATGCCCAGGAATGGTAAAGCTGGGTCTTGAGGTAGCCCTATTCCCAATTTTCTGAGAAACCACTAGATTGATTTCCAAAGTGGTTATACAAGTTTGCACTCCCACCAGCAATGGAGGAGTGTTCCCATTTCTCCACATCCTCGCCACCATGTTCTGTCACTTGAGTTTTTGATCTCAGCTATTCTGATGGATGTAAGATGGAGTCTCAGAGTAATTTTCATTTTCATTTCCCTGATGACTAAGAACATTGAACATTTCTTTAAGTGCTTCTCAGCCATTTGAGACTATGCTGAGAAGTTTCCGTTTAGCTCTGTACCCCATAAGTTCCTTATATATTTTGGATTCTAGCCCTTCATCAGATGTCAGGTTAGTGAGGATCTTTTCCCAGTCTGTAGGTTGCCATTTTGTTCTGTTGACAGTGTCTTTTGCCTTACAGAAGCTTTTTAGTTTCATGAGGTCTCATTTATTAATAGTTGACCTTAGAGACTGAGCTATTGGTGTTCTGTTCAGGGAGTTGTCTCCTATGTCTCTTCTAATAGATTTAGTGTTTCTGGTTTCTTGTTTGAGGTTTTTGATCCACTTGGACTTGAGTTTTGTGCAGGGTGGCAAAAATGGATCTATTTGTGTTTTTCTACATGTCAACATCCAATTAGACCAGGACCATTTGTTGAAGATACTTTCTTTTTTCCACTGTATGGTTTTGGCTTCTTTGTTAAAAAATCAAGTGTCTATAGGCATGTGGGTTTATGTCTGGGTGTTCAATTTTGTTCCATTAATCTACCAGTCTGTTTCTATGCCAGTACCATGCAGTTTTTTTTTATTACTATTGCTCTGTAGTACAGCTTGAAGTCAGGGAATTAGATACCTCCAGAAGTTTTATTATTGTCCAGGATTGTTTTAGCTATTCTGTTTTGTTGTTGTTGTTTGCTTTTCCATAGGACGTTAAGAACTATTCTTCCGAGGTCTGTAAAGGATTGTGTTGGTATTTGGATGGGAATTGCATTGAATCTATAGATTGCTTTTAGTAAGATGAGACCTGCAACAGGGTGGGCTCCTGGGAGGATAAGGGGGCGACTCTAGCTGAAACCCCTGGTAGAGGAGGCCATGGAGACTAGAGAGGATACCCTATAACCAGACAGGACTCCTGGTGGAGAGAGAGGAACACCAACCCACCTACAAAACCTTCCATCCAGAATTTACCCTGCCTTCAGGATATGCAGGGGTTAAGATAGAGAAGAGATCAAAGGAATTGTGCAACCACTGATGCCTGGCCCAAACTGAGACCCACTCCACGGGAGAGAGCCGACCCCTGACACTACTGATGATGCTCTACTGTGTCTGCAGATGGGAACTTAGCATGGCTGTCCTCTGAGAGAATCTGCCCAGCAAGGGATTGAAACAGAAACCAAGACTCACAGCCAAACACTGGGTGGAGCGTAGGGAGCCTTGTAGAAGAGTCAGAGGAGAGATAGAAGGACCCAGAGAAGACAGGAGCTCCACTAGAAGCTCAACAGTACCAACCAACCTGAGCCCAGAGGGGCCTGTGGAGACTGAAGCACCAACCAAGGACCAGGCATGGACTAGACCTAGACCCTCCATACATATATACCCAATGGGCAGCTTAGCCTCCATGTGGAGTCCCCAGTGAGGGGATGGGGGCTGTCTCTGACTTGGTCTCAGTTGCATGCCTTTTGATAACTTCACCCTGATGTGGCTGCCTTGCCAGGACACCGTGAAAGAGGAAGTGCACAGTGCTGGGGTGGCTTTGATGGGGAGGGGCAAGGGAGGGGGCATAGGGGAATGAGGGAGGGACCAGGAGGAGAGGAGGGAAGGGGCTACAATTGAGATGTAAAGTAAATAACTAAATTTTAAAAATATAAAATAAATAAATAAATAAAAACCTTTTCAGGTTTAAAATAAAAAGGCTCTCCCTCGTATGGAAGTGAGCTAGTGAGCCAGAAGACAGCCCCAGAGCATCATGCCATGCTGTCCATGGTCTTTTTACAGTCCCATCCTTTCTTAGCCATTTGTGTTTTTCAGGCTTTGTTCCTCCGGTCCTTTGTTTGCTAGGTGATGCCGGGATAAAGAGGAGCTTCTAACCTTCCTCTGCAAACTGGCTGCCCCACGTGTCCATCTCCATGTAGCCCTTCTCAGTGCCCTCCTTCCTACCAACTGGATACTGAATTGAGTCTCTCTTCCCACACTTGCCAATGGTTAGTTAATAAGCTGGCTAGCTCATGTTTCAGGTGTTACCATGTAGCCAAAATCCCAACCTCATGAAGGAGTTCTAGAGCTCCCTGTAAGAGAGGCAGACCTCTTGCTTTCTTCAGGCTTTGAAAATCCTGGCTGTGGCAGCAACAGAGATGGACTGGGAAAACGTTCTGCCTCCCTCAAAGGGGGCTCCTTCATTATGTCAAACTGCTAGAGGCAGACGCTGAACTTACCAGATGGGATCCCTTGGTGCGTCACCAGGGTACTTGCTTCTCTGCAAACTCGCCTTGATGTGATGGGACTTACAGGCAAGAAACTGCAGGGTGCTGAAGGCTCATTAGCTGAGTCCCTGCAGGCCTGAGGGGTGGGATAGTGGGACAGTTTACATGGGCTGAGCCTCTTTGCTCTTCGGCTTAGAGGCCAATTTCAAAGCAGTTCAGCGGTCCTGCCTCTTCACACCACCTTTGACTCCAAGGCAGGAGGCTGCCTGCAACCATCCTCAGCAGGCTTGCGGGGGTAGGGGGGGGGAGATGGGGAGTTGGGGAGTTGGGGGGTGGGCAGGGCGTGCTCACATGATTAGGTGTGGGTCAGGGAAGAGATGAGAAAGACAACTTGCTTTCTCCCACAAGAGCGCAAGCTAGGGGTCAGTGTAGCCAGGGAAGTGGAAACTACCTTGGCTCCTGCTGGCCTTCCTGCTCTCAGCTCAGGTGTAGTCATGGGCTTCCCGAGTTCTGTGGGACTGGAAGCCGACTTGCCCCCATGTTAAGGGAATCCAGAGCTGTCATAGCACTGCCCTTCGTAGGTGGAAAGGTCTGGTTAGGAGGCTCTCAGGTCCTGTCTCAGGAGAGACTGGTTAGGCTAAGGAAGTGTCCAAGGTTCTCCTCCTAATTCTGAGCTTAACAAGTCTGTACTATCTACTTCCTTCAGAATTTCTTCTCTGTTATACACAGGGGCAGTCTGTGCTATTTCACTGCCACAAAAATGCATGCGTACCTTTGAAGAGTCCAAGCAGTCGCAGTGTAAGACCGTTCATTCCTCTAGCGTGCTTGTATCAGCTCTTTTAAGGAGTTCTAGAGACAGCCTGCTCAAACAGTTGTTCAAGCCAGGCCTTATCACCTGACTTTAAGCAATAAACCTTTGTCTTCTGTTTGAGATGTCTGCATGGCCAGACAAGGCCAGGGTGTGGTATGAGAACTCACTGGAAGACCTACCCAGCTTGGAACTATGAAGTTTAGCACTATAAGTATTGTAGTTCATTTAAAAGGCATATTTCTCAAGCTAACTCCTAGTGTCAGGCAATGATAAATATCTTAGTTATTTTCTTACTAGTATAATAAAATACTTTGCGGGGGAAAAGCTTAAGGAAGTCAGAGTTTATTTTGGTTCAGTGTTCAAAGATAAAGTCCCGCATAGTGGATGGGCCGAAGCAGCAAGAGCTTGAAGTAGCTGTTCACATTGTATAAGTCAGGGAACAGACGTCAGGGGAGGCTTGCGGTGCTCACTCACTTTCTCCGTTGTACACAGTTCAGGATCTCCTGCGAGTTATGGTTCCCACCCATAGTGAGGATGGGTCTGTATGAATAAAGGTAATCAAGATGGTTCCCTCACTGGGCCGCCTCTGAGGATATTATAGATTCACCAGGTCGATAGCACTAAACATCACAATGAGGTGATGGGATCAATCTCATAAAGTCAAAATCAACATATGAGTTTATAATGCCCTCTGTATGATGCTGCTGCTTGGGAGGTGCTAGCCAGTGAAGAGCTGAGGAAGAGCGGCTAGGTGAGGGTCCATCAGTAGCTCCTTCAGCATAAGCATCACTTGGGTTTCTGGGACCAGCGCTTCTAGAGTTCTAAGCCCACATCATCACTGTTCTTACGCTCACTGGGAAACCCTACTGTGAACTCTGGTTTTACTGCCTTCCGGGTCAGCGTAGATGCTGCATGTTAGGAACATGACTGAAGTGATGCTCAGCTGTGCTCTGAGAGTCAGAGACAGTCATGGACTTAGGGGCCTCAGGGGAGAAAGGGCTCAGACACAGAAGCAGGAAACCAACAGGCTGACTTGAAGACTTTTTCAGATAGACTCTCCTTTCCCAAGATGGTTTTTGAAAACTGGTCAGCCCCCATGTCCTTCTGTTGAAATTTATGTCCTCAAAAGGAAACAAAACAACTCTAAACAAACAAACAAACAAACAAAAATACCCTCCTTTAAAGAATATTTTTTTTAAAAAAACTTAATGTTGCTGTTCAACCCAGGGCTGACCAGTGAATTCTATGCAACAAACTTATGCCTTCAATTTGAAATACTGATTATGAGATCTGATCTGTTAATGGAAGTATAGAGCTTAGAAATGTTCAGTTAAAAGGCACATTTCCAGGCCAGGTATGGTGATGCAGGCCTTTAATTCCAGGACTCCAGAGGCAGAGGCAGGTGGATCTCTATGAGTCTGAGGCTGGCCTGGTCTACAAAGAGAGCCAGGACAGCCAGGACTACATAGAGGCTAGGGCTACACAGAGAAACGCTGTTTCAATATACAAAAAAAAAAAAAAAGGTGTATTTTCTAAGGAAAATTCCAGTGTTAGGTTCAACAACAGGGTTCTAGGACCCTTTCCACAAAATTGGAACAACACAGGCCTTTACAATCCCAGTCCCCTCTCTGGGATCTTTTTGGGAGGAGCTGGCCAAAAGCATGTGGTAAGACATAGGAGGAAGGTATAGAAACCAGCGGGAAGCGTGACTGTCTTTTGCTGGTGGTGTAAGCTGTGCACTTGGGAAATGCAAGACGATCCACGGTAAAACACTTACAAGCAATGAGTGTTTCCAAAAGTGAAGGCTGGATACAAAATTAATTTAGGAAAATCAATAGCACTCTGATACATAATATGAATAACCACTTATAAAATAAAATGTATCTGACAGGAAAAATCTCATTTACAGTAGCTTTGTAAGAAATGCTCGAGGTTTATATGAATAAGTTATTAAACGATCCTTGAGAATACGGGGTGGGGGGTTGGGGGGGGTGGGGGAGGTAGGGTTTCCTGTGTCCTTAGGTAGAAAGACTCAATGCTGTGAAGAGGGCCAAGCTCTGTTAATTTGTACATTTTAAGTGATCTCAATTCATAGTTAGATCTAATTGAGTCACTTCTGGAATTCATATGGGAAAATTAAAGGAGTAAGAATTTGTGGGGGAACTCTGAAAGGATGATGAACCTCGAGGACACAGCCTTCACCCACCCTTAAAGGTATATATATCATCATACTTGGTGTGGGGCTGGGCAGGGGCAGGTGGGTGGATCTGTGTCACCGAATGGAGGGACCCACAGAAATCCAAATATGGAAAAACTATTTTTAAAAGAAATGCTGTGGGTTTTATCAGTAGGGAGATGGTTTGTGAGTTTGTATGCTCAGAATGTGTGCATATGGGGGGGAGGGGCAGACGTTGAAGCGCGTCTTCTTCTATGACTGTCTACCTTCCTCCTGCTATTTTTGAGACATGGTCTCTCTTTTCTGGGAGCTTGCCGGTTAGGCTACGCCATACACTGGCTGGCAGATGACTCTGGCAGCCTCTGGTTTTTCATCCTTTACTTGGGCTATAGATTTATGTGGCCGTGCCTGGCTTTTACCTGGGAGCTAAGAATTTAAACTCGGTTTCTCATGCTTACCAAGTAAGCACGTTGCTCACTGAGCCATCTCCTTGACTCCCCAGGGAGTTATTTTTATGAACTGTTATGGTATTGGGACAGTGAGTTCCATGTATGAACATAAGTTTTCAAAGTGAAGTTGAGGCCAGTGTGGTGGGGCACACACACACACAGGCTCAGCCACTCAGGAGGCTGAAACAGGATGAACTCAAGTTCAAGGGCGGCCTGAACAGCATAGCTAAAATAGCAAGATATTGTCTCAAATTCAAAACTAAAATTGGATTATAGTTTAATTCTTTACCAAAAATTCCAGTGGATTAAAAATACCAAAAATATCCATGAAAATGCTAGAAGAAAAATATAGGATAAAATATATCTTATATTCATATATTATATATATATATATCAGATATATCTGATATATATATATATATCAGAATCCTCAAAAGAAATTACTATTTATTTGAGTTACAAAAGCCTTTGCGTGGTAAGATAAAATAACCAGGGCCTGGAGAGGTATCTCAGTGGTTAAGAGCAGTGGCTGCTCATACAGAGGTCCTAAGTTCAATTCCCTGCAAGCATCTATAATGAGATCTAATGCACTCTTCTGTCATGCAGTCATACATGCAAATAGAATGCTTATATTCACAAATACACAAAAAAAGCAAATCTTAAAAAGCTAAGATAATGAATTGTAAAGAGAAATATATGCCAATTTTCTTAATATATAAAGATCTCCTAGTCCTTAAACAGTCAAAGGTAAACAAGTAAGTACACAAACAGGGACTTTCCAGAAAAGATGACATAACAGACTTTTCAATTTACCATAAGCAAAGAAGAGGGACTTGAAGTGCAGTGGGGTTAGGACTACCGGACTTCAGTGATCACACACTGTGATGGTGAAGATGTGAGGAAGGAGCCACATATGTTATTGTACACGGGTAACGATGACAGCGAGGTGTTGAGAACCCTACATTATCAATAGGTGCTGGTTGGATACAAATGGAACAACCATAAACTGAGATGAGGTAGTGCTAAGATTAAGCAGTCACAAAGTTATGTATGCTGTCATATTCAGGAAAGTGACATATGAATAGCATATTCTTAATTGTGTGTGTTTG
This sequence comes from Acomys minous, assembly GCF_964271855.1. Taxonomy (NCBI): domain Eukaryota; kingdom Metazoa; phylum Chordata; class Mammalia; order Rodentia; family Muridae; genus Acomys; species Acomys minous. Next base: position 105,119,555 of record NC_140489.1, on the reverse strand, counting down.
CATATGTGCATGCATGTGTGTGTAAGGGTCTCTACCAGCAAATCTCAAACATCATAGCCTCAAAAATTCTTGTACTCAAGATACAATGGTTATCTTAGAAAGTTCTAGAAAACTCAAAGATACACAAACATGTGCTCCACTGGGTTGCATGATACCATCAGGTGGCATATGGACCCTGAAAGACTCGCCTGTGTGTCTGAGAGAGAATAAACATGAAATAGGTGGATGACACACTGGTATTATTATAAATGTATTTTTGACCCTGGTGGATTCCTTAGAAAGGTCACAAAGACCCCAGACCTCAGCAGTCTGTGGTCCACACTTTGAGGACTGGTGATCTGCACCTCTGTGGTTATCCTTAAACAGCAGAGTTCTGCATGCAAATTTCTGATTGGGGAAAATTATTACCTCTGAGAAAATAAACTTGGAGGACCAGAGCACCCTGCTGGGAGGAAGATGTATTTTCCACTACGGAACCTTTTGTAGCATTGCAATTCTATGCCCATGACGTAGTCTTAAAAAATAGACTCAAAGCTTCTGAAAAAAAAAATGAATTGAAATGCAAACAGAAATCTATGGCTGACAGATTAATCTGAGTCGGGGACAAAGACTGATGTACACAGATATTCATTGGAACATTATATACAACAGCTAAGATTTGCAAACAACCCACATGCTCTGGAATAGAGATTGGTTAAACAAATGATAGTGCATCTATATGTTGTAATTCTATGGAGTCATTAAAAATCATAAATCCTAAGAACGTTCTGTGATATGGGAAAATGTTCACAATATAATGTTAAGTTTAAAAAAAATAGCACAGGACATAACTTTGCATGAGCCAAATTATACCAATTTAAAACGGTACTGGAAGGATATATTGCAAAATTTTAAGTCATTAGTTTTGGGTGGTGAGTGTGTGGGTTATTTATATTGCTCTTTAAATATATTTATGGATTTTCCAAATTTCCTGCAGTCAATATGTATCACTTTTATATAATCAGAGGACAAATTGTATAAAATATAAAGTTGAAAAGATTTCTTCCCAGGGCTCTTTCTTCCCAGGAGCTTCTTTGGGGGAGTACTAATGGACATGACTTCCATCTCCTGAGTACTCTCTCTCCATCTCCAGGGGTACTCTCTCTTCATCTCTGGGGTTACTCTTTCTCTCTCCGGCTGTGGCCTGTAGTGATGAACACTGGCTTTGTTGATTTTGGAGCAGGGTGGACTGGCCTGCAGGGTCTGGCTTGCAGTAAGAGAAGCAGGGGAACTCAGATTGAGAGGGTGTGTAATCAGTTACTACAGGACAAGTCCATCAGAAACATAACAATAAACAGTTGTTTGTTATCTCTCAGTTATGTGAGTCAAGCAGAAGACCTAGTTCTAGCTCAGGGTCTCTTCTGGAGCTACTGACATCTGAAGGCTTGACCAGGGTAATAAGATCCACCTCCCAGGGGCCTTAGCCACATACCAGGTAAGTTAGGAATGACCAATGGCAGGAATTCTTGCCTCTGGGACACACAGGCCTTCAGAGGCCTTCTTGTGTACCTTAACAGCACAGTAGGCAGCTTCTTCAGAGAACTGATCCAAGACCAATCTCAGAAACCTTATTTCAGCCTATCGTTCTGGTGCCTCTGGTTAGCCTTAGTCACTATGGGACAGCAAGGTACAGGGTGCTGTCACAGAGGACAATGGGGCTGCTCTTAAAGCTGGTTAACTGATGCACATTTGCTTCTCCTTTCTTTTTTAATTGAAATGGTATTTACTATAGTTCTCTTGCTTTGTTAACAAAAATTCTTTAAAATATTCAGTCTATTACAGATTTAATTGTGCTCTTTCCTTTCTCAGTCTTTGAACTGCAGTCAAATATATTTATCAATATCTAAAATCCTGTGAACTATTCTAAATAGTAAAGATTTTAAGAGAAACAACATAATTAATTTTTCTGAACTCCTTTTTTACTGGGATTATTGATAAATATATCTTCTCATTTTTAAACAATTATTTGATAAACTTTTATTTCTAATCTCTTTTTAAGAAATTTTAATTTTTAAGTTAATTCTTTTTTGCATATACATTTATATTATTACACAAACATATATAATAAACTATGTACATCAAGAAGAACCATGAAGAAATCAGCAATTATATAAATGTTACATTCATAGTGTTTTGGCTGTTTGTATATGGCAACCTTGAAGAAAACATTTTTCCTATCTTGGTGAGTCTAAAATTCTGAGTGTAAATCAGTATCTATCATATCTCATCTCTGTCAACTTAAAACATCTATCTAGACCTAAAAACATCTTAATCCCTAAAAACTAAGCTTAATTGCAAAACTAAACTATCTGGTCTTCAACCTTATCAGAGACTTGAGAAGGAATAAGATTAATTACCCCAGTAAGCAGGAAGTGCAGGTTAGCAGCTTCCAAAGTGAAAAAATGACAGAGACAGTTTTCTGCCTGAACAGTCTCCCAAAACTCTCTATAACTTTGGAGCATCATCTTCAGCCTTCTGGCCCAATATATCTGACAGACATATTTGTGAGGCAGGAACTATTGAGGACTTGGTTACCCTGTCTCGGCAGAGTTTGGCCATTGACTCTGTCTGCATCTGAGCTTGCCCATTTTTAGGCAGAATTCTGTCAGTGGCCGAAATGAGGACATTTTGCCCAGGGGCTGGTTTACCACATTTGACGCCATCTCCATAAGGAGGTTCTTTGATGCTCATCATCTTCTTTGAGATAGGCTGGGTGTTTCCAGGAGTTAACCTGTCTTATTGTCAGTGAATCTTTAAAATAGTAAAAACATCTTTAAATGCCATATTCTGTAGGTCTCTGAGGTTTTTGAAGACCTTATCTATTTTACCTTATCTATAGAATCATATCTATCTGTTAAAACCTAGGATGTATATATAAGTATACAAAAAATGCTATTCCTAGCTTGTTCAACTAACTTCCCCCAATTTTATGTGGGCTCCTACAAAGATATTATTCACCCAAACTCAGCCGAAGGAAGCCTTAAGAGAATGATGCCTCATTTCGCTTAAGGGATGTTGGGTAGGCTTTTGGTTGCTTTCTTGGGATATAGATGCTTATTTTCATTGAGAGTTGGTTGTAAGTTACTATTGGTCTTATTCAGAGGGAAAATGAGGTTGGACTCAGAGATGCCCCTCTTTTCCTTTATCTTTCTTTCTTTGGTTTGGAGATAGGGGTTGAAAAGAAAAAAGGGGGAATATAGAAATACATAGGAATGACAGGACAAAAAAGTAGATTATTGAATCTACTCCTCCACTTAAGGTCTTATTACGTACAAGGTTATTTTTAAATAATTGCTGTAGAATTCTGTATATTGACACAAAATAAGTTTAACTTTGATACATTGGTATAGAATTCAAATTTAAGATTATTCTTCTCACACATTATATATATTTCTACTGTAATATGAGGTATTGTACCCATACAACTCAAGTAGGATAGAAGGTTTACCTACAATACTTTGAAAGTGCTACCGCAGGCTTTTTAGGATAAGTAATACAAGTTAATTGTTAGTTGATCATATCATGGTCATGTCAATTACTAGTCTGTTTATATCACAAGAATACACATTTGCTTTTCAAAACAATGGGCAAGGCTGCTCGTTTTGCTAGTGTGTAGGGCCAGACAATCTGGATTAGTGAAAGGTTTGAGATGCTGCCTTGTGGGGTAGGCATTGGTTGGCAGGGCCATTCTGGGATTGCTAAGCCACTAGAAGACATCACACAGGGTTTGGGACTTGGCAAGAGGAAGCCTGCACATAGAAACTGTTTCATTCCTGAAGTAGAACAGCTTTCTTGCTTTGCAAGACTTAATCTTTTATGGGCAAGTGGCCTAAGTATTGGCCACTGGTATTATAACCCTGCATTTTGAATACCTTGTGTCAACCATGATTTAATGTTAATTCCTATATAGCTTAGACATATCTATGCAAACCAAACATTGTAGCATCCAAACTAATTCTCCCAAATCACTTCCTCTGTGCTTCTTTATATACAGAAATCCTATCAGGCTGAATGTCCAGTTTGGTGGCTGAGTAAAGATGTTCACTATGGACATAAGTTTCCCCAAGGCTAAGAAAATCCACATGCACTGAAAGAGGAAACTGAGTCTCTACCACCATTGGATGGACCAGCCCAGCCCCAGGTGCCAGTGTGAACAGATGCAGACACTTACAACATAGTGTCTATGAAGCCTACATTGAGAGTGATCCAGGAAGAACCAGTGGGAGAGAAAGGGCAAAGGTAAGTTTATCTTGGTTTGATTTGCCAAGGGCAAAGCCCATCCCAGGTTTGCTCAGGAAGTCAGGTATCCATCAAGAGATCATAGGTCTGATCGACAGTATCAGCTCTTGGGGCAGGGCGCATGTTGGCCAACTACTGATAAAATGAGTCCCGTGTAAGTCACAGTTTCTGTGTTTCCTAATCCAAAGATGGGAGAGATAAGCCGGGCGTGGTGGCACACGCCTTTAATCCCAGCACTTGGGAGGCAGAGGCAGGGAGATCGCTGTGAGTTTAGGGCAGCCTGGTCTATAAAGTGACTCCAGGACAGCCAAGGCTACACAGAGAAACCCTGTCTCAAGAAAAAAAAAAGATGGGAGGGAGAATCCAATTGACTCACTCTAGACTGAGTTGGTTCCTGTGGTGGCCCCTCTGCTCTAGTCAGCTGTGGTGGTGGCACAGTAGTTAGTGATTGCTGCCACCAGCTATGAGCACAGTCAGAAAAAGAGAAGAGAAGCATTAAGTCCAAATGCCTAGGAGTGAGGACTATGACTCTGTGCACTCAGAGCATGGCATCAAGGGAATTAGTCAATGCACAATAGGTCTCAGAGGAAGACTTATGCCTCAGGCAGGGGGCATCTCATAAAAACAAAGGCAAGATATTTCCTTTTGAGAAATTTAGGAGCCAGAACTGAAGAGATGTGTTTGACATCCAAACATGAGGACAAGAGTTTGGATGCCCAGAGCCCACATAAAAGCTAGTCATGTCATGCCCTTGGGATGTGGAGGCTGGTAGATTTCTAGAGCTGGCAGCCCAGCCACAGGCTCAATGAGAGACCCTGTCTCAAAAAATAAAGTGTAGAATGATCAAGGAAGACAGTCAACATCAACCTCCGGCCTCCATACACATCCACATTTGTCTATGTGCATTCATGCACACGCACGCATATACACACAAAGAAATTTAGAAGCAAAGTATGTCACAGCCACAGAGGCAAGACAAAATAGGACCCATTCATCGTATTAGAAGTAGGATTCAGAGTGAGTAAGGGGTTAGTTAAGACTGAGTTGATACTGGGCACCTGATTTCAATGTTTCTGAAGCAGAACCGAGATTGGTTTCTGAGCCTTCTCTGGGTTTATCCAAAGGCTGTCAATCATCCAGGGTCTGGGTAAGAAAGCAAGGCACGGCACTCAGAGGAAGGATAGCAGGCTACCAAGAAGAGACTTGATACCCTATGAACATATACAGGGGGAAGAGGTCCCCCTCAGTCACAGTCATAGGGGAGTGGAGTAAGGGGAAAGAGGGAGGGAGGGAGGAATGGGAGGATACAAGGGATGGAATAACTATTGAGATGTAATATGAATAAATTAATAAGAAAGAAAGAAAGAAAGAAAGAACGAAGGAAAGAAAGAAAGAAAGAAAGAAAGAAAGGGAGAGCATGGATGTAGAATGATGGGTCGGATCAGACTGGCTAGCGGGAACTTTATTTGATTGTTAGGATGGCTAGAGCAGGTCAATTGGATTTAGTCCCTTGCTTGGAGGTTGACTTGCTTACAGTCTGTCTGCTCCACCTTGTAGACACAAAGCCTTCTTGATGCCCCTGAAAGTCATAGGCCGGGGCCCTCACCTTTCTCGTCTGGAAACAAGAGAGAAGTAAGTAGAAGGGATGCTGTGTATTGGTTTGGGGCTCTTTGAAAGACTCTGAAGAAGGTAATGCTGATAACCATATTACCCCCAAAGGTTTCTCTTTCATCTTCCACAACCAAAATAGACATTTTAGGAAGGCAAGAACGCATTAGTATAGGAGAAGGTGATGAAGCCAGCACTCGGAAGTTGCAATAATAGCCCGTGCCCTTCTTCCCTAATGTGCTGGGCTTCTAAGAACACAGGGTTTGTTGAGAGGCACAGTGAATGCTGCTTGCTTTTATCTCGTTGTTTCCCTTCTCTTCTGTAGATGTGAGGTTGTTTGTAGTTTCCAGGAGAGTGCTATTGCTCTGGTGTTTGGGAAAAAGCTCTCGCTTTACCAGTGTCATCTCTTATGTGCTATCTTGGGAGAGATGACACCACAGTGACGTGTGCAAGGCGGCAAGCATATTTGAGAAGCTGCACTTTGCAATGGTGGTTGGGATCATCAGATTGGCTGTGGTTCATAGTGAATTAATTAAGGGTATTTTTCTTCTCTGAATGGCTCTGGTCTTCTGGGACCTTCCTAGTCTAAATTAGTCTCTTTCATACAGCTTTCAGGCCTTACCCTTCTCAGGGGCTCAGTAAGGCTATTTGCTACCTGTTTTCGACTCTTCACAGTACTGGCTGCTGTGTGTGTGTGTTTACAGGGCATATGCTATTTATGAGCTGGAGTATTTGTTTGTTGGTGCTTTGAACTAGCGGCTGTCCCATCAGCCTGGATCCCTAAGTGACTGGTGACCAGAGCCCAGAGCCCAGAGGTGAACAGGAACTATAAGATGAATATATCTCATTGCCTCTCAGCTACTGAAATTTGGTGCTTTGTGTGGGGGTGGGGGGGGGAGTCAAATCCTATGAAACTATTAAAAGTCATCTCTCATAAGCAGGTGATTCTCATTCCAGTTAGTCTAGTTTTTAACCATTTTCCTCCCATGATTTTGGATTGTTTGTAATTTTTACCTAGTTGTAGCACAGGCATTGATTACACTTAATAGTCTGGTAATTGAAATTTAATTGGTAAATGGCCCCACAATAGTAGTAACCTAGACTTGTGTGTGTTCATTTGTGCACGTGTGTGTAGGGGCCAGAACTCAACATGGGTGTCTCCTCAATTACTTTCTACTTTCTTGAGATACTGTAAAAGTAACTTTTATTCTCCCGGCTCAAATGTTGTCTGGGACGCTTACTACCTCCTTCTGCTGCCTTAGGCCTAGTCCTGGAAGCGTAGAGCTTTTGTATAATCTAAGTTAGGCCTAGAATGTTTTCAATCTCTGAGACTTACTGCTTAATGAGCTCACCCTTACTTGTTCTTTCTGAGCTCTGGGCTGGCTGGTTCAACTCAGCTGTTCTGGCTCAAACTCTTCTCCCAGCTGACTTCTTTAACCTGACTTCTCTCTCGGCCCAGAATTGCTCTGCTTGGCCTCAAACTAACTCAGCAATCTGCTCTAATCCTTCTGGCTTCTTTTCATTTCCTGGCCTGTTCTGTCTTCACCTGAGTTCTCTCTCTGCAACCCACCACTTTATTACTGTCCTGGTTTTAAAAAAACAAGCTTCCTCTCTCTGAAAAACTGCATATCCTATTCTGTCAAATCTTCTCTGATTTGTCAATTTTTCTGCCACTCAATTAGACATCACTTTCAAAAATGGGTGCTTCCTTCTACAAACTAACTTTACCTTTGTTTGGGATTAAAGACATGTGCCAACATGCCTGGGTCTAAGCTTTTCTTTGGCTGAAACTTGCTCTGTACCAGGCTGCCTATGAACTCAGATCTGTTTGCCTCTGTTTCCTGGAATAAATGTGTGTTTGTATTCCAGCTGGATCACACAGACCTAGAAGGTCTTTGGATGTGATCTCTTGCAAGAGCAGCCATCTTCTGAATTAACACTCCTCTACAAGATAGAGTCCCCACTAATTTTGGAGCTCGCCAATTTGGCTAGACTGGCTGACCAGAAAGCCCCAGGTTTCCTTCTGTGTCCATTTCCTCAGTGCTGGGATTACAGGGGCATGACACGTCACCTGCCTTCCCAGGTCCTACATTCAGGTCCCTAGGCTTGCATGACAAGCTCTTTACTGAGTCATCTCCTCTGCCCCAGAACCTGAGCTTCTATTTGCCAAAGTATCTTTGCTCTGCAATCATGTCAAGGCAAGCACATAGTAGGTGCTTAATTAATATTGCTTACATTGATAGTGAATAACTTTCCTTACCTTTTACCATAATGAATATTAGATGATAGTGTGTATGGCTGGGCAGCAATAGCAATAGAGAAGTAGGCTTGGGGATTGTCTGTGGGCTAAGACATGTACTTTTAGATAAATCTTTGTTCCCTACCCCTTATATTCTGTGTTGTATTGATCTTATTTCTAGTTTCTTTGGAAACTTAGTGTCCTACTATCTTCCAACTCTTATCCCTGGTATAGGATGAGACTGTTAGGTCTCTTGAAGACCCCCTCATGGGCTCCTCATGGTGTATTAAAGACTATGCTGTCTGCTTTTCCTAATTTGCTAGGAGTTCAGCTAAATCAAGGCTTCTCTAGGCCCTACAGCCTTTAAAGAGCAAAGCTGTGATTCCAGTGCAGTTTCCTGAACACGAATTGCTGCTTTATTTGGAGATATTCTCAGGGTCCCAGTTCCTTTGACCACTTCATATATGTATATAGTGAATTTTGACCATATTTATCCACTACCCTCAATTAATCTCATCCCACTCTCTCTGGCCTTGCTCTTCTTCCTGAGTCTCCCTCCAACTTTTAAATTTGCTGACTCCCCTCCCAGCAATCAGAGGGCAGCTTTCTTTATTATTATGTTCCCTGAAGCCCTCAGGGAAGGGTCCCTGGCTCGCCCTTCCAGGTTTGTGTCTTTCCTTTACTGTATTCTAACCCCACTGGCCATGTGATGCCTTTTGAATGTGCTAACACATCCTAATCTCACAGACTTGCCTGGATATTCCTCAGTCCAGTCTCCTTCAGGGTCTCCTCAGGATTACCCCTCCCAACAAACGAGGACTTCCTGGAGATTGAACTTTCTCAAAGATCACTCATCTAGCAGTTAGCTATTGCAGCATCATAACTCACACCTCAATCCATGCTTCATTTCATGGCCTCTTTCTTCCCATCTTTCATTTTCTTTGCACCATGGGAATTGTGAGAATCTGGAAATGAAGAACTTAGTGTATTTTCACCAAAGCAACATCCCTCAACATGCCCCACACAGGCAGCATCCTGTGTACATCCCTCAACATACCCCACACAGGCAGCATCCTGTGTACATCCCTCAACATACCCCACACAGGCAGCATCCTGTATACATCCCTCAACATACCCCACACAGGCAGCATCCTGTGTACATCCCTCAACATGCCCCGTACAGGCAGCATCCTGTATACATCCCTCAACATGCCCCACACAGGCAGCATCCTGTATACATCCCTCAACATGCCCCACACAGGCAGCATCCTGTATACATCCCTCAACATGCCCCGTACAGGCAGCATCCTGTATACATCCCTCAACATGCCCCACACAGGCAGCATCCTGTATACATCCCTCAACATGCCCCACACAGGCAGCATCCTGTATACGTCCCTCAACATGCCCCACACAGGCAGCATCCTGTATACATCCTTCAATATGCCCCACACAGGCAGCATCCTGTATACATCCCTCAACATGCCCCACACAGGCAGCATCCTGTATACATCCCTCAATATGCCTCACACAGGCAGCAAACTGTATACATTAAGCACTCAAAAAAGGTCTGTTGACCAAATGAGTGTCCAAGGTCAGATGTTATAGCACAGAGATGTGTTTATTTAAGATATCCCACATGGATCTGAAATGCTGCTGTTATTACTGTCTTCCTGATAGAGAACTCAAAGCCCACCCTGACTTAGTTTTTCACTTCTTTGTGTAGGAAAACGGGGAATTCCATGAGAAGGCTCCTGTTTCTTCTTGTGTGCAAGGTGACCACGGCAGCCCACCTTCCTTGACTGTGTCTTCAGATGCTCCAGTATCTACATCCTGTCATCCTCTCGCTCCTGTGTCTGTCCTCCTTGGCCTTTCAGCTTCTTTGCTTTCTCTGCCCACACAAGTCCATCAGTCCATTCTGCGCCATTTACCTCTTCTGCTGTAAATTAAGATCCTGGACTTCTCACTCAGGTGTCTAGGTCACCTCAGGGGCCTAATCTTGACACCTAAGTAGATTCAGTGAGGAGTTACTCTAATTCAGCCTCCACTTGCCCTCCATAAATAGAGACATAGCCCCCCTTCCCCCCTCCCCCGGCTTTTCAGCTTTGAGAACTGAACCTAGGGATTTGTGAATGCTAAGCAAGGTCTAAACCCCTGAGCTACACCCCCTACCCCAGTGCTATAAACATTAAATGAAGATTATATTGAAACATACTGGGGGGCACACTATGTAAACAACATATTTGGCTATCAGTGCATACACACTTTGTTTCTGCTTTCCCTGCTTGTTCTAAATTCTACTTTCCTAAAACCTCAATCCCGGAAGTAATGATATAGGATAACGATGTCAAAATTATAGTTGTAGCACTGATGAGAAGGCCTAATTTGTCTCGGTGGGATGTGTGATTCTTTTTGAGGAAAAGAATCACTAGTTTGAATTCTGACTCTGTTACTTATTTGCTGTTTGACCTTGAATGATTTATTTTGCCTCTCTGAGCCTTAACTGTTCCTCCTGCAATGGAAACAACAACAACAATCATCATCATCATCATCATCATCTCCCCACAAAGGCTCCTTGTATGATGTGAAGCACACAGGAACATGCACACACACACACACATGTAGATGCAGTAGCAGTAGCCTTTCTTGACTCATTAAAAAAATTACTTTGCAAATAGGGAACATTTTTTGAGTTAGTATAATTTAACCTACAGGGGAAGGCACTCGCCTCTCCTTGGGAGAAGTGAGAGAATTTAATAAGGCATGAGAGTTAATTGAGAGCCCAGTGTCCACAAGATACAAAAGCAATGTTGTGTGCTTGTGTGTGTGTGTGTGGGGGGGGTGGTGGTGGTGGTGGAGGATTCAGCAAACCTTGAAGGCTCATCCACGTTGAGTTTCAAGTCTCTGCAGCCCCCTAGTGGCCACCGATTTCAGAGCCCTGTTCACAGTCATTGGCAAATGAAGAGTCAATTTGCCTTTGAATAAGAGTTAAATAGATTGGAAACAGATGGAATGTAGTGTGAAGGGGCTAATGTTTTGATCCTTTTCATGTTACAGATAGAAAGATACTTTTTGAAGTTGTGGAAATACTATATACTATGAAAACATTTAACTCCGCCCTCCTTCTTTCTCTTCTTTTTTCCCGTCCCCATCCCTCTCTCCCCAAGATAGGAGCATTCTTTCTTCTCCTGTGTCAAATAAATCTTATCCCTTAAATAATTAAGTTGGCTACACGTACGAATTTCGAATATCTGCTGGACGCCAGAAGTTACTGAGAAGTTGTGTTTGTTTGTTTGTTTGTTATCTTTAGGTTTTCATTGGTCCACATGATAGCACAGTGCTAGAAAAGACCATGGCCCCCAGAGGAGCAGGGGTCCACTTGGCTGTCATCCCATGCTGGGCAGTGAGCAAGGTACTGTGTCTCTTAGAGCTGGGCGAGAGAGATCCATTGGATAGCGTACTTGGATACTGTGAGAGCTAACACAAGGTGTGATAGTCAACCTTAGGAAGAAATTTGTGTGAACTAAAGATTAGTCTTGTCTTGGCTTCTGTGAACTTTCAGGTGAAACACAGCTTTTATCTGAAGGGAAAGGAGACTGGAAGTAGAAACCAAATATTTTAAGTGGATAAATAAAAGGACCCGGAGACTGTGAGCAACTGTCCCAACCATACTTTTCCCTGGCTCACACCCATAGCCTCTGGCCCGCTATTCATGGAGGGCTATGACAGAGTAGCAGTCAAGGGGACTCGAGAATGGGTTTGGAACTCTCATGTGATCATATGAACCAGAACTGGAATTAAAAATATTTGCTTTACATGTTGTGGCTTATGTTTGTAATCTCGTCACTTAAGAAGCTGAAACAGGAGGATTGCCAAGAGTTCCTGGTCAGTCTAGGCAATGTAGTGAGTTGAAGCCCAGCCTTGGCTCCAGAAATGCTCTTATTTCAAAACGCCAAAAATAACAAATGAATTAACAAACATCTCAGGGTGGGGTGGTTGCTCATCAGTAGAGCGTTGCCTCCAGACGGCTTGGGGTTCTATCTGCAGCACCACCAATTTACCCTGAAAACCAATCCAGACACTCACTATTCTGAGAAAACGAAGTGGCCAACCGGTCTGAAAAGCATTTGATGTGGCTGAAGAACAACTCGATTCGGAAGTACCAGGCTCTCAGGAATTTGGGCCCCTTTCAAGGCCCCAAGACAAGCTGTTCTTGATCCTGCAGGGTGATACTACCCTTGGTTTTAACTGGTTTTCCTTCGCCTCTAGTTTTGTCCCGGAACCTGCTGTTCGGAAGGCGGACACATTTATTCTGTTAAATGCATAATCAGAGTGCTTGGTTGCCACGATCACTTCCAGTTTTGCCATTGGTCCAAAATACTCTCTTGTTCATACAGCGGAAAAATAGGGCAGACGATCTGGAGGACGGAAGAAGAACCAAAAGCGGGGGGCGGGGCTGGCTCGGTGCTTTTCTCAATGAATACCGAGGCCTCTGCAGATTTGCATAGGAGCAGACCTCGCAGCACCATTGGTTGGCGGGCGTGGGAGAGGGCGGAGCCGGCTGCGTGGGCTGGGCTGCTGCGCGGAGTTCGCTCAGGAGTCCCGCCCCCACCAAGGCCCCGCCCCCTCTCGGCGCGCGCTCGCGGCACCGCCAGCTGCAAGTGGCGGGCGCCCAGGCAGATGCGATCCAGCGGCTCTGGGGGCAGCAGCAGCGGTGGCAGCTGGCACCTCCCGCTGCTTCTGTCCAGGGGGTCTCGGGGCAGCGGGAGGCTTTCTGGCTGCCCCCTAGCCAGTCAACAAAACTGCGGGCTATGCTGGTAGGTGAGGAGGGGGCTGGCTAGCTTGTAGGCTCCCCCTGCCCGGAATGCTTTCAGTCGGCGGCTGCGGCCAGGGCCGCTCTGGGGCCTGGGAGTGAACTCCGAGGAACCAAGACGTCGTGACAGCAAGGACGCTGCAAACTTGCGTGTGGAGGCAGCGGGAGCCTCCTCTCCGCAACGCAGGGCTCACGTTCACGCCCAGAAGTTCAGCGGGCTGGGTGATCCGAAGACTTCCTGCAGCGGAGGTCACTTGAGGGGGCGCTAGAAAGCAGACCCCTCCAGAAGTCCTAGCCCGGCCCTGGAAAGGAGAGCAGAGGAGGTGACAGGAGGATGTGGGCAAGACAGTGATCAGCCTGGTGCCACGGTTCCCAGCCTGGAAAGTTGCAGAAAATTGGAGGCTGAGAGGAGAGCTCCGGTCGCCGAGGGATTCTTGATACCTAATTGCCACCTCCTTTCAACCATAGTTGTTTCTCTGGTCCCTGAGCCAAGACCTCTACAAAGGGCGCAGCACGGCGAGAGGCGCAGGGTCCAGCTGTTGAGCACAGGGTGTCTCACGGTCTCTGAACTCGCCCCTGGCCCCTGACTTTCATATCGGTTTTGCCGAGAACCCTTCTGGCCTCTTCGCAGCTTGGGAAAAAGCAGGAGAATAGAGCGTACGCACAATCCCTTAGATCAAGTGGAAAGATCCGTTCAGGACCAAGGACTATTGGAGCCCCTTCCTGTCTTGAGCAGAGTGAAGGGCGAGGCTGGTCCAGCAAGGGAAGGGAGACTAGTGTAAACTAGTCATTCCTCCGGCGGGATGGGAGCCCTTGGGCTCCTGTGGCTGCTGCCGCCGCTGCTTTTGGCAGCAGCCTCGGACTCCGGAGCTGCAACCGATCAGCGCACGGGTTCCCCAGCCTCGGGGCAGCCTCTGCAGCCCCGTGAGCCGCTCAGCTACTCGCGCCTGCAGAGGAAGAGTCTGGCTGTGGACTTCGTGGTGCCCTCGCTCTTCCGCGTCTATGCTCGAGACCTGCTGCTGCCGCAGCCGCCGCCGTTCCCCTCGGAGCCCGGGGATGGCGGGCTGGAGGCGCGGGGATCACTGGCTCTGGATTGTGCCCCTCTGCTCAGGCTACTGGGGCCTCCGCCTGGGGTCTCCTGGGCAGAGGGAGACAGCTCGCCTAGTCCCGTGGCGGGCCCGACGCTGTCCAGGGTGCTGAAGGGCGGCTCGGTGCGCAAGCTCAGGCGTGCCAAACAGCTGGTGCTGGAGCTGGGCGAGGAGGCGATCCTTGAAGGCTGCATTGGACCCCCGGAGGAGGCAGCGGCTGTGGGGATGCTCCAGTTCAACCTCAGCGAGCTGTTCAGCTGGTGGATTTTCCATGGTGAAGGGCGGCTGAGGATCCGCCTGATGCCTGAGAAGAAGGCATCAGAAGTGGGCCGGGAGGGAAGGCTATCCACAGCGATCCGTGCCTCCCAGCCCCGCCTTCTCTTCCAGATCTTCGGGACCGGTGAGCAGCTCCCAACAGAGTGTGTTGGGATTTGCATTTTTAGTTACACAGAGTTGAAGAAACTGTTAGCTAGCCCTTATCCCTCTTCATCATTCTTGAAATTAGACCTGTTGTTTCTTATTATGTGCTTTCCAATAGAACCTTCTTTTCTCTTTAGCAACCAAGTTGGGAAAAAAAGTTTACCAGTGCTGGCAGAATGCCTTCCAGCGACTTACACATGATCCAGTTGGATCATAATTGCATGCCCTCCTCTCTGCGCACTGAGAGTGGTTGAAGTGCCCCTATAACTCCTAAGTTCCAAATTAGTATGAGACCCCAAACTCTTTCTTTCCTACTCTTGTTTCTCTTCTAGGCCACCGCAGATCTGGAGACTGTGGTAGAATTTCCAAGATAATATAGAATTCTTCTTTATACTGAGTCTTGGGCCAACTGTCTGGCCCTCGCCCTCCTCCCCAGGGCTGGCTAGCCCAGAGGTGGCCTCTTCCTTAATTATTTATTCTAACTAACTGGACTCCCGCCCCCAGTCTGTTTTACACACTTAGACTCTCACTCTTCTCAGATGTCTTGAGAAAGTCCCAGAGGAACTAAGAAGCAAGGGGCAAGGGAGTTGTGGGGAAAGGGATGGACATTGTTAAGGTTGCCTTGGTCTAGGGAGAAGCAATGGTTGTCTTTCCTGCCTCCCACGCCCCCATTTGTTTTCCCTGAGCCTCTTAGCTTACATGTGTATAGCAGCCACTCTGAGTGATAGCCCCTGGTAGGCCCGTCTCACTGCAGCTCTTACTGGTGGAAGCTCCTGGAATGAGTTTCTGTTCCATTTACTCCCTCGTTTCTTTCAAAAATTCACTGAGTTAGGACTGTGTGTGCAAGCACTCACTTCTAACTCTTCAGTGGTGTCTTTTGAATAGCAAGCCAGGTGGTTTTGAATGAATGTTTCTCTAATAAGACCACGGGGGTGGGGTAGGGGTGGGGATGGGGGAGGACTTGTGAATGAATTAAACATGCAATGTAAATGAATGAGAAAAAAACCACAGAAAGAGAAATCATGTGTTTTAAAAAGAAGCCCACACTGATTCCATTGAGCAAACCTAGTTTCTTTTCTATCATTCTCATCATGAGAAATAAATGAAGCTCTTATGCTCCACTGGTTACTAATGTTTAGTATTAATTGGATGGGAAGCATTGAACGGGGTCCATTGTAAGAGCTACAACTTCTCCCATGCTTACACACACACACACACACACACACACACACACACACACACACACACATACACACACACACACACACACACACAGGCACACACACCACTCCTACTTACACTCAAGCTCTCCTGCAGTAGAGCTACTGAGAAGCTGAGGGTCCTCTGAGATTGCACAGAAACTGTACTGGCAAGTGGTCCTCAAGGGAAGCAGCATGGATCTGTATTTCAGCACGGGCACTGGTGACATCGTCACCACTTAAAACAACCCCTTATGATCAGTGCTGGAATTTAGATTGTGCACGGTGAAAGGCAGGGTCTGACGAGCTTGGCAATGCCTTCCTTCAGTGAAATGGCATGAAAGAATGAAACTGTTGTCCCACTAAGGCCGCGTTTGTAAAGAACAGCTGGGCTTTAATGGCATCGTGGCTTCTGTGGTTTATACATGCGACATTCTCTTTTAGTGTCCGATGCTGCTGTAATGGATGTAAAATGACTTCTCTGGAAAGACACATTTTCTCCCACTTTTGTGTCTTTGAGCATCGCTGGAGCTTCCCCATCACCTCGGGTGATACGACCATAAGCCCCCAGCAATCTGTTTCAACGGTTGTAACATGTTGATGGCAGGCAAAGGGGGTCATTTTCCAGACGTGAACTTGTCAGCTATAGACAGGCTGCGAAGAAACAGTCAGTGGATGCCTCTGAGTCACATAATGCATTTGAAGAACATACTACTGTAGTCGAGCCCTGTGTGCAGAAATCAGACTCTGCTCAGGGGAAGCTTCATGCAGAAAGGAGTGTCTCCCAAGAGCTGCTCTGCTACTGGATACAGGGAAGCAGTGCGCATACCAAGTCCTCCCTTAGGAACACAGTCCATTTGGCAGCTGGGCCAACCCTTATGCATCATTTGACACATATAGAAATGCTGGCTTCAGAAAGAGCCAGGATTCTGCCATTAAAAGGCTAGAAATTTTGGCCAAGCAATTTTTTTTCCAGCAGGATTGGGATCAAATGGTTATTGATGGGATCAAATAAGACACTAAGTGTAAGTGGATGAGCTCCCTGTGACCCCCAGAGAGACAGACAGCTTATGGAAGAGCACTTCAGGCCTCATGGTGCTCACTCTTAAACAGGACGAGCTCTCTTGTCTCCCAGGACACACACTGTCTGCGGTTAGTCACACAAGACTGGCCTCTTGCCTCACTGCCTCCTCAGCATCCCTCAGACCTCCCTGTGGAGTGATGCATCTTGTTGTAACACACCACATTCCATGCTGGGGGCAGCACACGCCATTGTGGCTCCTCTCATCCTTTTGTATGGAAACTCTGGCTTACATTCTTGCCACTGGGGTTGATTTTTTTTTCTCCTACTTACGTTTGGTGGGATGGGTTTATTCTCTTTATGTGGCCTCTTACTTATAGAGTGGGGCATTTACTCTTTTGTGACTTAGGATGTTCAATTAAACACAAGGAAACAAATTCAGTTTCTGTCCTTCTGATCAAAGGGCCTGTGGTCCTTCCTAGAGAGAATCAATAGTGCTGATGGGTCTATGTGTGGGGAGACGTTCTGCCTCAATTTGTAGTCAGTGTTCTGCAGGAGCGCATTTGTTGTAGACTGAAGATAGTGTCCTAAACTTGAGCAGTGTCTTCTTGTCTAGGGAAGTGGTAAAATGGAAAATAACCCAGGAAGGACAAAGCCAAGCCATTGTGTTGTTTGTGGTTTGGGCTGCCTGAGAGGACAAAGAGAGGTTTAAGCGGCTTTGTAATGAATGACATGCTTGTGGTTTTTCTCTGTGGACTACTATGACTTCATAAATGGGATCAATGCTTCAAAGCCTGAAATAGTTCCTGGGAGAACCCATTCAGAGAGGCAGTTACTGAGATTCTATGAACGGTGATGTACTGCCCCCAACAGCTCAAAGCCCTCAAAGAGGTCTGCCTGATGCTGGCACATTGCCTGGAACTCTGGCTATGCCCTGGTTCCTGGTTTGTAGGTGTTTTGAGATCTGCTTCTGTAATCCCACAGACAGAGGTCTAGGCATTGTGGGATAGCCTGTTTTGTTACCCAGAAAGTTCCTGTACCCACTTTGGGAAAGAAGGTACACAATTTGGGACTGTAGATGTGCTATAGAGAAACTTGGGCAATTTAGAGTAGATGTATGCAGTGCGGTACACCTGACCCTTGACCTCACGTATCTGCCCATCCCTTCTCATTTCATTTCTGAAAGGGGCAGAGGGAGTAAAGGAAGGTAGAAGGAAATTGGAGCTCCCAGGTGGGATATCAGTTATTGGAGGTGAATTGGGAGAATTGGAACCCGTCCAGAGAAGAGCAGAGAGCTGATTTAAGAGCTGAAGGGACTGATTTATGATGTGAAAGATGAAAAGAATTAAATATATATGGCTGGGCTAAATGGCGATGAAGGGAAAGCCATGGCAACAATCTACAAATCTCTGAAGGGAGCCACTGTCAGGGAGGAGCGGGAGTTATTTAGTGTATCCTTAGAAGTAAAGAGGATGGGATTTCCAGAAAAAACCTCCAGGTTAGATATCAGGGAATCCTAGTTTTTGAAATAGATATTTCCTTATCTATTTCAGAATGGATTCTATTCAGACTATGGGATGGAATCCAAGGGTGCAAGCAGGGAGTTAGGGAGCTATGGGTCAGATAAGCCACTGCATTTGTAATGAATAACATTCTAGTGTTGAGAAGCCATATTGGGCAAGAGAGCTGGGAAGCAGGAGACAAGATGTTTTAGGATCTTATTCCTAAGAGGTTTTTGAGTGCTGGTGTTTCCAGAGGACAAAAGGAATTACTCAAGTGTTTTTAAAATGGGGAAACTGTTACCAGATTTAGAGTAAGTAAAGTTGAAATTACTAAATTTGCTTTCCCCCCAATTCTCTCATTAAAATTTTTCTCTGAGTTATGATCTGGTGGTCCAGTAGGGTAGGGGGTGGTACATTCACCAGAGAATTATGTGTCCAAGGCATATTGATAGGGGTGTGTGTGTGTGTGTGTGTGTGTGTGTGTATATATGTTTGTGTTTGTGTGTGAGTGAGTGTGTGTGTGTGTATGTGTGTGTGTGTGTGTGTGTGTGTGTGTGTGTGTGTGTGTGTGTGAGAGAGAGAGAGAGAGAGAGAGAGAGAGAGAGAGAGAGAGAGAGAGAGAGAGAGAGAGAGAGTGTTATGGGGAAAGGTAGAAGGTGATCAGGGTTTTAAAAAGATGAGTCAGTTCTATGTTGGGTAAACCCCTACTGGCTACTTCAAAATTCTTTAAGATGTTCCAAACAGGATTAAAAAACATTTTACTTTACATATATGAATGTTTTGCCTGGATGTGTGTCTGTTTGCCATGCGTGTACCTGGCATCCTCAGAAGGAGGGAGGGAGATTCAAATTCCCTGGACCTGGAGTTATAGACTCTGATGAACTTGGTTCTGGGCATTGAATCCTGGTCCCCTGGAAGAGCAGCTTGTGCTTTTCTCTGAGCCATCTCTCCAGCCCTTTAAGTGGATTTTTGTACAATGCTCCATTTACAATGGGGGGGGGGTGTACTCATGAGAGGGAACACACACACACACATACACACACACACGTATATATAAAAATCAGACAGAATGTTATCTTTTTTTTTTTTTGAGACAGGGTTTCTCTGTGTAGCCTTGGCTGTCCTGGCACACACACACTCTCTCTCTATAGACTAGGCTGGCATTGAACTCAGACATCCACCTGCCTCTGCTTCCTGAGTGCTGGA
This sequence comes from Acomys minous, assembly GCF_964271855.1. Classification (NCBI taxonomy): domain Eukaryota; kingdom Metazoa; phylum Chordata; class Mammalia; order Rodentia; family Muridae; genus Acomys; species Acomys minous. The sequence goes on along the minus strand of NC_140489.1, from coordinate 105,100,181 downwards.
GTTAAAGGCATGTGCCACCACAACCCTGAGAATGCTATCTTTAACAGTAAGTGTGTTTATAAAGTTGTTAGTCTGTGGAAAGACAAGAGTGACTGGCCTGCAGGTATAAGGGGAGAGTGACAATTCCATTAGCAGAAATCCCAGTGCTTGACCACTACTAAAGGTTACTGACTGGTGACTTCACTCTAGGGGAATTTGTCCAGCCTGGTAAAGGACAGTTCTTTTTCCTTTATAACTCTTGTTAATATTCTGTCCTAGTTGTATGAGACTTTGCAATTCATAAATCACATTCACAGCTATTATTGCTGTTATTCTTAATTGTCCACTAGGTAGGGCAAGAATCTGCTTTCTTTTGTGAATGGAGTAACCGGAGTCCAGATGTTTGAAAACACACTTTCAAGGTCATGAATGTACAGAGCAGTAGGCCTGGGAACTTTACATCGTGAGAGGTCATAAGATGTTGGGCACTGTGATCGTTGCTGCCTGGATTCACACTTCTTGTCTTCAAATCAAGCAACCATCTCAAGATGCACATTATAAACCAGTAAGATGTAGATCTGTATTATACTTGCCAATGACAAAAACTTGGGAAAGTTCATTAAAATCTGAAACTCACTTTCATCATAAGAAAAGTAGGGAGATGGTGATGGTTCCTCTGTGATTCTAAAGGTGGGCAGTGACAATTCAGGGTGTTACTTTAGAGATTAAACTGGATGATACATGAGAATCTGTAGCCTCATGGCAGATGAATTATAGACTATTCCATCAATATGTGTCACTGGTTCTTCTCATAGCAGCATCATTCCAGCATCTGGTGAGCTACAACTCTGAGAGATCCTCAGGCAGTTTTTGTGCATCTGAATGGTGCCACCTGGAGCTGGGTAATCCCTACACATGGCCATGTTGGATGGCCTTGGTGAAAGCCGTGACGCTATTGTCTGTCACTGTAAGTTTTTCTGCACAAACCTGTGGCTCCCAAGAGGAGCAAGGGGCCAAAGAAGAGGGGACCATTAGAGGTAGTTCCTGTTGTCTCATCAAGGCTCTGTCTCATTAGAAGAGGGGAAAGATCAAGCTGTGGGGTTTATGTCATTTGTAGCCATGTGCATCCTTTGAGAGGTCTATTGACCTTGGGTTCAGTCCAAGCACATTTACAATCTGATTATTTGTCCGACCTACACACAAGACTTAGCCTTGACTCAGCAGGAAAGCAGTCCTGGGATGAGCAAGCTCGAGACCACACAGAACAGCAGTGTCCCGTCCCAGATGTCCCTTAATTAAAAGTCACCTGTCTGGCTCATTCCCTGTCCTGTCCAGAGAAGGGAAGGACCACTGGGCTTAGGAATCTCTCTTATTCTGTTTCGCTGGAGTTGTGACCTTCCCCTCCATTGTCTGCCTCACCTCTTCTACTGATGAGTGGAGAGCACACAGAGAGATGTAAAGAACCAAGTTACCATGTTACCAAGAACCAGGTCACTTCCTGAGCACACCGAGAGCAGCTAAACCCTTGAGGTCCCATGGGTACCTGTAGCCCAGGGACTCAGGTAGGCATCCTCAGGAAAGCTGTGCAGCCTTTCAAAGGCTACTTAGTATCCATGTGACCTCTGGTAGGTAATGATTTTCATGAGCCATAGCTGACTCATCACCCTCAAACTACACAAATGGACATAACCTCTGTTTTGGAATAAAGAATGGGACCCCTTGGTGAGCATGAATAATAAAAAAAGGATGTGTGGAGCCTCATCGTTCATCTCAACTTTCTGGCTGTGGATGTGATATAATCACTGCCCCAAGCTTCTGTTGCCATGACTTACCTGCTCCGGTGGGTCCAGATCCTCAAACTGTGAGCTACAATACCCACCCCCTCCCTTAGTTTGCTTTTGTCACAGTGAGGAAAATCACTAATGCAGGTAAGGAGATGAGGGAGAATGCTGGCCTAGTGATGAGGCGGTAAGGGGGTGGGTTGTAGCCCTCAGGAACGTCCTTGCTGAGCTGGATTTCTCAAAACTGTTTTTTTGTTTTTAATTTTTTTCCCCCGTTCAGATTTTTATTTTTGATGACTTTTTCAGCTGGTTGTTCTGAGCATGGGTCCTCACCCAGGGAAATACTATCAGATTCATTGTGTGAGATAATGTACATATTTTAGAAAGCACGAGGTCACGGGATGGGACAGGAGAGCTCCCCTGGGATAGATCCACCCAAATGTTTGTCTAGTTAAGTCTTTGCCCTTGGACTCTCTACCTTCCTGGCTAAGTAACAGCAGGTGCGTGGATCTAGGGGCTGGAATCCTTTAGAGTAAAGGAAAGGCTAAAGGGGACAAAAGAAGACAGTGTGAGCTCAGAGGATGTGGAAAATGCAGGCATGCTTAAGGCATTCGGGCAGCTAGCCAGAGGAAACTAGAAGGGTAATTTAAGACAGGGTCTTCTTTCCCAATTCCTTTCCCTCCCTCAGTTTTCATTAGAACATGGGTTCTTGGGGTTGGATGCTGATGGGGCTCTTTTGTAGACCTTTCCACGTTATCGGCCTACATAATTCAAGCCAGCCCTCTGTGGGGCAGGGAGTTCTCCAGTGGAAGCCAGAGGACCTGGAGTCTGTTATGGTCTTCACATGTTATTAAATTTGAAATCTTGTGCAATTTCTTTACGATTGCTGGTCCTAGGGGTCTTTAGGGAAGGTATCATGAGGTCTTTTTCATCTCATGGGGCTATTATATGCATTGAATGAGATGACATGTGTGGAAAGCTTCAGATTGGATTATTAACACACACACGCACACACGCACGCACACACATGCATGCACCAGGCAATAGGTAAATGTGACTAAAATAGTTTTTTAAATGTTAAGTTCCTACTTTGTCCAATAAGCAGCCGTACAAGGTCCCAGATTTTGGGCCGGGTTTGAGCCATCAGTCATCAGCATGCCATGCTTGTATCCTTGCAGAGGTCCTGCGTCCTTTCCCACGATTTCTCAAAATAATCCTCCCGCATTGAAGTCCTCCCAGGCTCCTGACTTCATTGCAAGATTCTTCCCTTTAAACAACAGTGAGGTTTTCAAACACAAGGGTGCCAAAAAGTTCATTGAGAGTGTAAATCTTGTGAGGAGCTTGATAATTGACGTATGGGTCACTACTCCGATAAAGACGGGTTTTCTAGCATTAAGAAACCTATCTATAGTTCTGTTCCAACCCATGTTTACTCTCCATTCAGAGTAAACATTTTTGTTTTCTGGTCCATAAGTCACCAACTGGTTGGGGCTGTTCTTGAGCTTTTTATGCAGATAGACTTTGACCCACTTGTGATGGTCAGTGTTAGGTGTCACTGGGCAGACTCTAGCGTCACTGGGGAGATGGTCCTCTGGGCGCGTGAGTGGGAGTTTTTCTAGATTACCACCAATGTGAGGAGTCCCAGCCTAACTGTGGGCAGAACCATCGCCTGGGCAGGGGATCTTGGACAATACACATTGGAGAGCGTGAACTGGGCCTGCTTTCATCCTCTCCACTTCCTGAGGGTGCATGCGATGGAAATAGCTGCTTCAAGCTCTCGGTGCCACGACTTCTTCCCCAGGGACTGTACCTAGAAGTGTAGGCAGAAACAAACTCTTTCTCCATGAAGATGCTTTTGTCAGAGTCTTTTATCATAACAGGAGAAGAATCTAAGATGCTTTATGCCTGCTTTTGTGCTTGCTTCTTTTAATGAATACTGTTTTTGTGTGTGTGAGATTCCCAGTATTGCTAAAATGTCTTCCTCCTCCTCTTCATCACATTCTTTTTTTTTTTGAGATAGAGCCTCACTGTTTGTCACACTGGCCTGTAACTCATTATGTAGTCTAGGCTACCATTAACTTGTGGTTTTCCTGCCTCAGCCTCCTGAGTGCTGGTATTATAGAGATACACTTTCCCCCACCTGGTCACAATGTTTCTTTTTATTGCTGTGTTGTATTCCTATCAATGGCATATTATTTATTCCCCCCCAACACACACAAGGTGTTGTCTCTGTAGGATACTCAGATATAAAACAATCTATCATAAATAAAAAGTAGAATACAGCACAGGTCTGCTTTATCATTTACTGGACCAAGGCTATTTATTTTCCTCTCACTTGGCTTTAGTCTTTTATCTTTAAAGTGAGAAAAAAATAGCCACTGCCAGAATTATTGTGAGAATTTCCTAATGCAAAGCCTGTGGGCAGGGTCCTCATGCAGAGCTGCTTGTAGCAAATAAGTGTTGATCCTCTTGCTAGCTCTTAACTGTGTGTTTTTCCTTGATGGCCAGAATACAAGCTTCAAAGATGCCTCCTAAAGTAGGGAAGGAAAGCCTTTAAAAGGGAAGGCATTGGCCCACGGAGGTAAGACAACAGCTAAAGAGCATGTAAGTCCTGTAGACATTTCAATAAGCAATTTCACTTACAAATAAAATAACTTGTAATAAGATTTTTATTCTTAGTTAGAACATTAACAAATAGAACAAACCAGTCAATCAGCGTATGATTTTAAACATCCTTTGGTCTTAAAGGTCTGTTAAAAAAAAAGAATATTGTAGAGGGGATGGAAAAAGTTGCATAGAAGTATCACTACATTTACAAGCAGAGAGAAAGACAAAAATGGCTGAGAATGAGAGAAACACAAGTGAAGAAAGTGAGTGAAGCTGGGTGTATAAAAGGTAAATCAGAGGGCCAGGAACTGCTTTCTGGACATGGAGATGCCTGGGCACAGGAAAAGGCAAGGACTGACAAGCAGAGTGCGGTGAAGGGACATGTCGCGGAAGGATTCTGACCAGATGTCAAAATCTGCATCTAAATCTAGGTGACATTGTATATAATAATCAGTTCCAGCTTTATTGAAGTATAGGTTACATATACAATGTGCCTTGTTTGACTGTGCAGGTTAATTTATTTGATACACACACACACATGTGCACACGTGTAACATCATCCTAATTAGGATCTATAAGATTTTTAATCCTTAAGACTAGAGCTGTTCTTAAAATAAATTTTTTTTGTTGTTTTGAGAATTTCATATCATGTATTTAGCTCCAAGTGCTTCCCTTAATCCCTCCAGATCTATCCCCACCTCTCTACTTCTGCTTTTGCAAAGGGTCTCACATACTTTCTGATCCAAGATACTTCCGATTTCTGCCTCTTTTCCCCAGTTAGTTGTTCCAGAGCTATTGTGGGCTCTGAAGACTCCTTTTCTGCCACTGCATAGTCCTTCAGAGCCTCCACGGGCCTCCCAGAGCCCTCTGAGCTTGGTAGAGAGCCCTGGTGACCACTGCTATCTGATTTCTGTATCAATTGTTTAGTGTATTTTAGAGGTTCCTATAGATGGGGCATACAGCCTATCTGTGTGGACTTCATCATCTTCCACTTTAAAGATTTATCTTACGACATGCCTTTCTATGTATTAGAGGCTTGGTTCTTTTTTTTTTTTTTTTTTTTTTTTTTTTTTTTTTTTTTTTTTTTTTACTGAATAGCATTCCCCTGTATGAGTATACAGCGTGGACTTTTTCCCAATTATCACTTGATGGACATCTGTCTGGAGCTATCAGGATTACAACTGTAAGGAACATTTTGTGTGCCTGTGATTTTGTGGCTATATGATGTTAATTCTCTTCCACCCATTGTAGAGTTGTTGGTGCATGTGGTAAATATATGTTCAACTTAATAAGAATACATCTGCCAACTTGTTTTCAAAGTGGTTGTGTCACATCACCATAGAGTCCCACCATGATTACAGGCGAGATTCAAACGGTTGAGTTGTTTGGTCTGAGACCTGGGTGTGGTTAGAGCCTTTGCCATCGTAAAAGCCTTTTGTTTGAGTCTGTCCATAGAGTGGCCACTCAGAGGAAAAGGAAGCCAGAGGCCAGTCCAATCAGAATTAGCACATTTACTAGAATTTATCAAGGATTCCCTTTAAATCCAGACCCTATTGTGTTGCACTGCAGTGAAGGCTGCCTTTGGCCTTGAGAAGAGACAACAGGAATTCTCTCTCCTCCTTGGCAAGGAGGAGCCCTTGGCTTGTTTCTGTTGCATTCCTAATGTTTGACATCTCTGCCATGCTAACTCTGTGGAAGACTCACTGTCATGAAACTAGAAGAGAAAGAAAGGAGAGAAAAAAAGAAAGGAAAGAAGGAAAGAAAAAAGAAAGGAGAAGAGAAGAGAAGAGAAGAGAAAAAACACTCCAAAGGAATGGAAGTTTCTCTTCTACACTCTTGGATCATGAGGCTCATTTCTTTGGTTCCTGGACAGAAAGAAGGATTTCCCTGAGTGTTTTAACTTCATGCTCTCAGCACCATAGCTTTTGAGAGCCTGCATTTGGACCACCGACACAAGAGAAAGGAGACGAAAGGACAGATGACCTCCTAGCCTGTCCAGAGCTTGAGTCTCTTCTTCAGTAATCCGTGTTTCACTTACTTTTCAGAGCCCCTAGCAGTTGCTTTTCATACACTGTCCTGCAGCTTTTGTTTGTAAAACTCAGGATAAACAGTGGGTTTGTGCCACTTGGCATCTACAATGCTTTTCTTCTGTTTTTGTTTTTGTTTTTAATACTTAATGTTGTGTTAGTCCTTGTCTAAATTGTCCTGGCTTTTGTTTTCTGCAAGTGTCTTTGATGTTCTTTCATTTCTGATGGTGAGCTCCAGTGAATATGTTTGGGGGAAGGACGCTTCAGGGTTGCTGTGATGTTGTTATTCTTTCTACACAGTTTCTAATGAGAACTCAGACTCTCTTAACCCACGGTCCTGTTATGTTTCTTCCACCCTCTGGCTTTCTTAGGATTTCTCTTTATGTTATTTCAGCAATTTTGTCAATAAATAATGTGTTTAGTAATTTTACTGTTTGGGATTTATCGAGAGACTTGGAGCTGGAGGTTGTTGTTGTTGTTGTTGTTGTTTTTTTTTTTCATTATACTGGGAAATCAATGAATCTTTCTTTTTTTTTTAAGTGCTGGAGACTGAGTTTAGGGTCTCTGAGCAAGCATTCTAGTACTGAGCTATGTCCCCAGCCTCCTATTTATTATCACTTTTTAGGTTGAGGTAAAGTCTACAAGGTATCAAGTTACCTTGAACTTGCTCTGTATTCCAAGTAAGCAATTTGTGAGTTTTGGATTTGTGATCCTCCTGCCTCAGCCTCCTGAGCAGCTGGAAGTGTGCTTATAAGTGTGAAACACGATTCCAAGCTCATGTTTGGACCTTTTTCTATTTTTCCTGCTTCTACCTCTTAGGAATCTAATTACAATTGTGTGGAATATGTTGCCACAGTACACGAAGGACCTGAAGCTATTTCCCCAGTCTTATTTGGGCAGCTTTTACTACATGTCTTAGAATTCATCCTCTTAAGTTTTGGAGTATTTGATCAGTTGATTAAGTCAATGTATTGAACACTTGAGATATGTGTCTTTTCCAGGCCTAGGTCTTAACGTTCATTTCTATTTTCTCCCACATTATGCATATATTTTGCTCTGTGTACTTGAGCATATTTATTAGAGCTATTTTGACATTTCTTCTCTTAATTACATCAATTCTGCACTTCCATACCAGTTCATATTGGTCCTTTTTCCTTTGCTTGTTGGTTGCATTTCCTGTCTTTAAATATCTGGTAATTTTTTATTGGGTCTTGTACATTATGAATATTACACTGTTGACTGTTGGGATTTTTCTGTCATCACTTAAAGACAGTTGAAGGGTTTTTGGTTTTTTGTTTGTTTGTTTGTTTGTTTTACAGTTTGTTTTTTTGCCCATCAATCTGACTCTAGCAAAGATTATCATCAAGCTTTTATATGGGCTCTTACTTAAGCCTCTGCTTTATGGTTAGTTTAGACCTACATTTGACCTTTAGAAGTCTTTAGCAAATGCCCCAGGGTGGTGAGGTCTGTGTGCTGGTTATTGATTGCTCCAGCCTTTCCCGACTGTCTTAGTTAGGGTTTCTGTGAAAAGACACCATGACCACGGCAACTGTTAATAGAAATCATTTAACTGGGGTTGGCTCAGAGGTTTAGTCCTTTATCATCAGGGCAGGAAGCATGGCAGTATGCAGGCAGACCAAGTGCTGGAGAGGCAGCCTGAGAGTTCTACATCCAGATCAGCAGGAAGCAGGAAGAGAGAGTGCCACTGGGCCTGCTTTGAGCTTCTGAAACCTCAAAGCCCACTGCCAGGAGCTTAAGTCCTCCAACAAGGCCACACCCACCCAACAAGGCCACGCCCACCCCAACAAGACCAAATGTCCTAATTCTTATAAACAATGCCACTCCCTATGAGCAGACAGAGGCCATTTTCATTCAAATTGCCGCACTACCTGTGTGTGAGCTGTGATAGAAAGTGTTCAGCTTATACATCCTTCTTTCCTTACTCCCTTCCTCCCTCCCTCCCTACTTTCTTCTCTCCCTTCCTTCCTTTCCTGTGCTCACCCTCTCTTCTCACCCACCCCATTCTCTTTCAGTTGTTGTTTGCTCACACTGTAGTATCTCACCCACGAATACATGAATTAACACTCAGCCCAGGGCTTCATGAGGCCCCTGGACAGCTTCTTTCTCTTTTACCCTCTACTTCTTCATTAGGTCAGTTTAACTGAGCAATTGCCAGGTTGAATGAAGAAAGATCTCTTCCTCCCAGGAGGATTTCACAGATGAACGGAGGGGAAAGGCAGGCAGAGCATGCTGATGAAGAATGCCCCTAACAAGTGGCATCTGCCCCTCGAGGGCAAAGGAAGGGTGAAGCTGGCTATCCTGCTTTAGTGGAGGCCTGGAAAGGAGGATTACTACCAGGGCGATGAAGGACAGGGTTGCTCTGTTCCTTCTGATGCCAAAACCATTCCAGTAAAGGCTGACAAACTCGGCTTGTTCAGTGCGTATTGAGTGTGGTGCTGCATCTTGGACACAGGAAGTCATAGCCCTGCCCTTTTGTAAGCAATAAATTTGTTACCTCTGGGCAAGGGATCAGGTCAAAGGATATCTATTGAAAATGATGGGCTTCTTTGGGGACTGAGACAGAAGCTGAGTAAGAAAAACATCCCCAGGTGCAGGTGATTTGGCAAGAGTCTTGGAAGGAATCTGACAGTTTACTTAGAAAGAGCCAGGCAACGAACGGCCTTCCAGTATGGGACAATAGTACAACATGATGTCTAGGTGAGAAATGGTTGCCTGAGAGAGAAGACAGAAGAAGGAAGAATGAGTTAGATAGACAGACAGACAGACAGGTTCTCTCTCTCTCTCTCTCTCTCTCTCTCTCTCTCTCTCTCTCTCTCTCTCTCTCTCTCTTCTCTGTGTGTGTGTGTGTGTCTAAGAAACTATTCAGGGGCTGATAAATCTAAAATCTGTTGGGGGCTCTGTGGAATGTGATAGACCAAATATGATGAATTATATGTGGAGGTGACTTATTTAGTCTATAATTTAGATTATCTTGAAAGAAAAAAAGAAAGGATTTAAGTGTGGAGTTGGGAAAGAGCATGTTGATTGTGAGCTGAAGAACTCTCAGGAAACATATTTTCATGGTGAGTCTCCTAATCACGGGGAGATCCGGTGCTGGGTTAGAGCCCTGAGAGTCAGTTGTACTATCTCAGAAGTGAAGAAATCACAGTTGGCTCCTGATATCCTAACTACTGGAGAAACGCGAGGAAGGAATTCAAGTCTAAGGTTTTCATATGCTTTCCTTGAAGTCTGGGGTGGGTATTGGTGATGATAAAAGTGATTGGAAAGAGGTTGTGCTTTGAGGTACCATGGTTGACATGATTACAGTTCAGTGGGGACACACGTCAAAGATGAGGTTTTCTGGTGTGCACATGACAGTATGGGACAGAGGTCGAGACCAGGAGAACTCAAGGTTTATATAGATTCAGAAGTTATTTACCTGGACTTGGTCGTTTAGTTATTGAAAGCAGATGGGTTCTCCAGAAGGAGGAAGAAGAGGAAGAGGAGAAGGGAGAGGGGAGGTAACATTTTAGTTTTAGCAAAGTTCATAATTAATGGTGGGACAGAATTAATGCTGCCACCAGCAAAAACACGGTAGAGAAAGAAGCCTTCTTATTGAGGGGTGTCGTGGAATCACGTGTTTAAGAAGCAATGGAAAGTGTATTTTTGTGTTTGGTGGAGCTGCTTGTGCATACTAGGTAGGAAGAAGTCTACAGAGTCCTGAAGGCCTAGAAAAGAAAGATGCCGAAGCAGCCATTCATTGGTTCACGGAGGCCATCTGTGAAAGGGAAAAAGAGGAAAGAGAGTGGACGACCGGTGATGTTGAATGGTTTGTCAGAGGGAAGCAAAGATGTGTTAAAGACAGATAAAACTCCTCATGTTAAAACCAGGAGGACAAAAACTAAAAGGAAGGACAGACAGTCAGGTGTTAGGAAAAGGAAAATTAGGTAGCAAAATCACTTAATATAGATATTGCTGAATTTTGCTGTTTTTTTTGTTTGTTTGTTTTTTTGTTTTTTGGTGTTAATTCAACATACAATGTAATAGGTTTCATCATGGCACCCCACACATAACACCCATATGTCATTATACTCTGCTCTTTTTTTGGGGGGTGGGGGGGAGGAATCACTGTCTTCCCAAGGAGCTCAAGATAGCTTCGAGTGTGAGTCCCTTGTGCCCGAGCTTCCCGAGTACAGGGTTCTCAGATATGTGGCACCATGTTGGCTTATTGAAGACTCTCACAGAGCTCTTGGGTACCATTCCACGTAGGCCTGTGTCTGTTTCTGGAGTCTTTCATTAAAATGGAGTCCTTTCATTCCATTTAAGAACTCTATGGGGGCACGGGGCTTGTTCTGAGGTGCCCGTGACTGCCGGACAGAGGAGCTACGAAGGTGTTTCTCCTTCTCACTTAATATTAAGTATAGAAGCTTGACAGATAATTTAATCCTCAGCATCACATAGTAAGGTCAGGGTTAGTGTTACTTTTGTTTTCTTACTTAAAGAAACTAAGGCTCAGGGGCACAGTAAGTGTAGAATGGAGTATTTGAGCTCAGCCTGCTTCACTCTACACATACAGCCTCGACGCAGTTGCTTTTGCTTGTGGCTACAGTTCTACCCATAAGTACTGTGCTCTTTCCAAAGTCAGGGCCCTTAACATATCTCGTCAGTTATTCCACATATCCTGTCTTGACCTTAAGGGTGCAAGTGTGCCCTTGGGCAGGGAAACTGCAGTGGAAAACACAACTGCCTTCTGTGAGACAAGAACGTGAGCGTGCAGAGAGCCGTGCAGAAAGGAAGGGCGGGGGGTGTGTGTGGCCAGGTTCAGTCCGCTTCATGAAGTATGACCATAGGTCATGCTAAATAGATCATGAAGTCATGCATATTCTTCCTTTCCATGGGCGCTGCCTTCCCGTCATGCTCCAGCTTGCTGGGACCCACACATCTGCTAGACAAACGCAGCCATTGGGAACAGCTCAGAAGCTTACTAAATATGCCTGTGTCATGGTAGGCAGGAGAGGTGAGGAATGTGTTGAGGAAAGATTTCCCTCCCTCCCTCCCTCCCTCCTGCTCACCCTCCCCTTCCCTCCAACCCCATCCATAGTATTAGCCTCAATACTATACTTTGGCAAAGTATGGCAGGAAAAAAAATGTCATGAAGGAGAAATGCAGATTTGATACATCTGACCTTTCTTTTCCTCAGAACAATAAATGTCAAATAGCTTAAAATGACAGCTAGGGTGCCCAGACATTATTTATGTTCTTAAATATTTAGGCAAGAAACATAATTTTGGCTTGAGCCTCATTTGCATGAAGACCCTGACCTGTGAGAACCACGAGACCTTTAAGGATCCATCACAAGTACTGAAGTTTACACTGCAGAGAAGAGAGTGGGAAATAGAAACAGTGAAAAATCAGCACAGAATAGAAGTGGTAAATGTTTGCTGGTAGGTAATGACAACATTTGATAACATCAGAAAAGTATTTTGCAGTCCCAAAATTGTGTTTGCATTTTTCATATCTGAGTAATGTGGCATTGTGGGATCCAGAGAGAGGCTCACAATCAATACGTCATCTCTCTTGATTAAATACAAAGCGCTTTAAGGTGTGTGTGTCTCCTTGTGTTATTTATCCTCATTTTACTAAAGATGTTTTGTTGCTAAAACAGAGGGAGAGATCTCTTGCTCCCGCTATGCACATCCTGATAGAACTCTAATCCCTGAGCCCTGGGTGTGATGCTCTACTCAACCTTATATTTAATTAACATCAAAAGCAGCAGCATCCTTTTCAGCCTGAGAGGTGAAGTTGTGTGTGGTGTGTATGAGTGTATATGTATGTATATGTGTCATATGTGTATATGTGTGTGTCATATATGTGTATGTCTCTGTGTGTATATGTATGAATGTGTCATATGTGTGTATATGTATGTGTATGTCATATGTGTGTGTATTTGTGTGTGTGTTTAAAGAATTGTAAGCATGAGCTAACTCATACACTTCTGAACGGACAGTATTACTTTGTGTCTAAAAGGAACCTGCCGTTAGTTCTGGGCTGGGTACCCAGCTGCAGTGTCCACTGTGGGGAAGGTCTTAGTCTCGTAAGATAAAAGCCCAGATTCCCCTGCCCTTGGCATCATCACTTATAAAAACACAGATCATTACAACACTTATGGTGTGCAGCTTTTAGAAAGAGTGAGGGCATTTCTGGAGTTTTGTCCCACACTTGGCACATGGTTCAAGCACTGCAAATGTCACTGTGTGCTCTCTCTCTCTTAACTGTTGTCAATAGAGGAGTTAGTTCCCTTGTTTTGTGGCTTCTTTTCCATATAATCTGCCAGAATCTAATCATCTTCACGGTTAGAGTTTATCTCATAGAAAAGAAATAAGACACCTCCAGGACATTTTTTTTTGTCAAATAGTTTTTCTGCCAAGTAGCTAAAAGCCGTTAGAAAACCATCTCTGTTCCACTGTCCATCACCTGTGGATTCTGCATGGAACAGCAAGCCATGCTTCATTCATGACGAGAGCACTGAAACTGTGAGGAGCATTTCTTAGCTCTTCAGGTAGAGCCTTACCTTCAGAGCAAGAAGTGCTTCTCATTTCAATAACTAGTTGCGCAGTCCGAGCCTATGTGATCTGACTGGGCAGCAGAAGGAACCGGGTGGGTGCTGCACTAGGAATCTTGGGATCAGGTTTTTCTGTGAGGATGTGCCTTGCTGTCTTGTGTGAACCTGGACAAATAACTCGAGGGTCGCAAGTCTTGGTTTGTGTCTTATCAAGTAAGTGAGTTCTAATCTCTTTCCATTTTATATCTGCATTCTGTATCAGTATTCTGCGACTCTAACCTATTTCCTAGACAGATGCAATAACATCGCTGGGAAGATGTTATCCCCCAAATCAGGTATCGAATCAATTAGACTTTCCCAGATCAGTGATGAGCAATGGGATCCTCCTCTGATCCTCATGTAATTGGTAAATAATAAGTTAGGATAAGCACCCTTTACTTCTACTTTACCTCTCAGACTATGACAAGAGGGTGGATAGTTAAAAACATATCTACCCAGCAGGCGGTGCTTCTCTCGATATACAGTGAACTCACTGAAGCTGCTGTGTTCAGATTGTCTATTCTAATATTTACAACTTATCAGACACTGGGGGTGTGGACAGAGGCGATTGATTGATCAGTCAGTTATTGGCTAGTCAACAAGTAACTATATGCATACACACACACACACACACACACACACACAATTATCCCTACCTATCTCTATATAATTATATGTCTTCTTCCTCACAGAGATAGTTTCTTTCTATGAGTGTCAGAACTGAGCGTTGGCAAGTATATGATTCATCCATGCCTGTGTGATAGATTCTAGAGGCGAGTTCAGTATTTGCTGAATCAATGGAAGAAAGAATAATGAACGAAAGAGGGATGTAAACGTGATGTGTGCAAGAGGCTGCTTGAATAGCCCTCTTAATGGCTTATTGACTCCTTCCTGAGCTCCAATTCTCCATTCAACAAATTACCATTAAGAATTTTGTCATTTTTAATAAATATTGTGTGTGTGTGTGTGTGTGTGAGTGTTTTGCCTGCATGTTTCTGTGCACCACATGTGTGTGTAGTACCTGTGGAGGCCAAAAGAGGGAGTTGGAGTCTCAGAGAGTTGTGAGCCACCATGCTGGGACAGAAACTGAGTCTTCTGTAAGGGGACTTAACTCTGCAGGTGTTTTTGCTGCTGAGCCATCTCTCCGGCCTGTGCTGAGAACTTTGTAAAGTTCTGTGTTAGTTAGTTTTATCGTCAGTGGACCAGATACCAGAGAAAACCAACCTAACTGGAGGGAAGGTCTAAGTTCAAGCTCTCACAACTTTCAGCTCCCAGCTCTTGGCGCTGCTCATTCTGAGTGGATGGTGAGACAGATCGTGGTGGTAGAAGCAGCTCATCTTATGATTGGTGGGAATCAGAAGGAGGGTGGGGAAGAGGAAAAAAGAGGGAGGGGGAGGAGAGAGACAGAGACAGAGAGAGAATAGGAGAGGGAGAGACAGAAACAGAGAAAGACAGAGAGAGAGACAGAGACAGGGAGACAGAGAGAAAGACAGAGAGAGGAGAGGGAGGGAGAGGGACAGAGAGAAACAAAGAGCTACACAGGGAGAGAGGGGGGGGGAGCAACAGAGAAGGACTGAGAGATACACAGAGACACACAGAGTCAGAGAGAGAGGAGAGGGACAGACAGACACACAGAGTCAGAGAGAGGGGAAGGAGAGAAAGAGTAACAGAAAGAGAGAGAGAAGGGAGGGGGAAACTGAAAGGGAGAAGGAGACAGACAGATGCTAGTGTGACAGTTAATCTTGATTGGCAACTTGATTGCATCTGGAATCAGCTGAGAGACATACCCATGGGCAGGCTATGAGTGAAGGCGTTTCTAGGAAGTACTGAGGGGTGGGGGTGGCAGGGACCTAGGTCCAGGAACTAGCTGTGCTTGCCCACTTGCTTTTGCTTCTTCCTAGTACCCGTGTCTGCCCCACTGTTACTGCTGGCACTGTCCTTGGCTGACAGTAAGAACTCAGCCTCTTTGGCCTTCCAGTGTGGGTCAAAGGCTGGCATGTCTCTAGGAGTTGCCCAAGCTTTCAGCACTGCCTTGGGGATGGTGAAGCATTCAGCTTTGAAGGCCAAATAGCTACCAAGTTCCCTGTCTCAACTCCTGCAGATAGCCCCATCGTGTCAACCAACCTCCTGACTTCCCCTTTGTCATATATATTCATTCTATTGCTTTTATTTTCTGAAGAATCCTGACCAACACGACCAGGTCCCACCTTCAACAGTATGGACCACTGGCCTATTTCCTACAGCCACCCCCTACCCCTCAAGTTCCCATCACTCAGAAATAGCAGCAGGAGCCGGAAGAACAAGTGTTCAACACATAAGCCAGTGAGAGAGGCCATTACAAGTTCGTAAAGGTAAAGACAACAAAATGTGCTCTCCGACTTTAAAGCTTAGGGTCTAATTAAAAAACAAACAAACATGGGAGTTGGAGTCCGAAGTCACAGGTTCAATACTTGACATGACCATCAGTTTCATGGTCTTCATTTCAGTTCTTTGAGTCCCTTTGAGGTCTGGGGATATTGGAAAGGGCTATTAGGAAGACCAAAGAAGACAGCAGTGTGAAATCAAAACACCACGGACATTATGTAGCTGTTTAAATAAAAGTAACTCAAGACTAAGGTTCCAGGGGTGAAGAACAGCTTGCCAGGATAGGGATAGAAGATTTATGCAGGGATCTGAGTCTTGTGTCTGGGAAGATGAGTAGAGTTTGGATGGCTGGGGTGATAAGGTTCATCTTGGGGGATATGGGGTGTGTGTGTGTGTGTGTGTGTGTGTGTGTGTGTGTGTGTGTGTGTGTGCGCGCGCGCAACAGAGAGGGTGTTAGTCAAAGTTGATTGAGTCACATAGTCTTGTTTGAGTGCCTGCAATGAACTCCATGCTCTCCTGGGTCCTCTGTGCAGACAGAAGGAGTTTTGCGTTCTGTACTTCAGATGCACAGGATGAGGTCAGGACCTTGGAGAACAAGCGGGGAGTGGTTAATCTCCTCATAGCAGGAAATAGGCAGCCTGTAGTGACCCAATGTGAGCATCATCCTCTTAGGAAGTAGAGGGCTGTGGCTTGGATTGGTGTGGACATACTAGGGTCAGGATGCTGGGGTTGAAGTGGGAAGACTTTTAAGGGAGTAGATTAAAATGGAATGAGAGAGGAAAGTGGTGGTGGTGGGGGAGGGTTTCTAGGAACCCTTCATAGACCATGGTACCCAAGGCAGAAGAGGCAGAATCCAAGCAAGTCTAAAATTTTCTGCCATCAAGATTAGAATAACAATGGGAAGGAGAAGGGAAGACGTTGGGGAGGCGAGCTAAGTTCCATTGCCAGTGGAGGGGGAGATGCCAGCCCAGCTCCAGGCGGCGCATCTGCAGAGGATGAGAGCCATGAGACTGCCTGTGAGAAGCGTCAGAAGTCTGTGAGGCCTGGGGATTCAGGAGTCATCAGCACAGAGACTTCTCATAAATTATGCACTTTACTTAGAACTTAATTTTGTGTTTTTTGGAAGATAAGAGAAATGAAAAGCTTGCTGAATTATGGATTATGCAACTGCACTAAAAGCAATTCTCCCCCCCCCACCACTCCTTCCACACACCCCCCCCCCAGTGTCTCCCTAGCGAATTCTCTGCTCTTCCCTCTGATCCACTCCCCTCTTCCCTTCTTTGTAAACTGGGGGACACAATAACCTCTATTGCTGTCAGATCAGAGGACTGGCAGTGAAGGGATTAGGTGATCAGCAACGTTCACCAGAAGACACGCCGATTCTCTTAGCCTCCTCCCCAGCGCAGTGTAGATCAGAGGGTTGGGGCTTCCTCTGGAGAAAAGCAACCATTTATATTTATAGGAGGAAATGTTTAAAGAGCTAAATCCTCAGTTCCCTGGACAGCCCTGTTGTTTGATTTGCAGCTTTTCTTAAGTAAAGAGCCGATTCCCAACAACAGAGGAGCTGGCTTGGGAGATAATGTGATCCGCCAAAGTAGGCTTCCAAACTTGGTAGACGATGGGCTGGAGGCCACGTCTCCTTCCATGGCACGATACTCCGTCTGTGGCTCGACGGAAGCTCACACGAATGGCGAGCGCAGCACTCAGAAGTTGGGTTTTCTTTGCCACAACCCCTCCCTCTCCCCTCCCGGTGCTTCAAAGAGAAGGATTTGCTGTATTTTTCTAGACATCACAACCAGGAGCATTGGACTTGGCTTTAGAGAATGTTGGCAGAGGTAGAAGAGGTGGGGCATGAGGCATTGATACCAGGCATTGATACTACCTGAACATCTACCGTATGCCAGGCCCGTTATGGCCTTTCTTCTTCCACACTCACCGCTGTGTCAAATAAGAGGCTCTGAGTGCTTGAGTGAGTGGCTTGCCCAGGTTGTACAACCAGCAGTTGGCTAAAACAAAATTTGGTCCCAAGTTTCTAGATCTGAGGGTCCCTTTCTGGTTCTAAAGTTGAGTTGACTTCTCATCTCCATTAAACGGGAATTTTTCTTAAAAAACAAAACACAACAAACAAAAAAGGCTTGATTACCCACACCCCAGGGTAGAGTTGGGCGAGGATCCAGCTGGTTTCCTGTCCGTCTCCTTCCACACTGTCTCCCATTCCTTTTGTCCCTTTGCCCTTTTGTGTGTTTCTTTTGCCTCCCAGCACTGTCTCCTAGCAAAATAGCCCTTGTTCTCTTACCATTTCTCTGTCTTGAGGTGGGTGGAGCATGACTTACTGAGCATCAGGTCTTTCATTTTTCACAGTGTTCTGTGACCCCTTCGTTGACCTTTTGTGAGTCCTTGTTGAGGGCATGAGGCCGTAGACTCCATTTTCACTGAACTCACGTGACTGCAGAAAGACAGTAGATGGAATTCCTACAACATTCAAGCCATCACAGTAGGTGCTAGGAAAAAAAATATTTTGGGGTGGCTACTTTGAAAGCTTCTTCAAGTGAAAATAAAAATGTGTTTCAGTTTTAGATACCATGGCCAAGGAGAGAAAAAAAAAATCAGCAAGGAAAAGAGCAAGGAGTAGCAGATTCTTGGTGGAAAAGGCAAGTGTGTCTTGCTGTGTGGCCCTGCCTTTCTGCCTCTGTCTGCTATACGTCTAGTGCCTTGTCTGTAGCCATTTTCTTTTTAACTGACATCCCTCAGGTGGCATGGTCTCTGCATTCCAAGGCTTACTAATCTGGACAAGCTGGGAAATATGCGTGGCCCTGGGTCTTTCAACAAGTTAGTTCAGCCTTATAGAGGGATGTCGCTAATGGTGGTGATTTAGGTTAAGGAGGAAGCAAGGGCAGCTCTGAAGATCAATTGAATGGATACAATGGAACAGCCACTACAACACTTGGCATATGGCTACGCGCATCGCAGATGTTGGTTTTGTGGTGATCATAGCCAGTTCACTGTCTGTTACAGAGCATTGGGCTGCAAGTAACAGACCCAGTTGAAAGTAGCTATGCAATAAGCAGTGTACTCTTTCACCTCGGAGCCTGGAGGTCATGTGGCTATATTCAGTAGCCCAGGACAAGTCCAAGTACCCAGAGCCACGTGTCTTCCTACTTCCTCAGAGATGGTGGCTCTCCCAGGCCTGAAGATAACTACAGAAACCATGGCCATCTTCACTTACAGCCAGTCAAAGAGGCTAAAAAGGAGCATTTGTTGTTACTGTGTCCCTTTTTAAGAAAGAGGGAAAACAATCCTTACTTTGTGTATTTCCACTGGTGGCCCCTTTGTTAGGTGACATGACAAAATTGGTTCCTAGGAGGAACAACAGAATAATTTGCCCAGAGTCAAAAGTGAGCATGCACTAGAATTGCCGACAGGACTTAAGACCAGACCTGGCTGGGCTCCATCCCCAGAGCTCCTGACTCCTGGGGTGGGGTCTAGGAATTTGCAATGCTAACAAAATTCCCTTCTAGTTTCAGGACCATATTTGAAAATCTATTGGCTCAAACCTCTCAGTCCCAGGGCAGTTCTTTTGAAGTACACTGATGCTCCAAACAAGACCAGAGTAGAGGCTGAGTTGGCATGAAGGAAAGACAAAAGACTCTGGTTCCCTCCAGCTCGGTTCATACCTTGGTGTAGGCTCCCTCTTCATTTAAAATGATAAAAGTCAGGGTCTGGACTACAGATTTGTCTGAACTGAAAAGAGAAGAAGCTTCTTGGTCCTGGCAGCAAACATTTTGAGCAACTGACTGTGAGATGGTGGTGGTGGCTTCTCCCTGCTCTTCTCTTATTCTTTCTTCTTCACCAGAAATGTCAATGTCATCTGAAATGTCTCATGTACATGCATGAGTGTGTGTGTGTGTGTGTGTGTGTGTGTGTGTGTGTGTGTGTGTGTGTGTGTGTGTGTACAGGTCAGAGGACAACTTTATGGGAGGTGATATTTTTCTTTCTTCCTAGGTTAGAGGATTGAACTCGGGTCATCAGAATTACTTGACTGGGTGGCAAGCGCCTTTGCCTGCTGAGCCATTTTGTCAGCCCCTGAAACATCTTACTTTCAGAAGATCAAGTCTTTCATAGCCCTGGAATGGGAATGGCCAGAGTTTCCCTCGCTTGTTGGGCAGAAGGTCCCAATGACGTTCCTGCTGGAAGCTGAGCAGCCACCGCCTCAGTCATCAGGGAGCTTGGGGCTGTGGTTACTTCTAAATGAGCGCTCATTATTGATGCTAATTGAACTTGAAGTTAATGAAAAAGGATTATTTTACAGGCCTTAAGTCGAGGCCAAAATTGTTATTACAGGTTAATTATTCTCCTTAAAAGGGACCATTACAGCCATGATTGTTTTTTATCAGCATTTTCTCTGGTGCTGAAAGAGATTTCTTCGAAAGCAGATTCTTGATATAATTAGTCACCTCATCTAATTCTTAATCACCAATCATTTCTCTTCAGATTAAGGTTAATCAGAGGGGCATGGGTTGGATGCTCTGCCTTAATTGCATTTGATCAGTTTCAAAGTAACTCTTCTGCCTTTTGGTCAGGTGTGAGGCTGGTCCCTGTTTCTAAAGATCTGGTGGAAGGAGTGGAGATCTGGAGATCGCCCCATGGAGAAAACTGTCTTGTGTTCCAATGCCGCTGTCCACCTCGCAGTGGGAAGCGGGTGCCTCTGGGGCCGGGGAAGGCGATGGGAAGGGATTCCCTGGGATCGTGTGGTGGCGACTCCACAATGTAGGAAATGGGTCTTCTTGGTCTCTTTCCTCCTCCATATAGTCCTTACTTTTCCGTCTCTTCCTCTCCTGCCTTTCCTCCTTTCCTAGCTTGTCTTCCTCTTTCTCATTCTTCAGTCTTGTTTTCTCTGAAGTTCTTAATTCTTCCTTCCTTTGGGTCGATCTTGTTTCATTTTCTTCCCCCATTCCTCTGAGTACAAATGTACACACCTGACTAGGTGCAACGGTGTGTGTGTGTGTGTGTGTGTGTGTGTGTGTGTGTGTGTATGTGTGTGTGTGTTTTCCAGAGGCTGCTATGGGAAGACAACACTGACTAAGAGATGGTTAGGGGTGAGGGTGGGGGCCTGGGGAGGGGGAAGGAGAGCAGGAGGGAGGGAGAGACTCTGATCCACAAGGCTGTGGGAGTAGAACTGGGCTACACAGTGGTAAGAAGCCACCAATACGGAAGGAGGAGAGATGTGATCAGAAAATTCCAGGGTAACTGGGAGGCGGAGTGTCTGAGCTTGAGTAATGCACATCTCACACCTTGCTGCTGCTGCTTCTAGGAACCACCACTGCAGTCCTGTGAGAGCTTCTGGAGGAAGCATGTTTTCAGAGGCCCTTCATCCCTCTTACTACCTATGCTGCCCACACGGATGGCCTCCATATATAGGAAGGACATCGAAAATACACAGCTCAGTTGCTGTTTCTAAACACTTTTAAATTTTAAGTTTTATTTATAAGTCATATGTGAATGCATGTCCTTTCCTTGCTCTGTGTGTGTGTGTGTGTGTGTGTGTGTGTGTGTGTGTGTGTGTATGTGTGTGTGTGTGTTTCACCATAGGTGTAGCCAGAGGACAACCTTGAGTGTTCTGCCTCAGGCAGCATCTGCCTTTTTCAAATTTTTATTTTATTTTAAGACAAAGAATCCAGCAAGTAGACTAGGCTGCCTGACACTGAACCCCAACCACCCACGTGCCTCGGCCTTCTCAATGCTTGCATTGCAGCTCATGCCATCATACAAAGCTTTGTTCACATGGATTCTGAGTACTGAACTCATGTCCTCATACTGACAGAGCTCTTCTCCCAGCCCTCCTAACTTTATACAGCTCACTAATTCTCCATCTACGCTTATTTATACTTAAGTTTCCTTTCTCCAGAACATCGTCTAGGCTCCTCCTCCCTTTGTAGAGATAGCTACTGTTAATTATCTATGGCTTGTTCTCCAAAATATTTTCCATGCGTTGACATAGGACTTAGGGAAACCTATTTTTATGAAGTGACAACGATCGTACACTGAATGCCCACAGCTGGTTTTTATTCTTCACAGGATAGTTTGGAGTAAACAAGTGTGTTCCCTAGGGAACAAGTATATTAGCTTGTCAGGGATAGCATGATAAAATGTGACAGAATGGGTGACGTAAGCAACAGATACTTATTTTCTTTTAACTCCTGATGCCGAGGTTCCAAGATCAACATACTACAGGGTTTCTTTCTCTTTAGACCTCTCTCCTTGTCTTGCAGATGCCATGCCTTACATGGCCTTTTCTCCTCCCATAATTTTCACTGATGTGTCTTCTTATGAAGACACTAAAGCTGCTGGGTCATCACTTCAGCTTAATTATGACTCCAGAAGTCTAATGACCACACACATGGAAGATGAGGGCTTAAACTGGTGAACCGGGGCAACATGATTCAGTCTGTAACAGCAACCCGCTCACCTCTATTCTGTGGTATGTGAAGGCGTTTCCTCTATTCTTTTAGGGGTAAAGTTTCCTTTTGTTCCCTCTTCAGCTTGGAAAAAACTGTCTGTACTTTATGTGACCTTTCACAGTCTCCTAAGACGTGTTTCCTATGTCATACCATAGAGATGCCCATGTCCTTTTTGGTATTCCTCAGGAGCTGTAATCCCCTGCCTGGAAGGGGCTTGGTAGCCCATTCTGTGTAAGAGACTGTAGCCTCATGCTTCATAAAAGCTGCTCATGACAAGTCTTGTAGCTCAAACATGTAATCCCAGCTACTTTGGAGGCCAAGGTAGAAGGATTACAAGTTCAGGGCCTGCCTGGGCTACAGACTGAGTTTGAGGCGAGCCTGGACATTTTAGGAGAACCTTGCCTCAAAATACAAAATAAAAAGAGAGCTGAGCTACACAGATCCATAGTAGGAAGCTTGTCTGCCCTTCCTTGGACTGGAAAGGGAAAGGAATCTGTGAGTTCATCATGCCTTGTCCCTACTCTCTGCATCCAGCTGCTTTCCCACCAGCACACTTCCTCTTCCTTTGCACAGAATGGTGTATGAGCCCTACAGGAAGATTTCCCTTCTTCAGCATGTAGACACCCTATAGTAGCATTCAGTAAGTATCCCTTCTGGATGCAGAGACCGATGTTAGAACATTCTGGCACCAAACCAAATTGCTCCAGATATTCATGTAAGGCCAGAAAGAGAGGCAGACCCCAAACCAATGCCAGTGTTGTTTCTCTAGTCACTGAGGACCTGCATCACAACAGTGTCACTCCTGTGGCCCTCTTTTTCCAGAACCCCACTGGCCAAAAGAAATATGGCTCAGGGGAACTGATGGCCAGCTGATAAGCTGGTAATTGACCAGACTGAGGTTCACAATTAATTGGTGAATTGAAATGGCTAGGGATGCCCTGAATTAAGCCACTAAAAAGACTATTAAAATGCAAATATTATGGAGGAAGAATAAAATAAGGAACTACAGCCAATGAAGCAATACTCATTTACAAAGCCCGTGGATTCTATTCTACATTATTTAATCAGTTGCGCAGTGTGTCTCTCAAGACACCAGGAGAGAGCAGAGCCAGGCTGTGGTGTGACTAGCTCACAACCACACAAGGATCCTGGGAGCCACCCATTCCTGCTTCCTTCTCACATCTTGTCTCCTTGCCAAGCCATTCAGCCTTAATAACTTACAACTCACAGCCCATTCCTTTTTAAAGGAAAGCATAGTCTTTTAACCCTTGTTCACTTCTGGTGCCTTTCAGAATGAAAAAAAAAGATTTCCTAATGGCATCGCTAGTCCTCCCCGAGTGGGCTGCTTTCTGATGTCACCCATCTTCAGCGCAAAATGCCAACGAGCAAGCCGTCCCAAGAAATAATGCCTAGAGCTAATTAAGGCTTTAAATCATCCATGAGAATTAGAACCCACCAGTGGCCCATGTGTGTACTTTAGTAACTTCCATACTGAAGTCTTGGCCATCTCTAGGCATAAAAACTACATTACATTTTAAGACCTGATTCAAAAATGCATTAGCGGTAATGACGGAACCTGTTATTGTGTCTGAACATAGGATAGGACATACGAAGGTTTCACCATAGATGGCAATGGTAGGACACATATAGTTCTCCTTGATAGCTAAATAAATACAGATTTTTGTAGAAAAACCCTGAGCCCCTCACAGTATATTTGATGAAGACTGAAGAAGTGTAAGTGCATTGTGTGTGTGTGTGTGTGTGTGTGTGTGTGTGTGTGTGTATGTGTGTTTTTTCTCCCTAATATAAAAGCAAGATGTTTGAGAATTGAAAGGGAGCCTAGAGTCAAGTAAAATACTGCATTTCAAAAGATGCTTAGGAGGAGGAATGCAACATCAATACCATCCCTTGCTTTGTAAATCTTATTTTTCGGAAATAGAAGAAAAATGCCCTGGATTGGAAGTCATGCCACTTGGCTTCTTGCTGGTCTCTCAGCTCTGTTATTGATGATCTTAAGAGCTAACATTATCATCAAGCTTAACATTGGGTTAGCCTACATCCCTGCCAACAACCCTTTGAAGGGAGTAGTGTGACTCGTTTATCATTCACAGAGGCTTAAGGAGGTTATCATATGCCCAAGGGTCTTACTTAACCTGATGGAACTGGAGCCTGTGTTCCCGACTCCCAGACTCCCAGCATCTGCCGATGGTCCTCATGCTGTTGTGCCTCTCTTGACCAGCATGGGCACAGGGAACTCTACCACAGGCCGTGGGAGAGGACGTGTGGCCCTGCCCTAGAGTGTGCAGACTGGTACATCTACGTTCCTTTTCTAGATGCCCTGATCTTTTTGTACTGTAAGAAAAGCTTCTGCATCCTTGACATCACTTTGAATTTGAAAATTTATGATTGCCTAAACTGTTTGCAATACCTTGTAGTCTTCCATTTCTTTATTAATAGTATTACCCACACTCTTTCACTGGAAGACTGCCATGAGCCAGGCGCTCCGATTAGGGTTTTTACAGGATAGACTACAAGATGGAAAAGGAGGAGGCAGAGGCTACTTTGCCCGAGGCTATTCATCTTGTGGAGGCTGGACTGGGATTTGGATCCAGCTCTCAACCTTGTGCTTTTCCTCATGCAAACACACTTCTCCAGTGTCTGCTTGTGACATTTAAAAAGTTCTGCTCATTTAAGTCAGCTAAATTCTTGTCATTGAAGACGCCGGGGAGAGGAGCCTGCATTACTGGTTGTATTTAAGCCCGTACAACAATCTACTTATAATGGCCATGACTATGTGGCAGGCAGAGAATTCAGACCTGTAGACAGCATAGTCCCTGGCCCTTGGTGTCTTTGAAGCTGAGAATGCCTGTTGGAACCTTCCTAGCATTGAGAGTTAAGGTTGTGCCACAGTGAAATCAGTGCATCCAACTCAGGAGGTTGTGAGTGACAAAATAACAACCACAAAAAGAACAAATATTTACGTACCTCTTTGTAGTTTCCCAGGATGCTCTGCATCCATTATCTTCATTTGATAAGAAAGAGAGAATAATAGAGCAAGTTGGAAGCCTGCAAGCCTATAAGATGACACCGAGCCTGCAAGAGAGAAACTCGGAGCGCTGAGAAAAAGGAGCAGGGTCGCTGGTCAGAAGCACATGGGCTTATCTTTAAATACCTGATCAGGGAGGCAGCTGAGAGGCAGATAAACGTTAAAAAACCCATGAAGCTTAGGGATAAATGGAGCTGTATTTTTCTGAATGGCAAGTAGCTGAAATCCTAGGGCTAGGGTAAGGGTGGAAAAACTCAGATGTTATGGCCTGAGAAAAATCTTCAAAGCTGTCAGGCAGCAGGGACAAAGATGGCGCATTCTGAGGGGCCCAGAATAGATGAGCCAGGAAATCAAGGGGAGGGGGAAGTGTTACGATCACTAGAAGGCGCTGCTGTGCTCTAGTGGGCAATGGGCTGCAGGAGTTTATAAAGCAGGGTCAGCTGGGCCGTGGGCACAATGGATTTGACTATTGTCTACTGTACAATGCCTCAAAAGATGCAACAAGTCTTCAAAACGGGCTTGTGGGCACTTATACTATACTGAAGATTTACAAGTCATTTTCTACCCCGCCCCTCAAGAGCTCATTTGAATACATAAATAAAAACGATTGGCGAGAGGTGGAATGCGGGTGAAGAAGAGCAGAGGGTACCTCTGATTCCATTAATGCACACAAAGGCCGCCTGGACTGACGAGAGCCTGGATGCTGGCTGGTGCGGATGGGCAGTCTCAAGTCCTATTTCTGCCACCTGTCAATCATGTAATCAACCTTTGCAGTTCTTAGGCTCCAGGTTTGCTCAGCCTCAATTCTCTCATCTGGAAAAGAGAGACAATAATAGCTCAGTAATTACCTATTGTCTAGATCGTGAGATCTGTGATTGTAAAGCTCTTAGGGCAGGGGCTGTGCAGGCTAAGTAGTCAGGGCCGGGCGTCTGAGTCATACATTACAGGGCAACAGAGGAAGCTTGTGGCACAGAGTTTTCACATGGCTGTGTTGCATGGATGGTCAAACTCTTGATGTATGTCAACAGTTTCACATACTGCTTATTTGTGGAGCTAGTTGGTGCCGCTGGAAGACTGTTGCCTCCGCTCTGGGCAGTCTGGTTTCTATCTGCTTTACGCCTCTCTCATTTAGTGATCAGGAGAAGAGTAACACCCATCTTTTTTTTTTTTTTAATTTCAGTGGGTTTTATTGATTGATCGATGGCTGTTTGATTGGCTGATTTTCACGTGTGCACACATTCACATGTGTGAGTGCTGGTATGCCTGCCCTTGCATGCATGTGGGAATCAGGGGACAAGCTCTGCTGGTGGTCTTTGCCTTCTGCCTTATTTTGAGATAGGTCTCTATTAGTTTTCTATCACATGTGCTATGCCATCTGGGCTGTGAGCTTCTGGGGAGTCCCCTCTCTACTTCTCAGTTTACCATAGACTTGTTGGGCTAACAGGCACACATACTCTTTGTCCGACTCTTTCTTATGTGTGCTCTGGGAATTTGAAGTCAGGTCCTTAGGTTTAAATGGCGAATGTTTTTCCCCACTGAGTCATCTCCCCAGCCTTCCTAAGTCTCAACATTGTCGTGGCAAAGGAGACTAGTGAGATGAAAATCTGGAGGGTCTCGGCACGGGACCAGTGCCTTGTCTCGCTTGCACACATCCCAGTTGGAAAGAGGTGTGAGAACAAAGCCAATGGCAGCATTCTACTGTGGGAGGTGGTGGGGGGACGAGACTGGGCATTGCAGGGCAGACCGAGGGTCTACCTCAAGACTCCAAGTAGGAATATGGAGCAGATCCGTGCTAACCAAAGTGAGGTTTCCTGAAGTAATGGATGTGGGCTCAGAGAGCAAGCTTTTGATAACTCTTCCTCTTGACCTTCTTGCATGGAGGAGAGCAGGATGTCAGTATAGCTGTGCCCAAATGCTTTCTGCCTCTATTCTCGCAGGTCTACTTCCATTTGAGCCCTTACCTATGGCTTGGTACCAACTTTGGGAACTGGGGGTCTGGACTGATGGCACACCAGTGTCACCCCAAGCAGTTGGATAAAAACGCCAACACTTGTTTCTCAGGTAGCGTCAGCATTCAGTACCTTCTTATAGGTCTTACGGTTCTCTGCAGAACCATAAGATGTTCTTTATGGGCCTTAGATTTGTCTATTTAAAAGTAGGTTGTGGTAGAGTGATCTCTAAGGTCATTTCTACTTCCTATGGTCTGTGGCCATAATGGTGGGACAAATGGAGAGGAGGTGTGCCTGAAATACTTGGTCTGAAACGCATTAATGTACTTAAGTGTTAATCCCAACATTGTGTTCACTTAAGACTTATTGCTCCTAATATTACAAATGGACCATCGCCGCTGAACATCTTCTCTTCCCCCAGGGTGCTCGCTTCTCTTACCCTCCTTTCAAAATGTCCACCACAAGAGCTACATGGCATGCCTAGAGTCCGCCTGACTGACTTTTCTCTTTGTTGAAGTAGATGACTCTCTACCCACCAAGGACTTAGGAATAGCACGATATGACAGGTATACGGAAGAAGATGCTGCAGGGTAAGAAGTCCCGTCTTCTAGTGCACAGGGTGCTCAGGAGGGAGCTGAGTCTCTACAGGGCTTGCTGCTCAAGCGTGAGGACCTGAGCTCAGACCCTCAGAGTCCAGTGCTTCGTGTCTCTCATCCGAGCTCTGGGGTGGCAGAGACAGGGAGGTCTATGGGACTGCTGGCCAGCCAGAGAGGGTGAGCTCTAGGCCAGTGAGAGACCCGGCCTGGGTGAAGGTGGAGGGTGTCTGAGGAATGACGCCTGAGGTTGAGATCTACTCTTTACATGTACATGTGTACACATGTCTACATACAGAAGGAAGGAAAGAAGGAAGGAGAGAGAGAGAGAGAGAGAGAGAGAGAGAGAGGGACAAAAGAGACGAGAGGGAGGAAGGAAGGATCTAGAACATTTTTAGAAATTCAGGTTTCTGCCAAAGGCATTTAGTGATTTATATGTTCTGGCTTACTTGCCTAGGTTAAGCAGCAACTGTAAGACACAATCCTCTTCTAATGACATAACAGCCTGACTACTTGGGAACGAAATAACTTTCATAAACAGCTGAACCAAAGTGCAATGGGCCAGAGGGCATGGCTCATGGAGTCTTGGCCAGAGTGAATGCCTGCTAAAAGACAGGGAGCAGCTTGTCTTTCTCAGGTTTGTGGATAACCAATCGGTGCTCAGCTGAAAGTACGAATGGCCTGCAGTTACTTGTTTAGGAGACTAGAGTCTTTTGGACATGCGTTTTTTTCCCTTAGTATTTTTCTGTAATGTAGTATTGTAAGCATCCTGCTGTCTTGTTTCTATCAGCTTGTTTTCACTACACAGTCCGCAGGAGCCGTTTGTTCTTTTCCTTTAACAAGCCAGGTCATAAGGAAGTGAAAGGACTCCTTGGTCTTGCAGAACTAGGAGCACCAGAGCCTAAACTCAGCAGGGCCCTCGCCTCCCCGCCCCCCCTACCATTTCTGTCCTGCTTTCTTTCTTTCTTATTATCTTCTTCCACCTTTTTCTCCCTTCCTTCTGCAAAGAAGCCATTGTAAGGCTCTGGAAACATTTTGTTCCATTCAGGCCTTTAAATGTTAATGAAGCAAAGGAGACAGAACTTTCAGGAAGGAGGCCACCAGATTCGTTTTCTATTCAAAGTTACCTTTCCGTTCAAATTAACTCCTTCCCATTGGTCTTCGGACAGGTTAGAGATGCAACTCTAAACCTCTCACTTTTTTTTTTTTTTATTGGTTTGATATATTGAGACTGTCCTTAGGAATTCACTTGGCAGTCTTTCAGTCAAAACAAATAGTATGTAAATCTAGTTTTATACTAACACTGAGTTTCCGGGAACTGGAAGTCAGGTTGCTGAATTCTATAGAAACAGTGGCCTTCTTTTTCCCTTCCCTGTCCCTCCCTCTGTCTCATCCCTTCCTCTCGCTTTTCTTTGGTTTGGTTTTAGGTCTTTGTTTGTTTGGTTTTTTTTTGTTTTTTGAGACAGGGTTTCTCTGTGTAGGTTTGGCTGTGCTGGACCCCCTTTGTAGACCAGGCTGGCATTGAACTCACAGAGATCTGCCTGCCACTGTCTCCCTGAGTGCTGGGATTATAGGTGTGCAGCACTGGGCCCGGCTGTTGGTTTGTTTTTACAATAGACCTTATGCCATTCAAGCTGGCGTCAAACTTGCCATGTAACCAAGGATGGCCTTGACCTCCTGATCGTCAGGCCTATGCTTTCTTAGTGTGTGCCACCGTACTTAGCAGAATGATTTTTCTGATCATGAAGAAGCTCATTTAACACAGTATTTTTTTTAAAGTGGTTTTTGAATGGAGGGCAAAAGACTCAAAAACTGTGGGTAAGAGGAAGCTCTTTTGGGGAAATTACTAGGAATTCGCAGACACCTTAGGTTTGACTCCCATGAAATTAGAGTGCATGAGAGCTAATTAGGCACACTGAAAGGAAGCCGCTTAATGATTTCTTTCATGTAAACTGCAGTATAAGATTTCAAGACCATTGCTACCCATGAGCCTCTGTTGTGAGGGTGATTCAGAAGCTGATTGGCCCTTTTTGGGAGCTTGACACGGGGCAAAGCCTGCTCGGATTTTGAGTCTTATGAGGAGAGCAGACTACAACACGTTAGAAGGTCTGCATAACTGCCATGTTGCCCCTCAAGGTTTCTATCCTCAGCTCCAGCTCTGGGCTGCGTAAGTCCTCAAAGCAGCAAGTAAATGCCAGTATGTAGAGTTGCATTAACACTGGTGATTAGTTGAAACAAAAGGTAAGCTTTTATAAAACAAATAAATCAATTGGCTGATGTGCTCAGTGTCCCCAGGCTCAACCCTCCTTACCTAGGAATAATGATGAGAGCTACATTTTATCACCAGAAGACCAGCATCAATATTTATTGGTTAGTCACTAGCTGAGTCACAGATGCCACCTGAGTCACAGATGCTGCCTGTAAACCTGGAGCGTGTCTCCTCCTCACAGCTATCTGTCTTGGACTCACTGTCTACCTAAAGTGGATATTGGTGGGGAAAAGTACCCAGAAGGCTTTCTGATTACCTGACCTGACATCCTCATTTGCCAAAGGTTTCCCCTGTAGCCATTTTGGAACTCTCTTGTGAGACCTAAACACAAAGTTTTTTTTTTGAAATAAAGATCTTTGAATATAACAGCCTTGCCTGTAAGGATGAGAAAAGACTGGCCAGCTCAACTTTAAATTAAACGAAGCGTCCAGAGAATAAGACAACCAACAGAAATAGTAAGAGACAAGAAATCTTGGTACAGTGGAAGATACAGCATGATAGGTTGGCAAAAATCCTTCCTTATTTAAAAGATAAAATGGTTTTATCAGTATCAGCATCACTTGGGAGTTGGCTGAAACGTAGAAGTCCTGGCCCAACCTTGGACCTTAGGAACCAGAGACTATATAAGGGTCCCAAGGCTTCTGTTTAGCGATGTAAACTCTATTCTTTTGATATTCCTTTCATTGATAGCCAAGGATTTTTTTTTTCTCTTCTGGAATGTATCTGAGTAGGCTGTCACTGTTTTGCCCAATGGTGTGTGGCATGACCTTGAACTTAGGTTACGAAAGGCTATGCCACTTTCTCTGGCTTCTTAAGATAATTGTTTTAGACAGGAAACCGCTTTTGGTTAATGGTCCCAGCTGAGTCCAGACTTCTAGCCATCTTGGTAAAATTAACAAACAGATGAGTGATGCCACCTCGTGACCTGGCCGATGCTACATGAAACGGAGGAACAGTGTCACTAAGCCCTGCCTGGATTTCAGAGCCACGATAACTCATGAGATAGAATTGAATGCAGAAAGTTTATTAGGTAGCAGAATACCTGGTGATACCAAACGCTCAAAAAAAGCACAGGACGGAGCAACAGTAGCAGTCCGCTGGGGGAAGCTGAGAGCAGGCAGAGGCGAGGAGGCAGTCTCCCTCCTTTTGTCACAACTGTGTCATCACAGGATGATTTCCGATGAGAATTTTAAACCTGACCTCTGTTAAGCCTCCACGAGACATTGAACTCAGTGCTCCGTTATGCTCTATCAGCTAATTATCATCTTCCTGTGTGGTGAATGTGACACCAGGATCAAGGGGCTGTAGAACTTGTCTAAGACGGATCAGTTGGGCCTTATATGTAGGTCTATCTTGAAAACCTCTTTTCCTCTGGCTTTAGTGGCACTAGGCTGAGGTGAATTTGTTCTCAGACCTGACAAAGTGCTGTTAGCTAAGGGTGTCTTTCCCTCTGTCCATTCCCTGAGAAGAAATGGGCACAGCCAATGCCACTGGCCTGAGGTGTTTTGTTTTTGTTTCTTCTATATCCACTTTTTGATCAAAGGGATGGCAAAGGCAAATTTACAGGTAACCAGAGGGGTCCAGAACATATGTGCTACATTGTCAGGCAATGGACTCAAATGTAATTTTGGCATAAATGAAAATTCATGCTGTTCTTGAAGGAGTGGCTGCTTCTCCATCTAGGCTTCACCCTTTTGAGCGTTAATTACTTGCCTTCTCAGTTTTCCTGTTTTGGAAGAGGAAAGAACTTCATTGAAGTGTTTTTCGACTAAGCACCCCTGCGAGTGCGGTCTCATACCTGACACTTCTGGGCAACGCTGGGGCAGATAAGCCATGGCCCCCACTTTCAAGAACTCACTTTCATGCATCTGTGAACATCACAAGGCAAAGACCAGGAGTGATCATCTGACATGTCCAGGGAGCTTCTCTGGAGAAGGCACTGAATGTGGGCACTGAAAAGTTCAGGAGGCCCGGGAGATGGCCCGGATTGGCTCCTGGCATCCTCACGATGCCTCACAATCGTCTGTAATTTCAATGGGCACTGAGCATGCACATGGTGCACATACAGACACGCAGGCAGACACTCATACAGATGAAATAAAAATAAATAAATATAAAAAAAGTGAAGGAAAAGAAAGAAAGCATTCAATGGACAGGCGACTTGAAAGGAAAAGCCGAGAGGAGGAGACCAGGCAGAAGGTGATTTGCAATTTGCTACTGGGTTTCTTTTATTTGCCTGTGCTCCATCCTCCCTTTGCCCAGCTCCTCCTTGCTTTGCCTCAGTCCTTTTGCCATCTATTTCTTCCTCCTCTGCTCCTCTTTCTCCCTGTTTTCCTTCTATTCCTTTTCTCACTCCCTTCTTGTCTCCTTTGTAGTGCCAGAAGTCAGTCTCAGGGTGTAGCCCATGCTGCGTAAGCTCTGTACTACTGAGCTGCTTTTCCTTGGGACTTTGAGCTGGAGTCTCACTGCACAGCCCAGGCTGCTGTTGAACTTGTGATCTTGCCTCCTCCCCTGCAGCACTAGGATCAATGGAGCATGTCTATGGCCAGCTCTATTCTCCTTACTGTCACACCTTTATGTGTCACTACCACAGTTCTGGAAGGTGTTTTTCCTCAAGCCAAGGTTTGTCAAGAGGGTACAACAAAGATCTCAGCCTTAAAAATTATTTACAACCTCATCTGCTTCATGGCAAACTCAGGATTTCAGCGGTTGCATAGACAGTGCCCGTTTTATGGACAAATCAGATGCAGTGTGGTGGAGTGGACATAGTTCTCCGCCAAGCTGCTGAAGAGCTGTGGAGCTGGGTAGCTGGGTATAGCAAAACAGTGTTCACGTCTCCCAGGACTCCTGTGCTATCTGGGTCGAGGAAGTGGGTCTCTGTGGTTTCTTGAAACTGGTGGGGATAGAAATGATAGGAATTGGGGGTTTGAGGCAGGGGGAAGTGAAATGATAAGGGGGTGATGGTTCATTTGGAGCTGGAAAAGGTAAAGGAGCTCTGAGCCCGGGGAATGGGAAAGTTTTTCTGAGACATAAATACAGGGTTGGACTCCTTGCCTTTGGAACATCATCTGCTCTCTCCAACCCAGCCTGCTCTTTTGTAAAGCATGGCCTCAGCCTCTGGGTTGGGGGGAGGGGAGGATGGAGGTGGTCAGAGGCTGTTGTGTCTGGAGGAGCAGACAGGGGAGCCCTTCTTGTGGACACAAAAGTTTGCTGTGCCCCACAGTGCCGCCATACCCATAGTTCCAAAGTCAGACATCCCCCCCAGCTTCCTTATTTCCTATACAGCATAGGGCGCCTGCTCTTTGTAACTCCTATGAAAGCACCAAGCCGCCAATCAGGAGAGGGAAGATCATAATTAATGATAATAGCCTGGTTTTAATTATAGCGATTTAGCAAGTTAGCAGAACAATTCCAGTAACGCAGTGTGACACTGAATGGGGCGGTGGCAGCCTGCTGTTTCCTTGAGCAGTTCGCAGTGTGCCCCTGGAACTTTGCAAGGCTCTGCTCCCTGACCTGGAAGGTTTGCAAGTTAAAGTTAGGAAGACGACACCCTCCTTTTCCAACAAGGGTGTTCTTCCTTACCTTGTTCCATCTCATTTGCAGGTACCTTTGTCAGGAGCCATGGCTACAATGTTAACTACAGACCTTTATCCTCTTGGGATACAGGCAAGACCCACGGCATGGTTTTAATGTTAAATCTCCACCTAGAGGCTTGTGTGTTCGAACACCTGGTTTCTAGCTGTTTGCTCTGTTTTGAAAGGCTGTGGAACCTTTAAGAGGTAGAAGTGGGTCACCGAGGAGGAATTTTATAGCAGAGGCCTGCTTCTTATCTGCTCCCTGACTATGTGACAGGGCATGGCAAAAGTCTTCTCTGCCTTCCTTGCCATGGTGGACCGTAACCCCTTGAACTGTAAGCCCGAATAGTCTCCTGCTTCCTTAGCTTGTTTCATGTCAGGTACAGCAGCAGCCCAGTAGCAGCAACAACAACAACAAAGAAGCTAATATAATTTGTACCAGTTAGGCCCCTTGATGGAGCTACCCACCTGTCCTTGGCTCAGCTCTGTCCAGGCCCTATCTAGATTACTGGTAAATTAGCAGTGCAAAGAACCTTATGAACTGTTAATATAGAGATTTCCCAAACATTTTGAGGTCAGAAGACCTGCTGACACTGGAAGGGAAGAGTGAAAGAACAGCCACAAAGCCACGTTTCCTCATTTTTGCCCCCAGACATTGCCCTAAGGAACTTAAAAAAGATAGTTCACCACTTATTCCTATTTTCTGAGACAAGGTCGCTTGTAGCTCAGGCTGATCTCACAATCATTATGTAGCCAGGATTATCTTGATTTGTTAGAAGTCTTCCTGTCTCTTTTTTCTAAGTACTAGGTGGCATGTGCCACCATGACCAGTTCGTGCGGTTCTAGAGAATCAAACTCAGAACTTTGCGCGTGCTAGAAGAAAATTGTATCAACCAAGCTCCAGCTCCAATCACCTGAAGATTTATGGGGTGGAGCATTGGGAAAATGTGGCCAATTAGATATTATGGAGTTAGACTACAGTTTTCATTCTCAAGCATATGAACTGATAAGCCCGTTTAGGCTATTCCTTCAACATTGAAATTCAAAATCTCCCTATATATCTCTGGAGAGGACTATAATAAAAAGTAGGTCTTGGGGTTGGGGAGAGCCAATGAGTTAAAGGCTTTAGGCTCTGGTCTACAAAGAGAGGGTCTATAGCTTTCATCTACGTCTCAACGAGGTCTGTAACCCCTAATATTTAAGAATCACTGCCATGAGGTTACTGCAAGTCAGCGAAGGGCTCTGGCTCCTCCCACCCCAGGCCAGCAAATTGGCGCCATCCTCTGACTCTTGCATCAACTTTTCCAGTGATCTCTAACATCATGGCTCCTTTTGAAATGGCCACAGACAGGCTCAAGATAGAACCTGGCAGATAGCAAGAGCACAGAGCAGGTACAGAGTAGGTGGGCCTTTTTACCATAGCCAGGAGATTTTCTCTGAGAGATGACTAAGTGGCCTTGTCATTAATGAGGCAGACTTCTCTCTAAGGATGGGCTGGCAGAAAAGATGACATTTCCCTATTCTCTCTCTCTGACGAGACAGCAGCCCTGCATAAATGTAGAAGAAATTTATAAGATGGGGTTCTCAGATGTGCTTTAAACCTGCCCTGGGACAGTGGCTGTCAGAGGAAACCATCTCCCATCTCCTCCGTGGTGATAGAGTTGGATTAGCATCAGGTGACAATGAAGTGATACCTGATCCCTTTGAAATACTTCGTATGGCCTTTCTTCTCTTCAGGCAGAACAGTCCAGGTGGTTTCTGCCTGGCTTCGCAACAGATTTTTTTCCACAGGGAACTTACTGGTTGCTTCTTGACACAGATGAGAAAGTTTTCCGTGAAAGAATGACTTAGGTGTGGTAACCATACTTCTACTCATTAGTAGGCACGTTCTCTTTGTTTCAAAGAATGGTCACTCTGTGCTTTGTGGGCTAAGAGGAGGGTGAAACAAGTTGCCCATCTTTTGAGACAAGGGATAGGCTATTGTTTAGAGGACATCCCTTTGAGGGCCCCCTGGGATGCAAGCGGACCTGTGGGATTGGCTTGGGAAGGGGAAAGCATTAGACTAAGGACTTGAAACAAAGTAGTTTAAAGCAGACTTCCAGCTCATAGAGTGTTGTGGGGTCAAAGGTGAGATGACGATTACACTCAGAGGTCAAGTACGCCCATTAGCCTCATTCACAGGTAGTTTAGTGACACTGCCATCCCAATCCCACCTCGAAGAAAGAGCTGTGTGTTAGCGCATGCTCACTGTAAACCTTGTGCCTTGTCAGTGACTACCGCTTGGAGAAGGCAGAGGCTCTTTTAAATAGGAGCATTCCTTTAATCAGATTCTGTCCAACCCAGGAATGTGGATCAGAGGAAGGATTCTGTTCTCTGAACGAGGTCTGCGACTTCTGGTAGCCTCGGGCTGTTTGTGGACCAGCTATCTGTATGCCCCTGGCAAGGGAGAGCTCATCGTCCTGATTCTGAGTTCATGGTGCCTGTGATTCTAGAGTTAAAGGATGCTGGGTGGAGCTGGCATTTCCAGAGGGAGCTTGGGCCTGCAGGCTAGTGCTTCCTGCCATCAGCCTAGTTGATGCCTACTACTCCTGTACCCAGATGGCGAGACCCCCAAAAAACCACCAGGACTCGATACCGATGCAATATACATGAACACCTTTAATTGACTCAGAGCTGGGCTCCAGCCGGCGTGCTGTTTCTGCACAGCCTAGGGACGATGTTAACAAACAAATCAGGCTTAAAGTTTATAGTTTGTAGGCCACTGAAGCTCAGATAAGTTACATGACCTTAGAGCCTCTGTGTCTTAATGTATACAATGCAGATGATTGCAGAAGTTTTATCAAGTTAATACATACGGTGGACAGTGCGCTTAATGCAAGGCCTGGGTTGTCACGGCTTCTGTTACTTTCGCCCAGTCTCCCGGAGACCTAATTTCCCAAAAGCCCATAGCTTTCTCCTTTGTCTTTTCTCTGATTTCTGTGCCTCTCCATCTTCCCAGTGTATAGAATGCTGCAGCTCCGCACTGCCATTTCTCAGAGGCAATCAAGTCCCTTTACAAATGGTAAACAGGTGGTTTCTTGGTAAACAAAAAGCTGTGGGCTTGATTTATCCTGCAATCTAACAAAATGAAAGAGACAGCTTTTGATCCCATACAATAGCAGCCGAGCCTTTCTTACTGAACAATGTTCTTCTCAGCTTGGGTCCCAAGTTGGCACGGGTGGGATAAAGGCCCTACAGATTGTAGTAAACAGGTGTGCCCATTAACACTCCGTTCTGGTGGTCATGTCTCTTTTGGATCAGGAAGGATCCAGAAGCCCGGGGATGAGAAGAAAGAGGAGGAACTTCTTTACTGTGCTTCCCTGGGATTGCGTGCCAGCCAGGCATTCTATAGGGGAGAGGGACCCCCCTGTATTCTCCTCTCAAGCCACAGGCAGCCATATGGAACACCCCTCTCACCTTGAGGCCTTGTTTGTAAACTAGTGGCAGTTAGAATAAAGTCAGTATATAGGTTGAAGTGGGAATCTACCTAATTTGCTCTGCATTTTGCAAAGTTGAGAGCCTTGTGAAGTCTTGTGAATTCACTCCATAAACCAAGGGCCAGCTTTCCCACTGAACAATCAAATGAACAGTTATTTCTTTAATAGCTACTGTGTGCCAGGCAGCTTTGAGGCAAAAGGGACATAGAGCAGTGAACAAGACGGAAAAAAAAAATCTCCTGCTGTCACACTGTTTACGTTCATTAGGAAGTGCAGACAATAGCCAAGAGACACATAGCAGGTGGTGATAAGCATGGGAGGGGGCGCAGAGCCCGGTGAAGGACAGCAGGTGATCAAGGGTACTTGTTCACAGACGATGAGTAGAAAAGGCTGTTGTGACAAGCTGATGTCACTGTAGGCAACAGGGATGGTGCGACAGAGTGGCATGGATTTGTAGTTTTATGTGAAGGAATAACAAGTCCAAAGGGGTTGATGTACCAGTCAGCATTGGCCCAAATCAACATGCAGCTTCATCTTATGGACAGGATAAAAAAAAAAGTTGGGTATTTATTTCGGTGACACCAGAAGAACCAAAGAAGACAGTGGGTCCTAAATATTAGATGAATGAGTCTCATTTTACTTACTTAAGATACAA
Source organism: Acomys minous (assembly GCF_964271855.1). NCBI lineage: Eukaryota > Metazoa > Chordata > Mammalia > Rodentia > Muridae > Acomys > Acomys minous. The sequence goes on along the minus strand of NC_140489.1, from coordinate 105,062,801 downwards.
ATGTGCTGGGGTCCATTAGCGTTAAGCTCTCTAGCCTGAAGACCTAGGCTGTTACTCTGCCCTTGGAAGGTAGGTGGTGCAGGAGAACGTGAGACCATGGACACAGGGGAAGATGGAAGCATGGACAAGAAAATCTTACACAAGGAGTACAGCCTGAGAGCCAGTCCAAAGCAGCGGACATTGAGTACCCTAATGCGTTTATCACCATCATCGTTGTCACCACGGTGTGTGCCATCATTATGTTAGTTACTTGTCTTGTTACTGTGACAACATATTAGACAAGCAACAGCTTAAGGGAAAATGATTTATTTTGGCTCACACTGTCCATCACGGTGGGGAAGGCTTGGCAGTATGGCTTCATAGTGGCAAAAGCCCAAAGTAACTATTTATTCTATCTTCATAGACAAGGAATCAGAGAGAGTAAGGCCAGGCTATAACTTATAAACCTCACATCCATGCCCCTGCTACCTACCCTATGCCTACCAGTTAGGCACCACTTAAAAATTCCCATAACCCTTCACACTGATGGCACCAGCTAGGAACCCAGTGTTGAAACATGAGCAAGAGGGGTACATTTTACATTCAAACCATAGCACTCATTGTCTCCATCATCACCAGTGTCCCCACCATCCTCTTCATGTCCATCATGAGCGCCATGACATCCACCACCATCATCACTGTTCTTATTTTCATATTCACAGTCATCACCATCATCAAATTCATCACCACTATCATCTTTGTGTCTACCACCATCACCACTATATTCATCGCCACCATGTTAGCACGACCATAGTTACCACCATCATCACTGTTACTTTCACCGCCATCACAACCACGATCATCACCATCATCACCATTGCTAGAATGGAGAAGTTTATCATGTGCTAGATGTTAATAGGCAACATCTATATCATCTTCTTTAATATTGACTACAATATTAGAGTTGGGACCATTTTAAAGATTAGAAAATTGAGAATTAGAAAGGTAAAGTAACCCAAAGGCCATATAGCCTATAAAGCCAAGGAAAGGGAGAGAAGAAAATAGCCTCAATAAATGCATATTACCGAATGGTCCAGCAGTCTGGGATGAGATCCTCATGAGCATGTGGAGCAGACAGAGCAGCCAATGAAGACAGAGTAGTGTCAAGCATAAAACTGTCCTTGCTCCTGAGCGAGGCTCAGCAATGTAGAGGGAACCAGGCTGGTATGAAATATGACAGATAATGGGATCTTGGTCCTCAGGCACTCCTGACAGAGGCATCCTGTGGCTCTTATGTTGGATGTAGCACCACACAGAGACAGGCCAGGAGCTGAGCCTACATGGCAGCTGGCAAGGAGAGAGGCTTGCCAAGATGGTCTTCACCATGTGCTACTTCCAACATGGCGTTAACTCATAAATTGGAAAGCCCACTCAGGAGCTGGGGATGGCAGGTTAGCTAGAAATTAGGCAGTCAGACAGCATTCAAGATGCTTTGTGTTTTCCTTTCGTACCATGTGCTAGTTTGGTCTCCCAAGTCAGGAACCTGGGAATTGTCTTATTTCTTCTGCTTTACCCTAAATATTCTTTAATTCTTTTCTTCACTCCATAGTCTTCTTTTCCTTCATTCTATCCCCATGAAGCATCTTTGTTCTTGCTTGCCTGGAAGTGGTGACAAGTTTTTACTGTTTTCCCTGCTTCCAGATTTGCCCTGTCTCACCATCCTGGTACAGTCTGAGCTCATTAAAATGCAAACGTGACAATGTCCAACACTCCTTCACAGGGCAGGATCCTGTGTCCTCACCAGGATCTAGACCTAGACCAGGCAATGGTAGACTCTTATTTGTTTTTATATGGCTTACTTGTTTCACTTAATATGTGTGTATCCATGTGTGTGTGTGTATGTGTGTGTGTGTTTGTATTTGTGTGTGTGTGTGTTTGTGTGTATGTGTATGTGTGTGTGCATATGCGATAGAGTGTGTAGGAAAACTTGGATGTCAGTTCTTAGCTTCTACTTTGCTTTTGGAGGTTGTCTTATGTTTGCTGAAGAGTATACAAAGCTACTTGAGCAGCAAGCTTTGGGGTGTGGCAAGGCTGAGGAGCTCCTGTCTCCACTTCTCGTCTGCTGTAGGAACACCAGGATCATTGATCCATCCATCTTTATGTGTGTTTTGGGGACCCGGACTTAGGTCCTCACACAAAAGACAAAAGCACTTAACCCACTGAGTCACCTCTCCAGGCCACTTAACATGTTTTAAGGGTTTATCAGTGCTGTAGAAGAACCAATATCCTATCTTTTACTTATACATCCAAGTGACACTCTATGTTTATACCATGTTTTGTTCGTCCATTCATTTGTTGATAGGTTCTGAGATATTTTTGCTCTAAACATTTACATACATGTATCTGAGACATGTTTTCAGCCCTATCTTTAGGAACTGTTTTAGTTTCATTTCTGATCTGTGATTTAAAAAAAAAAAACTGACAAAAAAAGCAACTTAGGGTAGAAAAAGTTTATTCTGCTATCATTTCTGACTGGAATAGGCAAAGGCTGCTAAGGAGAGTCACCTCCTAGGGAAGGGATGCTTGAGTCAGAGTAGAGACAGACATTAGAGGCTGAGTCCACAGGTGTTGCTTCTGCAAAGGCTCCTCCAGCGTCACTCAGAGACTCCTCTGAGAATTACCTATGCTTGAATCCTTGTTTCTCTTAGGCTTTCCTAAGAACGCTATCTTATGCACCTCTCAGTTTACCAGTGTGAGAACATGCGTCATGCATGCTTTTCCTCTTTCTTCTTAGCTCTGTCGAGACAACGTGTTGGGAGAGTACTTGAACAACACCAACATCGTTTCCGCTGAGCCGTGCTGGTGGTAGTAGCGTCTTGTCCATGGCCTGCAACTGCCTTAGGCAAGGGCTCTAGCACTGCCCTTACTTAAAAATGTCTGACTTTTTCTGTTGGATTCAGAGTTGCTCTCAATGGGGAGGGAAATGTCTGATCTGATGTGTTTGATCTTTCACTTAGTCCCTTTGGGTTCAGCTTGTCATCGGTGAGGTTTATTTCAAGCACTTCAGCTTTTGTCACAGGAGAAAAGCATTTTCTGTACTGAGGCTTAAGTTGACAGTTGTCAAGTGTTGCTTGGTTCTAGGTGATGGGGGCAGAGTGGGGACCAGGGAAGGAAATTACAGAGAAGGAAGTCATCTTGCGATCATCCAAAGTCAAAATGAGAATCATGCCAGGTGTTTTAGGCAGTGGGACTCACATGTCTGTTCACACCTCTTGCTGGTGGATCCGATCGGTAGATGCAAGCTTTAGTGCTGGAAATGTGTCTTCAGTGGTAGAGGGCTCACTGCAAGACTGACCCTTTGTGGAACTGGTACTTTCCCTATGGCTAACTGTTAGTCACACCAGAAGAAGTTATTCCACTGCAATGTTCCCATGATGCACAAGGAACCTGCTTTACAACCCAGTGGCACTTATTTTTTGGGGGGACATTGAAGAGCCTAAAGGTACTATAAGGCCTAGAGGGGAGGTGGACTGTTAGGGAGTGCCACTGATATCTGGGTATTGAGGAAGCAATGGGTGCTTTTGTTGTTCTGGTGATGTGTCTCCTTCAGGGAGCACAGGAAGGGCCCTTCAACTCCATGAGCCCCTGCTTAGTTCATGAGGAGGCCCCTGTGCCTCACCTGATTCGTCCGTCTGGCTTCCTTTGGTACTGTGCTTTGAAACTTGCTGTGGGATTCTCTCCCTCGGCCTTTACCTTCAGTCGCTTCTGGATTCTATTTCTGATCTTTCCCACTTCGATCTGTTTCCCCGACTTTTGTTTCCTCTGTACCTTTTCTCTCTGACTTGGAATAAACATCCTAGCACAAGTACTCATCTTGTCTCTTCATGACTGCGAATGGTTTTACACTCCCAACCTCGGCAATGGCCAAACGTTGGGAGGCCGGTTCCGCCTCAGCTTCTGGTGCTCCCTCGGCGTGTTCTGACCTGGTGTCCGACACCAGTGCTAGATCACAGCACCCATCTTACCTCCTGCCACCCCCCTCTACGCACTCCGCACGTCATCCTGGCTGCAGGTATGGTCTTTGGAGTGTGGCAGGGAAGAGGCTGCTGAAACCACGCCATCAAGATTCTGGGATTCTTATCATTATTAATCCTGACAAATGATACTTGGATCTATCTCCTGTTTGAGATGGGAACCCATCGAGCCAAACCGTCACTTTGATGAAACATCAGAATCGGTGGCCAGAGCCGCAGCCCTGAGTGGACTGCATGAGGGCCTTGATTCTTGAGGAAAGCGTGGATTCAGTGAGCTAAGGAGTCCGTGTAGCATTAGCCACCACCAAAGAGGTGAAATTAGCCAAGAGAAGAAATCAGGAGCTACACCTCTCTACAGGCATGTCTGGTTTCTATTCAACTCATTAAAACCAGTGTCATTATTACTCTGCTGTGTGCTGATTCCTTTTAATTCTTTTTTTTTTACATTTTTATTTTATTCATTTACATATTTATGTATGTATGTATTTATTTGTGTGTGTGTGTTTGTGTGTGTGTGTGTGTGTGCGTACGCGCGCGCATGCACATGCGCATGCACCTACCATGGCACATCTTATGTATGTAGACACCAGAAGACACCCTTCAAGATTTGCTTGTCTCCTTCTACCATCTGAGTTCTGGGGGAGTAGACTCTGGTCACTGGGCTTGGCAACAAGTGTCCTCATCCACTGAGCTCTGATTTCTTCTTCCCTTTTCACAAAGAGCCAAATGACAACAAAACACCAAGAAGTGAATGAAGTACGTACAGGAATTTACTAGTCATTCCTGGATATGTTTATGGTACATTGTCTTAGGGTTTTTTTTTTTTTTATTTAAGGAAACATAAATATATTTGCATACGTTTATTTACTTAAAAGTTGACTACATTTTCCAGATCATTAGAAACTCTTTGTAAACAAGACTTAAATAGATGTGTGATGTTTCTAAAATGAATATAACATGGTTTGTTCAACTATTCCTCTAATGGTAGGAATTGGCTGTAAATTGTTTTCAGATACTTTAGTTTTACATGCCACTTCATCAAAGGTTTATAGAAGTAAAAAAACCGCCAGCACTGGGAGGCTGTCCGGGCCAGCACACACCTTCATTGTCACATGGCTATTATAATAGATGGAGATCATTATTACCTCATTAGTATTTTAATTTGAAGTTCTTTGATGACTCACCAGGCTGGGTATTTACCATGTGGATTTTTCTCATTTAGAATTTTTCTGTTTGTGTTCTTTGCCCATTAATCAGCTGGGATCTTCGTGCTTTTGTTTTGTGTGTTTACTTTTTGGTATTTGCTCCTTGGCTATAATCTTTGCAGCAGATATTGCTCCTCACTCATTGTCTTTTAATATTGCTTATTATTTTTGTCATACAATGCAATCTACAAATATTTCCTTTTGTAATTCCTTTTTGTTTCTGAATACAGAAAGTCCTTCCGTGCAAGAAACATGGCTACCATGAGTCACGGTTTCTTCATTGTCTCCCTTGTGAAGTTCAGCTCTTTGAATCATGCTGAACTTACTAAGTGCTGAATCTAAACTGATTTTTCTCTAAATAGTTAGCAGTTGTTACAATATCCAATTCTATGTAACTACTCCTTTTCTTCCTACTGTGTGAGACTTTTAAAATTTTTATAGAAGTTTGTATAGGTCTATTCCATTTTGATGAGCTTCTTTGAGACTATTGGAAATATGTTAATCAGGAGGCCTATATGGTGCCTATGGAAACGAGGCAACACTGAAATCCAAACAGCTCTTTATTATTCGTTGTGGTAATGCTCTATACTAAGAGAGCTTGCAGAGGCATTGCAAGCCACTTGAACTTAGAAGCCGAGAGTAAGCATTTTGTTACGCCCATGGATCACGTATGTGTAGAAGTTTGTTAAGGACACAGCGAGGATGTTTTGTTTCTGTTTGAGGCTTCAGTTGGGAGGGCTCAAGGGCAGAGGTGGATTGGTGGCTGTGATTTGGAACCACCTGCAAGGTAGTTGACTCTCTTGTTGCTTGGTGACAGCTGTCTGCCAGGATCTCAGCTGGAGCCAAAGGCCAGAGTTCTTTTCTGCAGATCCTTGCCTAATTTCCTCACAAAACATGTGGATGTCAAGAATGAATGTTTTAAGATTAGCAAGGCTGTGTTTCCTGTCTCAGCCTCAGAAGTTATGTAGGGTAACTCTGGTGATAGGCACACGTCTGGCTAGAATTCAAGAGAAGAAAATGTTGAGCTCCCTGTTTGACTGAAGGAGTATCCAGGCTGCATTGGAGGGACAACACATGGGATAGGAACTATTGTGCCTGTCATTAGATCAGTGGTTCTCAACCTGTGGTGGTGACCTGGGCGGTGGTGGTCAAACAACCCTTTCATGGTGTCGGGGTGTGTGTGTGTCACATATCAGATATCCTACATATCAGATATTTACATTATAATTCACAACACTAGCAAAATTAAAGTTATGAAGTAGCAGCAAAAATTGTTTCATGCTTGGGGGTTGCCACAACATGAAGAACTGTATTAAAGGGTTGTAGCCTTAGGAAGGTTGAGGACCACAGCTTCAGATGTAGGCAGAGTGGAGAACTGACAAGCTAGATTAGGCTTAGACTGTGAGTCCTGCTTAGGGTTTTCCTCCATGCTAGACACATGGCTCACCACCTCAGTTAGCCCTAGCAGCCTTACTCGCTTCACCTTTGCCCTTATGTAACATGCAGTATATTTGACATGTCAGTATAGTTTACTCTTTCTCTCTTTCTCTCTCTCTCTCTCTCTCTGTCTCTCTCTCTCTCTGTTGTATGTTATTTATAACTTGTGTCTGTTTCTCCTCAGGGGATTTGAAGGTCAGGTACAAGTCCTCCTGTTCTACAGATGAGGAGCCTGAGGGGCCATGTAATAAAAACATCACTCAAAGTCATACAGAACCGTGGCTACACTTAAACCCCTCTAGCTCGAATCCAGAAAGCTCTGTTTCTAGGTCTCTATTTCCGTCCTGTGTGGCAGTTACGATATTGTGTGGCTCTGGGCCACTTCTCAGGCTCTCTTGTGTTTCCCTGTTTCCCAAAGGGAAATATGGAAATAAATAAAAATCCCAAGTTGCAAGGCAATAGTAAATCCTCAAGTTGTCAAGGACAAAACGGCCTCATCACAACCCATGAATCAGTCAAATAGCGTGAACGCGGCCGCAAAATGGTTGACGATCTCTTTGGGACAAGTGAACCTTGTAATTTGATCAAATTCTTGTCCAGAAATACCATTTTGACTATTCTGAATGCAGAAGTTAACCGGTGAGCAAATGACTATTTGGTATGTTTCTTCCACTCCGCCTACCTTAGCTCTGGAGGACATTTTGAGAGTCTTCACATCTTTAAGGACCAAACTTCCATGAAGGAACATGCAGCTAGAGAGAGAGAGAGAGAAAAAAAAAACACCTCCATTTCACCTTGTTTGAGATGCTCATTTGCACTCTGAGCCTTGACAAAACGGGGATTATTTTTGTAGATGACTCTCCTCAAGCAGTGTTCTACTGTTGTGGAAGGGAGAGTCTTGCAGAAGGTGGAGTGGGCTAGAGGCCTTCTTTATGTAAATTATTAAGCCTCAAATTTTATCCCTAAATATTGAATATATTCCATGTTTTTCTGCCTTTTGGCTTACCTATAGGTTCCAGAAAGGAGTAGATGTGCACAACTTGGACAGATGCCTTGGGGTTCTGGTGTACACTGCTGCCTGTCACCCACCGATTAGATTAGCAGAGAGGCCCCAAGGAGTCTTTGGGGGGATATTTGTGTTGTCCCATGGCTAATGTAAGAGGTTTTGGAGTTTCCAACAGCTGAATTGGGCTCCACCTGGATTATTTTTTAACAGGCCTTTAAGGCCTTTCCCCTTCAATCCCTTCTCTGTTTCAGCATCTCTCAAGGCCTTTAATCACTAAGTTCTTTTTATCTTCCAACTATAATTCCTCTTCATGTAGTTTCTCTTCAGTTACTGCCAGGCCTTGGTAAATCTGCATATCATAGTGATCAGCCTGGGGCACAGGGATGTAGCGCATAAGTTTAGCCTGTAAATAGAAATGGAATTTAAGCTCCTTATTACCATAGAAATTAAAAATTCTTCCACTCACAAGTAGGTTTGGTCCTTAGACAGGGTCCACTAAACCCGTTGGCTCCTAGTAGGCTGCGAGAGCTTTGTGCCTGCCACACACCGAGTTGGCATGGTGCTCCAAGAAGCCTCAGATTCTGCCAGCTCCTTCTGCTGCCCCCACCCCGCCCCCCGCCATGCCCTGAGTTTGTACATTGTGTTTTCCAGCGTTGCTCTGCAAACATTCACAGGGCTCACAACCCATCCTTTCTCTCTAGTTTCCAGAGACAGTGGGAGTGAGTTTGGTTTCTGAAGCTATGCTACAGATGAGATTTGATGAGAAGGAAGAAGCTAGCCTCTCTAAGGGTAGGGGTGTGGTAAAGAGCTTCATCTCTCCCTTGAGGGAGCAGAGCACACCAGCCTGTGGAGGCTAGAGGTCAAGCTTGGCTGCCATTCTTCAGGGCTTCTCAGGGTTGAAACAGGGTTGCCCCTAGTCTTATTGCCTGGGCTAGATTCGCTGGCTCGTGAACTCCTGGAGCTCACCTGATATTTTGTACTGGAATTGCAAGTGCCTGCTTTCATGCTATTTGTTTGTTTGTTTGTTTGTTTGTTTTGTTTCATTTCGTTTTTTGTTCTTTTAAACATGGGTTTTGGGGATTGCATTCAGGTCTCCAGGCTTGCATGGCAAACAGTGTATCCACAAAGCCATCTTCCCAGGCCCTGCCCATTTTTTTTTCTGTCCTGAAGAGAAAGATGCTGATGTTGCTGTGATTATACAGATAGCAGAGACAGCCACTGGCTTCACATCACAATGCCAAATCCCTACAGTGCATAGGGATGAGGGTCAGGGACATACCTGGATAAACAGAATGCAGTCTTTTCCAGGGGACCCCAGGGCCCTAGAAAGAAACACTTTGAGAGGTGTCAGGTTTGAGGTTCTGGCTCTTGTCTGCAAAATGGACTCAGGCAATAGCCACGGCACTGACAACACTAATAAGCCTTGGAAGTGCTGAGTGCCACATAGACTCTTAGGCTATTTCACACACACCACACACAGATTGATCTTGTCAGCTTTCAAAGTCTCATACTAGACAGATGCTTGGTTAGCCTACCTCTTCCTATGTCACAAACCCAAACACTATACTTGGGTAGCAGTGTAGACGCAATCTAAGGATGAGCATCTGGGCAAAGATGAGTGAATGGTCCTTTCTTCTGCAATCTTGGGACAGAACAAGGTTTGTTTGTTGGTTGGTTTGTTTGCTTTTGCTGTGGGGAGAAGATGAAGAGAAGGCAAGTCCATGACTGTCTGAACGAGCAGATGCTTCTGTATGGCACTCAGGAGCAGTTTGAGTGCCAGAGGAAGCCAATTAAATAGTGAGAAATTAACAAAGCAGACTGGAAACACAAGAAGGTGTTGGGCTTCCCAGGGCTGCCCGTGTCCTGGATCCTGTGTGCTGTGGATGCCTGGCTCACTCCCTGTTCTTATGTTCTGTTAGACAATCTGTGTCCTAGAAAAATCTTCCTCTGGGGTGGAACTGGTGTGAACAGGATTCTAAACCAGTGTGACCAAATGCTCAGAAATACGTTTCTTTTGCTCTGAATAAGGCAGTAGCTGTGATCCTGGTTTCCCAAGGGTGCTCAGTAAGTGGTTAAAGTCTTATTTAAAACTTAAGGTGTCCTAGGACAATGTTGATGATGAAAATGACCACAGTAATGGCAACCATGATTATTGTAATTAACACAATCACACAGCAATAGAAAAATCAATGTCATCTATAAAATCTGCGATGAGTACTTCCCAGTAGAGGCCAAGTGATGGTGAACTTAGCTAGTGTCAGATGGAGGATGCCTGGGTTTGGCGCTGCATTCCATTGCTTTCAGATGACCTTGGTGCTAGCCTAGAAATGAGCTCACTAAAGATCAGACTTGAGCAGGAGGGTGTGTAGGGTCCCTGTTTCCTCTTAACAGAACCCTTAGAAGTATTTCCCTAGGTTTTATAGAAATGATCTCTCACCTTCCCAAGGAGGAGTCTTTGACTCCATCCTGCTCCTGCTAATCTTGCCCTCACTCTTAACTCCATTGCCTTGAAACAACTCTGGCCACATGCTCAGAGAGAGCAGGATGCTAACTAAAATAGCTAGCGCGTATGCCTGGAGCAGGTTGCCTTAGAGTGGCAAGGAGGCCCTGGCAATGTTGGGCAGATTTCATTGAACCTGACCTCCCTACTTCCCCAGGCACCAGTTCTGTGGATTTAATTGTTGGCTGTAGAGTTCTGCTTTGGGACGACAGGGACAACACCATTGAACTTTGTAGCATTAGGCCAGAATATGGTGAAGACAACTTGGCTGACATCTCTGAGACCTTTGATGGATAGCAGCCCTGCCTGATCTCTAGTGTCCTTCAGGGGAGAGCCTGAAGGTGATTGTCGTCATCATGTGACCAGCATGTTGAACTGCTATTTCAATACACGTCTTTTGTAAGATAAGCATTGCTTTTTCTTTAAAGAGGACACAGCCACACAGGCTGCACACTCTCTTGTCATTAGAGACACCCTAGCAATGGGACCCTTTGGGTAAAGTAAGGAGCGATCCCTCTCTTGTCATTAGAGACACTCTAGCAATGGGATCCTTTGGGTAAAGTAAGGAACGATCCCTTTGACCCACCTGGTAGATGGAACCTTTCTTTCCTTTATATTATTCGCTCTCATTATTAGATGGTGACCTTTCTTTGCTTTTCTTTGTGTTCCTTACCCCCATCATTAAATGAGATAATCTAGCAGAGGAAATGCAACACAGATGCATGCCCCCACTGATCCATTTATCCAACAATTGTTTACTGACTATACGACAGGAACTGTAGCAGGGTTTATCAACAAAGTGGTAAAAGAGAAAGCCATGTCAGGTATCATGATGGTATGCATCCTAGGGGTAGGAAGAAACATAGTACTATGCAGAAAAGGGAAGAACTGCCTATCAAAGTGAGTGCTGTAGAGGAAATAAACCAAGAAGAGAGGAAGGCAATAAATGGAAAGCTCTCCTTTGGAGAGTGCAAGCAGCACTCTCTCACCAAGGCCCCACACAGAAGAGGCTGGCCCATGCAGAGCAGAGAGATCAGAGCATGGTAGGCTGGTAGTTACCATGACCGTAGTACAGTAGAAATGGGGACTGACGTGTTGCCTGGGGGAAGCCATAGACAGGACAGACAAGTTGGACAGACCTGGCAGTGAATCCCAGCTCTTCTCTATGATCATGGACAGCCACTTCGTTTCCTGTGTCTGTAATCCTAGACGTGGGATCGCTGGGCCATCCATGCACCATCCCCTCCATCCACTTGCGTAGTCGCTGAATTTGCTCACATCCCACCCTACAGCGTACATGGCCTCTTTTCTCCTCCTCCTCCCCACTGCTACCCCGTCTCTTTTCATTCTGCAATAACATGCTTCATTAAGCTGCTTCCATATATGCTGAAGTTTGGCCTAACCGGTTCTCCATATATAATGAGCTGCACTTAACTTGACATGTAAAGACTGTCACGAGCTTTTTAATAGGTGGCCACAGTCGGTCACAGCAGCCTGCTTCAGTCACCCTCAGGCAGCCATCTATAAGGCAAATCCAAGTTTTAACCCATCTGCTGCCTTTGTCCGTCACTTGCTGTTTCGTCCTTAAGCACTCTTCGCCCACGTCTCTCGGCATCTCGTCTAGGTCTGCAGGCTCTGCAACTATCAAACCAGTCCTTGTTCAGTTAAATTATAGTCAGCGTAATAGGTGTGAAGTTTTCCACTTAGCAGTAGCTGATCCTAAAAGGCAGGAGGTGATATTTCATTGTGACTTTCATTTGCATTTCCTTGATGTTTTAGTGATATTGAGTGCTTTTTCCTATTTCCATGGCCATTTGCATGTTTTATTTGAGAAATGTCTCTTCAGGTTTTGCCCATTTTTAAATTGGGCTATCTATTTTCTTGCTATTAAGATGGTCAACATACTTAGATATTTGCATATTAACCCATTATGGGTTTTTTTTTTTTGGGTCAGGCATGAGCTTTCTCTTCATTGTGTTTATACATTATACATTATGTGTCAACTTTTATATTGATTTAATCCAATTTGTCTTTTACTTCTTGCTTTTGTTGCCTGTAGTTTTGGGATCACATCCAAATGCTCTTAGACAAATGTCAAAAAGCTTTCTCCCTGGTGTTTTCTTCCAATAGTTCTATAGTTTTGGGTCTTAGGTTTAAGTCTTCCATTTTATTTGAGTTGCTTTTTAGATGAAGGACATGCGGTGCGGTTTTATTTTCCCTTACACTGTTGCTGTGTCTATGATTTCCACTCTGTAAGTTCTTAGCCAATGATGTAGCTTGATTTCTGAGCTTCGTTTCTGCTGAGTTTGTCTGTGTGTTTTGTGCTGGTGTCATGTCTCTTTGATTATTATAGCTTTGTAACAGATTTTAAGATTGGGTGTTATGATGTTTCCACCCTTGTTTTTGTTTTTGTTTTTTCTTTCCTTTTTTCTTTCTTTTTCTTCAAGGTTGCTGTGGTTGTTCAAGGCCTTTTGTGGTACTAAATTAATTTTAGGATTATCTCTTCTGTTTTTTTTTTGAAAGATTTCACTGCAATTTTGATAATGATTGCTTTGAATTTGTAGGTTGCTTTAGGTAACATGGATTTAAAAAATATATAATGCCAGTTCTTTGAATAGAGGAATTATTTGCATTTCTTTGTGTCTTCCTTAATTTCTTTCTTCAGTGATTTTTCAAAGTGCAGATATTTTGTGTCTTGGGTTAAACTGACCTGCTATGTGTTGATGGTATTCTGAAGTTTGCATTTTCATAGAGTTTGTTTTTAGTATATTGGAATGCTTTTGATTCTTGTCTGTTGATTTTGTATTTTTGCAACTTCATCATGTTGGCTAATTAGTGTTGTGGGAAACATTAGAATTTTTTTTATCTGCACATGATGCTTTACACAATTATATCCATTTAATGACATCCTTTTGTTCTTGGATTTATTTATGTTTTTTTTTTTTTTTGTTCTTTTATTCACTTTGCTTCACTGCTCTGCCCAGGACTTCTAGTTCCATGTCAGATGGAAGTGGCAAGAGTGGCATGTTTCTCTCTAAGGCTGGCCCCTTTCCTCATAGGACATATGTGAGCAGTGGCTTGTCACATTAGACTTGTAGTGTTTGCAGTATATTCCCTTCCACTCAAAGAGTCAAGCAGTTTTGTTCAGAAACAATGTGCCATTTCGTCACGTTTTCTTTCTGCATCTATTGAGATGACCATGTGACTTGGTCTTTTAATGTGGTGTATCACATTTATTGATCTCCGTATGTGAGCCATCTTTGCATCCCAGAGATAAATACCACTTGATTTTGTTCAATGATTTTATTTTTTGTTATTGGGTTAGCTTATAAATATTTTTGTACTTTTAAAAAAAATTTAGTAACACATGTTGATTGAACATAATTATAGGTTTTATGGTCTCACTTTATACATCTGTATAGTAGACTTTTATAATAGTCACTTGTTACCTTCTGTCCTCTGACTCACACTAACCCCTTCCCACTTCTAACTTTATGTCTTGTTGGTTTGTTTGGTTTTTGATGAACCAGTGGGTTAAAGGATCCTGAGCAAAAGATTATTTATGGGAGCATGGGCTTCCTAACAGTGGCTTTTCTGAAAAAAATCTTTTTCCTCCCTTGACCATTCAGCACCCACAGATACGATGGATGGAACCATATAGCACATCCCCCTGTGATCCTCCTCAAACGTCCATTATCTGCTCATTTAGGTGTGAGCTGGGGGAAGGTTCACGGCTCCCTCTCCTTCCCCTTGACAGAATTTCAACAGGCCCAGTTTTGCACAGGTCTTGTGCAGGTCATCTCAGATGCTATGGGACCGGAAGTGCACCAGTGATGTCACTTTCTAAAGGTGACATTCTGCCATACGTCACTCTGTTACTTCTGGGGCTCCTGCGTTCCGTCCACCTCATCTTCCTCTGAGCTTTGGAGTGGGCAACAGAGATGTCACTTGCTCTCAGTGACAGTTCGACCAGTTATGAGTCAATAAAAAGCTACCACTGTCCAATGGAACACAGAGCTCCCAAGACCAAAGCTGATCATAGCACCAATTCCTGGTATAAGCATAACTACAGTGGCCACATTGGATGGGTATAACCTGTCCATTTGAGCTTCCTCATATTTTGCTGTGGACTTTTCATCTGTCTTCATCAGAGCTATTGGCCTATAATTTTCCTTTCTTGTAGTGGTCTTGTCTGACTTTGTTATCATGGTGATTATGGCCTTCGGACATGAATTTAGAAATAGGATATAGTCTTCAATATTTTAGCAGAATTTGAGAAGATTGGTACTAGTTTGTAAGGGTTTAGTAGAATTTTGCCAGTAAGCTATTATATTCTGGCCTTTTCTTTAATTGGAGTTTATTTTTAATTACTGATACATCTCTCTCCTAATCATTTGTTTATTAAGAGTTTCTAACAAAAGTCACTAATCAGTGTAGGCAGGTTGTAAATTGAACACTTCAGTCTTTACACATTTTATATCTTACCCGTTTCTTCTAGGATGTTCAACTTGTTGGCATGTAATTGTCTATGGGGACTCATAAGCCTAGGACTCAGTGGTGTAACTTGCAAAGTCCCCTGTTTCATTCGGATTTTTATTTATTTGGATCGTCTCCATCTTTGTCTTAGCCCAGTTGAAGGTTTGTCAATTTGTTTGTGTTTTCAAATTACCAACTCTCAGTTTCATTGACCTTTTCTGCTGTTTTTCTAGACACTTCCATTTGTTTTGAAAATGGTACTGTTGCTTTCTTCTTTTTTATAACTGTGGCTTAGTTTGTCCTTTTTTTTTTTTTTTTTTTTTCTTAATGGTTCCTTAAGGCATATGCTAGGTTGTTTGGTTTAATTTTTTTTTCTAGTGTCAGTGCTATGGATCAAATTTCAGGACCCCTGTGGGCCAGGGCAGTGCCATACCCCAACCCTTTTCTTCATTTCTTTATTTTCTCCTTCCTTCCTCCTTTCTTTCTTTCTTTCTTTCTTTCTTTCTTTCTTTCTTTCTTTCTTTCTTTCTGAGACAGAGTCTAACTCTAGCTGGCCTGGAACTTGCTGTATAGATATGGATGGATTTGAACTCAGAGAACTGCCCACCTCTGCTTCTGGAATGCTGGTGCCCTCCCTCTCTCTCTCTCTTTTTTTTTTTAAATGTAGGTGTTTGTTGATAATATTGAGCTCTTAAAACATTTTTCTGCATTCTATAAATTTGGGTGTGTTAGGTTTCAAATTTGGTCTCAAGAGATTTCTTAAATTCCTGTTTTGGTTTCTTTCTCGCTCCTTGGCTGCTCAGTAGCAAGTTATTATACTTCCACATACACGCGAACTCTCTGAAATTACTGATGTACGATTTCATATCATTGTGGACAGAAAATATACTTGATATGATTTCAGTTTTTTTAAATATGCTCAGACTTGTTTTGTGGCACAGCCATATGATCTATCTGAATAATCATCCTATGTTCACTGAGAAGAGTGCAGAGTCCGCTGTTGTTTTTCATGTGTCTCTGGGTCCCTTGGGCTTAAAGTGCAGTTCAAGTCCAATGTTTCTGTATTGATTTTTTCTGCTCGAATAACCCAAGAAAGCTTGATAATCACTATTGTTCTTATCCTTGTCTTCCTGGCTTCTGCTCTGCTTTTTGTTCCCGCTCTTAGCTGCTATAGCCCCTCCCGCCCCCCAAAGTTAGCCCTCCTCATTATTAAACAAGAGGATTCTTAACAACAGCCATGGTAAATGGTATATTCTATAAAACAGAATCTGGGAGATACTACTAAAGTTGCCCTTTCTCAAGAAAGCAGGCAAACAAACAAACGCACCTGTAACTTTTCAAAAGTTCTTTCATTAGGAATTTCTCCATCTGGGCCCATGAAATGGGGTTAGCTGATAAGAGGTTACTTTGTCTGCTGCCAAGACAGATAATTCGAGTTGGATTCCTGAGACCAGCATGGTGGAGGACCAACATGGTGGAAAGAGAGAACGGACTCCTACAAGTTGTACACACACATACTACACACTCACACACACACACACTATACACACACACATGCCATATGCAAGCACACATATGCTCATGCCCTCAGAATTTAAAAATAAAACCTCCTTCACTCTGATAAAACAGTGTCATCAGAAACATGACGGATAAAACTGTGCGTCATCGTATGAAGTGAAATGAACCAAATGCAGAAGACGAGTACTGTGTAAGTCTCACGCATATGTGGAATTTTAGAAAGCTCATCTCATAGAAGTTAAGAATATGATGGTGCTCACCAGAGTCTGGGGATGAGGAAGGGGGAAAGGCATGAGGAAGGGTGTAGTTGATGTTAAATCACAGACAGGTGTGAGAAGAGAAGCCCCCGTGTGCTGGTTGGGTAGCTGTAGCTATAGTGATCATGCACTGTGTACATCTAAGAGACAAGATGGGAGGAGTTAAAGTCTTTCCCCAGTGGATGCGTATTTGAGGAGATAGATGTTCGCACCCTCACATTACACAGTGAACACACGTGTCAAAACAGAACACAGGACCCTGTCAGCGTGTACAGTCCGTATGCATCATTTAAAAAATTCAAGTACACATTTTTAATTTATAATAAACAACCAGACTATAAGAAAGGATGACTTCTTTTGAGATAATCCCCAGACCACAGCTCCCCGGGGGAGGATTGGAGAGAGGCCCAGCCTTTTCTTCAGCCGCTTGGAGGGGCCACTCGACAGTGTGTGGGACTGCTTGAGATGGTCGCCTTCCCCGTTGCGACTCCTGCATCAACCCACCTCCCCTCCACTCATCTGCACGTACATTCTCTCTGGCTTCTTATTTCCTCTTCCTGTGGGGATGATAAGTACCTTCCTTAGCCTTTGTTTCTCCCAAATCCACTCTGATAGCAACCAGGAGCGGGACTGTCAAACTACTGCTTAGCTGCTGCTCTCCCAAGCTGTGTACTACACTCCTCAACTTTGCTACATTTGTGCCATGGTGTGATTATGAAATGTTTCCCATAATTCATCTACTAAATGCCTGGTCCCTGGCTGGTGACATTATTTGGGCAGGTGGCAGAATATTTGGGCACTGTGTCCTGAGTGGAAAATGTGGGACTAGGTGTGTGACCTTGAGGGACATGCCTGGTCCTTCCGTATTCCTGCCTTTCTTTACCCTGCTTGGCTGCCACATTCCTATCGCTATAATATCAAATGTGAGGTCCTGCAACAGTTTAGACTCTCTGAAACTGTGAGACGAGAGAAATTTTCCCTTCCTTTTATTTTATTTTATTTTTCTGAAATAGGGTTTCTCTGAATAGTCCTGGCTGTCCTGAACTCACTCTGTAGACCAGGCTGGCCTCGAACCCACAGAGATCCGCCTGCTTCTACCTCCCAAGTGCTGGGATTAAGGTGTGCATCACCACGTCCAACTTCCCTTCCTTAATTTTTCTCTCAGCTATTTTGGTCACACCTGTGCTCAAGTAACAGTCCATTGATACTTGAAAACATACCCCTTTCACTCTCTGTCTACATGACAATCTTCACTCAGGCTAGAAATCTGAGGTCACACATGACACTTCCCTCTTTCTCTTCCATTTGCAGAATTTTTTTTATCTAAAAAAAATTGGTATATGTGTATGATGTGGTGTGTGCGTGCACGTGTGTGTGTATAGGTGTGTATGTGTGTGTGTGTGTGCGCGCGCGAGCAATGTATCTGTGTGACAGTACAGGTGTGTGAAGCATGAGTATGGAGGTCAGAGGGCAACCTCTGTGTTGGTCCTCATCCTCCACCTTGCCTGAGTCAGGCTCTGTTGTTCATCACTGTCTATGCTGGGCTGACTTCTATGGATTCTCTTGTCTCCACCTTTCCATCTTTCAGTAGGAACACTGGGCTTTCAGAAGCCCACTACTGTGCCCGGTTATGCATGGGGATTTGAACAATGATTGCTCCTTATACCTGCGTGTGGCCAGTGATTTTCCACTGACCCAGCTCTCCTACCCTTCTGTTGATGTTTTGCAAATTCCTTACTCTGTAATGGCCCTATTTCAGGTTCTTTCCTCCCACCCATGGTTTTGTTGTGGTCTCATCAGTGGACTCTTGTGTCCTCCCTGCTCTCTCCACTGATATGAAAACATAATGAATATTAAACACATACAAGTGACATTACGGTGATTTTTAAAGTTACCCGAGAATGATTTGTTCTTCCTTTCATCCTCTAGAGAAGTCTTTATAGATATCACTTTGCATACGTCTCCTTCTCAAGTGTGAACACAGGCTAATTGCAAGAGTCTTTCTCTTCCAATTGCTCTGGGTTGGGCAATTTTGGCTTTGTTTTGAGACAGCCCTCCACAGACATTAAGCCCATGCTGGCCTCAAACTCACAACAGAGATGAAGATGACCCAGAACTCCTGACTTTCCTGTATCTGCCTCCTGAATGCAGAGATCACAGGTGATCCCTCTACCACACTGGCTCTCTGGACTAAGCCACGGCTGATCACTCACTGAACACACACTGGCTGAGCCTGACTTTTCACACTACATCTTCCTGCCACACCTGCCACCTACATGGGGTCCTGTCCCCAGTACATCCCCCTTCTAGCGAGACAAATCCAGTTCCTAACTGACTCCCTTCCTCATATCCTTCCCTGCCACCCACACTCAGATTGCTAAATGAGGTGAAGTAGCCATTTTCTGAGACTGTCAGAAAGTTCAACTGCACGAGGCCCATCCTCCCCACAGCCTACTGTTAGAGGATGAGATGTGCTTTGGGGTTTCAATTATCACCTCAAGGGATGCTCCTCATCCATAATTGCGTGCTGTTATCCGCAAAATGCTACGGCACCTATGATTCCATTTATATAACACGAAAGATGACAAAATTATAGAGCTGAGAACAGATTAGTGGTTCCCGGGTGTTAGGGGTGGGGGCGGAAAGGAGGTGAGAGTCTTTGTAAAGGGCAGCAGGTAGGTTCCTAGGGTGGTACGGCCATGTGTCTTGGCTGTGGTGGAGGACACAGAAGCTGGCTCACAGGATAGCGTTGTACAGGACTGAACACAAACACTCATGGACGTGTAAGAAGAGCTGAAAGTAGGGGAATCTCTATAAGGCGGCTGGACTGTGTCCATGTCAGGGTCCTGGTTCTGCTGTTGTACTATAGTTATCTAAGATGGTACTGTTGGGAGGAAATGGGTAAGCAGAGCATCGTAGGCTCTCTGTATTATTTCTTATCAATCCAAGTGAATATACATCTGCTCAAGGGAAAAATTTAGCTGGAAAAATGTTGACACTGTGGTTCTAACGTTCAGTGGTAGTTGTTAAGCTGAGCCATTTTGTCTTTTAGCCAATTAGGATCAAGTATCATCAGTTTGCATCAGTTATCAGACACTTATTAGCCACAGAATAGAGTCCATGGGATTCCTGTTCACTCAATGACAGCATGATTCCACTTAATTTCCAGAATGTACCACAGCCTCAGCTTCTCCTTATTCCTCTTTCGTTTTGAGGGCATCAATTATATGCCCGGGATCTTCTTGCCTGTGGACTGAAGAATCTCAGTAATTCTGGTCTAGATTCAGTGTTCTACGATGGATGAACGTGCTCTTCCCTGGCCCTTCACCATGCATCTTTGCTTTTTAAAACTCATGCGATAGGAGCACACTCAGCCACAGCCAGCCTCACAGTTCAGTACCATTAGAATGGGATCATTTGTTTGGTTTCTCATTTCCCCATATTCCTTCTTTTTAAATGCAGAGACACATTATATGGAAGCCCTTTGGGTCTAGCCTGACAATGCGTCCCAAGTCAAGTCTTTGGTCTTAAGCGCGAACTCTGCTCTGAGCTCTTCAGTCAGAAACTCAGATGCCTTTCTTCCCACTGTAGCAGTCACTTCAGACACCTGGCACTCGGGTGGCTCACCTGTACAAGGCCGTGTGGCTGGGAAGCAAAGGAACTTGAAACTTGGCCTTTAGGTATTTCTGACTGTGAGGGCATACGCCTTAACCACATCTCTGTCACCCATGTTTCTCCTTCCTTGTTCGGAGGACTTCAGTCCACTAATTGTGCAGTCCCCTCACATCTTGGTTAAGCAGAGACGTCGTATCAGTGAAGAGAATATGCATATTTCAATTGGGAAGGATCCACAGTACTGCTTACTCAATGTTTATGTAATTATCATGAATTTCAAATTAATGTCATCGGAATAAATGGGGTCATATATTAAAGAAACAAAACATGATTGTTAGGGTACTTTGGGGTTTAAAATTTTGATGATTCTATATACATAGCAAATCACAGGGAAATAAACAACTGAATAATTAAAGAAGCCTAGATTTGATCCGGAATGTTCTCAGCACCCAAATGCCACACCTTCCTTAAGACAACATAGGCCAGACCTTTATCTGTCCCTTCTTCTCTGACCTCGTGACTCTAATGCAAAGGCATTTCCTTTCTTGTGTACCCTTCTAGAAGGGAGACATGAAGACAGCTGTCAGTATGCTGATTTCTACTCATTAATTTTTAGGAGCTCTTCTGTTAATGTTTCCTAAAGTTCAAGGGTGTAATCCTTGGATGCTGACCAATTAATTAAAGGTTATATATAGACCTGTTAATCAAGGTTCTCATCTTTACATTTCCATATCCCCAGGGGTGTGAGGCAGCCATCTTTTGATAGAAGGAAGAAAAGGAAGCTCTCTGCCTGTGTCACTCTCCACAGATGAGCACAGCACTGCATAGACAGGGACACCTGGGTATCAGGGTGACAGTACTGAACGACAGGTGCAGCATAACCCAGGATTCTCACAGGCTCGGACCCTGTTTATGAGTCTTGTGTGTTCAGCTACAGAAAGAGGAGAGTGTTTTCATAGGTGATCTTAGAAGATTAAATGAGACATGTAAGCAAGAGGCCAAGGTGCCTGCTTCATACCCTCATTAATTACTGAGCTCCTTTAAATGCCAGACTCCTGAACCACACCCCGGGAACACAATGGATTATGATGTTTACAGTTAAAACAGGACAGACATCATTCCCACTTTCACAGAGTTCATGTCTAACAGAGAAGGAAAATACTGTATTGCACATTTAAACTTTTGTCAAGAGGATGGGCCTTAAGCAGGGGACGAAAGGATAGGACTCACACTGAGTGCTTTCACCATAACAAAATGCACACATACTACATTTACCCACAAAACCTATTTTCAATATTGGTGTCGTATTTAGAGAAGCATTTAGAATATTCTGTGGCTAGAGGTGGTAGGTAAATAGCACACACATAAATAAAAAATAAACTCAAATGTTATTGGTGTATTTTAAGGAAATATTTGCAGGATGCTAGAAGATTCAGTTGAGATATTTACCTCTAGAATTACTATACTAAAGTTGGAAATGGCCTAAAATGTCTCACAGTATGTAAGCAGGAAAATAAGTTATATTAATCCACAAATGATAGTGCTTACAGAAAATATTGTATAAGTAGTGTGCATAGGGAAGGCCTCTTTGAAGTGACAATTAAATTGACCAGAGAAGAGTGAGGGAGACTCATCCTGCACTAGGTGGAGGGGGACAGAGCATGCACAGAGGGAGTGAGGGCTGTGCAGAGGGGCGTGGCGATCTGAAAGATGAGTTTTGAGTGAGGAGAGACTGAGGGGAGAAAAGAGGAGGCCAAGGAGCCAGGCAGATGGCTTCCTGCAGGTCCCTCGGGCCATGGGAAGGGGCTAGGTTTTATCCAGATTTCAAGGGAAGCCTTTGATGAGGGTGAGGTGGGTTGATTACACGTGAAGCTTGCTGAGGGCCTGAGAGGGAAGAGCAGGTGGGGAGGAAAGCAGAGGTGGGAGTAAGAGTTCCGGTGAGGCGTGATGGGGCTGGGTGGCTGGCGGAAGTGAGAGAGGCGGAAGTGAGAGAGGGACCTGGCGAGCCTGTGAGACTGGCTGGCAGGCATGGAGTTACAGTCAGTATCACTGGCTTCCAGATAAGTATCAAGGGAGGGGAGATAAAAAGCCTTAAGGATGAAGCCTGGGTTTTTGGTTTAAGGGACAGGAAGGATTAAAGCGTTGTTTACTAGGCTGGTTGGTGGAGCGAGGGTGATTGATGTGGACTGCGGGAAGCAGGGAGAACAAATGGCTGCATTTGAGAAAGGAGGCGGCCAGCAACCAGGACCACTGCAAGCAGTGTTGTCTTTTCCTTTTATGGAGTCCTATCCCTATGGATGAGGGCTCCACCCTCATGACGTACCCCTCCAGCTATCACCTCCAAATATCACACTGGGCGCTGAGCTTCAGCCTATAACTTTACAGGCACACAGTCCACCCAAAGCAGCTGTCACATGCACCCATTGGGTTGGATGCCATCAGGAGTTCTAAGGAGGTGACTTGAGCAGAGGGAACATTTGTCAAGGTGGCTCCTAGAACTACTGGGTCCTCTGCCACACACACTGCTCACCCAGTTCCAATCTCTGTTTCTGGGCTTGACAGTTCTGTGTGTAGGGACTGTCTCTGCATCTCTGAACAGAGTAAGGGCAGATGTCTTTGTCTGGTATCTGGCTGGTCTGGCCTATCGTGGGTGGTGATGTGCAAGCCTTCCATCTGTTTTCTGAGCCTGGTGATGCTAAGAGGTCCAGGTGGATTTCAGCTGAGAGAGAAAAGCTCTATTCTTGTTTCTTTACGGCCCACCCACCTGCCAGAATAAGACTACCTGGGGAAGGCTGTGTAGCTGCAGACAGTTAAGACCCTGTGTTTTGTTTTGTTTTGTGTTTTGCTTTTGTTGATCCTTGATGCACTAGCTGCCTTAGCATACCTCCTCCAAGGGATTGAGCTGGTGTCATAGGTCATGGGGTAAGTGCTGCAGAGAGGCTGCCTTCTCCAGTCCGGTATGGCTTCCTAAGGGAAGAGAAGAGAAGAAGAAATCAATGAGTGTTTCATTCTGTTCTCTCTACTCCCCTAGAGGCAGGCACGGCCAGGACATAGCAATAATAAAGCACTCTTGGGGTGGAACACACAAAGATGCGGGGTCTCTGTCTCATAACCCAGTTTACTGTCCATCTGAGCTCATGCCAACATGTTCTTGAACCAGCCAAATCTCAAACGGACGAATTACAGAATAGGGGCCTCCGTGCATGCTCTGTCTCACTCCTGGAGATGGTTTCAAGCTCAAACAAGACAGATACAAAAGCACTTTGGTTAAACTAAGTGGCATGAGTAATATATTTTCTTTCACGCACCTGACCATATCCTTGCCCTTAATAAATTAGTCTGGTGAAGAGGATAATAATAAGAGTGCACGGTCTAGGCCATGGCTCTCACTATAATGCTTAGGCCAGGAGCAACAGCCATCAGAAATTCTTTTAGACCCTGTTCTAGATTCGCCAAAGCAGAAAAACCTCTGAGATTTTGACTCACACTCAAGTTTGAGAATCACTGGACTAGGCACCCAGAAAGGTGCTACTTGAAGAGATAGGTTGATAACCTCTGACAAATAATCAGAATCAAGGTAGACAAAGTGGGGCGGAGTGTGGAGTTACGGACACCGTTCTCAAGGAAGCTCCTGAGCAGGTGCAGGCTTTGGGAAACTAAACCTGGCACAGTGGTAGTGTGCTCATGAAGTGGGGATGAGGCTCTAGGTTCAATCCTTCCTCCCCCCAGTGCCCAAAAGGAAACAAATGAAGAACTGAAATGGCTCAAATGTGGTCAGAGCAAAGGAAGAGCTGGGGTAGAAATCAACAACGCAGCCAGGTGTTGGCGCCTTGTAACCCGGGAGAAGACTTGGGAGTTTATACTCAAGTCAATTGGAAGCCATTAAAGGGTTCTGAGCAGGGAAGGGCCTTTTCTGGTCAATAACATGCTATTGTAATTTTAAACCATCCCCTTACAACCCAATAAAGGCAGTTAATTGTCTCAATTAGAGCTTACACTCTAATAAGGGAGGAAAAGTCTTGATATAACTGTCAGGCTGATCCATGGATGCACATTAAGCACTCATTATGTGTTTGCCTCTCTGCTAGGCACAGAAAGGATGGGAGGAGAGAGAGCTCCTTCTTCTGAGGAGCTGGGAGATGAGACAAGAGGAAGGCACCCACAGGACCACCCGAGAGGAATGGCAGATGCTTCCTAGTTGGAGGAAGACGTGATGAGGGAGAAAGCAGAGGGAGTTTAGCAAGGACATTTTCTGTATCCTAGATGCGTTAGGAAAGCAAGCTTGCCCAGAGCCGCCATTCATTCTGGAAAGTACTGGGAATATACTGGGAAGGCAAGTAGAGACGAACCTGTCCAGCAGAGCCTCAGAGGAGACCCTTAACCTGGACCTATAGGACTCAGATTATTCTGACCTTAAATGAAGCCATCTTGGAGATCCTGGCCAAGGGCATTGCTAGATGGGTGCCAGCAGGGTTGATGCCACTTTCTGCAGTCTGTGGTCTTGATTTTAAATGCTTCACTGAATCACAATAATCATAGAAAATAGTCCCTGCAGCTTGAGTGTATAACTTGAGTGTATATACTGAGTGTATAACACAACACAACACAGACATTTCCCCCAAATGAGTGTCCCTGTGTCACTCTGATTATAATCAATAACCAAGACGTATCCAACACCCAGTTATCCCCCTGCCTGCCTCAGTCCTTTTCCCTTAAATCACTTCTTTCCCCAAGAGAATTACCATCTTTCTTCAGATTCCATTCTTTTTGTAGCTTCTAGTGTGTGTGTGTGTGTGTGTGTGTGTGTGTGTGTGTGCATGCCATATTCATGCCCACAGTTGTAGGTTCTCCATTCTCATTGGTGTTTGGTATTCCTCTCTGTGAATACACTGTAATGTTTATCTGTCCTACAGTCACTGGTCAGGTTTTGGTAGCTTCTAGTCTGTGGGTTATAAATATATCTTATTTTGACCTTTAATTTGGGGCTTCCTTTTCAGTTTGCTCGTATTCCCCTTATTGTTACTAAATTCACGGCTTCTAAAATTGACTGCTCTGTTGCATGTGAATTTAGCAAAGGGAAGAAGTATAAAAGAATACCAAATTAATACAGCTAGAGGAAGTGTGCATGCAGAGTTCATGAGTTCAAATCTCCAGGTCTGCCATTAAAAATAGTCCATGGCTGTGCACGCCCATAACCCCAGCTCTGGGAGGCAAAGACAGGTGGATCTGCAGTGCTCTCTGGCCAGACTGCCTACTAGAAATAGTGAGCTTCAGATTCAGTGAGTGACACTGTCTCAAATCAATAAAGGGGAGAGAACCAGGAAGATACTGGAGAATTTCCTCTGGCCTCCTTATGCATTGACCCAAGCACCCACAAACCACACACACACACACACACACACACACACACACACACACACACACACACACACTCTATCTCTCTTATACCAGAGTTCCAAATGGATGGGGTGGTAGGACAATGCCTATACCAGAAAGAACCCGTCTCCTTCCTTCTTCTGCCGTTTCTCCCTGCCATCAACCCTGCCCCACTCCCACGGCTGAAAACCTGGGCTAAGGGAGACTCCTGCAGCCAGCTCAGGCTGCTGACAGCAGGTACTAGCAAAACTCAGCAAAGTAGATTGCTCTCAGCAGCCCATGGAGGGCAGGAAATGAATATTACTCATTTTAATAAATGGCTCAGTGTAGGCACTTGGTAAATGTTCCTTGAATGAATGGGTTTCAAATAAAATAAAGTGTACATGTTGCCTCTGAATGTATGACGTGTCAGGCAGGCCCTGAGAACAGCGTGTTATGAAGTCTGCCTGGTGAAGATCCTTTGGGAAATGTTTGGTGTTACACTTAGGCGTGGGCCTGGCAGCTCCTGGAATTTTTCACATAACACCGTTGGGTTGGTACCATCTTACTTACGCCAAACAGGGAAGGGAATGCCCAGCTGGACTGAGTGACGGTTCCAGAAAGTCATGAGTCCTAGGATGTGAGGTGACATCCAAATTAAGAAGTGCTCCACTCTGTGCTGAAACAACCACACGACTAATGTCAAATAAGCATCTTCAACAGGAAGTGCTACAGAGAAGCAGGTAGCCATCTTTGTTCCTGATGAAGTCTGGCAAGGAAGCAGAGGAAGTGTGGGTTCCAGGAGGACCCTGAAGAAGGCGAGGCCTAGACAGGAAGAGAATATAGGGGGATCCTGTGAGATAAGACACAGTTAGAATCCCTCCCTGCCTTCCTCCTGGTCTTGAGGATGCAGATGACCAGGGAGGCTGTGTAGAAGAGGGAGCTCTGAGGATCGGAAAAGCATGCCCTCCGAGAATGCAAACTTCAGGATCCTCTTGTGGCAGAGAAACCCAGCCAGGGCTCCCCAAATCAACATTCCCACACCTCAGAATCCTAGCAGCTAAGCTCTGTCCCGGCATCCTTAGCTTGGTGTCCATGTGAGTTCAACTTCCTTCCCTGGACAGTTTCTTAATTTTGGCTACTGATGATGGTCCCCTCAGGGTGGGGCCTTGCTGGGGACCTGCACTTAGACCCTAAGAGCAAGGCTGGCCTTCCTTTGTTCTCCCAGCACCCGATTGCAGGGTGGAGACATAGGTGGAAGAGTCTGTGAATCCCTCCTGTCAAAGAGCTGAGAGCTTAAGCTATGCTCCCCAACCAGGGTGTCCCGACAACATGCCTATTAACATTGATTACTTTTTTGAGCAGCTAGATATGAAAACGCTGTGTGGGAACCAGTGCAGGCTGGCAGCCATGCTTTGGAATTCTGCAGCAGTCTGGTGATTATCTTGAAGGCATTATGGTTTGAAAGCTCACATCTGCGTGTACGTGTTTTACGCCTTGTGTAAGCTTAGCCCATTGGTTTCAGAACTTGCTGTGGAAAGCCTTTCTGAGCATGATGTCGACAGGAAGCAAGTGGGCTGCCCTTGGCACTCAGGGTCAGGGATTTTCAGAGATGGTTGAGCCTCTGTGGCTTTAGTGTTTGCTCAGACTTGTTCATGTCTGAGGTCATCGAAAAGATGAACTTCAGTTTGGACCCTCGCCTGCTGCCCTAGGAAACCCTGGTAGCTCTGTGCTGCGCCCATCCTCTCCAGAAGCCTAGAGGGCCTTCTGGCAACTTGAACATCTCTGCCTCGTAGAGATGCTTTTAAACCAGCTGGCTCTGAGGTGAGCCTCTCTCTGGGAGCCAGGAGACTATCTCCCCAGCAGGCAGTGAACTCGCTGAAGGCAAGATGGCTCCCTTTGTCAGGTCTCTTCTTCTATTTCTTACCACCCTCCTGCTTCACTCCTCTCTTCTTTTTCTTTATCTACCTCGGTGTCCTCCCCTCTTCCTTTCCCCTGCCTCTGTTCACCCCCATCTTCCTTTTTCTGTGTCTCTTCTAACCCTATCTTTCATGTTCTCCATACCAGCGATATGCCAGTCCGTGCATTAAGGTTTGAACGTGTTTGAAGTCTTGGCCGCTCAGTTGGCAGCGCTCTTTGGGAGGGCTGTGACACACTTTGGGGAGGGATCCCTGGTGCAGGAAGTACAGCCCTCTGGCTGGGCCTTGACACCTCTCTCTCTCTCTCTCTCTCTCTCTCTCTCTCTCTCTCTCTCTCATCTGCTCTGTGCCTGCAGGTACAAGGCAAGCAGATGCCTTCAGCTCCCGAGGACAAGACTTCCCCATCATGATGAACTACATTTCTTTCTAAATTAAGCTCAAATAAACCCGTAAGTTGCTTATTGTCAGGAATTTGGTCATAACAGTGAGCAACAACAGTGCTCACAACAGCATAACAAATGTCGCATGCGTGAGCCCAGGCCCTGACACAGAACACTAGGTAGAAGGCTGATTCGTGGATAGATGGATACTATTTCTTGGCTGCTTTTCTTTTTCTCTTTTTTCAATCAGAGGCACTTGGAAGTAGATTGTCATGTTCACCTTTCTGTCTTTTTCATTATTCCCTGAAAGTACAAACTCAATTTAGGCTTTAGTGAAAAATGAAGAGCATTAGACCAACCTTTGAAAATTGCTTGGTCAGTACTTCCTGCCTGCCTGTACTTCATGGTGCTGTCATCACTGGGTAATTATGACATTAGGTATATACCTGATCAGCAAGTTGCTTTTAATTAAAACCCTCTGTTGGTTTCCTAGCACCTCATGACTTCTGGAACATTCATTCATCTCTTTGGGCTTTGAGTTAGTGGAGAGCAGCCACCCAGAGGCTTAGTGTCAACACATCCCTGCCATCCTCTTTCCTGGTCCTCTTAGCAGCGTTTTTTGCCAACAGTGTGGTGTGCACTTCCTCACAATCACCTCTAAAGGGAGGGGCTACCTACTCATAGGTGTTAAGGTATCACATTCCCAAGCCAGAGATTAGAGACTTAAACCATGGGCTGAGTGTACAGTCCAGACTATAAGCGCTAAATATAAACCCCAGAGAAGCCTTCCTTCACAAGGCAGATTTAACATGAGCCTGGAATAGGAAACTAGGTTTTGTCTTGTGCTAATGGAGCTCTGGCACAAACCGGGTCACAGATGCTTTATAGGAGCACTTGGGAGAATCACGTGTCCCCAAATCTGCTCTGAAGCTCCGATACTGGGAAGCAGCCCCTCAGCCAAAGGCTTCTGAAAGCCTTTGAAAAGTCTGAAGACATTTTAAACTATATTTAGTTCTCCAAGGTTAAAACAAAATTGCCATTAAGGACTGGCAAACTCTGTAATAACAGTAGCAGTTTCAATGATGTTCCAAGTTCACTCAACACCGAAACGTTGTCCTCAGAACTCCTGTCAGCATGCTCCAAAGTACAGTGCTAAGTAACACTCTTTGGGAGTCCCCAGAGAAGAGCAGCAGGGTCTCACAGGTACCTGAGGGACTCAGTAGCTTCAGGTCTAGATCTCAGCAGGAGTGACACGCCATTCATGCCATTCATGATGATGACCCTCCCAGTGACTAGGCACACTGAGTGTCAACTGTACCTTTGTTGGCTCTTGTCCACCTTGTTTTTATTCCACTCCCCTCACAGGGCAAGTGAGTGCCTGGAGAGAGGAAGTGCATAGACACATATTCCTACTGCCCAGAGTGGGTGGGATACACTGTATGTGAAAGCCTTCTCTAGCCCTAGAGGACAGCACTGTGGACGCCCAGTGTGGGTCTTTAAAAAGGCTCTACAGCCCACACGGAGGCTTTCCTTAGGAGGTGCAATGTGTGTGTGTAAAAGAGAGTGAGAGGGTATCAGGGCAAGAGTGGGCTTTCCTTAGGAGAGGCAGGGTGTGTGTGTGTGTGTGTGTGTGTGTGTGTGTGAGAGAGAGAGAGACAGAGAGAGAGAGAGAGAGAGATAAAGGGTATCATGGCAAGAGCAGGATTTCCTCAGGAAAACAGTGTGTGTGTGTGTGTGTGTGTGTGTGTGTGTGTGTGTGTGTGTGTAAGGGAGAATGAGAGAGTATAGGGGAAAGAGCAGTGGGATTTTTCAGCTCTACTCTTCTGCTAGCAACATAAAGACATATTTTCTAACGTTGAGTTCTAATTCCTATGCTGGTGACAGTGAACTTAGTTGTCAATCACTGTAATGGCTCTAAATTTGTCTTAGGCGTATGGTTCTTAGAGACAGAAGGGACCTTGGTGAGAACTTATCTTTCCCAGTAAGGACCAGGACAATGCTACCTCTACTGGAAGATCTTAGACTTCTTTAGGAATCTACTGACCACTAGGGACCTACCCCAGGAGGAAAAAAAAAACACAAATGACTCAAGTAACACATCACTTATGGCATTAGAAGTTCCAGTGCCTTTTTGGTTTCTGGTATCTTTTTGACATAATATCAATACTTTCGTCTTCCTTTGAATACTATTTAAGCCCCCTTCATTGCTCCTGTTGCTGTTAGGATAAGGTATTCTTTCAAATAGCGTGCCCAGCCTAGAATGACCAGCTCCCAGCCCCTCCCTTCAGCCTGTCTATCACCACTCAGTTGTTCTGCCCTGCTTACTGCCAATCAAGCTGGGCTATGTTTCCCTAGAACATTCTTATATGTCACCCTGTGCTTGCTTGTCTTGGAGCCTCTTTCTACACTGTTCCCTTGACTTCCTCCTGTACATAGGGTGACTCATGACGGCATGGAGTACATCACTGGTACCAACTGATGTGCTTAGCACACTGAAGGTGCCCAGTGATAACCATACGTGGGGTAAGAGATGATCTTTGCTCATGAATACTCTATGTTGCTCAAAGCAGCCCATCATGGTCCCAGGGCTTCTGTTGGCTTTTGGTTTTGATAGGTGACAATTTACTGCCTGTGCAATTTACTGCTCATGTCTATTATGCTGACAAATTATTAGAGGCTTTATCCTTCTCTAAGTAAATCAGTGGCCACTTCAGTCTTCATGAAACTGTTGGCCAGAGCTCTACAGTATAAATTCCTGCAATGAATCCAGCCACTGTAGAGCTGGACCACACTTGCCCAACCCTCAGGCTATGCGATGACCATATCCATCAGCAATCATGCTCATAACCACAGTTTCATTTTCTTCTTTCTCTCTGACAGTTTCATGGGTCCCTCATGAGTTAAGAAGTTGTGGCTATGAATACATTGATACATACGCCACTCTTTTTTTTAAACTTATGATTATAATTTCATTGTAATGAAAGGATGCAAATTAGATACAGCTAAAGGAAAAGGTAACTGGGAGTGGTCCACGCATGCAGCCTTTGAGTATTATAATATTGTGTATTAATTGTGCATTCTAGAGGGTTAAAGTGTGGCATTTCCATATATGCACACATCCTGGTGTTGCCATATCAATCCCCTTCTGCATTCACCCTCTCTTCCTCTTCACTGTTATCCTAGTCCCTTTGCTGGTTGTCCATCTTCCAGGCAAGGTTGGCATTTCTCCCTCCCTCCCTCTTTAAATTCTAGTTTTCACACACGAGAGAAAATATTCAGCAATTATCTTTCTGAGTTTGGTTTATTTTGCATAAAATGCTGACTTCTTGCTCTGCTTATTTTCCTGCAACTGTCACAATCTCGTTCTTTTTCAGGACTGTATAATACCTCATTGGCACGCATCAATTTATTTTTTTAGATTTATGTACATATTACTTTATTTTGTGTATGTGTATGAGTTTATCTATGCCACATAGATGCATGTTCTGGTGGAGGCCTGAAGAGGGCTCCCCTGGAGCTGAAGTTAGAGGTCGTTATGAGCCAGCATGTGAGGTGTGGGAGATGAACCCAGGTCCTCTGAAAGACAGGAAGCTCTGAATCACTAAGCCATCTTCCCCGTCCCACATACCTCTTTTGCTTTTGTGTGTGTGTGTGTGTGGGGGGGAGAACAGGGGTTGGTATATGTGTATAAGGAGGACAAATTAATACTACCAGTGATTTCATTTCAATCTAACTCTATCTGATAAAGAAGAGAACAGAGACTTCAGCCTATGGGCTCCTTCTTCTCTCACTCTCATTTGCCTCCTCTTCATGAATACGACCTCATAATATCACCATTATTTGAGTATCAAGCCCACACATCTTCCTCACCCAGTTTCCCCACACCTGCTCACCCCGTGCCTGTCATGTGGTCACAGCAGTGAGAAGCCAGGGGCGCCCCCTGCTCATCTGCTGCACCCTTACTGCTGGAGCACCAGCCCATTCTTCCTGTTCCCCTCCGCATTCTGCCACTTAAACACATCTGAGCTCCAAATGCCCCAGATGCTACTCACTTCCCACCTGCAACATAGAAACCAGCTTAGCAGTTGGCCTGGGAAAGGACGTTTTGGCTGCTGTAGGGACTCAGGGAATATCACCCTGTAGTTGAGACCACCGTGGGCTCTCGGCAACACTTGAGTTGCCAAGAAGATGAACTCTGGTTGTGTGGGGCTTCCTTGCGCCCTCCCCTCTTATAGCACGATCAGCCTCATATGAGCTCCATGCTGTGTAATCAGCTGCTTTTTTGTCGCCATTGGCGGTGCCCTGACACCCTGCATCCCAACACACCTCCAATCAGCACTAATGCAGGAGACTCCTCCTACCAGTCTGTCCATCATTACTCATTATCTCCGCCCTGCTTGATGCCAATTTGTAGCCTGGGCTTCCCTAAAACACTCTTATACTCAGCATTCTCTTGGCTTCAAAACTTGTAGAGTTGGAGGGAAAGTCCATCATCATGTGAGAAAAGGAACAAAGAAAATGGGTGTGGCTGGGTGTCTTGGAGCCCCAGAATCCAGGGGGCCTGTATAACATAACCATACCCAGACACACTGCCAGGCGCCTGATTTCTTGAGCTGGGATGCAACTTCCTGAGGTATCCTTTCAATAAGCACCTCCTTACTCAATACAAGTGCGTCTCTGTATGCCATGACCACAGGAACTGACCGGTTCACCTATGGCATTTGAGACTCCTAGTAGCAGGCTCTAAGTTGGTATCATCTTTCTAATATTTAATAAAAATTCGTTGGAACAAAGAGAGGAGGAAGGAGAGAAAGGGAGAAGGAAGAGGAATTTTAAAAATGGAGGCATGGGCTGGGGGAGGCATGATGTCATGGTTGGCATCACCCTGTTCACCTGGCCTAGGGTAAGAATCAGGCACAAGGTGGGTCAGAACATGGGTAAGAATGAGGGAACAGCTCCAGGCTGAGGAGTTTTTCATGAAGAAAGACCAGACAAGCCTTTGATTCGGAGCAGAGTTTTGTTTTGGGGATTAACTAGTGTTGATGTGTATTTTTGGAAGCTGAGAAAATGGAAGTTTATTTCTCCGCCAGCTCTGCCTGTTTGAATTTGGCAAGCCCAGATTCCCTCTCTCCCCTTCCCCTTCCTGTGCTTCAGAAGGCACTAAAACGAGCAGCCTGTGGTGTTCTGCCCAGCTCCCCAGGACTCCCACTGCAGCCCCCAGCAGAGGCAGCCTGTTATTACCCAGAAAGCCGATAGAGGGCTCCCAAGAACACTGAGCAAAAGCAGATGGACGTCACCCCCAGGAGGTTTTGTTGGAATGGTAGCGGCTCATATGCTGAAGGGTGGAGCTGGACTCATCTGGGAAAGCCCACATGGAGAGACCTGCCTTCTCCTGCATTGGAGGAGACTCCAGTTTGGGTGACTTTCAGGTTCCCATTGCACCCTAGCCAGTTTGTTGATCATTCTTTGGGAGATAGCTGACGTAATGCCTGTGTGTTTGTGAGGTATGTTAAAGCCTTGATTGTGTTCGCTATGTCGCCCTAGGAAAATAATCGCCTCATGTTTCCAGGCATCATTTTTTCCTAGTTTAAAAAATTCTAGGGTCAGACTGGAGTTGTGGGTCTGGCTTTCTAAGACCCTTGTAAAAATACTGTCTTATTATGATTATTGCTATGCATATACACATACATATGTAGAGGTCAGAGGACAACTCTGCGGGGTTTCTTCTCTCTTTCCACCTTAATGTGGGTTTCAGAGGGCACACTCAGGTCACCAGTCTTGCACAGCAAGTGCCTTGATCTGCGGAGCCATCCAGTGAGCCCCTCTAAGATCTTTTAAGGTATAACCTATTACTACAACTATTGAAATTATATTCAGGAAAAATGCATCTCATTTATTAACTAAAGGAGTTATTCTAGCCCCACAATACAAGCCTAACAGAAAGACCCTGCTGCTGTAGCAGTGGTAGCAATGAGGCCCACACTTCGATGACTAATGAGTTAAGACAGTATGGAGGAGGTGAGAGCCAATAGCAGTGCAGCTGACAGACAGATTAAAAGGCTGATATCACCCTCTACACAGTGGTTTATTGCTCTGAGCCTTAGTTTCTATAAAATACCAGGGGAATCCATGTGGCCTCTCCTGCTCTGATGTGTACAGGTGAGGTAAGAGAATGCAGTAAAAATGCTGTGTATGCCATGTGGTGCCCACATGTGTCCATGCTGTGTATACCATGCGGTGCCCACACATGTCCATGTTGCATATACCATGCGGTGCCCACACATGTCCATGCTGTGTATACCATGCGGTGCCCACACATGTCCATGCTGCGTATACCATGCGGTGCCCACACATGTCCATGCTGCGTATACCATGTGGTACCCACATGTGTCCATGCTGTGTATACCATATGGTGCCCATACATGTCCATGCTGTGTATACCATGTGGTGCCCACCCATGTCCATCTGTTAATACACACAGTGACTGAATGGCCCATGTTCATTGGCATGGAATGTGTGGGTGTCTTGACCTCCTCATTTTCTGAGCTTAAGATCCACCATAAACCACACTGTGGTCACCGTTTCTCTTGTAATTAATCAACAGAAAACAAATTAGCAAAGAGATACAAAAACGTTCTCGAGGTGTGGATTTAGAATAGAGGGTTGTCCGGGAGTCAGAGCAAAGCCAGGGGATTTGTAGGCAAGACTACAGTGACGTGTAAAGAAGGAAGGAAGATTCATCACGATCCACTTATTCATTCATTCTTTCCGTGACTTGTTGCTTGAAGGTTTAGGAATACAAATTTCAGAACTGAGAGAGGAACCAGAGTCGTGCAATTGGGTTAGGCACTCATGTCTTCAAGCATACACTGACATGTACCTATTTGCCAAATGTGGTGTCAACTGCAAGGAGGCAATAAAAGATGTGCAAGGCATTATTCCTCCCTGCAAGGAACAATAAATATCCTGCCTGTTGTTTAGCAAACAGTTTAAAAGATAGGGACAGATAGGCATCGGTTCTGTTTGTTAAATGTGATGTATGTCAAGGAGACAGTATAACACAGTGGTTAATAATGAAAGCCGTGGCGCCAGACAGCCCTGGAGTTAAACTCAAGATCTGCTGAGTATGCCACCTTGATCTTGAGCAAGGTTTTCATTTGTTCAGTTTTCGTTTTCTGAACCTTGGTTTTCTCTATCAGTTTTTTTGTACCTCGATGAGTGGCTGTGAGGATTAAATGAGCTGACTGTGCCAAGTGTCCTCTGAGAACCATGGAACCAACTCACCATTGTCCCTGCAGTCATCATGGCAGAAGCACAACACCAAGACATGTTGTGTTTCCCATGGGAGGGGCCAGGAACCAGGAAGTTCAGAAGGAGCATCCCAGAAAAGCTTTGTTTGTGGGCAATGGACTTTGGATCCATTAAGTGGTAAGAAGGATTTGCCTTTGGCAGAGAAACTGAGAAAAGGTCATTGTAGAGGGACACAGAGCTGAGGAGGCAGGTGGAGGAGCAGAGACAAAGAGGGAAGAGGAAAGGATGTGGTGTGCTGGGAATGGCAAGACAGCCATTTTGCTGTGAACAAAAAGCACATGTTATGATCTACTTAATGTATTCATCTTGACTTGGAAATTTCCATAAAGATATCTTGCTATGTCTCTCTGTGTAGGAAAGTGACTCAATTATCCTAATGCATTGCTGGTCTGAATTGGAAGGCAGTTATATGAAATCTTGATGGTGGTAAAATTTGTTTTCTGGAATTCTCAGCCACTTCTAGCCGGTTTTCCATCTCACTGAGGTCTCCCACCCTACTCCAAACCTCAGGCACCCAGGATCTCTATAAATGCAAAAAGGGTGGTTCATTTTTCTAACTTTATAGCTAATGTTTTGATTAGAGAGAAATTGGGGCATACAAGAAAATACAGTGTCTATGAACTGCCTACGCCCACCATCATATTTGATCCAGTATCTCTCAAAAAAAAATAGTCTTAAAAAATGAATTTGCACTACATTGGAGTAGTTTTTTTTATATGACTTGATTAAAAAAAAAACAAAAAACCTCTACAGTTTTCCAGGCACAGAACTTCAAGATAAGTAAATGGAGAGCTATCAGCAGAATTTCAGGCATTAGCTAGCATAGATGGAAGACTTTGGGGTGACAAGACTGGTGCCTGTGTATACTTAAAATGCAGATGTCTATCATACACAAGGTGCTAGGTTCTGGGTTTTTTTTTAAAAAATAACTTAAAAATATCTTTTATTGAAAAATAGTTTGTGCACAACAAAAAGGGCACATCTTCTGTGATTTAAACCTTGCACATGTCTCATATGACTCTTTTCCCTAGAGAGTTTATGCCCACGTGGCCCCTGCCTGTCATCCACTCTTCATAGCAACTGTACTGTTTCTTTTGCCATAGGTGCCGCAGCCTACTCTAGAACTTTAGTAGAACGTTCCAGCACGTACGCCTCCTCCTGTGTGGCTTCTCTCCCTCACTACAACCTCTGGAAGGGTTGTACTGCGTCCTGTCAGCAGTTCCCCATGGCTGCTGCCTAGTACTCCACTGTGTGACTAGTCTATGTGTTGTAGACACACCTGTGTTGAGTATCACTTGTGTTATTTCTGCTTTGTGCCTGCTATGAATAAAGTTTTTCTGAGTGTTCACGGAGACTCTCTTATCTCTGTTGCTTCTCGCAGTTGTATGATGATGGCATGTCCTGGGACAGCTGTTGTTTTATGTATGTTCTCACAGTTGTATGATGATGGCATGTCCTGGGACAGCTGTTGTTTTATGTATGTTTAGTTCACGTTGAGCTTCTTAAATCCGTACACTTGTATTTCTCATCGTATTTGGAGAAAGATCTCAGTATTACTTCTTTATATTTTTTTTTTGACTCAACCTTTCTGAATTTTGTGTGTGGTGCTGGAGATAGGACGTAGAGCCTTGCGTGGGCTAGGCACACCTTCCCCTAGAGCGCTGCAGCCCCGGCTCAGTCAGTCTTTTCTTTCTTTCCATCCGTATAACATGCACAGTTGACTGTTCAATGCTATTGGTCCTCACAAATCTGCACATGGTTAATTTCCATGTTTCTCTCGGCTCTAGCATGGCCAGTTTCCATCGCCATCTTCGTGTTCACTGACCGGTTTCTTCTGCATGTCTGGCTGTTGTATTAAGGCCATCCAGGAACATTATTATTCCAGATGCTGTGCTTTTCTTTTTTTGGAATTGCGGTTTTACTCTTCTGCCCTTTTCTATGCTCAGTATTTCTTTATTGTGAGTCCTCTTCCTTCCTTCTTTCCTTTCTTTCTTTCTCGTTAAGTTCATATTTTCTTAGATATTTGAATATATTATAATACTGCTTAACTTGGTGGCTGTTGCTTTATTCTTTCCCATCATTTCTGGCTTGTTTCTGTTCCCTGACTTTTCTCCTGGTAATGGACCATATTTTCTTACTTCTTTGCCTATCTGACATTTTTTTTTTTGAACTGTGTGCTGGGCACTATTGATGCTGCATTGTTGCATACCTCAGTCTTGATGTGTTTCTTGGTAGATTTTTGGACTTAGTTCTGGGAAGCAGTTCATTTATCTGTGAATCGTTTTGACCCTTTGAGACCTTTTGTATCTTTGAAATTTGTTAGAGATGACCTAAGAGAGGGGTAATTTAGCCTTTCTCCTACTGCGGACTTCCTAGGATTTGTGCTACATGTATCAAGGACTCTCTACTGTGGCATGGCAATGCTGTCTCCTAATTCTGTGCAGTCAGTTGTAGAGTGAGACAACAAGCTCCAGTAGACACAGAAATGTTACCTTCTGGTACCTTCTCTTGCTTTCTTACTAGGTAACATCTTCCTAGTCACGTGAAATATTTTGCACACATACAAAATAATTTACATCCAAAGTCTTTAAAAGACTCCAATTAGATTTGTGGGTGTCTTTGCATGGTTCTGTGAAGTCTAAGATTCCATAGTAGTTTTGAGGCTGCCTTCAGCATAATACAACAGGGGCCTCTAGATAGAACACTGAGTCAGTTACATGACTCATTTTATCTTATCTCACTTTTCCTTTCCTGGAGGAGCATAGTTGTGTGTGTGTGTGTGTGTGTGTGTGTGTGTGTGTGTGTGTGTGTGAGAGAGAGAGAGAGAGAGAGAGAGAGAGAGAGAGAGAGAGAGAGAGAGAGAGAGAGAGAGAGACCAGAGTTTGATATTGGGAGTCTTCCTCAGTTGCTTTTTGCCTTAGTGATTTTATGAGACTCTCTAGCCAGCAAGACTCTGGGATTCTTCATCTCATCTACGAAGCATGGGGTTTATAGGGGTACACTGCCTTGTCTGCTTTTTATGCAGGAACTCAGGATTTGACCTCAGATCCTCACACTGAACCATCTCTCCCGTCCAAGAGTCACAGTCTTCCAATGCCTGCTACCGAGTGTCTGAAAGTAATTCTTTCATGTGTATTTTCCCTGTTACAAATGTCCACATTAAAGCATAGATCTCCACATGTTGCAGCTGTTTTTACAACTTGACCAAGTTGAAAGACTACATAAAGTAGTTGTAGATTCGTTTTGTAAATGGAAAATTCAAATCATTGACCATGGGACACCTAGGCTCTCTCTCTATTACAAGCCCACTGTAAGGCTGCCATAACAGCTATGATTTTCAGTCTGTGACTTCTCCTGCCAACAACATAGTCTCTGACAGAAAGCATCTATGAGGAGATTATAGAAAGAGGTTGAATATGGGGCACCAGAGCTCGTGACCACGTCCCCTGGATGGGGAGGCTTGGTGGCACTCAGAGGAAGGATAGCAGGCTACCAAGAAGAAACTTGATACCCTATGAGCATATACAGGGGGAGGAGGTCCCCCTCAGTCACAGTCATAGAGGAGGGGATTGGGGGAATGTGGAAGGGAGGGAGGAATGGGAGGATACAAGGGATGGGATAACAATTGAGATGTAATATGAATAAATTAATAAAATGAAATAAAAAGAAAGAGGTTGAGGAGCTGGAGAGCTGTCTCAGTGGTTAGGAGCACTGACTGCTCTTGCAGAGGACTGGAGTTTGGCTCCCGGAACCCACATTACAGCTCCAGGGGAGCTGATATTCTCTTTTTGCTCCTTTGGGTACTAGACACATGTGGTACAGTTACAGGCAGGAAGTTATATACATATAGGAAACAAATCTTTTAAAAAGAAACAATTTCATATTAAAGGAAAGCAGAGACAAGAGATCTCAGGGATCTAAGCTTTGGTTCACTAGTGAAGTCTGCCCTACCCAGGCATTAAGAGAGTGTCACACTGCCTTCTATGTGGGTGGGCCACCTTCTAGTTGGCAGCAGCTTGGAGCCATTCCTAGCTGTTGAGCTGTGAGTAGGTGAGCTGTGTGCCAGTTCTGGATAAATACTCCTTACTGGCAGGAACATCCCAGAAGCTTCATTTTACCTCAGACTATGAGTATTCAAGATGGCGACTCTCAGCCTGCTGCTCCAGGTGGCAGAGGTGAGCAGAGGCCTCTTTTCCAGCAATGGACAGGTAATAAGGACACCAAGCCACCCAGTGTTTCAGTCCACTGAGATTTTTCACGGAAGTTGTGAATAGTCATGGCTTTGATTTTAGTCTATCCCAAATGTGATACAGATAATTGTGATGAAAGTCCTTTATCTTCAGTTGGTCTCTCAGAAGCTGACCTTGAGATGAGAATCAATGAACAACGTGTGAATTTATTACAGAAATGTTCCCAGGGGAAATTGCTAATGGAGTGTGAGAACCAGAAGAAGAAAGGGAAGAAGTTGAATAAAGGACAGGATCTTTTTTTTTTGTATATATATTTTTTGTTTTATTAACTTATTCGTATTACATCTCAATGGTTATCCCCTCCCTTGTATCCTCCCATTCCTCCCTCCCTCCCATTTTTTCCTTACTCCCCTCCCCTATGACTATGACTGAGGGGGACTTCCTCCCCCTGTATATGCTCATAGAGACTTGATACCCTAAGGACAGGATCTTAAGAAGACAGGATCTCAAGTAACTCAGGCTGCAGCCCACATTCCTTACACATGCAAAGGGACCCTTGGAGCGAAGTTGTCCACGATGTGAGCTCAGTGTTGCTTTAGTTCACAGCAAGAGACTGGGGCATGGGGTGGCTCTGCGGAAATGGCTCAATGTGTGAAGCACCAGTTGTGCAAACAAGGCCTGGAGTTCAGATCTCCAGTACCTATGCAAGGGTGTGGCAGCACACCTGTAATCTCAGTGCCTGGGAGGCAGAGACAGGGGCTCCACAGACAAGCTGGACAGCTAGGCTTGCCAAATCAGCGTGCTCTGGGTTCAAGGGAGAAACGCGAGCTCAGTGTATAAGGTGGAGATCAAGGAAGACATGTAGCTTCAGTCTTTGGCTTCCACACGCAAACACACATATATGTTCATGCACACCTACATACACAAGTGTTCCCCTTACACAGGTGAGCATGCACACACACATGCACACACACACACATGCACACATGCACACACACATGCACAAGAAAGGGAGTATTCTTACGTCTTCGTCAGTCAAGGTAAAGGAGGGCGGGTGTTGCTCACAGAGTGGAAAGGAGATACACTTCTCAGAGAAGTACTAGCGTGGTCTACACTAGTATGAGAAGAAGGCCACGTGTAACGGAGAGACACGTGGCTCCTTATCTCTTGTAGAGATACCCTAGAGTAGAGGCATGCTAATGTTGAGGATTTAAATGCTAGGGCTGCACGAGTCTCACATGCAGAGGCTGTTTCTCCCTATACTGCTATGTCTTAACTGTCCATATGAACTCTACAGACTGGCCACTGAATTTTACCTCTAAACTTTTCTTCTCCTGCATGCTCAGCCTCTGAATCAACTCCAGGCCAAAGACAATTTTAGAGTTTGCCTTTGTCTCTCATTATTTATTCTTTTGCTGCCAGCCAGCAGAGTACTCAGACCTGCTTGCTATACAAGGAGACCTGGGTCAAAATTGCCAGTTTCCTTGTCGTTGCTTGATTTACTCAGCCTGGTGATGGCTGCCTCTTGATTTGGTTGAGATGGCCATGCTTTGGGGAGCCCCTCTAATGTGTGGCTTGTGCTACCCAAAGAGCTGAATAAGTTACACTGCCTTTGTGTTCTTTTGAAAAGTAAAGCAAATGGAATTCTGCCTGCCAGGGGGTGAAGGGAACTTGTGACTCTGTTTGCTGCAGTTAATGGTCACGTTGGTGCTGAGGGGAGTTCAGGCATCTCTCATTTTTTGTGTGTCTTGCTGTGAATAATGCTGCAGGCTTTTGAAATTAGCTGCACTAAAGTGCTTTGGAAAGAATTGCCAATGAAGAGCAGAGAAACACGCCTTTCCTTC
Organism: Acomys minous; assembly: GCF_964271855.1. NCBI lineage: Eukaryota > Metazoa > Chordata > Mammalia > Rodentia > Muridae > Acomys > Acomys minous. Next base: position 105,021,775 of record NC_140489.1, on the reverse strand, counting down.
TCATCCTCTCCTTGTTTATTTTTTTTCCCCTCCCTGTGTTTACACACACGGCTTTGCTTTGTTGATGGTTCCAGATGAAGTATGTCCCATGTCAGTCTTATTCCCTTATCATGACTTTTAGCTGACAGGATGTCTATCGTATTGCGGTTACAGCTGATGTCTACACAGACTTCCCTGTTTACATTGGGAAATCTTTACTGTGCCCACTCACCCTGCCTAGTTACCACAGGCTAGCAGTGTCCCAATTCTTTACAATCACTTCATCTAGAATGTCCTGCCCTCAGCTCTTTCAACCATTTACCAAAATAACCTGTTAGATCAGGTGAAAAAAAAAAAAAAGACAAGATCAGAAGACTTTGGCCTTGTCAAGCCCACAGAACGTGGAGAATTGCCTCCTTCCTTTTTTCCTTTCTGAGAGTGAGTGAGCACCACGCAGGCGGAGAGCTGCTGGGCTGCCTGGCTCTTCCAGGCAGGAGGAAACATGTTCAGACTGTTCCCAGCAGCACTGAATCAGGCGTTTGGCCTCATCAGGTGTGAACTTGCTGCGTATGGTACCTAATGTCACTGGCTTCTGGAGATGAGCAGTCCTGATCTACATCTTGGGATGATTTTAATAACGCGTCAAACTTTCATTTGGCCCTCTACAGTTTGCAAAGTGGTTTGATAGCTCTGTTCCCATTCTCTCTTTCCACCCACATGCCCTATTGATATTTCAAGAGGAAAACAGGCCCCGTACCTTGAGGGGGTCGGCCTGAGAGGTGCACTTGATACTTCTGGTGAGGATGTCTATGGGTCTCCAGGGACAAAGACCTCAAACTACCTCCGGCTGAAACTGTGAAGTGGGTTAGTGATTTTTTTTTTTCAGGAAAGCCAATGCCGTGTGCTTTCTGTGCTGTATTGTAACTCTAAGACTGTCGCTTACCAACCCTCTTATCTTGGCTGCATTTTGCATCACTGTCAGGTGGTTCATTGGGTTGAAGGTCTTGTGGGTGAGCTGGTATCTCCCCCCTTCACTGAAAATCCCATCTGGCTATAGAAGGTGGCAACTTCAGGCTTCTTAACCCCTGCTGCTAGGAGATTCAGCTAAGGTCACCCCCATAGATTTCCAAGAGCTTCCCCTGTCGCAGAGATACCCCCACACTGATTTCCATTTGCCCCTAGTCTTCCCCCACCCCTGATCTACCCACACCCAATTCCAACCCCCTCTCCCATCCAGTTCCCTCCCTCCATCTAACTTCAGATGTCTATTTTATTCCCTCTTCTGACTGAGATTCAAGCATCTTCCCTTGGGCCCTCCTTGGCTTCTTTGGGTCTATGGATTATAGCTGATTATCCTGTACTTTCCCCTAATAACCACTTATAAGTGAGTACATACCGTGTGTGTCTTTCTGGGTTTGAATTACCTCACTCAGGATGATCTTTTCTTGCCATGTCTCTTGTAGTGAGAGAGCTTGGGATTCCATCAGAGGAGGAAGAGGTGGGGCCTGATGCTCACTGGTCTTCTGGGCATGTAGGATTCTAAATGGCTGAGCCTGAGAGTCCTTTCCTCCAACAAACCTCTGCCTTCTGTGCTGTGACTCTATTCTGTGTAAGGGCTACTTAAGCTTCCCCCAACCCCCACCCCCTGACACACTGACTTTATCCAGGACTTCTTTCTTCCTGTTTCCTGCCTCAGTTGAACATGCTCTTTTGAATGTTCATGGCCAAGTCAACCCTTGGCCATCTTTTAGACCTGAGATCAACTGGTACCATCTCAGAAGAGAAAGTCCTTCCATACCTCCCAGATTCCCACACATGTTCTCATAGTAAAGTTACAAGTTTACATTATTTCTGTGCTTACTGAGTTCACATCCTCCAGACATTGAAGCCCGTGGGGGTGGGTACTGCCTCACTGAGAGCCCATGAAATGCTCTCCAAGGGACTGCTGAATAGATAGATAATTGGGTGGGTGAGTATTAGGAACTAGGTGTAGTGGTCTTTAGGCCGGCCAACGTGCTAGAGAAACAAGAGATTAGCTTCTTGTTGGATTTAAATAGATGTACATAGAAACTTTAGACCTCTAGGGGAAATATTTCCATAGTGTGATGATGTATAATGGAAAAAGTTAGGTAGAGTATCTGAGTAAGTCCTTGTTTGCACACATGGAAGCTACATATACCACGCCATTCCCAAATATAACTCATGTTGCCCTTCTCAGGTGCTGTTGTTTTGTTTGCCTCCTGTTCACTTTACTTTGATTCCATGGCTCTGTCACATCAGGCTCTGTGTGCCTCCTGAACATGCACTTGTGTGGAGACTTCCTGTCAGGGACCAGTGGTACAGGACTCCCTCTCCCAGTTTTCTGAGGTTACCACCAGCTGGCTCTATATGCCTGCTTCCTTAGCCTCCCACAGTTCCCCTCGCTTCTTCTAGTGCTATGGAACTGGTGTCTGAGAATCCTGAAGTCCAACCCAATCTCTTTACCATGTTGAACAAGATGAGCTACAGGACCGTCTCCTGCAGTGCTGTTTCCACTGAGATGACGATGCAGGTAAGAAGCCACCTCAGAGTGTAACCATGCTCTCCTCTACTTAGGTCCCCTTCCTTGTTGTTGAACGTGCAACTTAAAGTTGAGATCTTGGAGTGATGACTTACCCAGAGAGACAGTATTGTGAAACTCCCAACTTCCCTAACACTGCTAGAATTAGACATGTAATGAAAATGGTTAGCCTGTTCAGGAGATATTGGCCATTAACCCAGACAGATGCTCACAAATAATGCCTTACACTCACTGTATAATAATGAGCGCTATTAAATATGAATGACCTCATTTGTCCTCCTGGCATGTATGTCCCATAGAGAGTGACACATATGTACATCACCATTTAGCATCTGGAGAAACTATAACCCAGACAGGTAAAGTGATTTTTATCTACTCCCAAGGTTAACTATTAAATATTGAACCTTGAGAAGGCATTGTCTTTAGAGGACTTGGGCTATAAACACTGCATGATAGATTGAGGATAGGATTCAAAGCCAAAATACAGAGACAGACCTGGATCAACAGCGCTGGGGTTGGGTGAGGATGGTTTACAACACAAACACTGAAAGGGGGAGAGGCACTGGAAGGCAACCTGAAGCTCAGTCTGTGATCATCCCTGAGCATGGGAGAAAACAGACCTCAGTTGAATGTGTGGATCTCCTGGGGTTTGCTGCACATGTGCATTCCGACCTCAGGAGGCTGCTTTGAGGTTCAGGACTCCGTATTTTTGTGCCGATGTTGCTGTCCTTGACTGCTGAGTCATTCAGGATTCAGAAGCTTTAGGAGAAAATCCTGAGCCAACATGGGTCCCCCTACTTGAAGTCTCCATAGAAAGCCCCAGATCTGCAGTGAGAGTTCCCTACATATGCTCTACACACAGCACCAGGAAGGGGTTCTGTGCTCTGTGTAGGTTCTGGAAACTCACTAATGTTCTTTTTCTCTTAGCCTATGTTAGCTACTTTTTTTTTTTTCTGAAGATTAGAAAATTTTCTTCCCTGCAATGATTAATTCCATTGAAAGTGGAGAGAACTCTTTGCTGCTGGTGTCTTTGTGAAGGATAAAGTGTGTGTTTGTTCACAGTGTTGAAAGAAATGATTGAAAATAAGTTTTCCTGAAGGTATTTACAGCCAAGAGCTTCACTAAAACATCCACTTCACAGTGAATAGAGGGGGCGATAGGCCACACAAACACTCTGTCTTCAGCGTGCCAGAGCCAAATCCACACTAAGCTTCTCGGCAGCCGGTGGCACCATGCCACTTCAGTTTGCCAAGGGAGTGATGAAGGATGCACAGCCTGGAGAGCAGAACCTTGGGAGAGACAGAAAATTATGGCATCAACTTAATGGAAATCTCATATCTTCACCCAGAGCTGACAGCTCCTCTCCTCCCGTCATCTCAGCACTGGCTGACACAGTAATGACTGAAAAGAGAAAGCAACGCTGAGTAGAAAGAGGCAGCCTCACAAATGAGGGGCCATGCCACCAAGTACCTTACTTGGGGCACTAGGCTTCAAGAAATCCAGGACAGTCTTACCTGGTACTCACGGGTTTTTCTAACCCTATAACTGAATATTGTTAAGATGGATACACGTATTCATTAAGAATAATGTATTACTTTTCAGAGGTAGGCATTATCTTGCTTCAAGGGCTGCCGTATTCATACACCATGTGAGCTTATAATCTGGTCCTCTGGAAACCCATGGCAACTCTGAAGTATATAAACTCACTTGTTAATAGTCTCAGACTTGATGGAGTAAGACTCGGAGTTAGGTATGCTCTTATTCACCACTTTACAACCATCTGGAATGCTCCCCACTGAGCTTCCTGTCTTTGAAAGAGACATAAGCATCTACAAGCTCAGATTCAGAAGTCTCTATAAATGCAGCTACATTAATCCAGCCCTTTCCATCTTATTAGATGAAGTGGTGGGAAGCTATCTTGGGTTATGAAACTAGCTTCTTACAAGAATGATTAAATTACCTCATGTGGGGCTTGAGCCTACCAATTAAATCCCTGATCTTACCCTCAGCCAACGGGGCTCACTAAACATTGGATGGTGTAGGGGAAATAATAATCCAAGAATGTCATGTATGTGTAGGCTTGTCCAAGAACTATGGTACTATAGAGAAGCTTTATAGGATGAACATCTAGGGAGTGTCACGTCATCACTGAGCTACAGGGAACAAGTGTGTTTCTTGTTGGCAGTTTGGTTTGACCTTCTCTGAAGGTCAGTGAGGATCTGCATCAGACCACCATCTAAGAGTTCTAAATAATTCCTTAGTCTCTCTGAACTTTAATTGCTGGTGTATCAAGCAACCTTACAGGCCTTCCCTTCCAGCATTGATGGTTTAATTTTTCCCTGACTTGGCAAGCTATGCATCCAGTGATGCCTCTGAGCTACATGTTGCTCTGAGACTATTACTTGATGTCTCTAAGCTGCTCTTGTTTCCCTCCAGCAATATTTACTCCATCGAACATCTTCTAATCATTACTGGACTGAGACGGATTTCTTTCTTCATCTCCCACACTTGGATACAGTTTCATGTGTTTGGAAACCAAGCTCTTGAAAGCAAATCTCTCTGACTGTTGCGCCATAAACATATTGGTTAAATAGTTTTACAGTTTGATACCGAACTAATACTAGCATGACATGTATTCTGTAGAATTGTAGCCATGTACTTTGGTAAAAGTATGTTGTGGGCCAATCAACTGTTCCTTGAACCACACAGTACTCTGTGCTTAGTACTCTTCATCAATGCATAAGGGTCCCTAAGAGGGGTGGGAGAAGCTGGAGCAAATGAAATCGGACTGATTGCTCCAATTAATTATGGAGGACATGACAGACATTGCTCTGGCATTGGACTTCCTTTGGGGAAAGTGTAAGAACAGTATTTGTTTTCATTCCTTGCACACCAGGAACATTGGCTACTGCTTCGAGCACAGAAAGAGTTGCATAAACATTTTAATATTGCATGAAGCTTGTATAAGACTGACTGAGTGTGTGAATGCTAAACCCTGACAGGAAGAGGCAAAGTGAGAGAGCTGAGTAAAGAGCAAGAATTGTCTTTCTTGTTTATCAATTGGAGAGGCTGTCTGGGGGGAAACTCAGAAGTTTTTGATGATTCTCATGTAGAATGTTTTTTTTTTTTGTCATGGTGATCTATCGAAGCCCATCACAGATCAAGCCTAAACACCAAAAATAAAACTACTAGTGTATTTCCTGTTTTTAAGTTGAACCCCCTCCCCCAACTCTGAGTCCTAAATTCACAGCTGCTCCATTTTTATTTGCCTCTGACAGGCTGAGACGTCTCTATCGGGTCTCTCTTATTCCACAGAGAAGGCTGGGTTTGTGGTGGTTTCATAACTACAGTCCTTGCGTTCTTCCTACCAAGCTATCAGCCTTGCTGGGACCCCTGGGAAAATGACAGTAGGACAAGGTAGTCACAGGTGAGCACTTCTAACCTGAAAGGGCCTCTGGGAGCAGTTATACCGAGGAAGCTGATCATTTTAGCATTCAGTGAGTCACAGGAGCTGGCCCCACAGTCTGCAGCCTACCTCAGTGATGAGTCCAAACACAGCCTCTGAAGTGTCTTCTGTACAGCTCCCCTCTTCCCCTACACATCTCCTGGGAAAACCAGTGATTTTGTTATTCTAATTCTAACCTCTCAATATTTTCCAGATGCTTCTTGTTTCTTCCTCTCCATCCTACTTCAGGTTCATATCATATCCCATTGGGACCACCACACAGACCTTCTATTTAGTTTCTCCTATCTTCATCAGTATTTGGTATATGAAAGAGATTCAGATATATAAAGTAAAAATATAATTCTACCACAACCATGCTTTAAATTATCAGATGTGTTCTTCTAGGACTTCTTTATATTAAAAAACAAAAACAAAAGCAAAAACAAAAACCACTGTCCTTAACCTGGAGTGCCAAGTCTTCCTGATCGGCTTCCTGCCTTCTCTCTGACTCCCCTGCTGTGCTCTCTGCCTGATGGACCACTCATGGACCAACATCATCAACTCTTTTAATGCTATTTCAGTGTAACAAGACCTTTCATTCGTCTAGATGTTCACACACCCTTGTGATATTAATCACCTTCTTGATTCTCTTCCTTAGGATAGAGGCTGAGCCCTGTCCCTCTTGCTTGTTGATTTGGCCCAGCTACTAACTGAGAACCTAGGCATAGTAAGGACAATGCGTATGTCATGACTCAACGGTTGGGCAGATGAAGATATCTAAAACCTCTTTCTGTTCTTCCTCAAGCCACACACAGTCACTGAACCCATGGATAGACCCCACAAGTAGGAGAGACTTCGGGAGAGTATAGCCAACAGTTTCCTTTTGGAGATAAAGAAACCCAAAGTGTGAGAGGTCTCCCGACATCACAGTCATCACTAGGCTAAAACTAGAAGCTGTCTCTCTCAAGTTTCTATACCAGCAATTTTGTTTCATTTGCTGGGTCCCCAGCATCCCATATTTATTGGTTTATAGAACTGTAAAGACAAGAGAGAAGCCTTTTTTTGGCATTTTTCTAAGTGATTAACATGTCAGAGACAAAAGGATTTGCTTCAGGTTGGGTTTGACAAATAGCCCAAGTTGTAGAGAGCAGGAACGGACAATTGCCTAGCTGGTTCTTATTACTGCCAAGCCATGATGAGGTAACCCTTTGCCTTTTGAATATACAAAGGCAAAATGACACCTCCAGCTGATGGGCAGACCTCACTTTTGGCCATGCCAGCTTCTTACTTGTAACCGTACCTCAGCTGAATCCTGTGTCTCCTTCTTCTCCCATTTGTCTCATTACCCTGTGACTTTAGTCCCTAGACTAGTCCTGTAAACTTCCAGAAGATGCTGCACAGTTGTTTACAATGAACCAATTGGACCATGACCTCTGGATTTCAGATTCCTTCAGTAGGGGAGGCTTCAAACCATTTATGGTTCTGTGCTTTTGCCTCTCTCTCTGCAGGAACCAGGAGCAGACTTCACTGGATTACTAGGGAAATATGCATACAAATCGTTGGACTCCATGGGGGGGGAAGTACCATATAAATCCCAGACACCTTTGCTTTCTTTTACTTAGCAGGTTTAGAAGCTGAGAAATGGTGCCTGACAAAGCTTCCTGAGATCTTCCCTTCCAACAGTCCTTGTGGGCTGTCAAGAGAGCATGTGATATGGCCGCCTTCGAGTGCTCAGAGATCCCCAAACCCCCTTTCCCTCCTCGTCATCAGTGGGTCAGGAGGGACAACTGTGGGAAGGGCAGCTCAGACAAGACAGATTTCCTACATAATTGTGGCTGGCAGGCAGGAGACCGAGTTTCCCCTTTTGTCTCCCCAGAACTGAGGATTGGGGACAGCAAAGGAAGGTCAGGACAATTCAATCTATGAAATGCATTCCAGAGGTCTTCCAGTTACTGCCAGGAATATGTCAGGAACCAAGTGACTGAGTACCCCTCAACCCTACAGATACACTTTGTCGGGGTGGGTGGCTACAGGCTGGGGTAGGGCCACCTCCCTAAGGGTTGATCAGCCTTCTCAGGGCAGGAAGAGTGAGCCTCAGGGATCTGAACTCACAGAGGAAGTGAGGACCTCCTGGTCCTAGTTTCAGACCATCCTTAGGTTGTCTTCCTACCTTAGAGGAATTTACAAAGTTTAATGTCTCCAAAGCCACAGTAAGAGGTAGATTTTTTAGGAGAGAGGTGCAGCAGGGGAAAGCAAGCAATATCCTGTGGTAGAGAAGGCCTGATCCTCGAGCCTCAGAGGGCAGTCTCCATAGAAACCTTCTCCCTGAGAATAGGAGGCATGGGTGGGGAGATGGGAACCCCACTCACCAATTTTCATAACTGGGTGCTTCCTCCACCAGTGAGTGCAAGAACACACTCTCTGGTTTTGTCTTCTCTGAGAGTCCGCACTCTCACTTGGTTTGGCACAGTTCCTTATCCACTTCTCTGGTGAGGCCTTCAGCAGGGCACCTCCCTCACCCTAGCACACGCCATATGGCACTAATAAGCTGCCCTGTTTCTCCTGCTCTACACATCCTCACTCCCTCAATCCTCCTGTTCTATGAGGCAACATCTGCTCCAAGGTAAGTGTGGTTAGGTTAAAGGCTGTGTGTGGTCTGAGAAAGCAGAAATAGAAGGGGACAGAAGAGAGTATTGTAGGAAGAGCTCCAAGCTTCGGGTCCACTTGGGATGTGCTGTGTCGGGTCTTTAACATCATACCAATCTCTGTTATTCCAAGGGGAAGCTCTATTAAGGAAGGGACCCACCCAAGATCACAAAACCAGACTGTGGCAAAGCTAGGGTCACACCCAGCGTTTTAAGGCTTTAAAGTCTGTGCGCCCTTGTTACGAGTCCCAAGAAGACAAAATGTCATGAATCCTTGTCACTTATCATGGTCTGGGACTTGCTTCTTTTTCACCTCAGTCCCCATACCTGAACTTCTCAGAAGATGTGATATGAGATTTTCAAGGTGAATGTGTGAGTTCTCTGCTGTTGCAAAACAAAATTCCCCCAATGTTTGTGGTTTAAAACTTAGCACTTCCCCCACCTCACACAGTGCTGGTAGGTAAGGTGTTAGCTGGATGGATTTCATAAAGCTGCAAGCTAGCTGTTGGTCAAAGTCACAGCCAGGAAAGCCTGGCTAGAGATGAAGAGAATGCTGCACTTGTGACCCCTGCACATGGGATCAGTTCTGCAGCGTGGACTGAGTTCGTGGCAGAGCAACTGCTCCTACCCCCAAGCTTTCTGTCACCCAGCTCTGAAAGTAACACACTGCCACAACTGCTATATTCTAGTCATTAGGTGCCAGCCACAAAGTATTGATGACTTTCAAAGAGGGAGGAACTGAGTGCCCCCTTTTGGAGAGAGAGAGAGAGAGAGAGAGAGAGAGAGAGAGAGAGAGAGAGAGAGAGAGAGAGCAAGCGCGCTAGGAGTTAATTTGTAGATGTTTAAAGAATCCCGTATCGCTCTATCCAAGATAGTCTACTCATAAGGACATGTCTGGTCAGTATGGGCGTTGGACTTGTCTATTGCCCACCTGCATCAGGAACTCAGCCCAAAAGACACTCTCATATTGGCACATGACTACGGGTACATGGACTAGGGCTGTGAAAGGTGACAAGCAAGCCATCTCTTCTGGAAACATCTTCAGTGGCTGACTATGAGGAGTTGCAGGAGCTAACATTCTTAGAAGTAAGCTCTTTTAGTCATCAACACTCCCCACTGACAAAAATATATTTAAATGCTCTAAGGGTTTTGTCCTAACCATTTCTAGATGTCTGAACATACACATATTTCTAGTCACAGTGTGGTTCAGTTGGTAGATAGGTTTTGTGTGTGTGTGTGTGTGTGTGTGTGTGTGTGTGTGTGTGTGTGTGTGTTTAAATAGCAATGACTTTCCCCCTCTGCACACAGGAGTAAAATCCCCAGGGAAATGCATCTTGTCTGGCCCTGCACCAGGCAATGGGATGATTTTCATTCATACAAAGTCCTATGAAGGAACTGATGGTCTATGATACAGATGAGGAGATGGAGATAGGAGGAGATTATAGATGGATTCGACATCAGATACACAGACAGATGCTCATCGCTGACTTGCTCGTGCATACGTCTCAATGACTACGTGTTGCTCTGAAAGGAATAAAAATGCAAATAAGCAGCATTTCTTGATTTGGGGGATGAATAAGAATCTTCTGGAATCTCAAGAACCTGTTGAGACGCAGGCTCTGAGTCAGTGCTTAACAAGGTCTGGGAGTCTTCCATCCTCCAAATGGCTCCTGGGAGATGCTAATGGAGCCTGCTACATCAGAAGGACAAGGTTCCTTTCCTACCCCCACATGTCTCTTCCCAGAGGGGAGGATGTTCTAAAGGACTGTAGAACCATGCAGAGGCGACCACACCTCACACTCGGAGTTTTGGCTTCAACGTGGCCCTGTTGCCCTTGCAGGAAGAGCAGCGGTTTCAGCAACGCCCCAGGTCAGATGCTGTGTAAGTAGGGTATAAGAACAGTGAAGAAGCCCAAGGCATGAATCTGCATAGTAGAAAGGCCTTTCCTGTAGCTCACCCACTCTAGAACCCTGCAGGCACCAGTGCTCATCTCAGATGCCAGGACCCTCGGCCTCGGCTACCAAACCCTGAATCTGGGACTGGGCTGTGGAGGCACTGGAGACAGAAGCACTGGGCTGCATTGCTTAAGCAACAGCATGCTAATGGAGCGCTAGTGGACTGCCTTGCTTTGCGGAGAACAGCAGGTGCTGGAGATTCAGGCTCCCGAGATGGGCCCGAGGAGAAAACATACACAGCTCTTGGGCAGCGTGCATTGAGCATGCGGGGCACGTGCAGCCTGGGCTTCCTCTAATGTCTCATTTTGCATAACACTTTTTGTTTTCATTATGCCTAAATTTGGCCTGCCCAGAGAGTGTGATTAAAATGAAAACCTTATTCTAATAGAGCCAGGGAAATGGAAGAAGAAATCTAAAAATAGGCTAAGTAAAGAAGAAAAAAAAAAAAAAGAAAGAAAGAAAGAAAGAAAGAAAGAAAACCTCAAATAATATAATGACCAAGTTGGTTCAAATGCACACTTGCAATCATTTCTCTCCAAAAGATGAAACAGCAGAGGCATCCATACAGGTGTTTGTATAATCCAGGTCACATCAAAACTCCTTGTCCGTTTTACAAATTGAAAACCCTGGGGAAAAAAATAGAAGCAAACAATAATAGGAGATAATAAAGGGAATAATAAACTGCCTTCCTGCCTCACACAGAGGTGTCTGGTGAACCAAGAAGGTGTTCGTAATGTGCTTTGTTCTCTGTGGAGGAATGCTGAATGGCAAGAGATAAAACACTGCTGCTACGCTACACAAAGCCCAACAAGGGCGGACCATACACCATTTGGGATTCACTCTTTGCTTTCTCTGTAGTCAGACAACCCCACCTGATGGGATCGTCTCACACTGAGAAGGAATCCATCCTTTAATCCCCTGACTTAAGTGAGGTTCTCCGGATGAAAATTCTTTCCCAGAATTCCCTTCAGTACCTATTGAGAAGCTCTTTTCTCTATCTTATTTTGTTTACTTTATTGTTGTTTTTGTTGTTGTTTAGTTTAGCGCAACATTTCCCCAGCCTTGGGCAATGCCTAGGAGATGCATTCAATGAATGAATGAATGAGTGAATGAATGAATGAATGAGAGTACCTCAGGAAGTCAGACATTCTTTGAGCTTCTATTTCCAGGCCAGTAAATGGTAGAGTAGACGTTGAGCAGATGGTCTCTGTTTCGCTTATCTTTCTGTGACAGAATATCCAAGAGAGAGAATCACGGTTTGCGGAGATTCGGTCCCTCACAGTAGCTAGGGAAGGCGTGGTGAGGAAGATGGCTGGCGTGAATGCGCAGCTGGGACTTTTCACATTGCAGCAGATCTAGAAGCTGAGAGCTTATTCAGAAATGGAGCGAGCCAGCCTATCACCCTCAAGCAGCACCCCGGATCCTATGTGAGACAGCGAGGCCCCACGCCCCAAAAGTTACACAACCTTGCAAGGCAGAACCACCAGCCGAGCACTGCAGGGGGGGAGGGGAGGAGAACGTTTCACATGCAGATCCTAAGCCTGTTCTAGGTGCCCGTTCTGTTTGTTCTGTTCGTCCTCTCCACCAGAGCAGTATGTCTGTCCAGGCAGACAAACGTCAAAGACGTGGCTCAGCTTGGATGCCCAGAGTTTCAGAGAAGAAAAGACCACCAGATAAGACATCACCTGGTAGTCCTTGCCTGCTCGGCTCTAGCCTCGTACCCCCAATCACACCCACACAATGTGATTGATAAGTTGTCCTAGTTAAGAGTGAGACCCAAAAAGCTGAGCTGGCCAGCTGAAGCAGGGAAATCACTAAATTTATTAAGATTAGAATGTGGGTCAGCCCCTCCAGGGTGACATGCCTCCTCTTTTATAAAAAGAAAAAACCTTGAACTCCCCAGGGACTGGAGTAGAGCAGCGAGTGGCAGTGTCACAATGTGGTTGGGTGTGTATGTGTTAGACTAACAGCCCGGCCTCCACTCGTTACCAAACCATATGACCTTGAGCGAGTTCCTAAGTAACCTCCCCGCCTGCTCCTGTCTTGTAAAAGAGGGCTGATCATTCTCCCACTTCCTAGGGTGGGAGAATGTAATAAGTTAATACATATAAAGTACTTAAAACAGGGCCCAAAGTGGGCGCTCAATAAATGTCAGCTCTTTATTACTCTCCCGATTCCTCTCTCTTGCATATTCCTGCCTCTAAGTCTGTGCCTTTATTCATGAGCTCCCACTTCTCTATTGAAATCGGATTCAGCTCTCAAGGTTCAGCCCCTCATAAGACCATAGATCACAGCCTGTCAAGCTGGGAGGAGCCATATAGATAATTGAATCCAACCCCCTAATTTTACAGATGAGAAGTCAGAGGCACAGAGAGGTGCACTGAGGTGCTCAAGGTCGCAGAGCTAGCTTGATTCAGACCTGATCCCAAACCCAAAGGGGATCAACCTTGCAGCCTGGCCTCTCCTTCCAGCACCAGGCAGCCTTTACCTGAGAACCTCAGAACTGTTACTTTTGAGATCATTACTCGCTCTCTTGTCAAAGCTTTTTATAAGGGCGTGGCTAGTGTTTATTTTAGACCAGTTTCCCATGAATAAACTTTCACACACCCATTAGCTGGCTCAGTTGCTTTGTACAAAATAGGCATTTGCTGACGGTAATAATAGTGATTTCTGTTATATAAATACAATCTTCCCATTTCATTGATTCAAGAGCCAGGGACTGTCTCATCTCACCTAGACAAGAGATAACAGTTTTAAGGAAGACTTTCCCAGAGCCACTCAGCCAACGGAAGAGAACCTGCCTGTCTGCACACGCCCCACCTACTCTTACTTGTTTGAATGCATGCACCTGTTAGTGACTATTTCATAAGGATCTGTCTTATTTATGGAGCCAGAAGGCCTGGGTCACATATTGAGACTTCTTTGTATTGAAGTTGGAATTAGATTTCTCTTATTCAGGCTAGCCTGGACCTTGCGATCCTCCTGCCTCAGCCTCCCAAGTGCTGCACCAGCGTGTGCAGTGAGAACTGTTGTCTTTTTACAGTCTGTAGTAAACACAACAGATTCATGATATTTCTTTGTTGAAGCAGTTATTCAGTTTTCTCCTGCTGTCTCCAGCCGAGAGGACATAGATTCTGTCATTTCACACAGATGTCATTGGCCATGTGCCTTCGCACACTTGCTCCCCAGGCTGCTTCTCTTTCTTCCTTGTAAAATTTAGCTAAAGCTATATTTGCCTCCATTGAAATTCTTGATGATGCTTTGCCACTGTGGATGCTTTAAACTGGGTTGTCACAGCCCAGAGAACATATTGATGGGAGCTGCCTTGGAGCAGGTGTTTCAGGACTGCATCAGGAAGCAGAAGTTGGAGGGGTTGCGGACAGGAAGTGAGGGGAGGCACCTGACTAACCCATTCCTGTTCCCTGTTTTCCTGATTTTTAATTACATCCTATTTCATGAATTAATGATGTCACTGCCGCCTTAATGTAATTCATTAAAGCAGTTGATTTCAGGCAGTCCTACGTGGCCTCTTCCGTGAAACTCACAAGGGAAACCTTTATACAATCTAACAACAGAAGGCTTCTAAGGAAGGAACTTTCCTCTTCAGAGAGGGCTGAGGGGAGTCAGAGCCCCTCCCTCATCTCCTCAGTGAATTAACCAGGCTCTCAACAGAACTATTTCAACTAAGCATATTTGCTTTTAAATAAGAGAGAAGGTTAGTTGTGACTGTAAAGAAATGCCACTTACAGTGTTAGGTTTTATCCAGCCCTTAACTCCTGTGCTCACAGCCCTGCAGTTTGGCTATTAACACTCCAGCTGGACAAAGAGGAAAGGAAAGGCTATGTAGCCAACATTTCAGTTATTTCATGGCAGAAGTAGCATTTAAACCCAAATGCTGCAGTAGGAATAACCGTGGTCCTAGACTCAGCTTTTAGAATATTCTAGATTGCCATGGTTCTCTGCTAGCAGCCTGCAATAGAATAAGAGCTGAGCCGGGCCCATTTATGTATTCACTTTGAGCTGCAACAAGGAATTTCTCACATGGGACAGTCTGTGATTCTGAGGCATAGCTGCCCGACTCCTGCCATCAATGTGTCCAAAATGGTGTGCCATCAGTGTCTCCAAAGTGGTGTGCCACCAAAGTCTCCAGAATTGTGTGTCACCAATATCTCCAGAATGGTGAGCCACCAATGTCTCCAGAGTGGTATGCCACCAATGTCTCTGGAGTTGTGTGCCACCAATGTCTCTAGAATGGTGAGCCACCAATGTCTCCAGAATGGTATGCCACCACTATCTCCAGAGTAGTGTGCCTCCAATGTTTCCAGAGTTGTGTGCCACCAATGTCTCCAGAGTTGTGTGCCACCAATGTCTCCAGAGTTGTGTGCCACCAATGTCTCCAGAGTTGTGTGCCACCAACGTCTCCAGAGTTGTGTGCCACCAATGTCTCCAGAGTTGTGTGCCACCAACGTCTCCAGAGTTGTGTGCCACCAATGTCTCTAGAGTGGTGTGCCACCAATGTCTCCAGAATGGTGAGCTTAGCATTTGCTAGGTACCATTAAGGACATTTAATCACATGCGATTTTTTTGTACAGTAATCCTACAGTATAGAAATTGTCCTCTTTTCAGATGAGGAAATTGAGGTTTGGCGAAGTTAAGCAACTTGTAGAAGTTCACAAAACTAATAGGCCAGACACCTTGCAGGCGTGGTCTGCCCTCCTCAAGGGTGCTACTAGACCAGCCTGGAATTACAGCTCCACCATCTCTAGAGTAGTGTGATATGGGACCATCCCTTAACCTCACTGAACTTGAATGCTTCCATCTATAGACTGGGCAACAGTGTTCCCCATTGTGTTACTTAGTGTGGCTGTGAAGTTCACATAGGTAGACTTCTCAGAGCAGTGCTGGATGCTGAGTGTTAGCCGTTACCATTTGCTCCTCTCACAGCCCTTGACGCGGTGGTTCTCCACCTGTGTGATGCACTCCCTTAGTGGATCAATGACCCTTTCACAGGGGTCATCCAAAGACATCAGGAGACACAGATATTTACATTACGATTCATAACAGTCATTGAAGCAACAAAAATAGTTTTATGGTTGGGGGTCACCACACCACGAGGAACTGTATTAAAGGGCTGCAGCATTAGGAAGATTGAGAACTGCTGTTTTCACCCATGGTCTTGTTCGTGAGGGGTTCAGTGGCGCATCTTTTCATTCTCTGTACCATTGTGGAGGAAACGCACCCTGAAATCTGGGCAGAGGTCGAAAAGGGGGCATTCCCAGTGGTACCAAACTATCATCACGGCCGTTCTTGCTATAAGTTCTTTCAGGCCTGGACTTAGTGGAACTGAACTCACTAAATTCCTATTGGTTGTGGATGCGGACTGAAGGAGCTTTCCTGTGAAGCAGGACTGGCAGTGTGGAGGGACCCTGGGTATGCGATTACAGATTAAAGGGTTCCACACGGGAAAGAGGCTAAGTTTGCATGAGAGCCTTGGAGCAGGTGGGTGTGTCAGCTGTGGACTTCGCCATTGGGTCTAGGCCACAAGCTGGAATTGCTGCAATGGAACACCATTTGTACAGAGGCAGGGCTTCTTCATTTCTTCTTTTTTAAAGAAATATATGCATAATCTTGTAAGTTCTAGATTTATTTTATGCTTTTTTCCCCATCTCGATAATGCATGCAATAAACTCTCTTGGAGAGACATTGTCCCCTTGTTGTGGATATAATAAGAATATGTATTCAGCCTCAAGCCCTGGCAGGGTTATTTTCTTAGCCCTCTTTCCTTCCTCCACCTCCACCTACTTTCTAATCCCTCTTAAGAGTCTTTCTTTAGAGCACAGGGATTAGAGCCTGTCTCTTCTGCTGTACCGTTTGTGAGAGCTCCATGCTTATATGGAAATGGATACTGGTGTCTTCGCCTAAATATAAGAAAGATCATATTGGGTAGAGGAGACAGGGAGTCAGAAAGAGGTCTCTGTGTATTTCCTTTGATTTCTGACATAGGATAGCCCTTAATAGCTCATTAAATACTGGCTGGATTATTACCTGGCAGCTGAGATATCATGATGGAGAAGTGGTTTTTTTCCCAGGGCAAAATTCACACATTGCAGTCTGGGTGTTCAGACTTCTTTCGTTTTTCCCCAGCAGTGGTAGTGGCAGACTGTGTACACGATTCCCCCTGCAAAATAGAAGCAATTTAAAATTGTTTAAAGAAGGTCTGGATGAAGGTATGAATGTGCAGTACTTGATCAAAATCATCTGTACTTGGCAGGTTCTTCATCACCTCCGCTGTGAAGTTTCCACGACATCAACTTTATTGAACAATGATGTTACCCATGGTGTTCAATGCAGAGCACCCTTGTACACTTCACAGACGTGTCTCGGTGAAGGGTTCTGTTCTAGGCCCTGCATAGAGATGAAAGACAAGGCCAGCTAGTTCTTTGCAGTCTTCCCAAGGACAAGAGACTTGTCTGTGATACATCGTGAGGTGTGATACTCTCACCGTAACTCCCAGTCTGTCTTTCCCAGCTGATTGCAGGCGCCTCTGGGCCACAGGTGCATCAGATCAGCTTTGCCTCCCTAGATGACAGCAGAGCAACATCTTTGAATGACACATGTTTTTATCCCTCACCCCTGTACCGGATACAGGCACCCATCAGGTCTTTGCAGGATGCCTTGTCCTGTCGTCAGCATAGTTCTACAATGTTCAAGCCCTGCTTTGTTGACCTGTTGCCCTAGAAGTTGGTCCTGATCCACAGAACAGTTGTCTCCTTCTTTCTTCATGCCATCACTTTGAAGCTTTGACTTGAGCAGAAGTTGAACAAGGCGATTGTTGAATAAATAGGACGGGTGTTTTATAAGTATCTCCTGGATGTTGGACTATAGGAGGAAGGCAGGAATTTGTTGTGCACCATTTCATGGTAAGACTTTAGGCCATCTCTTCTCATGAATTGTGTGTGTGTGTGTGTGTGTGTGTGTGTGTGTGTGTGTGTGTGTGTGCATGTGCGTGTGTGCGCACACACACGTGCATATGATTATGACTATAGCTCCAATATGTAGCTCAGTCATCCACATGATATGTTGTATGTATTGAATCAAGGCAGGAGATGTTGTGGGATGAAGGTCAGCCTACTGTGATGGTATCTGTGAAATACCTAAGGGGCGGAGGTCGCCCAAGTGATGCTCCTGTTCCTACTCAGGTGGCACCATTCGTTGGTCCATGACAGAGACAAGCCAGGGCTCTTCGTCTTTCACAGGGCTGCAGGCTTCTGGAGCCAGGCACTATTGTGGCATTACTGATTCATTCAGGTGCGCTTGGAGAGGCAGATGAAGTACGGCCTGAGTAGTCAGCATTTAGTCATAGGACTATATATGGAAGAAATGTGTATGATATTTAGGGTGAATGGTCCATCGGAGCTATTCAGCAGTAGGTAGTAACCTTATGCTCCCCCACACCTCAAGTTCTGTGTAGGCTTCAGCTCAAGAACTAACTGTCTGCACAGGTTAGCAACTCAACTTAAGTGTTCAGTGGCCTTTCATTGGCAGCTAGAAATTAAAGGTGATGGAGATATTTGCACCACAGAATGGACAAGTGCTACCGATCAGAGCCAGCCAGCCTACCCTGCCTTTTGCTTCACCCCACCCTCCACTGTGGTTCTTGAGTGTCACCACACGTCTGTTTTTTTTACCTCTAGCTCCCCGTAGGCTTGCGCTACATGCTCTTTGCTTTGCTATGTATCACGGTGACAGGCCCAGCACAGCGGCCTACATGAGGGAGATGTGGATGTGTGTGGCCCTGGCCTGAAGGAACCATAGATAGGCTCGTACAGCATTCCGAGTCTCTTTCCCTCGCCTCGCAGCCACTTGCTTCTCTCCCCTGGGATGTACAAGGAAGCATGAAGGATTTGATTTACCGCCTTCTAGGAACAGGGATTTGCCGCGCCATCTTTCATATTCGCCTGTGCGTTTTAGCCCTCCAGTCTTCCTCACCCTCATATTTTCTCCATTTTCTCCAAGCTTTTTACTCCATTGTGTTACAAGATTACAGCATTAGCATCACGGAGTCTGCAGACATTTGAATGAGGAGGAACTCAGACATCTAGTAGCCTTGATTTTATTTCTTGTGCCAGAGTCAGCCCACTGAAAGAGGCCTTCCTGTGTTATGAGTCCACATCTATAGATGAGCTTTGTGAGAATAAGTGAGAGGCTTTATTATTTATTGTGTCTGTCAAGGGCATAGGCTTTAGAAGTGAGGGCTGACTGACTTTGTATATTCTGTGTACCTTCCGTGACCTGGAATTCGGTCTACGTCATGGGGTGGGTGAGCACACTGAGAGTCTTAAGCAGTCTACAAGCTCCCAAGAGTCAGACAACTTGTAAGTTGCTAAGCTCCAGTCCAAACACAACCTGACCACAGGGCTTTACTCTAGATGTCATCTCTGCTGCCGCATGCCATGCTTCCCTGAAGGAAGAGACGAGAACCAGCAACATCACAGAGCTTAGCCTATGCCAGAGCAAGAGTGGAGACGCAGAGAGAATAGAGATGCTTTGACTCCAACTACCGATGTGCTTGATGTCATGATGCTTGTGTGCCTTGGGTTCCACTCCTTGCTGTGAAATCAGTGTGTGCTTGGTGAACAAGGCATTTCCGATCTGAGCAAGCAGCTCTTGCAGCACACCCTGCTGGAGCATCACATGTGGGAAAGCCCGAAGGCTCTGACTGGGCATCCCTGTCAGGGCCAGGGAGCAGCTGTGGAGATCTACTAGATTTGAATGCATTCTTTTCTCCTGAGTAGCACAGCAGTTACACAAAGCCCCAGTGTACATGCCATTTTAAAATATGTTCCTATTGGTACATATTAGTATAGTTGGTAATTTTCCTGTTTATGGGAGGAATTTGACCCTTCCTACTAAGCTTCAAAGGAGAAATGAAAACATACTCTCTTTACCTTTCCCCTTTTCTACCTAACATCCATTACAGTCTTCTCTTTAATTCAGGCACATGAATCCCCCACCCCCACCCCGACTGATGTGTCAGGTAGGCACGAGAAATATGAAGGGCCTGGATTATTGTATATGTGTGATAAATCTCCTCACACCTCTTCACTTTCGATCATGTTGTAGTCACCTTGAGCTGCCGTTGAGAACACTACAGAGAGCGTGTCTTAAGCAATAGAAATTTATTTTCTCATGAATTGTGGTAACTCAGAGTTCATCATCCATATACCACCAGAGTGGTTTCTGGTGTGGTCTTCCTGTTTGTAGATGGCCAATTTCACAGTGTGTCCTCACATGGCATTACTCTGGGAAATAGCAAATGGGTGGAGGAGAGAGAGGTAGAGGAAAAGGAAGAAATAGAGAGTGTGTGTGAGAGAGAGAGAGACAGACAGACAGACAGACAGACAGAGAGATCTTCTTATAGTGTCCAAAGTCAAAACCTCATTTCATTGTATTTATGTCCTCCAAATATAGACATGACAATGAGGTAGGGATTGCACCAGTGGATTTTGTTGAAAACCATTGTGTCTACAATAGACCTGCAATGTAAGGCTCAGAAGGTAGTCAGGGTAGCCAACAGCTGCAGTATTACTAGCATGGGATCTGGGCCTCAGACAGTGCAGGAAAGTACCCACCACTACCAGGCTAGTGAGTGCTGAAGGCAGAGGAAAACTAAGTTTCCAACTTCTGCCTCTTTTCACTGTTCTCTGTGAGAAGTTCTAGACTAACCAAACCAAACCAAAGCAATGTTCCCAATGATCTTTTTCTCTTCCTTATGTCCTTGATAGCATTGGGTAAGATGACTTCATGCCCATTTTCATATACATTTATTTTATTACACATGCATAAAACAAACTACATACAGCAGGGAGAACCATGTGATAATCATGAGTTCTATAAATGTTACATTCATAGGGATTTGGCTATTTTTATTTGTCAAACCTGAAGGTAAACATCTTTCCTATCTTGTTGGGTCTAAATTTCTGAATGAAATTAAATATCTATCCTATCTCAACTCTAATAATTTAACTCCTTTATCTTGATCTAAAAAGATCTTATCCCCTAACCAACTAAACTTGATTGTAGAACTAAACTATCTGGTCTTCAACACCCTTCAGAGACATGAGAAGGAATAAAACTTAAATTCCTGAGTGAACCAGCAGTGCAGGTTAGCAGCTTCCAAAATTAACAAAATGACTGAGACAGTTTGCTGCCTGCACAGTCACCCAACACTCTATAAAGTTGGAGCCTCATCTTCAGCCTTCTGGTCCAGGTCCAATATCTCTGCCTGACTTATTCGCAAGGCAGGAACTATTGAGGACATACCCATGTTTTAAATGACACTTCAAAACTGGGAAAACAACACAAGTGACTCCTCTATTGTCACTCAACAGTAAACCTTTGGTCACCAAAAAGTATTTGGAGGTGGCTTCCTACTGACAACCTATCAGTTCTTCAAAGGACACCAGCTGTGTGCCCTTTAACTCTGTTCAGTTCTGACACTATCTGCTAAGAGGAAGTAGACTGTATGCTTAAACTTGCAGGATTGCCCCAAGCCAGACATCTATCTCAAACAGTAGCTTGACACCTGCACTTGTGACCAACTGGCTATAAAGCAGGGCTCCCACTACTCACTCCGAGCTTGACTTGTTATCCATGAACGTTTCACAGGATCCAGAGAAACACATTACTTATATCAGCTGCTTATTATAAGGATATTTCAAAAAGCACCAGTGAAGACTGGGGAAGATGAGGTGTAGAAGAGTTCATGCTCCACTGGGCTACTTTCTAGAGGCCTCCCAGGAGCTCTCTTGGTGTTTTAGAATTTTTATGGTGGCTTTATTACACAGACAGGACTGATTAAATCATTGGCCATTGGTGGCTGATTCAACACCAGTCCCTGAAGAGCTTAACAAGCCCATGGATTCCTACTCCCGACTTGCTCATTACAGCTGAGTGCAGTGAGCAGAAGGCCCCAACCCTCTACTCATGCCTTGATCTTTCTTGTGTCAAGCCTCATACCAAGGCCTCCCAAGAGCTGCCAGCTCAGATACTTCATTAATATCTAAAATATACTTAATACTTTGATGATTCCAAAGATTTAGGAGTTTATTCCAAGAAACAGGGTGAAGACTAAGCAAATATTCCACAGTCCCAAATCCAGCTCAAACATTCGTCTATAAAGGAGAATAGCTTTACCATTGATGATGCTATGATTCTTCTTGTTAAAGATTATAATGCTCCTGTTATGTGTCTTGAATAGACAACTATTACAAATGGTGGGATGTCACCTATACGTCTGACAAGCTGCCTATAAATTGGGGTTCCCATTACTTCCTCCTTGGATTTGACTTCTATGCTTGAATGCCTCATAGAAGTAGCTTTTATCAGTTAGTATCCAAAGTGATAGGTTTCATTATGGTATTTTCAAACATAGCTATCGTTGTACTCAGCCCATATCATCCCCCAACCTCCATCATTCTTCCCTGGTCCTGTCAGCCCTCCTCTACTTCCCCATGTAGATGCCTTTCTGCCTGCATCTATGCGTGTATCTATGTAGATAAAAATCAAGATTTACTTTTACTGTTCCTGATGTGGGTATATATCTCTGTGTGTGTGTGTGTGGGAGTGTACATATGAGTGGAGATCCTTGTAGACCTCTAAAAAATGTCAGGTTCCCTGGAGTAACAGGGAACTGCCTAATGTGGGTATTGGGAACTATATTTAAATTATCTCCAATAATGTTCATGTTCTTAACTACTGAAGCATCTCTGGTCCCATGTGGGAATGTGTGTGTGTGTGTGTGTGTGTGTGTGTGTGTGTGTGTGTGTGTGTATGTGTGTGTATATGCATATACATGTATATATATAAAACAAGATCTGTATATGAGAGAAAATACAGTATTTTACATTGTTATCCTTTTTTTACTCTGTTCTATCCTCCTTTAAACATTAGTACCCTAAGTAAAAATTTACTCCAAATACCACCATATTGATAACATCACTATTCTTTGTGTTTTTTAAAATCTGCGTATATCCATTAGATTCCTTTGTGATAGATACATTGGTTTAGGAAGCCATGGAATTGCTCAGTTCTTTATCCCTACAACTCAGGAAGATTTCAAAAACCATGGAAAAAATATGAGGCCATAGAATCCAAACTGTCTATAGACAAGACTGACCCTTTCCCTGTGAGTGGGGCCTGTCTAGGAGGCGCATTGGTATTCTCTCCACCAAGCAGCTAGCCGAGGTCAGCTGCTGAGTGCAATCTCCTGGCTGTACATACATCATTGGGAATTCACCATTTGAATTCTGGGTGGAGCAGAAGGGACCACTACGTCCTTATCAAGCCTATTCATACGTTATATCTAAAGGTAAGAAGTGAGTACCTCTGGGGACTTCTGATAGTCTTCCAAGTGTCCTGAGCCCCAGCACCAGGAGAAGGGGCTGTTAGAAACCATCATGACGATCAAAACCACTGAAAGGCAGTTTCATCCTGTTGTCACACAGAGTCCTCATTGAGGAACGTAGATCATAAATAGAGTCAGACCAAATTATAGTTCACATTGAGCCCTGGCATCTAGCCCTTCATTCTTTCACATTCTCTCTTGTCCCAAAAAATTTTTAAATGACTTACAGCTTTTCCACTTGGTATTTGGGTGACATTCCAGAGGCCTCTTAACTGATTTCTAACAGTTTGTAACAGTGGTTGACAAAACAACAATCCAACAACACCAACACCAACAGCTCTCACCTTAAACGGAGTGAGACAGTTTATTATGGAACCAATTATGAATGACCTTGGTCTGGGAACAGATTCAGATAACCCTAAATGTTGTATTCCACTATGCTAATCACTTCATGAAGTTTTGCTAATAGCAGAACTGAGAAAGCTATAAATCAAGACATTAAATTAGAGCTATTGATGGAAACTGCTAGGTTAGAGAAAAGCTAGGTTAGAGAAAAGCAGCGAACATCTCTCTACCTTAGGCCTCAGATGTCATCTGATGTCTCTCTCAGCTTTTGGGTTAGTGGAGGTGGGGTCTTTGTGTTCCCCAAGATGATTTACCTAACAGCCACAAGAATATTAGGTCACACACAGTGGTAGGTAATAAATGACTATTTATAGAGCCATGAATTTGGCTCCCAACTGGCAACATTTTAGATCCTTACAATTAGTCAACCTGCCTGCCTTGTAGAGTATTTGACACAGGTGTACCTGCTTTTATTTATTTATTTTTCTGGAAAATGCATTTCCCACAGCCAACATGCAAGTCTTTTTGCAAAGTTATACAAAATAATGCATGTAAATATCTAAACCCACCATTTGCCACATAGTAACTCCCCAATAATCATATGCATAATTTTAAGATGGAAATGCAACTCTGTGGTAGGCCTGTGAATACAGACCTGTGGTAAGAAATGTCCCCCACTCACATTCCTGTTTAAAATAGATGTGCTCTTGGCTAAAGTTGAGCGTCTGCGTGGAGTTTACAGTTCCCTGGTGTCATCAGTAAAGCATTCACTATTTCATTGGTTTGGCAAAGCAATCCCTGGAAAGGCATTCGGATTTGGGAACAGCAGGTGATTATGGATGGGGCTAAATTATTTACTTCATCAGAGTGTCTCTGGGCTTTATTGCACAGACTTGTCACAGGAAGCTGTACATACAGATGAATAATGGTCCCTTTAACTCAGGGATCTGAAAGGTCACTGGGGCCGTGGCAGACACATGAAGTTGTGTTTGCTACATCCATCAAGAAGCAATTGCATGTGGATGTGATGCATGGCAGACAGCCTGAGGGTGGACTTTCACTGTTTGTTTTGTATTCTGGTCAGGCTGGGTGTCCTTTGGTCGGGTAGTGACCAAACTCCTGGCAGGATCTGGTACCTCCTCCTATGGAGGGGCACTCTGGCAGCAGGGGTTTGGAGAACTGAGTTGAGAGTGGTCAGTTGATTCACAGCTGCATGATTTTTAGCTTAAGAAGGAGAGGCCCGGAGCGGGGGAGATGGTGCAGTGCATAAAGCATCTGCCACAAAAGGGTGAGCACCTGGGTTTGCATCCCCAGGACTCACGTGAACGCCAGGTGGACATGGTTCCTACCTGTAATCTAAGCATCCTGGGAAGCAGAGGCAGGAGCTATCAGAGCAAGCTGGGTAGCCAGCCTGGCTAAGTCAAGGAACTCTGGGTTCCCTGCCTCAGAAAATAAGATGGACATTGAAGAAGTGGCTTATTAGCCTGGGTTCTCCAACCCCCCCCCCCCCCACTTCTTATGAGGCGCCTGAGGTTCACGTGGCTGAGCCCAGATTTGGGGTACATGTCTATAATCCCAGATTCTTGGGAGGCTAACAGGAGGACTGATTTCCTGCTCTGGACCCGATACCTTTTCTCCAAACTCCAGTGTTATTTGTGGACATATGCATCTATGTGCTAGTCATACCAGATGCAGTAAATGTTTTTCAAATGGTTCAATATTGAATTTCTGTAAGTTTGTAGACAAGAAGCCTTATACTATTGTTGTTAATAAATATAGAACACTCCCAAAAGAACTGGTGGCATGAGGTTCTTGCCAGACGTTTGTATGAATTTTAGCAAGTGGCAAGAGGTGTTAAAGACTTGGTGGCACTTACAATGTTCTGTTTACTAGAACACAAAAGGGCTCAAAGATGATTGAGAGAGAAAGACTTCCTCTGTGATTTTAAAGGGACCCAATAATCCATTCTCGTGTTACATAAAGGATGTCCTGGACCATCTAAAAGATGCCATACAACCATATAGAGTCTGCACTTGAGCTGAAACTACACTAGTAGCTTTTCAGTTAGCTTGCAACCCCAACTTTTTAATTCCATGCATCCATTAGCCCCAAGGATCACCTGATTGATTGCTTATACCCACTCTCAATATCAGGGATCGAGCTCAGAGCTTCAAGCATGATGGGCAAGCTCTCCCCCCCCCCCCCCCCCCGCCAGCTGAGATCTTAGCCTTCCAGTCCTACCTCTTGCTTGCTGGCCTGAGAGAAACCGATGCTCATTGGAACTGCCCATCCAGGACTGTACACTTTGCAGAACCTTCTAGGTGCTAATTCAAAGCCATTGACATTTTCACTCAGAAAATTACTGGAGCCTGGAAGCGAGCCAAAGAAGTAACCCTAGAGACTCCCTCTTGCCCACGCCTGCTAACATGGGTTGGGCCCTGGAGAGCATCGCCTGTCCCCGGTGGAAGGAAGCCGCTCCCTCCCTCTCTTCCTGAGGGCTGACACCATTCCAATGAGTAATGCTTTGAGACAGATGCAAAATCAATGGTACGAGGTTCACACTGCTCTGCTTATCTTCTGTTCTTTATCATTCAAGCTCCCCTGGCTTCCCCAGATGAGAGTCTGGGGAGACATCTATCCTTTCCCTTGTTTCTTATTAGAACACTGGTGTAGCCACAGGGGCAAGAATGACAGATATTTCTAGACTGTCATGGGGGAGATAGAAAAAAAAAAAACCCGAGCGCTTTGAAGTACCTGACAACTTTCTGGAAAGACCCAAAGCGCTGTTTGTGGGTTTTAAAAGAATAAAGTTTTAATTATCATCTTCAATCTGCCTAGATTGTAATCCTCGCTGAAGATTGCTCCCAAGTGTAGTTTAAAAGGCATCAGTGGTCGATGTCTGAGATCTGTAATGAAGGAGGGAAGTGTATACACAGTGTGCGCTTGCTGTCCCTGGGAGCCCTCGAACACAGAGCAGTGTTCCCTTCTCCATGACGCCTTCTTCTTCTTCTTCTTCTTCTTCTTCTTCTTCTTCTTCTTCTTCTTCTTCTTCTTCTTCTTCTTCTTCTTCTTTTTCTTCCCAACATTTACCTAACGTCAGCCCTTCTCCCGTCACTCCAGGTTTTCCTGTCTGCCCTAGGACTTGCAGTTCTCAGGTCTCAAGCCCCGGAATGCTGAGATTATAGGCTTGTCCCACAATGACTACTTGCAACTCCCTTTGTGTTTCCTGTATCTTGGTAACCGAGAAACAGTCTTGTCAACATTCAGATATTCTTTATGCAGTAAGGATAGTTGCTATGAATCAGCCATGTTTCTACCTGACATTTAAAAAAAACATGTTTATTACTTTTGGGTGATATATGCTTTTGTACTTTTTTGTGTACATGCGAATATATGAGGGGTGCTTGTGCATGTGTGCAGTGTCTGTGCTTGTGGGGGCCAGAGGTGGGGGCTGGCTGTCTTCCTCTATTTGCGACCTCTTCCCATTTTTTTTTTGAGACAAAGTCTTTTTATTGAACCTGGTGCTCACCTATTGGCTAAACTGCTAGCTGACCAGCAAGCCCTAGGGACCCACCTACCTCCCAAGACTGGAGCTAGAGGTGTTGGCACACTGTTACTTGGTTCTGTGCAGGTGCTGAGATTGGATTCTTGTTCTCCTGTTTGCCTGGGAAGCCCTTTCCCCACTGAGCCACAGACCCCCACCCCACACAAGCCTTTAAGATGTCATCAGTTCTCCAGTATCCTCCTGGGTGGCTTTAAATCCTCACTTCTTCTTTTGCTTTCCTGTCAGATCTGGCACTCAGGAAACATCTGGAAATATCCTCAGTGTACAGGTAGGAAATCTGGCCAGGTGAGACCATGGAAAGGAGGGTTTCAGATGGACCTCAATAGATGAATTCTCCAAAATTACCAACCACCACATCAACCATCCTCAATGCCTACAAAGCCTTACAGCTCACTCCCTCACATCCAAATAGAAGGTTTCACTACTATTATCCATGTTGTTGGAAGTGTCCCCAACTTGCTACTTCATCTTTTTTCAGAGCTATCACTTCTTCTTTTGTCCTCTGTTTGGCCATATAAAACACTGTTAGTCTTTCCCCCCCCAATTCTGTTAAGAAGATAGTCTCACATGAGGACCTGACTTCAAATGCCAGCACCTATGTAGCAGCATGTACGCAAGGTGGGGGGGGGGTGCAGTAGCAGGCACCTGTAACCCTAGCACTGGGGTGTGAGGACAGGTGGACCCCTGGTGCTGGCTGCCTGTCACTGTAGCCAAATCGGTAGGTTCCAGGTTCGGTGAAAGACTATCTCAGAAAATTAGGTGAAGGAGAAAATGTTCAACTCTCTCTAACTCGTTCCGTTTAAAAGCCTTTCCGAAGCAGTCAGGCCATCCCATATGGTTTCATAGCTAGAAGACAACAACAACAACAAAAGAGCACACTAATGTGTTGGAAGCTTTGTTTAAACATCTGGACACAATAGGGCCCTTTATTGATGCTTTCACTTGCCCTGGCTTCGGTTACCTGCGGTCAACTATGATTTGAAAGTACACTCCAACGTAAAGATGGTTAGAGAAGGCAGAGGAATGAGCATATTCATACGATTTTTATTACAGTCGGTTGTTGTGACTGTTCTGTCTAATTATTAGTTACTAGCAATTTCCTGTTCATGCCTAATTTATAAATTAAACTTTAGCATAGGTTTTCATGCATGGTAGAAATGTAGTCTATTCATGCGGTTGGTGGTTTCTATTACTCCCTAGGTGTTTTGGACCATATCCCTCCTGGATAAGAGGAGGCCCTGTGTTTGAACATTTACTCATCTTTATTTTTCTGATAATGTCAGTGTGTGCGCATGTGAGTGAGTGTGCTCACACAGGTACAAGTGGCTTTATAGCTTCCTTTTGTTTCATGTCCACAACGACATACGTTTTGTCAAGTGTGCGGAGTTCCTTTTAGTTTTGGCTTTGTTATCTTCAGCTGGTCTCTCTGCCCATGCAGCCCAGTCATACGATGCTCAGATTAGGAGGTGAAGTAGATGAAGAGGTGGGCAGAGAGACAGGAGACACTGGTAGCCTGCACACCCAAGTATCCCGGGGACATCTGGGAAGCCGAGGAGGTGCACACTGCTGTTCTTCTGAGTTTGTAGGTGATAGATTTAGAGAACAGACAAGGTAGGCAGGCTTCTCAGCCTACAGGTCAGAAGCTGGACTAATGGGCCTGCACTGTACTACTGGCGGCATTGTAAGCCTGACACAGATATTCCTTGGGAAAACAGAAGACAGGAGAGCTAGTAGAGGCACAGGCCTCGAGGGAAGTAAGCTGCTCATGGCAATAGCTCCACATTCTCTCTGAATGCCACTGCCACTGCCACTGACTGTGGCTCAGCTTCCTGGCCTTCCTTAGTCTCCATGTTCATGGCCGTAGCTGCACATGCCGGCAGAGGTATGCAAGTTCTTTCTGACTGAACAAATACAAGAAAGAATAAGCCTTCCAAGCTAATTCATATCCCACATGCAGGCATTTCCAGACCTCAGCGATCTCTTTAGTCACCAGGGCAAGGAGGATGAGGAGAAGGCAAGCTACCTGAAACTGCAGCTGCCTCGACAGTCTCTCTCTGATGCCAGCTACAACAGACAGCCACTTTCCCTTTTGCGATGGGAAGGATCTTTAAATTCATTAGTTATGGATGTAACCTCAGAGGATGAGGTAACTTTTAGGAAAAAACGTTCTTACCGCTGCCTCCCAGATAGGTGGGCATTTACATTTTGCAATGCAATAAAGAGGAGGGAAACAGAGATTCTGTTTTTTCCTGGTTCGCCTCTTACTATTGTCTAATGGTCTTACAAAACAATTTGCTTTGGTTCTCACTAACTTCTAATCTAAGCACACACATATGATGGCTCTCAGCATATGTAGCTATTTATAGCAGTTGTTTGGGGGAAGGTTATTTTATTTTTCAGTCTACATTGCTTTCTTCCCCAAAATGCCTCCTCTGAGGGACAGCCATGGGGGAAAGGGAGAACTGTGTGATTTGCTGGGGGCAGAGTCATCTGCTCCCCTTCCTCTCCCCTCCCTGACCTCTAAGCTTGGGATCCCATTATCTATCCGCTTTAGTCTCTTTAATCTACATTTCACCTGTAGAAAACCAAGATGGTGTTTATTCTACGTGATTGAATCAACGCCGGTGCAGTCAATTTATTTCCCTTAGAAGAATAAGAAGACAGTTTCCACATGGTGGATTTGATCAAACATCAGCAATCTGAACGGATGATGTGGGAGGTGAGGACCCCGTGCCTTGACAGCACAATGTTATTTTTCTCCCTAAACAGAGGTAGACACACCGAAGAGTCTATATTCACTAGTCCATGCATTGACTGTGAGGAATAGCCCAAACACAAGCATGGGACTGTGCAAACAGACAATTGCTTTATAATGTCGGTCATTTAATCATTTTAGCCACGAGTTGAATTCTGGCAAACAAAGGCTTGCTTGACTATGTTCAGTTTTTCAACATTGGCTCAAGGTGGGAACTCATTTCTGGCTCATTCCCTGCCCAAATCTGGTACCTAATGAGCTAAGTTGTTCACAATCTCTTGTTAATGGAGTCCTGGCCATGGCGAGTTTCTTTGGTCTGAATTACGTGGACAATTGCCCAAATTGCCACTTTGTTTTGCTGGCATGGTCACAGCTCACTGAGAGTGTGTCTCCCTGAGGTTGCTTTGAAAAAAGACTTGGCATTTCATAAAAGCACTTCTTACTCCTGTAACAGTTCAAGCCATTTAGATAATTAAGACAGAGTTCCTCTGAATGTATTTCAACTATGTTTCAAAAGTTCTCTTACAGTTCTAAAATCCTATTTAGGTTATTTGCCCATTTAGAGGAAATAAAGGGGTTGGGCCGGAGCTGGAATGCTTGGGGGTCAGCAAGCAAGGGTGGCTATGACTGCCTGAAGTGTACTTGGGACATGTTTATGCTTTTCCTCCTTGGGCTTTTAAAGTTTTCAACATCCACCACCTCCTCAGTGTTGTTAGAAACCATAACTGCAACCCAATCACACTGCTTTCAGTTTTGTTTATTTCTGGTTTCCAGTGTAGGCACTAGGGAATAGAGTACTGATCTAAAAATACCGCCAAAGGAAGACAGATAAATGAAAAATCTCAATTAGCTGTCAGCTTGATCATTAGCTTCTGGCTTCAGCCTCTCTGTCTCTGTCTCTGCCTCCCTTTCTCCCTGACATGCGTCATGCATGGACCCACTGACTGTAACCATCTCCCAAGCTTTCTTCTCTTCTCATTTCATCTTGTACTCCATTGATCATAAGTGGGTTACTATTTTTGGAGAGATGTGTGGGTTTCTCATGTGACTGAGCAAACCATATTTAATCTTAATCAAGTTTGGTAGATTTTATTTTGTTTTGACATTTAAAGCAAGTCAACACTTGAACAGAACTCTTCTCTTTGACAGTACAGTTTACCACCTAAACCTGAAGGCTGGTTTCATTTAGAGTCCATTTTCCTCATCATTGTCATCACCATCATCGTTATCTGTACCGTTCAAAAAAAAAAATCAAGGAGCTAAGAAGTTGTTGACTCCATCATTTGTTTCCCAAATTAATTCCCCCTGCATTTGCTCTGCCATGAAAGAATACTGACATAGGAGACAGGTGACCTGGGATCCTATGGCTGATGCTTCAATGAATATTTGTGATGTTTCAGCCTCAGTTTCTTCAATATCCTATGCTGGGCTACAGGATGGTTTCTATGATGGGTTACAGGATGGTTTCTAGGGATTATTTTTTACCTTCAGTGGTCTGTGTAGTTCTACCAAATAGAAAGATATATTCCTTTCTTCTTAAAAAAGGAAAGAAATGAAAAATATATTGGGCACAGAAGCAAGAAGGGAGAAAAAGAAAACAAACACAGGGAATGGAAGCCAGTTTCTGTTGAAGTGCTTGCAATATTCTAGGATTCTTGAAGGCCAAGAGTAGGGTGTCAGCAGCAAACAGAGTGCATAGCAGGCACAATATATAGTCTTTGCATTGAATTTACAATAATTAAAAGTCAAGGGGGAACTGAAGCGTTGCTCAGTGTACGTAGAAACTAGAATACTTTTTTTTTCATCAACAAAACAGTCTCTGAGACTGAGCAATGGATGACTGGTCATTGAGCTTCAGAAATTTTATGCCTTTTTTTTTCTTTTTTTCAAATTAGGTGCAGTGAAGGGGAACTGCAAATTAGGAAAGCAAATGGGTTATTGTTTCCCATGTTTCTTGATTTCTTTACTTACTCTTGGGGGAAGGTGTTTCTCACACCACCTGCTCTAGTTATTAAATATAGCTTGAGGGTCCCTCTCCTCCTGTCAGTCAAGGAGGGAGTGTCCTTGGTCTCCTCTGGGGTGAAGGTTATACTATCTGTATTTGGTAGGTGCATGTTTGAGGGGATGCTTCAGTATGCGGTCCTTCCCAGGGATGCTGTGAGTACCTTGAGGGCTCCTATTCCCACCCCTGCTGTGGGTAGGTCCCACATCATTTGGACAGAAGTGGAGAGTGTACATAGACATTATGAGTTAGAACACCGGCTTGCTTGGCTGCGAAGCTCTGATCTGTCACCACACATCAGAGATGTAAAGTGAATGATCCCAGACTTATTCCAGCTCCCAGAGTTATCTTGCTGAGATACCTGGGGTTCCCAGCCCAGGACCTTGTGACTGTGCCTTTCTGTCCATGGTTCCTTTGCTGGCACATATTTGGACAAAACATTTGCTTGGTCTTGAACAAAGGAGCCTGCTCTTATGTCTGGTGTGTGAAACTCTGAAATCCCTTGGGAGACCTGGTGAGTCTGTTGTCAGCGGTTCCCATTAGACGCTCATGTGAGCCCTAATCCCAGTGATTTCGGGGCAGGGGGGGGACAGAGTGGTTGTGAGCAAGAAGTCTGTTGCAGGTGGCTAGTTGAGCCTAGTAAGATTCTTCTTCCATAACAACTTATTCTATAGGAGTGAAACTCCTAGATCTACCTCACTTTAATGTAACCGCTCTGCATTGCTTTTTTTGTTGGTTTGTTTTTGTTTTTGAGACAGGGTCTCTCTGTGTAGCCTTGGCTGTCCTAGACTTGCTTTGTAGACCAGGTGAGCCTCGAACTCACAATGATCCGCCTGCCTCTGCCTCCTGAGTGCTGGGATTAAAGGTGTGCGCCACCACGCCTGGCACTGCATTGCTTTTAAACACACAAAGTCTGCGGGTGTTTGAGCTTCTTTGCCGTCTTCAGAATGTTCTGGCAATGATGATGTGTGCTGATGAGATGCAGATGGAGAGCCGCTAAATGAAAGGTTTTTCCTTGATCCAGTGTGCTGGCAGCTTAGTCTACCTTAGATCCTTTTCTGAGAGATCAGCATTGCTGTTTCCCAGCCAGCCTTGCATGCCCTGCGCCTCCTGTCACTCCCTTGTCTCAGTTCAGTTGGGGCTGCCATCATTCTGAGATGGGGGTTGGGGGTGGGGCGGGGTAAGCACACTGTGAGTGACACCCATCACTTTGCCTGTGTGCCTCTCCTATTCGGAGGGGGTGATGGGTTCTGGACACAGGGTTTCTCAGTGTAGACTTGGCTGTCCTGGAACTCACTCTATAGACCAGGCTGGCTTCCTCTGCATCCCAACTGCTGGGATTAAAGGAAAGTGGCACCACTGCCCACAGAATAACCTGTTCTCTAATGCCACAACAGTCCATGACACAGATGAAGTTTTGAGTACTGTGGTCAGGTGAGTGTGTGAGATCCTGGCCTCTGCCATGATGGATGGTACCATTCCCTTTACGGGTCTAATTTTGTACTTTTGGTTACCCAACTATGATTTCTTGATGTAAGGATGTAGTGGACCACTTTCCCATGTTGAAGTCTGTTTGTGTCTTAGGACTTTTTGATCCATTCTGCTGTTACTTTTGCTCCCAGCTGCCCACCCCACCTTTGGTCAATTACTCATTTTCTTTTTCTTTCCTTCTTTTTTTTTTTTAAATACTTTTATTTTATTACACATGTATAAAACAAACTACATACAGCAGGGCAAACCATGTGACAATCATGAGAATAATGAGTTCTATACATGTTACATTCATAGTGAGTTGGCCATCTGTATTCATCTCGTTTGAAGTAAGGATTTTTCCTATCTTGTTGGGTCTAAATTTCCAAATGAGATTTAATATCTATCCTATCTCAATTCTAATAGCTTAATTTCTTTATCTTGATCTAAAATGATCTTTTCCCCTAGCCAGCTAAACTTGGTTATAAGACTATACTATCTTGTCTTCAATGCCCCTCAAAGACTTGAAAAGGAATAAAACTTAAATTCCTGAGTGAACCAGCAGCTTCCAAAATGTACAAATTGACTTAAGACAGTTTACTGCCTGACCAGTCACCCAATGCACTTTATAACGTTGGAGCCTCATCTTCAGCTTTCTGGTCTAATATTTCTGCCAGACTTGTTCGCAGGGCAGGAACTATTGAGGACTTGCTTACCCTGACTTGGCAGAGTGTGGCCATCGATTATGCCTGCATCTAAGTTGCCCATTTTTAGGCAGATTCTGTCTGTGGCAGGAACGAGGACATTTTGCCCAGTGGTTATTTTGCCACCTTTGAAGCCATGTCCATAAGGAGGCTCTTTGATGCTCATCATCTTCTTTGAGGTCGGCTGGGTGTTGTCAGGAGTTGACTTGTCTTGTTGTTGAAGACATTTAGGATTATAAGAACAACTTTAAATGCCATATTTTGTGTGTCTCTGAGGCTTTTGAAGACCTTATTCAACTATTTTACCTCATATGTTAATAGAGTCATAACTATCTGTTAGACTTAGGATATATATTCTTCTGTTAAAATCTGCCAAGTATTTGACATGCCCATGTTTTGTATCAATATACTAAATTCTATAGCAATGACTTAGACATAACCTTCATTATAAGTAACAATTAAGGCCTTGAGTTAAAGAGTAAGTTCAATCATCTAGCTTTTGTTCTATCCTCCCTCTATGTTCCTAAATCTCCCTTTCTTTCTTTTCAGCTCCCATCTCCTTGCCTACATATGCAAGATAAAGGCAAAGAGAAACATTCCTGCATTTCCCCTAAATTTTTCTCTGTATAAGACCAATAATGACTTATGACCACCTCCCGATGAGAATAAGCATTTGTAGATCAAGCGAGCATACAGCAACCTATACAACCCCCTCCCCCCTTTTGAGGGAATGGGGCATCGTTCTCTTAAGGTTTATTCAGGTTAAATTGGGGCACATAATACTTTGGAGTGGGCCCCCAAAATTGGAGAGAATGGTTAAGCAATCTAGTGATTGCATTTGTTTCTAAATGTTGAGAGATTCCAGGCTTAGTTAGAGATTGCAGTGGTGGGCCAAATTGGATCAGAAGTTTTCTACAATGTTGTCCAGGAAGCTGTCCAACTCTGATGAGTAAAAGGAACAGAATCATCTGGGGCTGGAGCTAGGAGGATGCAGGATGTCAGTGTCCATCGTGCTGGGAGGAATGATTCCTGTCAGGTCTGATCCAACTGGCTATTTTGTCCTGAAAACATAATTTCTCACAAGTACTATATACAGTTCTAATATTACAATTGTATGAGGTGTGCGGGATGCACAGAACAATTAAAACTAGTTTTCTGGTCATTGTATGGGTTGACGCAAGACATTTACAAATCTTCCTTCTTGCCTTACTAGTAGTGGCCTCTAATAGTAAGTCACACAGAATCTATGGTCAACATGAGGCCTCCCTATGCTTATACATTTGTATCTCTGCCAGTCTCAGAACTATTCCCGTGTAGTGGGATTAAGAATATAAATTACCTGCTTGCTCTGTAGTTTGAGTTATTTACATCTCAATTGTGTCCTCCTCTCTCATCTCCTCCTGATCCCACTCCCTCCCTCATCTATCCCCGATCCTATCCCCTCTTTCCTCCCCTTTCCCTCCCTCTCCTAGTCCTTAGATAGGGGAGCTCTCCTCCCCTAACATCTGATCTCAGTTTATCTAGTATCCCCTGTACTATATATGACCTCCTCCTCTGTGGCCTGACTGGGCCACCCTACATACTCGGGACTCTGTCCAGTGTCCAGCTTTAAGTCTCTGTAACTATCCCTGTATCCTGCTGCATGGAGTCTTTCCTAGGATGTCTATATTGGCTTAAAATCCACATGTGAGTGAGTATCATGCATGTCATTTTGGGTCTGGGTTATCTCGCTTAGGATGATCATTTCTAATTCCATCCATTTGCCAGCAAAACTCAAGATTTCCTTGTTCTTAATAGCTGAATAGTATTCCATTGTGTAGATGTACTGCACTCTTTTTTTTAATCCATTCCTCAATTAAGGGACATCTCAGTTGTTTCCAGGTTCTGGCTATTACGAAGAAGGCTGCTATGAACATAGTTGTGCAGATTTCTTTGTTGCATGGTGGGGCATCTTTCAGGTATATGTCCAGGAGTGGTATAGCTGGGTCTTGGGGTAGAGCTATTCCCAGTTTTCTGAGAAAGCGCCATATTCCTCTTCAGAGTGGTTGAACAAGTTTGCACTCCCACCAGCAGTGGAGAAGTGTTCCCCTTTCACCACATCTCTCCAGCATGCGTTGTCATTTGAGTTTTTGATCTTCCCTAATCGGATAGGTGTAAGATGGCATCTCAAGGTCGTTTTGTTTTGCATTTCCCTAATGAGTAGGGATGTTGAACATATCTTTAAGTGTTTCTGAGCCATTTGATATTCCTCTTTTGAGAATTCTCTACTTAGTTCTGTGCCCCATTTTTTAATTGGGTTGTTTGGTTTGGTAGTGTTTAATTTCTTGAGTTCTTTATATACTTTAGATATCAGCCCTTTGTCAGATGTAGGGTTGGTAAAATTTTTTTCCCAATCTGTGGGCTGTCGCTTTGTTCTGCTGACAGTGTCTTCTGCCTTGCTGAAGCTTCTCGGCCTTATAGGGTCCCATTTATTAATTGTTGATCTCAGAGCCTGAGCTGTTGGTGTTCTGTTCAGGAATTTGTCTCCTGTGCCAATGAGTTCTAGGGTCTTACCCACTTTTTCTTCTAACAGATTTAGTGTGTCTGGTTTTATGTTGAGGTCTTTAATCCACTTGGACTTTAATTTCATACAGGGTGATAAATATGGATCTATTTGCATTTTTTACATGTAGACATCCAGTTGGACCAGCACCATTTGTTGAAAATGCTTTCTTTTTTTCATTGTTTCATTTTGGCTTCTTTGTCAAAAATCAAATGCCCATATGTGTGTGGATGTATAGCTGGGTCCTCAGTTCGATTCCATTGGTCAACTGGCCTATTTCTATACCAGTACCATGCTGTTTTTATTACTGTTGCTCTATAGTACAGCTTGAGATCAGGGATGGAGATTCCTCTGGTAGATCTTTTATTGTATAGGGTTGATTTAGCTATCCTGGGTTTTTGTTTTTTTATATGAAGTTGAGGATTGATCTTTCCAGATCTGTAAAATATTGTATTGGTATTTTGATAGGGATTGCATTAAATCTATAGATTGCTTTTGGTAGAATGGCTATTTTTACTATGTTGATTCTCCCAATCCATGAGCATGGGAGATCTTTTCAATATCTGATATCTTCTTCAATTTCTTTCTGTAGAGACTTGCAGGTTTTTTTTATAAAGGTTTTTGACTTGCTTGGTTAGATTTACACCCAGATATTTTACATTGTTTGAGGCTATTGTGAAGGAAGTTGTTTCCCTAATTTCTTTCTCTGCCCCTTTGTCATCTGTATACAGGAGGGCTACTGACTTTTTCATGTTAATTTTATATCCTGCCACTTTGCTGAAGCTGTTTATTAGCTGTAGGAGTTCTTTGGCTGACTTCTGGGGATCGCTGATAT
This sequence comes from Acomys minous, assembly GCF_964271855.1. Classification (NCBI taxonomy): domain Eukaryota; kingdom Metazoa; phylum Chordata; class Mammalia; order Rodentia; family Muridae; genus Acomys; species Acomys minous. The sequence goes on along the minus strand of NC_140489.1, from coordinate 104,984,567 downwards.
ATATTATCATATCATCTGCAAATAGGGAAACTTTAACTTCATCCTTTCCTATATGTATCCCCTTGATCTCTTTTAGCTGTCTTATTGTTCTGGCTAGGACTTCAAGTACTATATTGAAGAGCAATGGAGAGAGTGGGCAGCCTTGTCATGTCCCTGAATTCAGTGGAATTGACTTAAGTTTCTTGCCATTTAGCTTGATGTTGGCAATAGGTTTTCTGTATATAGCCTTTACTATGTTTAGGTATGTGCCTTGTATCTTTTAACATGAAAGAGTGTTGGATTTTGTTGAATGCTTTTCCGCATCTAAAGAGATGATCATGTGATTCTTTTCCTTCAGTTTGTTTATATGATTAATTATATTGATAGATTTCCTTATATTGAACCACTCCTGCATGCCTGGTATGAAACCTATTTGGCCATGATGGATGAGAGTTTTGATGTGATCTTGTATTTGGTTTGCAAGAATTTTATTGAGTATTTTTACGTCTATGTTCATAAGGGAGATTGGTCTAAAATTCTCTTTCTTTGTTGGATCTTTGTGTGGCTTAGGTATTAAGGTGATTGTAGCTTCATAGAATGAGTTTGGTAGAGTTCCTTCTGTTTCTATTTTGTGGAATAGTTTGAGGAGTATTGGTATTAGTTCTTCTTTGAAGGTTTGGTAGAATTCTGCACTGAATCCATCTGGCCCAGGGCTCTTTTTGGTTGGGAGACTTTTGATGATTGCTTCTATTTCCTTAAAGGATATAGGACTGTTTAATTTGTTTGCCTGATCTTGATTCAACTTTGGAAAGTGGAATTTATCAAGGAAATTATCCATATCCTTTAGATTTTCAAATTTTGTGGTGTATAGGCTTTTGAAGTAAGACCTAATGATTCTTTGGATTTCCTTGGTATCTGTTGTTATTTCTCCTTTTTCATTTCTGATTTTGTTAATTTGTGTACTTTCCCTTTGCCTTTTAGTGAGTTTGGCTAAGGGTTTGTCTATTTTGTTGATTTTCTCAAAGAACCAGCTCTTGGTTACGTTGATTCTTTGAATTGTTTTCTTTGTTTCTAACTTATTGATTTCAGCCCTGAGTTTGATTATTTTCAGCCATCTACTCCTCTTGGGTGTGTATGCTTTTTTTTTTTCTAGAGTTTTCAGGTGTTCCATTAAGTTGCTTATATGCGCTTTCTCCAGTTTCTTTGTGGAGGCACCTAGTGCTATGAATTTTCCTCTTAGCACTGCTTTCATCATGTCCCAAAGGTTTGGATATGTTGTGCCTTCATTTTCATTAAACTATAGGAAGTCTTTGATTTCTTTCTTTATTTCATTCCTGACCCAGTTGTCACTGAGTAGAAGATTGTTCAGTTTCCATGTGTTTGTAGGCTTTTTGTTATTTCTATTGTTGTTGATGCTCAGCTTTAGGGTATGGTGGTCTAATAGAATGCAAGGGATTATTTGAAATTTTTTAATCTATTGAGGCTTGTTTTATGACCAATTATATGGTCTATTTTAGAGAAGGTCCCATGTGGTGCAGAGAAGAAAGTATATTCTTTTCTATTTGGTTAAAAAGCTCTGTGAATGTCAGTTAGGTCCATTTGATTCATGACCTCTGTTAGCTTGATTATTTCTCTATTTAATTTTTTCCTTTAGGATCTGTCCATTGGTGATAGTGGGGTGTTGAGGCCTCCCACTATTACTGTGTTGGGATTAATGAGTGATTTAAACTCTAAAAGTATTTCTTTTACAAATGCAGGTACCCTAATATTCGGGGCATAGATATTTAGGATGGTGATGTCCTCTTGGTGGATTTTTCCTTTGAATAGGACAAAGTGTCCTTCTCAATCTTTCTTGATCAATTTTAATTGAAAGTCTATTTTGTCAGTTATTAAAATAGCTATTCCTGCTTGCTTCCTAAGACCATTTGCTTGAAAATTTTTTTCCAGCCCTTTATTCTCAGGTAATGTCTATCTTTGTTGATGAGATGTGTTTCTTGAATGCAACATATTGAAGGATCTTGTTTTTGCATCCATTTTGTTAGCCTGTGCCTTTTTTACTGGGGAGTTGAAACCATTGATGTTGACAGATATTATTGACCAATGTTATTGGATCCTTTTATTGTGGAGTTAGTGGTGATTATGTGTGGCAGTGTCTGTTTTGGTTTTGCTGATGTGGGATTATCTGTATGCTGCATTTTCTTGGGTGTGGCTGATCTCATTGTGATGATGTTTTCCTTCTACTATTTTCTGTAGAGCGGGGTTGGTGTTTAGATACTGTTTAAATTTGGTTTTGTTATGGAATATCTTGATTTCTCCATCTATGTTGATTGAAAGTTGTGCTGGATAAAGTAGCCTAGGTTTGCATCTGTGGTCTCTTAGAGTCTGCATAATCTCAGTCCAGGCTCTTCTGGCTTTCATAGTCTCTGTTGAAAAGTCAGACGTAATTCTGATGCGTCTACCATTATATGTTATTTTGCCTTTCTCTCTTGCAGCCTTTAGTATCTCTTCTTTATTCTGCAAGTTTAGTGTTTTGATTATTATGAGCCGGGATGAATTTCTTTTCTGGTCTAGTGTATTTGGTGTTCTGTAGGCCTCTTGTATGTTCAAGAGTATCTCTTTCTGTAGATTGGGGAAGTTTCCTTGTATGATTTTCCTGAAGATATTTTCTGGACCTTGGGACTTTGCATCTTCCTTTTCATCAACTCCTATAATTCTGAGGTTATACCTTCTCATGGTGTCCTTGGTTTCTTGGATTCTTTGTGTTACTAATTTTTCTGTCTTAACATTTTCCTCGAGAGATGTTCAGTTTCTTCTATTGTATCTTCAGCACCTGAGATTCTCTCTTTCATATGTTGGATTCTGTTAGTTATTCTTGTCTGTTGGATTCCTGCTTCCTTTTTTAATTGTCCCATTTCACTTTTTTCTCGATTTGTGTTTTTTTAATATTGTCTAATTCTGGTTTCATGTCTTGAATTGTTTTATTTAATTTCTTCACCTATTTGCTTGTGGTTTCTTGTTTCTCCTGGATGGCTTCTATTTGTTTGTTTGTGTTATACTGGAATTCTTGGAAGGATCTATTCATTTCCTCTTTATAGTTCTCAAATAGCTGTATAAGCATGGTTTTGAGGTCATCTTCCTGTGACTCTGCCATAGTAGGGTATCTATTGGTTTCTGGGCTTTCTGGTGGAGCCATAATGTCTTGATTTTTGTTATTAGACCTCTTATTCTTTCCTTTAGGCATTTGCTTAGAAGGCTTGGGTTTTCTAAGCTGGTGGTCTCGGGGATGAAACCTTTGATAGGGGGCTATTTTCTATACTGGGTTCTCAGACTCTGCCTTCCTGTATCTATGTTTCTTTGAGCTCTGCTACCTAGATTCCATGGTTTTATAGGGCTCCGCTGAGGGATTTACCACACAATAAATCTGTGATTTGGATGTCAGATGCTGTGTGACTTCTGTTTTGTTAACCTTTTGCTCTGGAGATAGGCCACTCTGCTTTGGTACACTGATCCGTCCAACAGTCTGACCTCCCTTTTCTCCCTGCTGGTTGGAGCCCTCCACTGAAACAAGGTGCTGGTCCACTCTCTGTCACTCACCATCGCTGCTCACAATCCCTTGTAGCCCCTGTTGCTTGCCACTTCCCACTGCTGATCTCGCCAATCCCCTCTTTGCCAATCACCACTGAGGGTGTTTTGTTCCCATGGCCTACCTCAGCAAGTGCAGCTGGTGTTATTGGCGCCACAGCCACCACCGCTATTGTTGTAGCTGTGCTGCAGCTATTGCTGCAACTGCTGCTGACACCACGGATACTCTGCTCCCCAGGGGGTCCGTGCTTTCCTCCTCCCCCTCCCCCCGCCCCCCCCCCCCCCCCCCGTGTTTGGGCATGCACAAGATTGTCTCTAGTTTGTTCCTGGCACACTATGGTTTCTCCCGCTGTAGTGGGATGGGGAGTTGGGTGTTCCTGCTTATGAAATAAGTACAATTTTCTGCCTTGATTTCTCTGGCATCTAAACAAGGTCCACACTGCTCGCCACCATCTTGGAATCCTACTCATTTTCTTAAAAGAAAGAAAGAAAGTAAAAATTTTACAGTGATGTAGGGTTATTTTTCCCAATCTCTTTCTTCCTCAGATCATTCTAAACCACCTATACGACCAAGTTGGTGTCTTACAGAATTGAAGTTTTGGAATTTTTAAAAGTTCAACTAGAAATTTAGGAAGATCTCTTCTTCCATGGTCAAAAAATGAAGTGGTAGTATTTTGAACTAATCTGGAAAGATTGTCTGTTTGCTATTGACATGGGTTCAGACTGTAGGCATTGTTGGATCTCCTCATATTGATTTCTCACAGCACTTCTCTAAGGTAGGTGGAGTTTCTGTTGGTGTTTGCTTGTTTGTTTTTGTTTACAATTTCAATGGGAATAGTAGAACCTGTCAAATGGAAATGCAGTATGGCAGAATGGGTTACTCAAGTTGTCATGGTGACAGACACAGAGGAAGGGACACAGCCAGGTTGCTGGTTGCATGGAGCTGACACTGGGATGGCCTCCTCATTCTCTACCATTTTATACATTTCAGGAACATTCTCCAGAAGGAGGAGAATTTTTCCTGCTCTAGTATGAACTTTCTAGACTCACGACTCTAAAACATGGACCAAAGCTTTCCTGCTTATGTGGGGTCTGAAGGATGAAAGGCGTTTATCTTAGAGTCACTTTCTCTGTTGCTGTGATAAAATGGTTTTGAAATCCTAGCCAAGGACTCACATTCCTGCCCTATTGAAACTACACATTTCCAACTGTGAGAGAACAGAAATCTCTCTCTCTCTCTCTCTCTCTCTCTCTCTCTCTCTCTCTCTCATTTCTTTTTAATGGAACTTTGTGAATCATTTTGTCCCCATGGGTGATTCTCTGGCCAGTGTGCTTAGCTATGCCCAAAGGAAAGGAGTTGGTGCAGGTAGTGGTTTGATAGTGGAGCACCCAAGGGCCTCCACACATCCACACAAAGGGAGGATGCTGCCATGCAGTTAACACAATAGTGGTAGCTCTATCTCTTTTGGTCTTAAGCTTCTGAGTTTATATCCTGATTGGCTAATATGATCCAGGCATGTGTGAGGAATCTGGTGAGAACTTTACGGTATCACCGATAGCTGGCTCCCCTGAGGATACTTGGTCGTCAGCCCTTGGGCAATTTCACTAAGCTTTAGGTCAGACTTGCCCAATGACCAGGAAGATCTGACACTCACCACCAGTGTCTTCTGTGGATAGTCCTAGCCACTCTATTTAGTTTTACCTGGTCACTTACATGGTCAGGGCAAAGCTTTACTCATCCCAAATTCTTGAGTCTATAAGTATATGAATTAGCAGGCCTGGATTTTGGTTGTGGTAGTTTGAAAAAGAATGGCCCCTATACTTTATGTATTTGGATGTTTGGACTTCAATTAATAGAACTGTTAGGATAGAAGGTGTGGCCTTGTTGGAGGAGGTATGCCACTGGGGGGTGGGGGGGGGGTCGGCTCTGAGATTTTAAAAGCCCAATGCCAAGGCACAGAGGCTCCTTCCTGCCTCATGCCTGAAATTGAGGATGTAAGATCTCAGCTACTGTTCCAAAAACAATGCCTGCCTGTCTTCCTGCCTGCTTGCCTGCCTGCCTGCCAAGATGATCATGGATTAACCATCTGAAACTGTGAGCCCCAAATTAAATGCTTTCTTATAACATGCCCTGCTGTGATGTTTCTTCACAGTAACTAAGACACTGATGAAAGTGAAAAAACTACTCATTTTTCTGTTCTTAAAAAAGAATCAGCCAACAAATATTTGTTGAGAATCTACCTTGAGCATTGATTATGGGAGTGGGTAAGAAAGAGTCTGATTTAGGGAGGCATAAAATCTAGTAGCGTCATTTGACAAAACCTGGTGGACCTGGGTAGGCTAAGCATTGTTAATGGCCTTTGAAATTCCCTGGCAAGTAAGAGTGATGTCTTTCCTCACTTTGGAGAATTTACAGTCCAGGAGAAAAAAGAGACAATTGGATAGAAATAATACTGAAGATGTATTCGGATGGAAAAGAGAGGTGCCTGAGAATGGACCTGCACAGCTAGAGTGACTGCTCTTATAAACAGGTTCTTAAGTAAAATCAAAGGCAAGAAATCCAGGTAAAGAGGATGATTTGAGCACAACTTTAGAAAGAAAAAACTTTGAAATATGCATGGTCAGGAGCTTGGAGGAGCATTGTTTTTTATGGAAATAATAGCAGGCACAAAGACAAATAAGTTAAGGACAGGGTGTCCCCAAGAGATACAGCTACGTGGTCTGGTTAAAAGTGCTCAGGAGTGAGGTGATTCCAGGTAAGCTGACAAACAAGCAGCTTTCAGATCTCCTCTTAAAGATCTTTCAGAAGTGACTCATAGCTGAAGATGTGTTTTCCTGAGGTGGTTGAGCTAGTGTTATGGACTTCTACACCCATACTCTTTTGTTCGATTTCCTTTTTAATTTTAAAAGTTATGCGCAAATGCGTTCCCATGTCAGGAAGAGTGTGCAGGTGAATGCAGGAAGCCTCAGGAGCCTGGTCAGGGCCGCTGAGCCCGGTGAGGGCCCCTGAGCCTGGTCAGGGCCGCTGAGCCCGGTGAGGGCAGCTGATCCCTTAGAGCTGGAGTTACAGGCAGCCGAGCTCTGGGATGCTGGGAAGCAGATCCTTTAGGAACAATATACTTTCTAGTTGAGTCATTTCCCCAGCCCTTCTGCCTTCTGTTAGACTTTGTATTTCTCTCCTTCTCGTCCACTTCTTCCTCCTCCTCCTTCCTCTCCCTCTTCCTCCTCTTTTTCTCCTCCTCCTCAGTCTTCTCCTCATCTCTCCTCATCGATTTGTGTATATTTTTTTATGTGTCTGTATGTCATGAAGTCATTTGACATAAGGTGTGGAGTGTACCCTTAAAGCAAAATAGCATTTTTTTTCATCCTTATTTTCTTATATTAAAATGCCACACTATGTAGCTCACCCTCCATCCAATTATCAAGCATTCTGCCCTAACCCTCCCCCCACCCCACCCAGAGATTCCTTTAAGGAACACCCTCCCCTACTGTCTTGTTTCCCTACCTTCCCCTTGAATCTTTCTGAGCCTTAAGGCGAGCAGCTGCTGAATGGCCAGGCTGCTTGGAAAAAAGAAACAAGTTTAAACAACTCCAGAGTTATTCGCAGTCTCTGCTGGGTTCAGGCAGATGCGGCCATCTGTGCTTCTCGCTCATACATAGCTCAGGACCTGAAAGAAAATATTCTCCAAGGCTCTGAAAGAAAATGACATAAAATGAATCCATTCTCCTGTCAGAGATCATAATGAAACTAGAGGAAGAGGTACAGAATCAATTCATTCTTATTATAATTTTCAGATTGCCATCTCCCCATTTGTTCAGATGCGGGTCTGATGGCTCAGATTGGCCTTTGGAATATTTAAGGAGCCGTTTTAGCTCCTTAATATTGGCTTATCGGTTCCAGTAATTTCACCTCCCAGAGTGAAATTGGCTGCTAACGCTTGAAGGAAATCCGTGCTGTATTTCCTAGTAGGTTCTGCACCTTGTCACCTCCCAGCCTATAGTTAATGTGCTTCTGTAGTTAGGGAGACAGCTGCCAGACTGGATGCTTATCACAGGCACTTTTGTCCTTGCGGGGGCTCTTCTCCAGCACAGAGCCTTTGTGAGGCATTTACCTATTGCGTCTTGCACAACCCAACCGTTAGATCTCCTGTTTAGAGAGTGTCTTCCTGGTTGGTTGTTAGGATAAAAAAGAAAATGCAAGCTTGCCAGCGATTCTTTCATTTTTCCTTTAAGGCCTCACAGAGATTAAGAAGGAAAAGAACAGGAAGAAAGAAAGACAACAGAGTTTGAAGACAGTTGTCAACTTCATTGCATGTCTCTCGTGTTACAAAGCAGTCTTTGGAATACCCCCCCCCCCCCCCCCGCCCCATGGACTTTGAATACAGGGTTGCTAGGTTAGGGCCCAGGATGGTGGCCTGCTGGGTAATGGCATGTGTCCTGTGAGCCTGAGAATGGGGAGCTCAGCTCTGGAATGCTGTGCAGAAAAAGAAGTCTGTAATCCGAGCTCTCCTTCAGAGAAATAGAACTGTCTCCTACCAGCAAACCCTCCCATGCCCTGGCAATCCTAGGCCAGCTAGCCTAGAGCATGCAGCACAGAAGCGAGCAACAGGCAAGGCCCCTCAAGCAAGGTAGAAGGCAACCCATGAACATTGTCCTTTGATCTCCACACATGTGCACCTCCATACGCTCTCTCTTCCCATGTGCCCATATCATCCACACACATAAGACGCATACATGGATCAAAAGCGCTTTCTCTTCGAGTTATTAAAATGATGCAAATTCTTTTTAAAACCGTTAAGAGAAAAATCACCTGCAATTTTACCAACCAAAGATAATGACTAATGATTTAGTGGCTTCAAAAGAAAAAAACCACTCTTTGTGAGTTTAAAACATAGTGTTGAGAATATATTCCATATAAAAAATTTAAAGTGACCTTTTCACTTAATGCTACATAAACTTTAATAACCATCTTTGTTAGAGGTTGTCAAACAGCCTCTAGATGTGCCATAGCTTATCATTTCTTATTCAGGAAGGTAGGTGTTTTTTTTTTCCTTCTTCCTTTCCTTCCACATACATAGCAGGTGATTTTCCTAGGATGGATTTCAATAAGTTAAATTACTAGGTCAAAAGGTAGAAACATTTTAAAGGCTACCTGTATTTTCCTCCAGAGACTTTCTTTAAAAAGCTCTCTCAGAACAATTTATACTCCCACTAGCTGTGTAGCAAAACACTTATCTCATGGAACACTTGCCAAAACTGAATATATATATTCATATATACATATATATATGCATACATATATACACACATTTATATACATATATATTAATTTGATAGATAAAGAGGAATGTGCTAGCATATTTTAAACTGCTATTCTCTGTGTGGTAGTGAGGCTAAACAATTTTCCATGTTTCCTAGATGTGCATGTATGTGTGTGTGTGTGTGTGTGTGTGTGTGTGTGTGTGTGTGTGTAAAATTTCAATTTATGTCCACAAACATCTTTGACTGCTAATCTTAGAATTTTCCTAAACTCTTTGGATTATATCAGTAGTAAGAACCTATGCTATCTACATTATCCATTATGTTTGCAGTTTGAAAAAATTACAATATTTTATGCATTTTTTACATGGGCAATTTTTCTTCCTATTTCTTCTAGTCATTCTTATTGGTTTTAATCTTCTAAAACTTTGTCTTTCCTAGAAACAAGCCTTACATCCCTACTGAAGTTGAATTCTTTTTCTCTAATTTTATCCCATCTGGCTTCATTGTGGATAATGAGGTTCCAGATGAATTTCTCCCCAAATAGTTAACCATTTAATCCAGCAATAATGAGTGAGTAGTTCACTCTTCCCAACAAAACTGAGGGGCTCTGTGCGCTCATTCCTAAGTCTGTGCCTCGGCTTAGAGAGCCTGCTAGAGGTCGTGTTCAGCGCCACTGGTCTATTTGGTGTTAACATCACTTCTGGGAACTTGAACTTCATCAAACAATCAAACACCTACTGTATGATAAAAGAAGCACCCGCCCCCCCTTTATTTTATGTAGGCTAAAATTATTTTTAACTATCTGTTGTGACGAAGAATGTGAGAATCAATTTTTAAGCTCCCGAGATAAAGCCTCTTCCGATTGGACAGATTTGTTTAAACCTGTACCCAAACCCAGCCTCCCTCAAGGACTTAACTTGTAAGCCTATGACATCAACAGAATTCTTTTAACATTTTTATTATTACATGTCCACTGTTACCCACCCCCCCGCTTGTATATTCCTGTTCCCCCTCCATCCCCCCTTCTGCTCTAGTCCCCTCCCCTAGACCTCTGACAAAGGGGCCTCCCCTCCCCCACCATCTGACCACAGCCTATCAGGTCTCATCTGGATAGCATGCTTCCCCTTCCTCTGTGTGCCCGTCCCGCCTCCCTGCCAACAATTCTTATTCCTAAATACTGACCTTCGGATCAGTTGGTGAGTTTTGCTGACCTTGAGTGTTTGATGCAACCCTGACATGGGATGAGCCATATTCTTTAGAATTTCAATTAATAATTGATCACTAATGAGAAAGGCTGTTTGGGGATTATGTTGGACAGAGCATAAAAGAGTCATTGAGTATAAGTCAATGATAAATAGGCAGGTGGACAGATGGACAGACAGGTGGATGGATACATGGATGGGTGATTATTGAAGATGGATCAGTGAAGCAAAAGATCTGACCTCCTCAAACAGTGGTGACTTTAGCTCAGAAAAACCATGCATCAACTCTCATAATATTCATATATCACATAGAAAAAGGAAACTAAACACTCATGCGGTTATACTGGCTATTTTATAAGAACTTTGTATACATTATCAAATAGAAAAAAACGGTGAAAGGAAGAGACTTGCCCAGAGCTCACAAAGGTAAGGCGTAGACCCACATACAGATTCACGGTTCTCGGGCTCCACGCCTTTGCTATCACTTCAGTTCTAATGCTTGGGCAAGTCTAATGCATAGGATTTTAAAGGAAAGGTCATAGCTATTGCTCCAATACCAACATGTCAGAAGTAGTGTAGGCGATACGGTTGTAGAAATGGCGTCCTTCCCATTAATGACTATTTACCCTTGCAGAAGAAGTGTAGGCTCATATCCCGCTCTCTGTTGCATGGAACACGGAAGGAGGGCCACAGAGTCTCATGCCATGAAGAAGGCTACTGGCGGGTGTTTCAGGATAAGAGGGTTTCCTTAGGATTAATGTCACTTTTTTTTCTCTCTCTCTCTCTCTCACAGTGCATGTCAATGGTAATTGCATAGACATTCCTCTCAAAGACTTGACCTGGCAGCTAGTCCTAACAAGAGCAACCCTGCTTTAATCTACTTTCCACTCTGCCACTCTCCATCCCTACAAGATAGTCTAATTATGGCAGATGCAGGGTTGTGAACTATGGTTTACTTTTCTTTAAAAAAAAAAAAATGACATTAATGTTGCTGTGATCATTCTTTAGCTGCAGATTTTAGACCCCCCCCCCTTTCCCTAGAGCCCCCAAACACTTTGCAAATATGATCTCATTAACCCCCACACCAGCCCTCTGGGGTGGGTCAGCTGTCTTGGCAGCATTTGGGAATTGAATTATGCAAAGAGAAAGTGGTCCTCTCAGAGCCGCCGGCCAGCTGGGGATGGGATCAAGATCCGCACGGAATCTTCGGACTGTGCACAGCCCTATATATCACCTGGCCTGACATCCTTATTAAACAAACAGGAAATTGAGGTGGAGAGGCACGCTAAACTCTGAAGTTTGCTGCCACGGCTATATGTTTTTATTACCCAAGAAGCCTTAAAAAAAAAAAAAACCGTTGTGCAGGTTTTGCTTCAGACCAATTTAATCAGAGTTCTCGGGTCTTATCATATCAATAGTTTCAAAGGCTTCTTAGGTGATTCTGATAAATAGCCAAGGTCAAATTTTGAATAAGTAACTGTTGACCCAGCAGATGTAGCCCAAGTGTCCATCTCAGAATAGGGGGCCTATCTGTGGTTTCATCCAACCATTCTCTACCATACAGTATGGTTATTGCTTCCCCTTCTTGAGGTCTTATCCAGGATGGCATCTTTCATATAGGAAACTATTTGGGCTGATTTCTTATCTCTGTACTTGATTTCATCCGCAAAGCTATCATAAAGAAGAGGCCATATGGCCAATCACGAGCCAGCTAACTAGAAAGAGTGTCTAATTAATTGCTGGGCTGACTTAGCCATTCCAGATGGAATGCCACCCCGCCCCCCACGGTTGCCTAAGTGGGATCATTGCTTTTGTATAAGTTGCCTTCTATATGTGGATTTGAAATAATATTTATTCTCCATCATAAACTTGTGCTTAGAAGTATTATCCCTGTCAGAGAACAAGTGAAATTGTTTCCTCTAGCATTATAAGGATTACAGAAGGAGGCATTCCTCATGGCATCCCTAGAAGGTACTCCATAAATGGTTGCACTTCTGAAGTTCCTATTACCTTGGGATGGTGCAACATCGGAGACAGTGTCAGTGGGCATGAGGATGCATATTCATAGGTAAGCACCGCCACCGTGCCAGCATGGAGCTATCTTTACACTTTGCAAAACTTGGCCACATGGAGTCCACTAACACTCTCATCCTCAGATACACTTGGCAGTAGACCAACAAACAATGGTTGAGGGGAAACAACACAAAGAACATGTCTAAACTTGATTGTTTTCCCCTCTGAGGGCATATCTATAATAGATCTCTTGAATCCTGTTTCTTAGCCCTCTAGGCTTTAAGCTATAGAACTCTGATTGCAGTCTGGAGCCTCCCCCCATCTGTGAGCTCAGTGGGTCTGCTTCTCTTGCTTCTGTTATTTTTGATAGTGAGTCGGTCATGCTGAGGTCTTCTAAGTAACTCAGGTTGACTTTGAACACCTACCCTTACAGCTTTTGTTTGGGAGTTGGGCTTGTGTCTAGTTTTCTCTTTCCCTACAGTGTCCCTGTGCAACTGTGGAGTCATCCCATCTTAGAAGTCCTGCATCTGGATCACACAAACCAGAAAATATGTGAAGGGAAACAAAGGGACTATCATTCCCAGCCCTTAGGGAAAGCTGTTAGGAATCTGTCCAGACAGATTTGTAGACCAGTCAGGGAACCCCTCACTCCCTGCCTCCAATAGCACATATCCCTTCTTGTGAAGAAACTTGGCACAGTAGGTGCTGCTTGCGCATGGTCAGAGTAGGACACACCCTGGAGGTACTCAGCAAGTTAATCTCTAATCTCTTGAGTCACATCCATATAGATGGAAGGAATAAGATATCTCTGTTCTCTGTCTCTAAAGATAGGACCCAGGTTAAAGACCAGAGAGGATGCGATCAGACGTATCCTTCCCTTTCAGGAGATATGGGCTTATCAGAAGTCTGCAGCAAACAGTGGTGTTTCCATTCCTACAATTATTCTTACATTCCACTATGATTGCATGCCTAGTCATTTTCATACAGTATACTTTTCCATGTATGTTGGGAGTATATGTGTGTTTTCCTGTGCGTATAGGTGCACATATGTGTGGGTGCTTGCGTACCCTGTGTGCATGTGTGCAGGCTCAAAGTGGATGCTGAGAATCTTCCTGAATGACTAGTCTTGTTAGCCAGCTTGCTCTGGGGAGTCCCCTGCCTATACCTTCCAAGACTGGACTTATAGGCAGGCCACCAGCTCATCTGGCATCCATGTGGCTTTCTGGGAATTAGAACTCTGTCCTCATGCTTGTACAATAAGTATTTAACTGTGAGCCATTTCCCTAGCTCCTTACACTTTTGATAAAGACAGACATTCTATATAGTTTTAATGAGCTTTAATGTATTTATAGAAGAGTCCCAGAAGTTCATTGGTAGCTAGGTTTCCATTCTTAAGTCTGAGATACGGTGGGTCATCAAGTGCCGCCCACCTTTCATCATTATTTTGTACCTTGCTCCAAACTCTCTATAAACACTCTCTCTTACACACAGAGGGAACAGTTCCTGCTGTACCTGTTCTGTAGATTGTCCCTTTCCCATTGTCTTTCTGGTCAGTTCTTACTCAGCCTTCCAAACCCAGCCCACACCTCGGTTCTTGTGTCTTGCTCTACACCTTCAGTACTCTCTGCAATTGCTTGTCCCGTGAAGCACTGATGCGACTTTGAGCTATCCAGAACTCTGAGCATCGTTTCCTTTCACATGCATAATGTTTATATGTAGGTCCAGGAAGTGTTTTGGCTTAAGTATACAAAGTTAAGTGCAAAGCATGGGCCTTTCCCTCTTGTTCTCCTGAAGTAATATTAAGTGGCTTGAGGACTAAGTCCCAACTAATTAGTTCATCCTTGTATTTCCCAACTTGTATTTCACGTTATATCTAGAATGTACTAGAATGTGTGCATTGCATGTATTGTAGATGAATGAAGGACCATCAGATGGATCCCTAAGGTGCCAACTGGTCTTATCTAACTTATTATTTGCTTGGGTTGGATTGAGCCAGATGTGGATCATGGAGAAGAGCTGGGGATTAGGAGACACTTTTCCTCCTGAATGGGCTCCCACCCCTCTTTAAAAGCTCCTAGAGAAATTCTCAGAGCATTTTGCTGTGTAGAGTCCAAACCATTTAATTTTCCCCTGGGTTATAGACTTCTGACATGGATATTGAAACATCTGATCTGGGACTGTGCGTTTTTTTCGCAGTATTCTCTGATTTCCAGGCTTAGTGTAATGCACAGTACTGCTCTCTAAGTGTTTATAGAATGGGTGACCCCAAAGCAGTCTCTGCGTCATTCAGAGAAGTCCTCTTGTACCATGTCTTTTTACATGTTTTGGCCTGACATCAATCACCGTGGATGCTGGTTCCTCCCTGGGATAAGTTATTTGTTCAAAGGCCACTTTCCTACCTTTGGACTGCCCTCCAAAGAAAGAATTCTGGTTTTTGTGTGGATGCTTTGGCTAAAGGGAACAAGATGCTTCCCACTTTCACGGTATTGGAAATGGCCACTTGTGTTGGCTGTGAGCAATCATCAGGGCTAGGGAGGAGCCCTCTCTTTTCTGGGTTCTGTATGTGGTGCAGATAATGTCAGGGAAAGAAATTAAAGATTGAATGGGAGATGGTAGGGGGAGAAATGAACCTACCTAAAGAAAACGAATATGAAGAAGAGTTCTCCAAGGGAAATACAAATCGGTGGCATTCATCATTTTAAAAAAGGAGCATCAATCATCGCCAGTCTCATTTCATCTCCATTGTGTGTGTGAGTGAAGGGGCCAATGAGAACGGCAATGGCGGATGACTTCTTATAGCCATTTTATACATGAACACTGAGTAAAGAAGATCTTTAATTTCAACCTTGTGGATAGCGGGAAGAAAATCTATCAATTCTGAACCATTTTCTTGGAAATGGATGAAATTCTTCTGAATATTTTCCATGCTTTCTAGTATCAAGAGGCTAAGAGATAGTATTCAAGGCCCACAGAGGAGGTGGAGGCCAGGTGGGGCATAGGGTGGGGCGTAGGGTGGGGGCGCTCATGGAGTCAGCTCTTAGCAAATGCGTCTTCTCATGGCAGAGTTGATTTTCAGCCTTGCCTGCTTTCTCTCTGGGTCATGGCCTTGAAGCCTGTCCAGACTGGGATCCCTTACTCCTCGTTTTACACATTTCCCCAAGTCACATGGGCCCCTACCTGTGTAGCTCCCCTCTCCTAATGCAAGGCAGTGTGAAAGGTTACAGACAAATGGGACTCTTATAAATCTAATCATCTTTCCAATGTACTCTGGAGCTTTCTATTTAAAAGAGGCCAGGCTGAGTCTGGGACAAAATGAAACCAATTCTAGCAATCTCACTTACAGTCTAGTTTGTCTCCCCTGAAAGGTAATTTTTCTTTTAATCACCAATTTTCTTAGATCCGACTTTCCTAAAACAAAGACCAGGTGTCTGCAATTTGTAAGACAGGGGCATCCCTCCCTCCTCCTCCCTCCCTCCTCCTATCAGATCTGGAAGCATCTGGGATAGAATTTTACATGCCTCTTATTACCTCCTTGAACCTATACCAGACTCTGTGCAGAGCTAGGAGGGAGGCAGGCCAGATAGCATTGAGCTATGGGATTGATTCATGGCCAAATTCTACACCTAGTTCTCCTGATACTTAAAAGTCTCTCTTTGTTACACCACCCCTGCCCCGCTCCTGCCCCCACCCTTGTCCCCAACCCTGCCCCACCCACCCCTGCCCCCGCCCCTGCCCCCGCCCCTGCCCCGCCCACCCCCACCCCTGCCCCCGCCCCTGCCCCCGCCCCTGCCCCCAGTAAGAGTCATTCTATAGCATGCTTCTTTTTGTCAGTGAGTAGGGCAGTTCTTTGGATCCTGCATTTCTGTGTGAGGAGCGTGCTCGTAGCTGTAGATGGATGAAGATGATGGCTCTAGTTTCACACAGCTCCCCTGGAGGAACTCTGTGCTAAAGAAAGTACTGGATCTGTCACTTAGCAAAAGGGGGAAGGACTTAGCAAAGTGAGCCCTGGTCACATGGTGGGAAGGCTGGTGTGGCGTCTCATTAGTAGATGGCCAGCTTATTTATGCCACCAAGCTTCTCTTCCCTACCTGCAAAATGGATGTATTATAAGATGTACCCCCAGAAAACTGAGTATTAGAGAAGATGTAAACACGACACGGTAGATGCCGAATGAATGGAAACTATAGGTGCTATTCATTACTGGTAACAATACAATTGTTTTTATCTCCACACTTTGCCATTATCCCTGCCCTATTATTTTTGTTTGTACGTGTGTGTGTGTGTGTGTGTGTGTGTGTGTGTGTGTGTGTGTGTGTGTGTTTCTATCTTCTGTCTATCTCTGTCCCTCTCTGTCTCTGCCTCTCCCTCTCCAATTTAAGAACTACCCATCTCAGGGCTAAAATAGCCCTTGGGGCATCTCAGATACAGACCCTGTGTTTGAGACGATATCAGCCATTGCCCAGTGCTTTTGCCATCTAACGTAGGCAGGAATAGAACTCAGGAATCCTGGCAGATGCTCAGTCTATCTTGTGTATTATGAATCTCTGTTCCTGGTTGTGACTCCACGAGGGACATTTATCCCTAGGGAGCCTGCTTAGGCCTTGGGTGCTATAGGTCTCAGCCTCCCTAAAGGGCAGTGTGTTTACTCTTTCTGTCTTAAACCCTCAGAAGCACTTTATACTTCAAATCTCTTTGAGAAAACGTCTAAACCAGTTCATGTCCAGGGGCAGTGCAACTCAGCTAAGATTTCCAGTGAAATTCTCTTATTGTTGCATCAGACTAGGGGTAGTTTGATATTTTTTTTCTTTCTTTCTTTTTTCTTTTTCTTCTTCTTCTTCTTCTTTTTTTTTTTTTTTTTTTTTTTTTTTTTTGCTTAAAAAAAATCCTATAGTTGCTCAGCATGGCTAGTGCAGTATGAATGGGCATGAGTGAGCCTTTGATCTAATTTTTTGTGTGTATGTGATTTCTCAATAATAAATGGGCTTTTGTTGGGAGACAGGTTGACACTGGGCCTGCATTGGCTTGGTCTGTGGTGAGTTGGGAGCCAGCTGCAGCTATGTTCTCTTTTCTTAGTCCTATAGTAAAACTGCGACTTGACACATAATTGGGCATTGTTATGTAGGCCCTTTCAATATTACAGCCATTGAAGAGAGGGAGAAAATTGTGTTCTGCCCAGAAGAATAGCATCCAAACGAATGTCAGGTGACAATTTAGCATAGTCGTGACTGATGTGATCCATCACAAAGGAGAGAAGAAGTATTGATTTTGATGCCCATAAAAGAAAAGCACATCCTCTAGAAGAACAGCAAGGAAAAATAGGGAGCCTTCAATGTGGCTGGCTGTCCTTAAGTCACTGCCTTTGAGTGACAGAGAATACCCTGCACCAGCTCTGATTTCTTTGGCTCAGCCTGGATATGGAATCCAATGTCTTGAGTATTAAAAGCACAAGTGGTGTTATAAGCCACCATTTTGAGTAATGTCGGTGAATGCCAGAGTGGCTCGCCCACCAGGAAATCCTCCTAGGCTGTGGCTGGAGGACAGAGGGAAGAAGGAGAACCAGGAGAGAGGAGCTCTACTACTGTGTGTGGTACTGAAAGAGGGAGTTCATAGGCAGAGGTGCACAGGGTCTGGCTCTGGAGAGTAGTCACAGTGGAGGTTTTCATTGTAGTGGGGTCACCAGTTCAGTTCAAACCCTCACAGCTGGAAGGTAACCCTGCTTGATTGCTGATGGGAAATTAGTTCCTACTTTCCAATTGGCTTTTTGAAAGTACCTGCAGTAATGAAATGGTTCTCCCTCCATAGAGGATGGACAAAAGCTAGTCAGAAAAACAGGTGCATTGTTAGAGGGGATTCTGCCGAAACTAGGGTGGGGGAATGAGTCCTAGAAGGGACAGAAAGAGAAGGCATGAAGGTGATGTGGATCACGAGGGTTAGAAGAAGGGAACAGAGAAGAAAACGCTTTATTCCTCTAGTGCAGCAATTCTCAAACTGTGGGTCGAGATCTCTTTGGGGGGGTGAACAACCCTCCCACGGGGGTCACCTAAGATGGTCTGAAAACACAGATATTTATATTATGAATCAGAACATTAGCACAAAGATAGTTATGAAGTAGCAACAAATATAATTTTATGGCTTGGCGTCACTGCAAATTGAGGAACTGTATTAAAGGGTCGCAGCGTTAGGAAGGGTGAGAACCACTGCTCTAGTGCCTGAGGTATGAGGGATGCACGGGTACTGCTGTTAACAAGAAGGCAGAACAGTTTGAGGAGTTTGGGGATGAAGTTGAGCTGAGTTTCATTAAAAAAAAAATCCTCCCTGGTTCTTGAAGACACAGTGTCCCTTACCTCCGATCCTCTTCTGGCTTCCTAACTTGAGTCCTTGTCTAATCTCAGCCCTAGAGGGGCTAGCTTATGGGCTAACTTCCAAATCCCGTTAGAAGCTTTAGCTCCTCATGTGTTAAGATATAGCAATACCCCAAACTCTTGAGAAGCTGATGTTGTCTTTGGAATTCAATGCCTTTGTCTGTTTCTACTGTGGTCACTCATCCTATAAGGCAAAGAAATGGAGAAGGGTATTGTCTCTGGTAAGGGGAAAGCCACAGGATAGGCAGTAATTTACTAACATCTGTCAATCCTGCCATACTTCATGACTTGGTTTGTTTTCGATACTTGCTCTTGGTTGAACTTTAGAAGTCTCCACCTAGGCCATCTGGTCAACCACCAGTAGTCCCCAGGCTTCTTGGTAAGAAGAAAACTCATCACAGGCTATTTCAAAGAACCAAACTCCCTGGGGAAATATATTTTGGGTAGTAACATGGGAGCAAGGACAAGAAGCAAGAAAGAGCCCATAAAAAATGCGGCTAGAGAAAACTGTTTTGTCCCACCAGCTATGTTATTTGCAGAACAGGAAACGTGGGAGTCTTGTAGTTAATGATGTTTTATGTTTCACAATCTTTCGGTCATAGGTTTGGGAAACAAAAGAGAAAAGGAAATCAGTGCAGTTCATCATTTACTGTAGTAGGTGTAGTATGTAGCACCCTTTCTATATGGGTGACATAACCCACTTGCTTTGCATCATGTAAGGATAAGAGATCACTCTTCAGAGTGTCTGCTTTTAAAACGGTGAGTCTAGAGTGTCAGCCAGGTGATTGTTGGCATGACTTTCCTCCATGGTGGTGGGAGCCTTGTGTCTGACATGAAGAAGTCTGCAGGAAAGCAGCATGTCAAAGCTATGAAGAATCCTGGGAGAAGTCCAAAGAATGACTTCTACTTGTTTCTGGAATATATCACCTGTACAAAGGCTGACATGTGGGGTACAGTTTGTGGAGGGGATAGTACTAGAGAGGAATAAGATGGGATGGAAAATCAACCAATGTCTACTGCTGCTGCCATGCCAGATGCTAGAAGCACTCAGGCTCGGGCTCGGGCTCCGGCTCGGGCTCGGGCTCAGGCTCAGAGTCAGTGAGTATGTTTTGGTATGTGTAAGCTCTTCCATCCACCACTTGAACTCCTTGGGATGGGTACCTGAACCATCCTTTGCTCTTCGTCTCTAGCAGCTTAGGAATGTAGGTACTTGCTCTACAAATGAGTGGGAAGTAACAGT
Organism: Acomys minous; assembly: GCF_964271855.1. Lineage (NCBI taxonomy): Eukaryota > Metazoa > Chordata > Mammalia > Rodentia > Muridae > Acomys > Acomys minous. Next base: position 104,964,927 of record NC_140489.1, on the reverse strand, counting down.
GAAGCTCAGGGCAGTTGTCTCTTCTTTGACTAGGCTATGTGGTTCCCTGGGCATATGTTATATCAGTTCGTATGTGGTGTCTTCTCTTCAAACTGTACTTAAACAACCAGGAAGTTGTGTAAGAATGTTTCACTGAGTAAGGAAAAAAATAGATCTTAAAAATGAGAGCGCAGACCTCCTTGTGATGAAAAGACCAGAGCTCAGTCAACTAAAAAGATGCTGGATATATTTGGAGACACATTACCTGCATCTCCTTCTTTAGCCAACGTAGGCTCTTCACTGTGACATCTGCTAACCTAGCACTCCCTGTATCATCCGTTCAGTGTAGGGCTCTGCTCAGACCTCCCTCCCTCCAGAGTTTAGCGATTGCAGTTCCTGACCTAGCTTCCTTCTGCACATTCCTGAGTCCATTTGGGCCTGTCATGTTGCAGTTGGGCCCGATCAATAGTCTTTTAAAAGAAGCTTTGCCCTTTGAACACAAGCCCTAAGCATTTTGCATTCCTTGACTGCTTGAAAAGTTCAGTTTTGTTCTATGTTCAGTTCTAAAAATACTTTCGTGAGTGGGAGGCCATTGTGGTTCAAAGCCCTTCTTATAGGTGAGGGTCTCCTGGCTTGACAATAAGCTGTTGTGAGTGAATTTTTATCACATCCAAACTTTCAGGGTATGGACTAAGTTAAAAGTAGGGTATGGAAATGAGCATTGTGTCACAAGATACTCTCAGCTCCACAGAAGACAGGAGCGCATTGAGTGGCACACAAGGCAGCAACGATAACCGAAATCCTGAGCGGTGATGATTGCCCAAGTTGAAATGGCTGTGACATGTTTAAAACCTTTTTTTTTCTTTTCAAGACAAGGGTGTGGAGATAGTATTGACTGCAAGTCAATTGATAATCTTCAGACTGTGTTTTTGACTGTGCACACGGAGATCCAAAGTCGATATCCATTGTCTTCAGGGCTGCAATGCTTGATCCACAATTGATGCTAGTTATTTGGTTCTCAGCATTCCTAAGATCAAAGAGTTTTGTCCCAAAGCTCCACAAATGTGAGATGATTTCTGGATATGGGTGAAATGATACACTTGTTCCCTTTGTTCAGAATTGTTTCAAACTGGCTAACAAAAGCCTGATCTGTTTTGCTCTGTCCCTAGAGTAGGAAAGCACAATGCGATACAGGCTGGTTAAGCACACAGCGTTTTACACTCTGTTTATCTGATTCTTCTGTCTAATTAAAACTACCTTCTACACTTGATTGGTTTTTAAAGCCTAATATTTGGCAATTAAGCCTTCTTTATTCTAACAATGGGGTAGTACTTCCCTGAATGCTTTAGTACAGATGTGTCACCCAGGGAACCAAGAAGTAGGTTCCTGAGTGACAGGGTCTCTCACAATCACCACCTAACCTTGACATGGGCACCTGACAGGGCTTTGTGGAGAATAAAGAAAATCTCATCTAGAATCATTGTCCTCAGAACTACTGTCTGTATCTGCTCCAGAGTCAACAATCCATATGACCAATTCCTGCTGGCCATCTTATCTTTTTTTTTTTTTTAATTTTCCCAAGAGGTAGTTGAGTCACCCTCCAAATGCCGTAAAAATTGAGGATGCTAAGCAAATGGTGGCTATTTTTTCTGAGAAAAGATCAAAGGAAGATATCTGCTTCTTCCTTATTGTCTGTTCCTACCTCGGCACACCTATGCACAAATGTGCTTGTGAGCATGCAGCCTCGTGAGTCCCAACATCTCAATAAACATACCCAGTTTTGTCACTCTCTGCCATCCTGTCCTCTCTGTGGTAGGAAAAAAGCCTCTGTCTCCAGTGCCAGCATTTGAGCTGAGGTTACTCTATGCCACCTGCCCTTTCCAGAAGCCCAGTTTAGTCACATCGTCATTCTTTATTTCTTTGTGAGTGTTTTTAGTCTTTTATCCTCACATATGACTCCAGAATGATGCTTAAGGAAGGCTAAATCACTGCTACCAACCCCATCAGATTCACCCTGAGGTGATTAACCCTGCCACCTGCTACCAAGGACTGCAGTGCACATCCTAATGTGTTTGTTTTTACCCTGTGCCAAGAACACAAATGACTTAAGGTTTTTTTTTTCCTAGACTTTTAATTCTTTGTTGAAGACATCTGCTGGGAGATGACTGGAGCGATCTGGAGCGATTAAAGATCTGCTATAGTCATCACTGTGTGTTTGCAAGCCTCTTTAGTGACCTCTTTCTGGGGCCAAGGTGTCCCCCTGATGCTTGGAGTATTCTTCCATCTAGCTGCTGTGTGTATGATGGTACAGGAGGCAAGGGGCCTGTAGGAAAGATCTCTGAGGCGACTGTTCTGGAAACTTCTGGCCAAGCTGCCTCTAAGATGGATGAGCTTTACCGGGGTGGGGTAATAACTGAATGGATGTCTGGTCTCTCCCTCTTCACAGTATGCAGGGTCAGAAATAGTATGCAGGAATGTGTCTCAGACCCCAGCCTCCTCAAATGCTAAGGCACAGTCTGCATTTTAACCATATTCCAGTTGATGTATGGGTGTGTTAAAGAAAAGAGCCAACCCGTAATTCTTTTGGTCATTGTTTTTTTTGTTTTGTTTTGTTTTGTTTTTACCAAAACAAGTCATTTGGCTGTTGTATGGTCATTGTTCCTCTGAAATTGAGGTTATTAGGTACTTTTCTGAGGCTGTGACAAAACACCATGACCAAGCCAACCTATAAAAGAAGGTTTAATGGGGCTTATGGTTTCAGAGGGTTACAGTCTTTGATGGTAGAGCAAAGACATGGTGGAAGAACAGCAGAGGGCTCACATCTTGATCCATAAGCAGAAGACTGCTAACTGGAAATGATGCAAATCTTTTGAAACCTGAAAGCCCACCCCCAGTGACGCACCTCCTTCAACAAGGCCATACCGCCTAATCCTTTCTAAACAGTTCTACCAACAGAGACTAGCTATTCTAATGTACGAGCCTATTGGGCCCATCCTCATCCAAACCACCTAAATAGGGAACTGAGAGACTGTCCACTTAGGGAAGATGAAGGAAGCCAGGTGGCAGGAATTGGCACGTGGCTTCCTGACTACAGTCTTTGGGTAGAGGAAAGACAAAAGATGCCCAGAAAGTGGCAAAACAACAGATAGTTAGCAAGCGAGTGTACAGAGAGGAGGTCTTGAATGGACAAAGATCCCACCTGCCTCACACATACACTTCTCTTAACTCCTAACACTAGCTGCCTCTAAACTCCATGAGCTACCCACCCAGTTCTCTGTTGGATAATTATCTTGAGAGACCCTAGTTACTAATAAGTTAATTCTGTGGCCATTGCTATACTTTTGGCATAAATAAAACTTTAAGCAGTAACCATAAAACAAGTATTAAAAGTCTACTGACACTTACCCCACCTCCAAATGAATACTTTGACCTTGTTTGCTACAGCAAATACAAATGTCCAATAGGAGATGTTCTGTGCTGGTGCCCTCCTCACAGATTATGGAGACCCATTTTTGAGACTAGACAAATGTGCTAAGGTCCCATCCCTGGTGCAAAGGTACCATGGCCATCTCCCAGTTGCAAGCAAGCTGTAGGGATAGTGGGATGAGACCCCTCTCTTTTTTTTGGACCCTACTTCAGAGAAGCTATCTGTTCCTCACTGGTAATGTACAGTCTTCCTCTGTGGAGTGGATGCTTATGAAAATATCCCGTGCTTTCAGTTCTTGACCTAAGCTGAGGCCCTATTTTTTAAAAATAAGTATTTTCAATTAGGTTTTGAAAACGTCATTCATGTATGCAATGTATCTTTATCATTTCTCCCTAATTTATCCCCTCCCTAATTCTTTCCCCAAGATCCCACAACACATCTCTTTCTGACCTTGTGCTCTCTTCCTGCCCAGCCTTCCCAGCTAAGGACCGAACCTAGGGCAGCTGTACCACTGAGCTAAATCCCCAACCCATTGTGTTCTCTTTTTAAGATTTAAATTATTACCATCATTTTAAGCACCCTGAGTCTAATTAGTGCTGTCCATGTACTCATAGGTGTGGGGACATCCTCTGGGGCATGGGCACTCCACAAGGAAAGCCAAACCTAGGGAAAATGACTCTACCTCATCGACCCCTGAAAGCAACGCTACTGGGGCTGGGATCTTGGTATCCCATTTCCATCCATAATGGAATTTTACCTTTGGTTTGTCTTGAGGTAGGGTCTCACTGTAGAGCTCTGGCTGCCCTGGAACCCTCTCTGTAGATCAGGCTGGACTCCAACTCACAGACATCTTCCTGCTTCTGCCTCCAGAGTGCTAAGATTAAAGGTGTGCACCACCATGCCTGGATCCATAGTTGAATTTTTTTTTCCAGAGCTGAGGACTGAACCCAGGGCTTTGCGCTTGCTAGACAAGCGCTCTACCACTGAGCTAAATCCCCAACCCCTCCATAATGGAAAATTTAAATGTCTTGGCCTTGTGAATTCATGAGTGCAATAGCCATGCCATGTCCAGAAGACAGCATTTCACAGCACCCTCCTCATCCTCTAGCTTAGTGGTTCTTAACCTGTGAGGTGTGGCCCTCTTGGGATTCCACATCAGACATCCTGCATATAAGATATTTATGTTATAATTCATAGAAGTAGCAGACTTACAGTTGTGAGGTAGCAACAAAATAATTTTATGGCTGGGGAGGTGTTCACCACAACATGAGGAACTGCATTAAGGAGTCACAGCATTAGGAAGGTCAAAGACCACTGCTCTAACTCTTACATCTTTGTTTTGTTTTGTTTTGTTGAGACAGGGTTTCTCTGTGTAGCCTTGGCTGTCCTGGACTTGCTTTGTAGACCATGCTGGCCTTGAACTCACAGCGATCCACCTGCCACTGCCTCCCAAGTACTGGGATTAAAGGCATGCCATCCTTTCTTTCTCTTCTTTCACAGTGTTTCCTGAGCCGTAGGAGAGAGGGTTGATGTAGATGTCCTGTCTAGGCTGAGCACTCTCAGTTGTGAGCACTTGGAACAGTTATGATTCTCCACATTAATCACCACCTATTGCAATAAGAAGCATCTCTGACCATGGTTGAAGCACAAATCTACACTGTAAATATTTAGAAGGCAGTTTGACAACATCGCTATTTAGCAAAACGACAGCACTAGATTCCCCTGGGACCTACTCTGAGTCTGGCCACATCTTGGTCTCTGGGGACTGGTGATAAGCAGACCTGACTCAGGTTGGATGAAACTGGTCCACCACCTTGATTGTTAAAGAGTCAGAGAGCACAACCAGCTCCCTGACAATGCACAGAAGGTGCACAGGAGGTCGGCATGGCTAAGACAGGAAGGGAGAGATGATCTTTCCAGAAGCCATTCTCAACCTCCCACCTTCTGCCGTGTAACAACAGGGCAGGGTTGGGACATAAAGAGATGAGCAAAGGGCTCAAGAAGCATTGCTGGTTTTGACTTTCAAATGAGTTTTTAATGAATCTCTTCCTCGCCCATGTTTAAAGGACCAGCTTAGTCATAACCAAGTCTCACTGGCAGTGAGCCCTCTTCTCAGAAGTCTCTCTTAAAATTCTATTGCCTTTTAAAAGCTTAGGGCCAGCTATATGCCAGAGTGATGGGTGTCGTGTTCTTTGAGAAGCGTCTTTGTGCCGTGCGTAAAGGTGCCGGTGATCGACGCATATCACATCGAATGAAGGACTTATGATACCATCAATAGTGTGATCACTACTATAGTGGAAAGTGGAAAATATCTCATCACTGCCTTGGTATCCTAGGAGACCCAAAAGTCCCCTGAGTCACCATAGATGACTTTCAGATGACCAAGAATGTATGAAACATCCTATGATTCCCAAAGCATTTTTTTTTTTGCCGTAACTTGTTTATGCTTTTTATGCTTCTTCTTTAAATGCAATACCTCTTCTCTCTCTCTCTCTCTCTCTCTCTCTCTCTCTCTCTCTCTCTCTCTCTCTCTCTCTCTCTCTCTCCTCTCTTTGCCCACAGAGGCCAGGAGAGGGTACCAGATACTCTGGAACTGGAGTTAAAGATGATTGATTATTAGTCATGTTGTGGATGCAGGGAAGAGAACCTGAGTCTTCTCTAAGAGCAGCCAGTGTTCTTAACTGCAGAACCATCTCTCTAGTTCCCTCCCACATCTGCTCTTTGAGACAAGCGTTCACGTTGGCACAGGACTTGCCAAACAGGCTAAGGGAGTGGATCCCCATCTCCACTTCGCCAGCACTGAGATGGCAAGCACGCTACTGCGCTCCGCTTTTTTACACAGGTTCTAGGGACTGAACCCAGGTCCTCCTGGTTGCACAGCAAGCACTTTACAAACCAACTAGAGTATTGCTTGCCGGATCTAACCGGTTAAGGGACCTTACAGAGGTCATGCAGAAGGTTAGTGGAGAATCGGGAAACCAAACCAGCAATTAAGAATGGTTTTGCAGGAAGACGGTTTTCTGTCTAAGAAGAGAAAGTCAGAAAGGTAGCATCTCAGTCTTCTGTCACTTAGCGTGTGTTCCTTCTCCCACTGGCATGGCTCTCTGCAATGCTTTTGCTCAGCAAACTTGTTTTCCTTCAAGACAAATATTTCACTCAGAGGAACAGTCAGCTTCAGTGAACGATTGCCCCAGAGTGTTAGTTGGCGGTTTATCGAATGGTTTCTAAGAATTAATAAAGCCTTGTGACTGCAAAGAACACTTGGTGGTTAAAAGCACCCATTGCTCTGGCAGAGGACCCGAATTCAGTTTTCTAGCACCTATATTGGGCACCTCACAAGGGCCTGTGATTTCAACTCCAGAGGATCCACAGTTTCTCCTGGACCTTTCACTGAAGTGAAGGCTGGGTACATTCACTTATGTGTATACCATCCGCACCCCATTCTTGTAATTTAAAAATAACAAAAGCTGACAAAGGAAAAGGTTCTGAAGAGTTAACCAAGTCAGGTGAGTTGGGCCTTTCAAAGGTCTCTTATCCAACTCTCCATCTAACTTGGGATTCCGTTCACAATCTTCCACAAAATATCACTTATATCTTCTCATCAGCCGAAGCTTGTCTTTCATACTTCGAGTGACAAAGTAAGAAAGGGTATAAGGGAAATAAAAGGATTGTCAGAGCAGAGGCAGAGGATCTGGGAGGAAAGAGCGAAAGGCTAAAATGGCCAAAATATGTTTTGTTCATGTATGAAATTGTCACAGTGAGTGAAACCTGCTATATAATCAATGTCCCCTGAAATATTTTTTTAAATTTTGCTTTATTCCAAATCTGGTTTTCTTGTCTCTATCTTTCCTTCTTTTAGAACCTAGTTGTCTGGATAAACAGGAGCACTCAGGTTAATTACATATAGAAGTAAATCTCTTTTTCTCTTGGTTATAAAATGATTAAGTATATGTTTTTAAATCAAATCATTCCCAAACAAGAATTTCGAACTTGTCTTTTCAGCAAGTCTTTGGTAAAGTTTATTTCAGCTACTAATTTTTTTTAATACAATTATGTCATCCATTTTCCAAAAAAGACCATGTGTACATAAAAGATCTCATTTAATTATGGGCTTCAGTTTTCACCCTGGTCTGGTCCACAGAGAGTGTCTTCTTGGAAGGAATTTCTCAGAGTCACGGCATTCTATTTTTACCTCCTAGGCCCACCTCAGAGTCCAATGTCAGCACTTTGTGGAAAGAGCGCTAGGCTACAAGCCAAAACAACCGAGTGATTCTCGGTTTTGATTCTGCCCCGGGACTTTGGTCAGGCATTAACCTTTGGGAATCCTGGTTTCAGCCTCAGAAAAATGGGCCTCCTGCCATCTCTGCCTTTGGCTCAAAACAAGCAATGTGTGGCAGAGGATTTAGAGCCCAGCGAGATAGGATGGGGATCTATGAGTTGCTAAAAGCAACCCCGCAGTTGATTCTCGGTCCTCCCGCGTGCAGATGGTCTGGGAGGAGACACCACGAAGTTGCCTCCGAGCTGAGCACTCCTGCCAGTCAGAAACATGTCAGTCAGGGGGCTTCAAAGCAACAGGGGGCAGAGAGGGAGCTGACAGGCATTTGCACATGTTTACTGAACATTAATGAAGCATCCTGTTTGTAAATAGCACCGAAGATAGTACAATGTAAATCTTCCTGCTATTTCAGGAGGCAGTTGGCAGCACCAGGAGGTGAACTGTTCAGCCACCACTGTTCCTTGCCTCCAGTGGCTCTGAGCACTGGCAGCTGTCTCATTTTGATCTTTCAGACATGTTATTTCTTATTTTGAGTAGATTTTGATTGTGCATTATCCTGTCGTGTTACATTTTTTATGGTGTGTGTGTATGTGTGTATATGTATGTATGTGTTTTTATGTGTGTTTGTGTGTGTATGTGTGTATGTGTGTGTATGTATGTGTGTGTATGTGTGTATATGTGTATGTGTTTGTGTATGTATGTGTATGCATGCATGTGCATGCGCATGTGTGTATTACAGATACGTGCATGCCACTGCACCCAGTTTTCACGTGGGTGTCTCGGAGTCCTTGTGCTTCTGCCACTGGCCCTTTACCTGCAGGGCCACCTCCTCAGCTTCACTACGATGTCATCAGCTGCCCTCCCCTTCCCTGGGCTCCCTTCAGGATTCTACATCACCCTCCTCTCTCATTGGAGTCCCATTTCAGTGATGCTTTTCGAAAGCATGAGAAAATCCATCCCACATGCAGGCAGATAGTGCTTAATGTGGGACAAAAAAATCCCGCTGTCATTTCTTCCGTCCATCTCAGTGGGCGGATGCTTCCCTGTGCTTCTCTGAAAAAACAGTGGGTTTCTTGGTTCATAATACCCAATTTTATAGTAAAGAAGTTGGCCTTGATGGGACATGTGTGCTGCCCTCAGTGGCCATTAGTCCACTTGCCTCTGAGAGAAAGTTACCAAAGACGTTAAGTGTGATATCAGAACCCAGGTGGTCCTGAAAGGCAGAGATTCACTTCCTAACTAGCAGGGAAAACAGGGATGCACAGGAGTCGCTTCCAAGAACATGGGCCCCTGGGATATTGTTTTGGTCAATTTTGTTTGTAGTCGATATTTTTCCATTTCTCGCTACGAGCAATAGCTGTAGGCACATCGTTGGGCTGATAAATGTCTAACCTTGGTCTCTGAAAAGAAAAATGTAGCTATGTATTTGCCACGCATTATAAAAGACATGCGCTGTGCCATTCATAAATGACAGGAAAATACTCCTGTCTTGAAATTTCAAATTGATTATTACAGAACGCTGTTGCCGATGCCACCAACATTTTTTTTTAATCACTCACTGCTAACATATGGTTTTAATTAGTGAATGAGTCTAGATCTGACTCAGGGTCAGCTGATATGTTTGTTTATATGAACAAGCAAGACAAAAGAGAGCCTGCGCAGGCGCATGCGGGGACTCCAGCGCACCACCAGTCCCCACTTTCCTGGACTGCTGGGAACACAGTGTTTCCCTCGGAATCTCACAAGTCCTAACACTATATGTTACCAGGCCTCTGCCTTAGCATGACCAGGAGAGAGAAGTGTGATTACACCCTGGGGTGGGGGAAGAAAACTGAGACTCACCCCCCCTTTTTTATTGTGGATTGTCTATCTCAGTATATAGCTGCTCATGGTTCTAAATGTATCGATAGGTACAAGAATTGTCAGAAAAAATCCAGTTTACTGCCCTTGTTATCTTACCAATGAGTGTGGAGTCCACTTCTTTTTTAAAAAATTTATTTATTTTTTAATTAATTTATTCTTGTTACATCTCAATGGTTATACCAACCTTTGGATCCTCCCATTCTTCCCTCCCTCCCATTTTCCCCTTATTCCCCTCCCCTATGACTGTGACTGAGGGGGACTTCCTTCTCCTTTATATGCTCATAGGGTATCAAGTCTCTTCTTGGTAGCCTGCTATCCTTCCTCTGAGTGCCACGAGGCCTCCCCCTCCAGGGGACGAGGTCAAATATGAGGCACCAGAGTACGTGTCCACTTCTAATTCTTGCAGTTGACTTTAAAGGCACAGCACTCCGACTCTATTGCTCTTTCTTGCTGTAGGCTCTTAAACACTATCTGTGACTTCACTACTGCAGATGGATAATAAATTTCTTCCATGCTCCACCTGCAACCTCACACCCTGGCCAAGCCATGCTTTTATCTGCCCTCCTCTCCTCTAATAGAACTACAGTTTAATTTTGTTTATATCAATATTCAGTGTTTATATTATACAGCAATGCAAATGAGATTCATGGCTAAGCCTTCTTGCTTTTCCCTCCATGCAAAATTCTTTATTTTCTCTGGAGATTTTTTTTTTTGAGATTTGTTTTTTGTTGTTGTTTTGTTTTCTATTTACATTTAAATTGCATTATATCCTTTTATGTGAGCTTAGTTTCCTCTGAATTTATCATAGTTTCTGCCTGTTAAAAGCTGTACCGCGGGATGGAATCACGCCACGCCACAGATCCACCTAAGAGGTTTAATAAGGGAATACAGAGAGAGAGAGAGAGAGAGAGAGAGAGAGAGAGAGAGAGAGAGAGAGAGAGAGAGAGAAACGGGAGAAATTCCCTTTATATACTACCTAGCGCATGTGCAGGAGGTACATACACATGCGCTAAAGGTGCACAGGTGACTTAAGTGGCTTGAGTCCTGCCGGAGGGGGGTGATGACTTGTAGCTTCAGGGGTGGCTGCATTGTTACCTGATTACTAACACTGCCCCCAACTCCCTGCCAGTGTTTTGAACGCCCTCTCCGTGTGTCAGAGGCCTCTGCTCTCTCTGTAGTCTCTTGTGCAACTTCTCTAGTCCGCTCTACACTGACAGTTGCTCTCTGGTCTCCTGCCCCTCCCTTCAGCATCAGCCCAGAAAAATCCCATGTCTTACTCCTAGAAAGGCTTCCCTCTTTGGCATCCTATAGACACTGGAAAAGCATACTCCTAGCTTTCGCAGGAAGAAAACGGGAGAGGAAACGCCAGATGCCTTGCATAGCCGACCAAGCCATTATTTGCCTTCCTAACAATATCATCAGCATCTTTGGCAATAGCCAGTCTTTGCTATTTTGTGGGTTCTTTTTTCCCCCATGCTTTATCCCCCTCCTCGGTTTCACCCCCTAACACTAGATAGGACAGAAACAAGGGGAGAGAGGAAAAAGGAACATTCCTGAAACTAATTTCTTTCCTTTTCTTTCTTCTTTGACCATGGTTACCAACCAAGAACCACTGACCAACTGTCCCTGTCTAGCGAGGCCTTAGTATTTATATAAACCCTTTAAAATGTTCCCCGAATTCCAAATGTCACACAATCACAGAAACTATCTTCAGCTGGCAAAGCCATGGCCCTGCCAAAGCACGAGGCAAATCATAGTCAGCTATTGTGAAGCCGACTTATATCCCCACACCTGGGATTAAAATGAAAACAAATCCTTATAGTATTTTGTGGATTTTTAAACTTTTAAAATTAATTTATTTAGATTACATCTCGATTTTGTCCCCTCACTTGTATCCTCCCATTCCTCCCTCCTTCCCTCTTTCTCCTAATTCCCTTCCCCTAGGGCTGTGACAGAAGGTTATCTCCTCCCCCACGATATGGCCACAGCCTATCAAGTCTCATCCTGGTAGCCTGCTTATTATTTCTCTAAGTGTCACCAGGCCTCCCCACCAAGGGGAGGTAGTCAAATATGGGGCACCAGAGTTCATGTCAAAGTCAGTCCCTACTTTCTACTCAACTGTGGGGAATGTCCTGACCATTGGCTAGATCTGAATATGGGTTCAATGTTTACTGCATGTGTTGTCCTTGGTTGGTGCAGAAGGTTGAGCAGAACCCCCAGGTCCAGATCCGCCCATCATGATGATCTTCTTGTGGATTTCTAGGACCTTCTGGATCCTTCTATTTCCCCCATTCTCCCATATTTCCCTCATCTAGAGTCCCAATAGGAAGTCCCTGCATCTATCTTGATCTCCTGGTAAGTAAAGACTTTCATGGGACATCCCTTTTGGGCTAGTGTACAATTATAAGTGAATATATACCATGTGAGTCTTTCTGGGTCTGGGTTAACTCATTCAGGATGATCATTTCCTAGTTCCATCCATTTGCCTGTAAATTTCAGGATTTCCTTGTTTTTAATAGCTGAGTAATATTCCATAATGTAAATGTACCACAGTTTCTTTATCCATTCTTTGACTGAGGGACATTTAGGTTGTTTCCAGGTTCTGGCTATTACAAATAAGGCTGCTATGAACATGATTGAGCATATGTCCTTGTTGCATGGTGAAGCATCTTCTGGGTATATTCCAAGGGGTGGAATAGCTGGATCTTGAGGTAGTCCTATTCCCAGTTTTATGAAAAAGTGCCAGATTGATTTCCAAAGTGGTTGTACAAATTTGCACTCCCAAGAGCAATGAAGGAGTGTTCCCCTTTCTCCACATCCTCACCAAAATGCAGTGTCATTTGAGTTTTTGATCTTAGCCATTCTGATGGGTGTAAGATCGAATTTCAGAGTTGTTTTGATTTGTGTTTCTCTGATGACTAAGGATGTTGAGCAATTCTTTAAGGGTTTCTCAGCCTTTCCATATTCCTCTGTTGAGAATTCTCTATTTAATTCTGATGCCCATTTCTTAATGGGTTATTTGGTTTGGTGGTGTTTAATTTCTTGAGCTCTTCATGTATTTTTGATATTAGACATTTGTCAGATGTAGGGTTGGTGAAGATCTTTTCCCAGTCTGTAGGCTGTCACTTTTTTCTGTTGACAGTGTCTTCTGACTTGCAGAAGCTTCTCAGTCTCATGAGGTCTCATTTATTAATTGTTGACCTTAGAGCCTGGGCCGTTGGAGTTCTGTTCAGGAAGTTGTCTCTTGAGCCAATGAGTTCCAGGCTCTTCCCCACTTTTTCTTCTGACAGATTTAGTGTGTCTGGTTTTATGTTGAGGTCTTTAATCCACTTGGACTTGAGTTTTGTGCATGGTGACAAATATGGGTCTAATCGCATCTTTCTATATGTAGACATCCAGTTAGACCAGCACCATTTGTTGAAGATGCTATCCTTTTTCTGTTGAATAGATTTGGTTTCTTTGTCAAAAATCAAGTGTCCAAATGTATGTGGGTTTATTTCTGTGTCTTCAATTCGATTCCATTGGTCAACCAGCCTGTTGCTATTGCCAGTACCATGCTGCTTTAATTACTGTTGCTCTATAGTACAGCTTGAGATCTGGAATGGAGATTCCTCTGGAGGATCTTTTATTGTATAGGACTGCTTTAGCTATTCTAGGTTTTTTATTTTTCCATATGAAATTGCGAATTGATTTTTCAATGTCTTTAAAAATTGTGTGGGTATTTTGATAGAGATTGCATTGAATCTGTAAATTATCTTTGGTAAGATGGCTATTTTTACTATGTTAACTCTCCATATATATGAAAAAGAGAGGTCTTTCCATCTTCTGATGTCTTCTTCAATCTCTTTCAGAGATTTGAAGTTATTTTTCAAACAAGTCTTTCACTTGCTTGGTTAGAGTTATTCCTAGACACCTTATATTGCTGTGGCTATCATGAAGGGTATAGTTTCCCTAATTTCTTCTCAACATGATTGTCATTTGTATACTGGAAGGCTACTGCTTTTATTTTGAGATAATTTTGTATCTAGCCACTTTGCTGAAGATGTTTATCAGCTATAGGAATTCTTTGGTGGAATTTTGGGGATTACTTATGTATACTATTATATCATCTTCAAATAGGAATAATTTGACTTCTCCTTGCCCATTTGTATCCCCTTAATCTCCTTTTGTTGTCTTATTGCTCTGTCTAGAACTTCAAGAACTATGTTGAGATATGGAGAAAGTGGACAGCTTTGTCTGGTCCCTGATTTTAGAGGGTTTTCCTTGAATTTCTGTTCATTTAATTTGATGTTGGCTATTGGCTTGCTGTATATAGCCTTTATTATGTTTAGGTATGTGCCTTGTATCCCTGCTCTTCCCAAAACTTTAAAGATGAAAGGCTGTTGGATTTTGTCCAGTGCTTTTTCAGCATTTGCAGAGATGATCATGTCTGTTTTTTTCTTTCAGTTTGTTTATATGGTAGATTACATTAATGAATTTACATATATTGAACCATCTCTGCATGCCTGGAATGAAGCCTACTTGGTCATGGTGAATGATATCTTTGATGTGTTCTTGGATTCAGTGTGCAGGTATTTTATTGAGTAATTTTGCATCACTGTAAATAAGAGAAATTTGTCTGAAAGTCTCTTTCTTTGTTGGGCCTTTGTAAGGTTTAGATAGCAAAGTGACTGTGGCTTCATAGAAGGAGTTTGGTAATGTTCCATTCTTTCCTATTTCATGGAGTAGCTTGAAGAGTATCAGTATTAGCTCTTTGAAGATCTGATAGAATTCTGCCCTGAAACCATCTGGCCCTGGGTTTTTTATTCTTTGTTTTTGGTTGGGAGACTATTAATAACCACTTCTATTTCTGTAGGAGAAATAGAACTATTTAATTTGTTTATCTGACCTTGATTCAACTTTGGCAAGTGGAAACGATCAAGAAAGTTGTCCATTTCCCTTAGATTTTCAATTGTTGTGGCATACAAGCCTTTGAAGGATCTTACAATTCTTTATATTTCTTCAGTGTCTGTCTTATGTCTCCCTTTTCATTTCTGATTTTGTTGATTTGGATAATGTTTCTCTGCTTTTTAGTTAGTTTGGCTAACCATTTATCTATCTTGTTGATTTTCTCAAAGAACCAGCTCCTGGTTTTATTGATTCTTTGAATTGTTCTTTTTGTTTCTAATTTATTGATTTCAGCCTTACAGTTGGTTATTTCCAGCAGTCTACTCCTTTTGGGTGTTTCTGCTTCTTTTTTTTTCCGTAGAACTTCCAAATGTGTCATTAAGTTGCAAAAATGAGATGTTCAATTTTAAGAAACCGAATTCCAGAATTCTCACTGCATTTGGGTCTGGAATTCTAGACTGGAGGTCATTTCTCTTAAGGTTTCTGAAAAGATCACTTTAAGGTGTTCTGGTTTCTGGAATTGCTGTTGAGATCAGTACAGTTTCACAGACTTTGGAATAGGGTCTGTTTGTTTATTCACTTGTTTATTTATTTATTTTTACACTGCCAATTGAACCCAGGGCCTTGCACTGCTAGACATACTCTCTAACCTTGAGTTATGCTCCTAGCTAGCCCTGGAAGCTTGTTCATGCCTTTATTGCCTGTATTTTAAGATTTCATGTCATTATACCTTGATTTCACTTTACTTTTGTTGCTGTGTGGATCTGTCCTTTGGGAGGAGCACAGGGAATCACTATGTATCTCTAGCTGGCCTATGTCTTATTATGTAGACCAGGTCAACTTCAAACTCTCAGTAACCCCACTTCTCAGGAGTGCTAAAATTGCAAGTCTGAGCCACTAAGCCTAGGTATGTGGACTCCTTTATCTTGGAATTACAGTCTCCCAGGTTAGAGATATTTCCTTGAATATTTTCTTTCTTTCTCTCTCTGTGTGAGGAATAGCGAAGGGGGGAGATAAGAGGAAAAGAGGAAGAGGAGAGAGGGAGGGAGAGAGGAAGAAGAGAGGGGGAGAAGGAAAGAGAGATTTTTATTTCTGAAATTCAGTATTTTTGAGAGAAAGGAGAAAGAAAGAAGAGAAGAGGAGAGCATGGAGAGAGAGAGAGAGAGAGAGAGAGAGAGAGAGAGAGAGAGAGAGAGAGAGAGAGAATATTTTTGAATCATTGATTGTCTGTGTGTCTTATGTTTTGTGGCCTATTTTCTGTGTCTCTGTGTGTCTTATGTTTTCTGTTTTCTGGCCTATTTTCTGTCTCTTAACCCTCTGTTGACTTCCCCATTTTCTACTATAATATTCTTAATTTCACTAAGCCTGTTTTGCTACCTTAATGCTCTTCTTTCTATTATCCAGTTCTTGGTTTTTTTTGTGAATGCAGTGAATCTTCTTTTATGCCTCTCAGGATATTAAATATATTCTGAATATAAAACATTTCCCTCACATAATTCCTATTAGGTTGTTTCTATCCTGTTGGTATGATTTGATGTTTATCTTTTATGTTAGAGGTTTTCCTTGGGTATCAGTGAACTGTAGTCACTGCTGTTAAGAGTTAGATCATAACGCTATTTGCAAGCTGAGTTTACCACTGGGGACTGCCATATGTGGGCTTCCCTGTAGGGTATGGTTGGGCTATTTTAATGGAGAGCCTTGATATTAATATCTTTAGGTGTTCTCCCCTCTGGAATGGATCAAATGCCCTAGAAAACTTTTCCAGCTTCCCACTCTTGGAGGTTCAGGCCTGGTGGTTGAATTTCATAAATGCAACAGGGAAGGAGGCCAGATGTGCTACCTTCTTCCTCTGGTTGCGCTGGTCCCCAGACCAAGGCATCTCTGCTTCTCTCATTTCAGCAAGAAGGTAAACCTCTTCTCTCCTGTCAGGGGTGAAGAGGAGTTGCTTGGAGCCAATGTGTGTTGTCTGAAGTTGTTCAAGCATTCTTGGCCTAGTTCAGCCTTCCTCCCACTCTCCTAGCAGCTGCACAGTCAAATCCTGGTACATTTCAAGGGTTCTTGTAAAATGGGGGCACTTCTAGAGGTCTAAGCTTTTGATGGAGTGAGTAGCTTTCTGTGACGTGTTAAATCAGTGGTTATCGATCAAATCATTCATGGCTTCTCAGTTTCCAAAGGGTGGCTGCTGCTGTCTGTTCTCTCACTCTCTTGGTCCTTGTGTGTTATTGCGCCCCCTCCCCCTCCCCCTTCCCTGCTCCCACAGCATCTCAGCACACGCTTGGTTCATGGCAGCTCTTTCATGTGCAATGGTTCCTTGTAAATCAGCCTGCTCTTTCTCTGGAGAGGGAGCTTCTCATAAGGAAGGCTCGTATCCTTGGGCCCTTGATGTGTCTTCAGGGGAGTTTCCTGAAATGTAACCGTCTGAAGATAGTTTGGTGACTGGTGGGGTCCAGTTTGTGCCTTCTCACAGGCTCCTCTGCCCTCATTGCATCAGGGGGACAGATTGCTAAAGGCCAGTTCAGTGGCCTGGGAAGGTATAAACTTGTACTAAGGAGTATGAACTCACAGGTTTCGGTTTAGGCTGTTTACAAGCTCATAGTTAGACTGTAGGGAGTATAGTTCTGCTGCTTCTTTTGTTGTTGGCTGTCTTAGTCAGTGTTCTTATTGCTGTAATGAAACACCATGACTGAAAGTAACTTGGGTAGAAAAGAGTTTATTTTGCTTACACTTCCACACTACTGGTTTTTAATTATTATATTTCTTTTTTAACATAATACATTTATATTATTACACATAAATAAAATAAACTACACACAGCAGAAAGAACCACAAAACAATCAGGAATTATATAACTATTACATTCATAGTGATTTGGCTATTCACATTTGGCAAACTTGAAGTGAACATCTTTCCTATCTTGTTGAGTCTAAAATTCGGGACGAAAATTCATATCTATCATATCTCATCTCTATTAACTTAAAACCTCTGTGTAGATCTAAAAATATCTTAACCCCTAACCAACTAAGCTTTTTTAATTAAATATTTCTTTATTTTTAACATATACATTTATATTATTACACGAATATACAATAAACTACCTATGGCAAGAATAACCATGATATAATCAGAAGGCTGAAGATGATGCTCCAATGTTATAGAGAGTTTTGAGTGACTATTCAGGTAGCAAACTGTCTCTGTCATCTTCTCATTTGGAAAGCTGCTAACCAGCACTCCTTGTTTACTCAGGTAATCAAGTTTATTCCTTCTCAACTTTCTCATGGGGCTGATGACCAGATAATTTAGTTTTACAATTAAACTTAGTTGTTTAGGGGTTAAGATGTTTTAGATCAAGATAGATATTTTAAGTTGATAAAGACGAGATATGATAGATGTTGATTTACATTCAGAATTTTAGATGCACCAAGATAGGAAAGATGTTTTATTCAAGGCCGTCAAATACAAATAGCCAAAAACACTAAGAAAGTGACACTTATATAGTTCCTGATTGTGTCATGGTTCTTCTTGTCATATCACTGTTTACTAGTGAGGGAAATAGGGACAGGAATGCGAACATCAGGAACCTGGAGGCAGGAACTGATGCAGAAGGCATGGAGGGGTTCTGCTTCTTGGCTTGCTTTTCATGGCTTGCTTATCCTGCTTTCTTAAAAAACTCAGGACCACCAGCACAAGGATGACACCGCCCACAGAGATCTGGCCCTCCCACATCAAACCACTGGTCAATAAAATACCCATTAGGCTTCCCTGCAGCCCTATCTTATAGAAGCATTTTGTCAATTGAGGTTTTTCTCCTCTCTAAAGAGTTTAGCCTTGTCAAATTAACATAAAACTAGCCATTTCCCCCTCCCCCCCTTTTTTTTTGAGACAGGATCTCGTGTGATCTTGATTTCTGGATGCTCAAACCTATACTTCCCAAGCAGGAACTTTAGTTGTGCCATATAATTATATGGCCAGTTGTTTATAACTTTTGATACCTCCATGGTTAAAGAAGTGATAGCTTTTACGACAAGCTTCCATTATTAGCAAAAAAAGGCATGAAGGAGAGAGAAGACAGTCTAGAAGGACACGCCTCTTCTTTCTAAAGCCTGGTGGGGAAAGAAAGGGTGGAGTGAAGACAAAGGGCGAGAGACTCCAACTTCCTTCTGTGTTCTGCCTTGTACTTTTTCATATAAAATGCTGTTTCCTGATTGTAAAGTAATACATGGAGGAGTGAAACATAAACAGGTATATAAAGAAACGCAAAGTTGCAGATAGTCCCACCTTTAGCTAGTTTGTTACCATATATTTGCACATACACACACGTAACTAATTAGTGACACGTGAATGTGGTTGGACTATCCCTTTCTTATTCCTTAGACACTGGGTGACTTTACTGTTATTTTCTTAGGTTCTGTACAGTTAAATATTTAATTGATTGCTAAAAAGTTTCTCTACACATCCATTTGATTGAGTTTTTATGATATCTTTTCCATCAGTTAATTGTGATCCTTTCTCACTTTCATTTGGAAATTTCTGGCACCCAGATATCAATGAATGCTTAGTTACTCAGGGTGCCCATAATTTTCTATATCTTCTTGCTTCATAATAAGGAACTTAGACTATAGAATAGTCCCTGAATAGAGACAGAGTGCATGAGTGGCTGTTTTTGGAAAGGACTCAGCTTTTTTTTGAAGTTGGCCAATGTCTAATTCTATGGGTCCTGTGTACTCAGATTTTTTTTTGTTTTTTTTTCAAGACAGAGTTTTCTATGTTATCTTGGCTGTCCCAGACTCACTTTGTAGACCAGGCTGGCCTCGAACTCACAGCGATCCGCCTGCCTCTGCCTCCCAAGTGCTGGGATTAAAGGCGTGCACCACCAAGCCTGGCTGTACTCAGATTCTTCTTTTTAATTTTATTTTTTTAATTTATTCATATTACACATCTCAATTGTTATCCCATCCCTTGTATCCTCCCATTTCTCCCTCCCTCCTGCTTTCCCTCTACTCCCCTCCCCTATGTCTGTGACTGAGGAGGACCTCCTCCCTCTGTATATCCTCATAGGGTATCAAGTCTCTTCTTGGTGATCTGTTATCTTTCCTCTGAGTGCCACGAGGCCTCCCTATCAAGGGGTCATGGTCAGAAATGGGGCACCAGAGTTTGTATGAAAGTCAGACCTCACTCTCCATTCAATGGTGGAGAATGTCCTGTCCATCGGCTAGGTCTGGTTAGGGGTTAGAAGTTTACTGCATGTAAACTGCTGGTGCCATAGTTTGAGCAGGACCCCAGGGCCCAGATCCGCCCACCATAATGTTCTTCTTGTAGGTTTGTACTCAGATTCTTAAGGACAGTTAAGATATTACCTGAAGATGAGGTTCTTCGGAGTTCCCGTCCCCTGTCCCCTTAGCTAAATTGGTACATTCTTCCCTTTGCAACCTCCCAGAAGGAATGGACAGCTTCATAACAAGGAAGGCCGTGGTCCACAGGCCTTGTTATCAGATCTTTAAACTACAAACATTCCCCTCAAACCTTTTGGAATACTCCAGCTACATTCACTTCAGTTTGAAAGCCCTAGCATGGTCCCAAGGCACTTGGCAAGACAAGAAGAATGCTCCAGACACCAGCTGACAACTGGACAGGAACAAGCCATTTTCCTCCCCTCGTAGCTACGTAATGAGTAATCATGTGGACCTCCCTCAGACTGGGGTGAGAAGACGAGCCTTGTTTCTTGGAGTTATGTCCTTTCATCCTGCCTGTTTGACATCCCTGTTGACAGGACATGAGATGCAGGGCCAGATGGCGCCGAGCACATTCTGCAGATGAATGGCAGGAGTCCAGGTGTGCTGAGGGGTGGGGAGGAGGTGGGGGAAGCTGGTCACTCTATCACTCGAGTGTTCTAGAAAGAACACATCCAGCTGGGGTCTGTCTCCTCCTGAGAGCCTGAGTGATTGATATTCGGAACTGCTTCTGAAGTGCCGATTGCACGAAGGGCCCGGGAAAAGAAACACACGCATCTTAATAACTTCATTTTTAATTTTGTAATTAAGACCCTGTGAAGAGGGAAGGTGCTATTTGTGATGGAAAGAATACCATGTGACAAGTTGGAGGACCTATATTCGTTTATTTATTTATTTATTTATGTGGAACAGCTTTTAAATTATCCCACAAAGCAATGGGTTTCATTATGGTATTTTCATATGTCTTTTGACCTTACTGGCCAGTTCTCCCTCTTCCGTCTTCTGACCTTCATCTCATCCTGCAGTCCCTCCCCACACCCAGTAGCTCCCTTCTACTTCCGTGTCATAGGTATTCCATGTCATCTTTTACACGCTCTTCCTCTAAGCTGTCTCTCCTCCCATGGCTCTTTATCTAGTTTCATGACTCATATCCCCTACACACACACACACACACACACACACAAACACACACACACACAAACACACACACACACAAACACACACACACACACACAATCTGGGTTCTACATATGAGAAAAAACATGAGCTATTTGCTTTGATGGGTCTGGATTATTTCACTTAATATAATAATTTCCAGTTCAGGCCATTTCCTGCAAATGTCATGATTTCAATTTTCTTTATGACTGAATAAAATTCCATTGTGTTTAGGCACCACATTTTTGTTTTCTGTTCATCTGTTGATGGACATCTAGGCTGGCTCCATCTTAGCTGTGGTAAACAATATAGTAATAAACGTGGATATGCAAGTATCTCTGTGATAAGACTTAGAATGCTCTGTGTATATGCTGGGGTAGTATAGCTGGGCCGTACACTATTTTTATTTTTAGCCTTTTGATTTCCATAATGGCTGCACTAGTTTACCCACTTAGCAGGAATAAATGTTCTACTTTCCTCTTGTGATCTTCGGCATTCATTGTGTTGATGATGGTTATTCTAAGTAGGGCTAGACTGAATCTCAAAGTCAATTTAACTTGCGTCAGTCAGATGGATGAAGGTGGTGAACACTTATTAAAATGTTGGAAGCCCTGGGTCTGACTCTCTGGTGAGGTGACTAACCATTTTGGTTTGTCCGTGACTGATGAGCTTCCTCTTACACTGATGATTTCACTTAAAACCACACCAGCCCTGGGAAAACTGGGATGGTTTCCTCATCTAGCTTTGTGACCTTAACTTTGCCATTTATCCTGTTGGGCACTCTTGCCCCTCCTCAGACTTTCAAGAATTGAAGTCAGAATCAACAACGTACTAAGAGGAAGAAAAGCATGCCAGGTGTGTCGTCTTGATCCTCACCTTTAAGCCTGATCTTACTTCCTGGTTTCTATAATAGGAATATTAGTGAACAAACACTACTTCAGATTCATGTGAGACTAGCGTGGAAGTGAAAATTTAATGTCAACTCTTGTGAGGTGCCTAGCATGTCATGAGCTCTAGGAAATGGTAGCTTTGGTTCCCATGATCACACATGTAGAAAGAATGCTGTCAAAACTAGACTTCACTGATGTCAGTACAGCTGGGAGAGTCACCAGACTTAGGACGGTTAATGTTCCCTCTTGGTGTTGAAATGCCCTCACCCAGAGGGCCAAGTGTTGTTTCCAAAGGACAAGGCTTTCCACGGCTTCTGAAAGCTCTTCCAAGGGAAGAACCACACTTAGACACAGCGAAATCTCTGCCTCTTCCATTAAGAGAAGATCCATGTGCCGTATTAGAGTGTAAATATTGCAGAAGAGGCTGGATAGGGAAGGGTCTAAGACGTTTTGATCAACCATTCATCACAAAGTATTAGTCTTGCTCTGGACCCCAGACTAGTTTCTCTGGACAGAAACATGAGGAGCCTTAGCTCCTAACTACTCTCCAGAGAGGCAGTATCCTGTGCAGTAGCTTAGGTCACATAAAATTGTTTGCATTCTATAGCTGAGATGTGTGTGCTTACGTGTGTGTGTGTGTGTGTGTGTGTGTGTGTGTGTGTGTGTGTGTGTGTGTGATCGGAGATCGGAGACAACATTCAGATGCATGACACACTCTCTGTATGGAGCCTATGGAAAGACTCGTGGTGGCTGAGGGGGAAGATGGCTTCATGTTGGAAATCTTAAAAGTCAAGCTTTCAACTCTGAGGGATTCCCCAAAGCCTGTGAGGGGCTGAGTAGTGTGTGGAGAAGTTGAGCTTTGTAGGTGCCCCACTCCAGGATCCATTCCCGGTGCTTCAGTTTGAACCACTCATTTTTCTCTAAAGATTTATCTGTGATTGTGTTCATCCTAGCATTGTCTATGCTAGCAAAGCTTAGAGATGTTTGAGATGATTGAATTATGCAGTGTTAGGATGGAAAGCTATCCAGCTATTTAGTATTATATTTTGGACATATACCCAGTGGCATGTAAAGACTTTGAGGAATAGGTTATAAAGCAAGATGTAGCATATCCACATGTCACTTAAAATTATATGTTTACCTCACAGTGGCATGAACTCACAAGAGTTAGTTCATTAGAACTTCCTCCCTACTCCACGTTAAGTGATAGCGCCTCGGTAGCTTGAAATCAGCCAAATGGAAGTATTTACCATGGAAATTAGCAAAACTATGAATCAAGGCTTAAAAAAATAGAACCTCTTATTAAGTATCTACCAGAACACCACTGTGTATAAACAAATATATGGAAATAAACTTGGGCGGTTGAAATTAGATTAGATTTCTCAGCTGTCTCATACTTTTGAGTCTTTATAACTGGCTTTCACTGCTAAGGTGATTTTTGCTTTACTTTAAAAAGGAAACTCACACTCGGGTGGTAAGAGCACAGCAAGGTTCTGGAGCAGCAAGATCAACTGAGAGCTTGGTGCAGCAGACCTGGATATAGCTTATAAGAACCTGGCATAGGGAGCTGTTGAGTTGAGGGAGGGCTGGAAGTTTCCATGAGCTTTCTGTAAGAGGCCTCCTTATACACCTCAGACATGGCCAGACACTTGCTAAGAATCTCACAGAGGATGGACACTTGTGCAACACTTTTTAACAAACAATCCAAGGACAACTAGAGGTAGTTCCTAAGGCATGCATGTCTGCAGCTTTGAACATGACCTCTGTGCCAGCCTGACATGTCAAACCCTCTACCACCTCTCTGGTGAAACGGGTAACCCAGAGCAGAATGGCTCAATTTGATGGTGTTTGCTCTGGAGGAATCCTTTAGCCACCCTACTGGGTTAGATTAAGCCAATGGGTGTACAAGAGAGATGAAGAAGTGCAACCTATTATCTTAATATCTGCAGTGCCTTGCCCAGGACCTTGCCCAGAGTGAAAGCTCCCAGAATGCTTAGTGTGGGCACAAGCTAGGGCTATGAAAGGCTGATAAATGTTTTAAAAATATTGTTGGCTTGAGATGGTCTTTGATATTTGGGATGAAATATTCCCACTGTGGCCATCTGAACATTGCAAGTGTGGTCTCTGAGCTTGAGGCTGGGAAGGGATGAACCCAGTGGGTTCTTGGGAGCCTCAAGAATAAGGTAGCTACCCAGCACTGGCCAGCCACCCAGCATGGCCCTACTTGGTATGCAGGAAGTCAGCTGGAGAACTCTGCTCTGTCCTCTACTCTGCCTAACTCTATGGACACTGACAGTAACAAACTTCAGGTGCCATTGAAGGATTGATATGGAACAAGGAATTTTCTGGGGACTGCATTGGGGTTGAAGGAAGTCTCTGTCCCAGCCACAGGTGGTGATGAGGGGGAAGAATCATAGGGTGCCCTTGGTCTCTGCCTTCTGGGTATTACTTATCTGTCCTTCACAAGTTGTCTATCCGGGCATGGTGGGCAAGGTGTTACCAAAGACTGTCATGAGGACACTGTTTTCTTCCCTTAGACTTCTCTCCTTATACCCATTCCCATGTTACCCTGGGCCGTACTAAGCAAGACCAGGACGTCCTCTCAATGGCCTGCCTGGTTAGGAGACGTGAGTTAAGGTTTCAGAGATCTCAGGAATCTGACGGGCCACAGAGATAACAGGAAAGCTAATTCTCAAAGTGGGTAGGTGGACAATGTTTGTATTTGCGATTGCAAAGCTGTTTGGGTGTCTTTGATGGGTTCGGTATTTACTGAGACCTTGCATGTAATCCTATCCTCAGAGCAGTCCTGTACAAAGAAAACCATCACCCTCCTGGTGTAGATGAAGAAGAAATCAAGATTTAGTAAAGGCATGTAATAGTGCCACGCAGATTCAGAGTAGGGACACAGGACTGGCACTTAGGCCATTTCCTTCAGAGGAATGCCGTTCACTCACCACCACTAATTCTCACAGCTACATAGAGATTTGGCGTTCTGTTCAGGAAGTTGTCTCCTGTGCCAATGTGTTCCAGGCTCTTCCCCCCTTTTCCTCTAACAGATTTAATGTCTCTGGTTTTATGTTGAGGTCTTTAATCCACTTGGACTTGAGTTTTGTGCATGGTGACAAATATGGGTCTAATTGCATTTTTCTACATGTAGACATCCAATTAGACCAGCACCATTTGAAGATGCTATCATTTTTCCATTGAGTAGATTTGGCTTCTTTGTCAAAAATCAAGTGACCAAATGTGTGTAGATTCATCTCTGGGTCTTCAATTCGATTTCATTAATCCACCAGCGAGAGAAGCATGGGAGAATGGGGAAATAGAAGCATCCAGAGGGTCCTAGAAACCTACAAGAACATTATGACGGCCAGATCTGGGTCCAGGGGTCCTGCTCAAACTATGGCACCAGCCAAGGACAATATAGGCAGTAAACTTCGACCCCCTACCCAGATCTAGCCAATGGACAGGACATTCTCCACCATTGAGTGGAGAGTGGGGACTGACTTTCATGCGAACTCTGGTGCCTCTTTTTTTACCACGTCCCCTGGATGGGGAGGCCTGGTGGCACTCAGAGGAAGGATAGCAGGCTACCAAGAAGAGACTTGATACCCTATGAGCATATACAGGGGGAGTAGGTCTCCCTCAGTCACAGACATAGGGGAAGGGAGTAGGGGGAAAGCAGGAGGTAGGGAGGAATGGGAGGATACAAGGGATGGGCTAACAATTGAGATGTAATATGAATAAATTAATAAAATATTTTTTAAAAGAATAAAAAAAAGAGATTTGGAACCCTGCAGCCTCCATCTCTGGACCATTGCTTAATCCTTCCCTTCTCCCCATCTTGTTCTGTTTTGCAGTTCAGAAACACAGTGGGATATGTTTACGCTTCTGAGAGCTGATATATTTTAAGAGCTGACATCATCTCAGCCATAACTGAGTTTCAGCCAGTCCTTTATTGTGTTTTTTTCCCCCTCTCTCCTGAAACAAAGGTCTGGCACAATGCTTTTCTCTTGTCAGATGGACTAAAGGCTACAAGTTGTCCCACAATATATACTCACGGGACAACTACAGGAAGCAGAACAGCGCTCAGCTATTAAAATAACCTTCCCTCCATTATGGATTGGTTATTTCAGCAACGAGGCCCATTTGAAGGGAGATCATGAGATAATTGACTGTCAAACAGTTGAGCAATGTTAAGGTCAATTGTAGCGGAGGTCAATTCATTTGAACAATGGGCTCGAGTCTGACAGGCCTCATAATGTTGATAATAATAACTTTGGTTTAATGGAAGTGTTCAATGGTGTTCGAGAAGGATGAACTATTAGACATTCCGATTAAGTATTGTCTAAACTCTGAAGGGTTTGGAGACAGTTTGGCCAAACACAAAATCCCCAGCTAGGGAAAACTGGCTTCAAAGAACAGCTGGATCTAATGTCAAAGGCAAATGATTTTCTTTCCCCTTTACCGATTGACTTGAATTTACACTGCGCAAACCGTGATTATTCCCCGACTCTGTATTTATAGCTTCTCATTTGCATTTTCCAGAATAATTAAGAATTTAACCTAGAATGGGCCATTTTTGAGTAGAGGTGAATGCTTTCTGATTTTTAAATGAACCATCTAAATTAGCTACTAAATATACATTGTATTCTCCTTGCCTCCTGCGTAACGTCCTTCGAAACTTCTGGACTCTACTGCAACCCAAAGGGAAAGATTTGCTCACCTCATCCTGAAATTGGGCTTTGTTTAGGAAGGTGACTGTCTCGTCCCCAGAGGACGACAAGTCAGTTACCTAAAGTTGAGTGGAGCCACTTGCTGTTCCGTAAGGGCTGGGGACCAGGGGACTCCCCAGTGCACTCCCAGCAAAGAGCAGGAGGCAGGAAAAAGCTCTCTACTCTTTTGTTTAAATGCCATTGAAATATTTTCCAATCTTAGCTCTGCTTGTAAGTTCTGTCTCTTCCTGTGTGCTTTTGAAGATTTTTTTGGTCTAGGAAGAGGGTGCCTATGTTCACCCTCAGGGAGTAATATCCTTGGGTTCTGCTGAGAGAGGTTAGTCTTCAGGAGTTCCTCCTTCTCCAGGAATAGCCAATTCATGTCCAGTTGCCCCCCCCCCCATTTAACATGGGAGGGCTGAGGCTCCAAAGGCCAAGCAACATGTCCTGTATCACAAAGTGGCTGGAAAATTGAACACTTGATCTGCACCACTCTGTGTGGCCTGCACCATCTATTTTTCTCTGGACGTTGTAGTCGCCACCTGCTGAATTTATAAGTGGGGTCCCATAGGCCTGTTGAGTCTTCAATAAGGAAACCCCATGTCTTCTCCTTCCTGTTAGTGAGTCATGGGTTCCCTGAGGTCATGCTGGTCTTGCCCTCATTGGATCCTGCACTGTTATTACAATGACACTCTTAAGGGAGGCCACATCTTTTAACCTGCGTGGGCAGAGACTGAGGGTTCCCCAGAGCTTTCGAGAGAATCTGCAGCCACAGCCAGTTGTTTATCTCCTTGAGGACACCATGAGGCTCTGGATGATGTGGGGAGGCAAACTGCCAGAAGTTTCTACAGAATTTTGGCATGGAAGCCAAGGGGAGGTGGCTAAGTTGGTAAATGGCTTGCTGTACAAGCATGAGGACCTGTGTTTGGTGACCCCACCCCACCCCCGGTCACTGCAGCATAACAACATCTGTGAACCCCAGAACTGGGGTGGAAGAAACATGGGGATTCCTCAGGCTTACTAGCTAGCCATTGTAGCCAAAATGCTGAGCTCTGGGTTCAGTAAGAGATACTCTGTGAAAAAAATAATATGTTGACCTCTGGCCTCTAAACATTTAATACGTGCATACCCATACCCACATATACATGAGCGCGCATGCACACATGAGCGCGCATGCACACGCGCACGCGTGCACACACACACACACACACACACACACACAGAATTCCAGGATGGAGGTAGAGCACATGGAAGTGTGTTGAGGCCACCTTACCTGGCCATACTGTAATTTAATGAGTCATTTGTAAAGTTCTCTTTGTGGTTGGACTGCAGCATCTCAACTGTCCAGAACAAAATGACTGAGGATCCCAACAGTAATGTCTATTGTAGGAGTGTCAGCTACTAGTCACACAAGGCAAGGCATGTGTGTATCCATCAACACTATGCTTGTTAGTTTTTCTGTCAACTCGACACAAACATCTGGGAAGAGGAAATTTCAGTTGAACAGATTCCTCTATTAGATTGTCCTGTGAGCATAACTATGGGGCATTTTCCTGATTGGTGGTTGATGTGGGATGAGCTAGCCCACTGCGGGTGGTACCACCCCTAGGTAGGAGTGATACCTATAAGGAAGCAAGCTTGATAGGGAGCAAGCCAGCAACCAGCTTCTCTTCCTGGTTCTTGCCTCTTCCCTTACTTGAGTTCCCACTCTTGCTTCCCTCAGTGGTGAACTGTGATGGAGACATTACGCCAAATAAATCCTTTGTTCCTGAAACTGTTTTTTGTTATTGGTTTAGCACAACAACAGAGAACTGAACCAGGATAGCCACTCATCTAGACCAGCTGGCAGTCGAGGGTAGCAAAGACTGGGCTTTCCTGGACTGTAATGGGACCATTGTAATGTACCAGTGATTCCAGGGAGAAGGTGGGAATTGGTAAGGCTCTGTACTGGAGAAGCCTAGTTAGTGCAAACAACAGTCCCTGCATTACTAAGCACTTGCTGAATATCAGGTGTGAAAGCCAAGGCTTGCACATGCATCTTCCCACTCCTTCCTTTCCCAGTAAGAACACAAGTGCAATGACGGTCCTCTGTATTACTCAGAAAAAGTTGAGGCTTAAAGGGCTAAGTCAGCTTGCCTGAGGCCTCCCAAATAATCAGTGTTGGTACCAGGAGTACTGCTGAGGCCAGTGAGTTGTGTGTGTGTGTGTGTGTGTGTGTGTGTGTGTGTGTATGTATGCGTGTGTATGTGTGTATGCATGTGCATGTGCGAGTGTGCATGTGTGCATATGTGTATGTGTATGCGTGTCCATGTGTGTGTGTGCATGTGTGCATATGTGTGTGTGCACATGCGTGTGTATGAGAGGAGAGGATGCTGATAAACAAAGAGGTTTGCCTAGTTCACCTTCCTCCCTGAGCTATGAAATGCATTCTTGTATCTAGAACTATATTCAGGGGGAAATCACCCCAATACACTGCATTTGCCCTCACTTTGCTCTCTGCAATCTGGGGCGTTAGGCACGGTCTCACACATACGGTAACCCGCCATTCCTATGTGGCCTCCTGATTATCTGGAAGCTGGTGTGAATGAACACCACAGCCACAGTAAAGCAAGATCAAAGCTACATCCCCGATATCAGGGGAGGAAACAATATCCCCATAAGCTTAGTGAACAGACTTGTCCTGAAGACTTTGATGCAATTCTGCTGCAGAATTCGTGCTCCCACTTTGAGGCTAGACAGAATGAGGCCAACTTCTTACCTGGACAGAAAGCCAGAGCAGAATGGTAACTAAGGAAAATGCTTTTTGCTTAGTCACATTTGTGGAGACAGAAGCAAGCAAGCAAGCAACAATAAAAAATATAACTTCACTTCCATGGGAATGATAGGCAGGGATTAAAAAAAAATTCCGGTAATACTTCCTTTGTTTTGGCTTCAAACATGCTGTTGATAGCAGCTGTTACCAGTGTACAGTGTGTTTATTGTTGAGTAATTATGTTTTGCTTTCATATTGGCAAAGCTATTATTTGCACCCTTAGGAGCAGCGGACATCTTATGTGCACACGTGAATTAATGTGACAATGGCTTTCGACTCTGGAAGCGGTGACTTATTAATCTGCGGTGTTGTTAAATAAATATTCAGATGTGTTCATCATGGTGCCAATCACAAATGGGGTTTCTCTGGCTTCAAAATCTACAGCATTGTGTAACCTAAAGGCAGGAATGGGGAAAGGAGGAAAGGAAGGAGGAAAAGAAGGAGAGAGAGAGAGAGAGAGAGAGAGAGAGAGAGAGAGAGAGAGAGAACATCTCTCTTATGATGATTTTGAATCCTATCCAAAAGTAAAAGAGTGTTTTTGATTTAAAACAGCCAGACACTGAAAAGTCCCCAGAGAACATGTCAGGGGAAAGATTCCTGCACTGCATCCTGTCCCTAGAAGACTAAATCAAAATGACATTCCTCTCTCTGGACACCAGGGTGCACACAGACACAGACACACACACACACACACACACACACACACACACACACACACACACACACACCTACCTACCCTTGTGAACCCAGGCATCTTTCATTTCTCTAGAATTTCCTAAGTACCAGGGATGTCTCAGTTAATAATACACCTTGGCTGTTTTATTATTAGTCACCATTTCCTGCACATCAGGTACCATACAGTTAGCTAAATCACCTACCAAATTGGCTAAATGGAAAGGCAGACAGAAACCCAAGTTAGGTGAAGGATGATGAATATTCTACAGGGACAGGAAGGTGCAATAATGAAGAAAGAGGAGCTAACAGGCTTGCATTCAAATGGGATAACTTCAGAAAAGAAGTGGGGCTGCTGAGCGGGGAGGAGCCAGCTTAGACAGAGAGAAAAGGCACGGGAAATGAAGGAGTTCCACTGTCTTGGCAGGGATTATTTAAAAAGCGAACATTCTTGTGTCTTCATTACTTCCTTATGTGCAAGGTAAAGTACAGGGGTTGGGCGAGAGGGAGAAAAAGGGGAGAGAGAAGATTGTTGGGGAGAGAGGAGGCGAAGGGAGGGAAAGAAGGAGAGAGACTTGACTTTTAATCCCTGAGGAAGTCAAGCTAAAGTGGGGAGGGTCTCCCCTGTGATCATGCAGGTGGGCGCCCTGAGGGCAAACGGAGGAAGGATTTTTGCCTTAGATGCTCTGGAAGGCGCATGTCTGCAATACCCAGCGACCAGGAGCGCTGAAGCCTGGCAGAGGTGGGAATTTATTTTGGCCAAAGCCTTTTTAATTATGAAGAGAAAACAAAGAAAGGAGCTGCGAGAGCCAGAAAGACTATCACTCAGGTATCACTCAGGGAGGTATCGCTCAGGGAGGTAGGTGACAAACAAGGCCAGATTTCGGGGCAGAGGAAGGGGGCGGGAGGAGCCAAGATCCAAACACACGGAAGAACAAGAAGCAGGAAGGAACACAAGAGGACTTTGGTCTAGAAGGTTCAAATCCAGCATGACAGTGTCTCCTCGGACAGCTGGGACAGCATACAGCATTGAGTAAGAGTGTAAGGGGTGGATGCTGTTGTTGCATCGTCTATCTCCAGGCTACACCCTGAAGTTTACCTCAGGCTGCTACTGTCCACCTCTCCTGTTTCACTCCAGCCACAGGACCCTGCATTAAAACCTTCCTGCCCACATCTTCCTGGAATCACTTATTCCCAGTGTCCTGCTGTGTCCCTTCCCCTTGTGCGGACTGGGTGTGGCTGTCCTCTGCAGAGAACATCCTTGCTGTCTGTTTTTCTTTGTTCTCTACATTCCACAACATATCTGTGCTTCTTGCTCATGCTTTCCTTTTGAACCATGGAGTGTCACTTTCCTGGGTGCCAACTTACTGTCCCTTTTCACAGTGTGCTCTTAATCCTGAGCATAATGGCTTGCACCCATCTGATGAAAAAAAAAAAAAAAAGGAAAAATGAACATGTGATGTACTTCCCTGAGGCACATACCTCACAGTCGAGGAGGGTGCTACAGAGCCATCACTACAGGATTGGAGAAGGACGTGCTGCCGCAGAGCGGTTCACACCAGCGAGGTCCCTTGCTGCCTCCTTAGTTTCCAGCTGAGCTGGAAGGGTGGTTAGAACACAGACACCTATGAATAGTCAATATAAGCTCCTGGGAACCTTGAAAGCATTTATGTGAAAGGTCAAGGAAGGCCAAGGAAGGTCAAGCCATGGAGAAAGACCAAAACTTAGCCAAATGAGAGTGGAACGGAAGAGCGGTGGAGTTGAGGGGAGGATGGCACACACCAATGCATGGAAGTAGAGTGAGCAGAGTGTTCCAGAAGCAGAGAGGGACCCAAGAATCCTAAGGGGGCTCATCTTAGGACTGTGGGATTTTTGTGTTCCAGCTTGATATGCCGGTTAGCACAACTAATGTAGATTGGAAGAACAGCTTCCTTGCTTGAACTCTTGCAACCTGCATGTGGAAAGGGATGACCTGAACGCCCAGGGCTTAATTGGGATTAGAGATGCCATGTGCATGCCATGAGGGGCCACCACCTACCTTCATTGTCCCCATATTCCTAATGGTCAAAGCCCAATAGATCACAGATGGAATCAGCTGTGATTATACCTTCATTGAACTTGGACAAATTGGCTCCCTCCCCTGAACCTCCTTTTCCCCACATATAGAATGGGGTAGTGTTTTAAGAAAGAATTCATAAATAACAAGATTAAATGAGAAAAGGAATAGACTCATATGTTTTCACCTGGCACATACAGAGAAGTCAGAAACGGACAGGCTGTGTCCTACATTCTCCTTTCTCTAGCCCAGCCTTTTTCTACTTTGGCAGGATCTGTTCTGAGGAGAAGGAAGCTCCGACACTAGCATTTCCCATTATATGCCCTTTGAAATCCAACTTTTCTGAGAGTCTGCAGCCATAGTTACTGTGGTAAAATAAGTCCACGGAGGAATTTTCCCCTAAAGGTTTCTTCTCAAAGTATGTCTCAGGAGTTTTGTTTTGTTTTGTTTTGTTTTTAACGACCAGACTAAGGGATATGTATATGTTTGACACTGGAGTTTCCTGGCAGAGTCACTTTGTGATGTTACATAGATTTCATATTGGGGCACTTACCTGAAGGGATTCAAATCCCATGAGTGTGGGGTAAAGTGCTCACAGCATGAAGACGGCTGGGTCTTTTGGGGAGCTGTGGGACCGGAAACAAACAGCAAACAGTTGGTGGAGTTGGCCACAAGCTTCTGGGATAATAACCACCTGGCTGTGGGAACATGCTAGAGGCTGGCTCTTTTGTGCTCCGCTTCATAGCATTGTTCCTTCACACACTTTTCTGGGGCTGTGATCTTACAAAGGGCATCCTATCCACACATACATGCCGGAACTCAGTATCTCCCCAGATTTTACACGTCTATGCTACTTCCCCTTACATGGATGTAGACGTGATTATGCTTTGAAGCATGCAAACCCACTGGGGGAAAAATTATTAGTACTGATAAATAATGGTGCTAGAAGTCAGAGCTGCTAACAGGCATGGGTCGGCAAAAATGGTTAGCCTAAGCAGAAGTTCTTCTTCCCAGGTAGATTTGGAATCCTGCTTTAGAAAACTTGGGATTCGCTCATCACTAATGAAGAAACTGAACCAGGAACTAGATGGTATTTCTCCTTAAGTCAGATGCAAAGGACAGAGGCTGTGGCACAGTAGTTTCCACGTAATGGGGTCATCCTCCTGGAGTCCTCCCTGCCCTCCTCCAACCTTTAGAATAAAGATGCAGCCAGAGGAGAAAGGAGTGTTCCACACCCTGCTCAGCTAGCTGATGCTCACCTAGGCATGGCCTGGATCTGAGGATCAGGTTGGCTTATCTGATAAGCCTGTGTTCTGGCTGGAGACATCTCATCCCAGTTCAAGGTACAAGAGAAAAAGCACCAGGAGTCATCTCAGACTTGAATTTGTTATCCCATGTGGCCTTGGGTATGGTTTGTTATTGCCAATTGTTGAGAAACAGTACCCGAAGTGACAGGGAAGCTAAGCAGCTATACGGGCCACCTTCGTTTGGTGTGCATTACAGGGACAGGAGTGGCGGATCGTTGAAATCAGTTCTGTGGCGCTAAGCATCCCCTTCGACCGTTGAGGTTACTCTCCTCAATGAGCATTACTTTTCGTATGTTTGTGTTCCAATACCAAGTTCCATATGATGGGTTAAAAACCATCTTGCCTCCCTTACAGAGATGACACAAAATGGCATGATGTAAGACACTTTGGGAAGTGTATAAGACAACTGGGCCAAGTTCAGACTGTGTTACCATGTTCATGCCAAGGGGGACGTTCCTACTTCTCTCTGCATGTCTAGCATCAGAGTTACGACAGGAGTTGTCAGAAACAAACCAGAAAAACTTTCCTGAAGCCCATCAAGGGCATCCGGTTATGGTTCCGTCGAGTCTAAACCTTGGGAAGTTACAGGAAGAAATTGGAAATCGCCCTGGGTAATGGAGAGCCAAATTGGGCCTTAGAGTAGGTAGCAGGGTGACTTATTTTTTAATGTTTCCAACATGAAAGAACACAATTGATTTTTTTTCCTCCTTAATCCTTCCAACTCCCTGGCTTTTATTGTTTCTAAAATAAGATAAACCAAGCAGGTGTTATTTCAGCTCTGTAAACAATCTTTATTTTTCTGGCTGATAGGAATAGAAATGTAGCTTAGGAGAGGGGAAAGCCAGGCAATCAAGGAAATCATTGATCTTAACTTAGCGGGCTCCTTCTACCCCCGCAAATGCTCGCAGTGGTCGCGTGCCCCCCTCCCCCCATAACTCACCCTTGGGTCTTTGTCGATGCCTCATGAAAGTGCAGAGCCTACAGCGGAGAAATCTTCAAGTGCGCTGCTTCCTTTCACAGATCAAATCACACGTGTTTTTTTTTTTTTTTTTTTAAAGATTAGTGACGTGTCTAAAACGACTTCACTTGCTCAATCCAGGTAAATAATTGTCAGATGACTTTATTTTAATGTTCCACTGCTGGGACCATTGGGGAGGTTTTTTGTTTGTTTGTTTGTTTTGTTTTTGTTTTTGTTTTTGTTTCATTGTACACTCTGACATTCCCGACCTGTTTTCTCCTTCTTCTGTGCGTGTCTGCCGTGGGCATAACCATGTTAGTTAGCATCAAAGGCGTTCTCTGAGTGAGCAGACTCCCAGCAGGATGGAGGCAGGACAAATAGTCTTAGCAAAAGAGACAGACTCTTCATTTGAGGCTGAAGAGGGACAAGAGAGATGGGACATACAGCCCCATTCCTTCTGACCTCAAGTGTGTGTGTGTGTGTGTGTGTGTGTGTGTGTGTGTGTGTGTGTGTGTGTCCCAGATACTAACCTTCTAGACGTTGCTGGATGGTAGTCATCTTGGGTCTTAAGGGTCTCAGCCTCTGGTGGGTCTCACGTCTCTCTGGGATGTTAGCTCTGGCAGGCCCATCTTTCTCCTTTTTACTTTCAGGGATATCCCTCAGTATCAGTGTGGGAATGACGGCAGAAGCAAAGGAGCACAGAGAGTAAAGGTCCTTGGTGACTCCCCTATGTAAACAGTGATTGCTAGTAGGTCTGAAGGAAACCCATTTCCCCAAATTCCAAGTGGCAGAAGGGACAGCTGGCTATCCGAGGTGTCTTTTAGCATACCAAAGTATGCTTTGGCCTCCAGGTTCCCTCAGCATCACAAGCACCCACCACACAGTTCAGAGTCAACGCTAGCATCCTAGTTCTTCTCAGCTCCTCTCACCTCCTCCCCTACCCTAAACCCTTCCTGCTCACAGGCTTCCTGCCTCCCCCAACTTCTTGTTCTCCTTATAACCCAGCTATTTCTGCTAGGATCCTTCTCTTGGTCTCCCCCCCCACTCTCTCTCCCTCTCTCTCTCTCCACCCGCCCCCCCATCCCCCCAATCATGTTTAATCTATCTTCTCTCCCTGCTCTGGCTGCTCTCTTTCTCATATCTACAGTAAAAACCATGGAGTGGCCACGTCATCAGTTTACACTGTTGCTCTGTGTTGTGACTGTTTTTTCAGAGGCCCCATTTTGTTTGTTGTTTCTATCCCTAAAGTGGAGCTAACTATCTGCCATCACTCCCTTCTAAAGAGTGTTAACGACTGTCTCTCATGGTTATTTTTAAATAACTATTGATGAGAATGAGTACTAAGATTTACATGGATTTTAACCACCAAAGAATGGCTCTGATGCTTAAACAATAGAAGTGCATATCTGAGCAGCAAAGTGTCAAATAAACAAAACAGGAAGACACAGGGTACAAGATCTGCCCTGCCTTGCCCCCCCAAAAGTAGTTATGGTCTCAGAATTGACCATAACAGTTGGTAAGGCAAGGCTTTGCATGGGTCAGAGCCTGAGCATTGGGATTCTAAGCTGTCACAGGGACCAGTAACTTGATGTAGTCAAGTGACTCAGATGGGCAGAAGGTAAAAGGAACAGAATGTGCAGTCCTCATTAGGAATAAAGAAGCGGCTGAGAGGCACACACCCAGCCTTCATGCCCCTCAGTGCCCTCACTACCACTGAATCTACATAAAACTATTTCTGGGTCTCTGTGCCAAAGCCACATACCCACATACCCTCAGCATTCTGTGGAGGCAGCCACAGGCCCGAATGAAGAACCCCTGGAGGCTGTTACTTCTCTGCACTGGCTAAATAAAGATTGAGCTCACCTGGTTGGGACGTTTATGGACCAAGGAAGAAGCCGGGAAGGTGCGTGAAATCCTACCAAGTGGATTGATCGGTTAGTTTTTACAAGACATCCGGGAGAGAAAAAGCTCAGTGGAGGAATTACTCCCATCAGATGGGTCTGTGGGGTCCTGGGACATTTTCCTAATTGCTAATTAATGTAGGCAGGGCAGTACTATCCCCAGCCACGGTCCTAAGTTGTTTAAGAAATCAGGCTGAGCAAGCCAGGAGGAGCAAAGCCAGGAAGCAGCATTCCTCCATGTTCCCTGCTTCCTTCCGTTTCTCACTCCAGGCTCCTATATCTGCTTTTCTTAGTGATGGACTGTCACCAGGGAGACAAACAACCCCTTTCCTCCCCAAATTGCTTCTGATCAGTGTTTTATCTCAGCAACAGAGAGCGAACTGTAACTCAGAGCTTCCCACCAGCTCACGTCTGAGGACGCCTTCAAGAAGGCACAGCCTGTTGCCTCCCTCCCCACCCCCACCCCTGCCCCCCAGGCTTCTTTGCTTAGCAATCTCAGGAGACTTTCAAGATCCTGGGGCTATATTTATTTAACACTATTATTTATTCTGCACCAAGAGGCCATTTTCACTAGTGTATTTGTTCTCTGAGGGGGGTTGCTTAGTCCTGGGAACTGATTTAAAAGAGCTGCCAGCCTTGGACCCCTAAGGCAAATCATAGTGAAAATGGGCTGAATAGCTCCTCTGGCAATTCAAAAATGATCACCTATCCCTTAGAGCAGGTTGTCAAAGTGTGTCCTTCTTAAGAGCAAGGTCAACCTCTCTTGGAAACTTAGTAGCAGTGTAAAAGCCATGGTCTCATCCCACCCATTGAATTGAACCCCGCCCACTGGATCCCATCTGGCCCCCTGAACCCTATCCCTCCCGCTGGATCTCAACCTTTGCCCTGGATCTCCCCCTCCCCCTCCTGAATCAACCATCCTGAGCGTGATGCTACCACTTTGCGCTTTAAGATTTTGATGTATCTTTAAGGCTGTGTCCTGGGCCCAGGAAGTCCAGAGGAATGGATATGTGAGTTATTTCTGCCATCCAGTGTTATAGATGGAGCCCCAGAGACGGCCACACAGACACAGCTTATAGCCAACTGAAAGTCTTTATTCCAGTTGGCCAGGACAACACCTGGATATTTGGCCAGATATTTGGGGACCTAGATGTGGCCCCAAGTGTCCAGAGCATGGGGTTTTTGAAGGGGAAAAAAACCCACATCCTGGCATCTTGCTCGGCAACTGCAGTGGGTGGGGTGCAGGTGGGGCAACTTTACCAAGCAAGGGGTTTAACAGAAACCAAAACAATAAGTTAGCTGGAGGGGGTTCTACACAAATAGTTTAACAGAAGCTAAGTTAGCTAGGGCATCCTGACCTTGGGTTTCTAGAGCAGTATTGGATAATTTTTCTTGGGATTCTATATCAAGGATGTCAAATCTAGTTGAACCTGAAATGGCCTCAGCAAGAGTATAAGATGGAGGAACCACTGCACTGTCGTCTATGGGCATGAGTCAAATGGCAGTTGACTGATTTTGTTTTATGGGGCCATAGTTGGTCCTAAGGATCAGAAGCTTACCTGAGTTTATTCTCCATTTTGATGTAGTTGGTCATGCAGTTGAGGATGTGGGGTCCCATGCTTACCCTAGTTAGGGTAAGAGTCAACAATCCGGCTAATGCTGACAGCCATGGGGACCAGGCGAACAGAGACTGATACTAATTACCTGAACCGTGTCTGTTGTTTTCTGGTGTGAGTTTTCTCTTTCCCCTTGCCTTGCCCTGTTGCTCCTGTCTCTTCTCTCTTTCTCTCTCCACTTTCTTTTACTCATCCCCTCCCAGTATTTCCTTCCTTCCCTCTTTAAAGCAGTTACCCCTCCGTGCACTCCTGTGCACTGGCAAACAAGCGCCCACAAGGCTCTTCCTCACTCTCCTCTCCTACCTTTGAGCAACAGGGTGCAGAGGCCCCAGGAAGCCTGTTGAAAACCAGACTTGGCCCAGGCATCAGGCCAAGCCATCTCCCAGCAGCCTCATTTCCTGTGCATAGGAAATCAGAGGCCTCTGTGGGAAGAAGCAGAACCCTGCAGGGCCACCCAGCAGGGTGCCTGCCTCTTGCAGTTCTTTTGTTGATAAAACTGGACAGAGCCAAAAAGGAATTCGAAAAATATATCCAGCCTTTTGCTCCTTCAACTCAGGTCATAAAGCCGGGATCATCCTAGGCATCCAAGGCTGAGATGTCTATGGCACCTGCACTGGCTATTTCCGTGTCTACTAAGATGAGGACCAGAGTTGGGACCTTTATGACTTTTGTTAACATTGAGTCAAGGCCAATATGAGCTCTCCCCTCTTCTGCATTACAGATATATACCTGGAGGATAGCACACACGGTGTATGTTATCATGCACTTTGAGTAGAGTATACACAGAGTGGGGCTGTGACTTCCCAGTGAGTCAGAGGAGGCGTATTTAGTCAAATGGTTAGTACAAGCAAGCCAGGTGATTTGAGGACATAATGCAGGTACCTCATCCTTGGCCAAGCAGGCATACAATTGTAATCCCTGAAGGCTTTTTTTTTCTATCCAGTCTTCCCCACAACTTGATTTATGGACACCTTGTCCCTCTCCTAGACCCATATTGTCCTCCTACTCCTGGAAGGGACAAAAGAGGGCAGAGGTCTATCCAAAAGGCCCACTTCATTTTCCTAAATTCCCATGTCCAGGAATCGAGCTAATGGGGATTGTGTATCCTGGGTCAGTATATTCTGATCAGTCTTATCTTTAAGGGGCCCACGGTCCAAGTGACAGTCTATCTGTCACGTCCTCTAAGGTTAAGTGGCCCAAGGTTGTACCTGTTCACCAGTCTTACAAAGAGCTCCTTACATTGAATACGTTTGGAGATATACTTCATTTTTCCAGCTCCTTCACGCTTGTTATAAAGGCAGACCACCAGCCCCTCCCCCAGGCTTAATAAGACTCTGCATTTTCAGCGTAGTCCCTAGGTGATTCATACACACGTTCATGTTTGAGAAGGATTGCTTTGAAGCATATGCCTGAAGCATCTGCTGTGTGGGCGCAGTTGATTCATAGTTTAGACAACACAGTCTTAAGTGGAAAGTGTCATTTTAGGATAGACCAAGGGCCCTTCAAAGAGTATCAGTGTCTCCTGGGTCCTGACTCAGACAAACTGAAGTTCTCATAGGAAGTAGTTAACAGTACAATGGCTTTATTTACAGAACACTGATGAGCTGGTCCACATATGAGTGTCATTTAAAGGGTACCATATGCATCTTTTACTGTGGGTCTTATATACTTTTTAAGAGAAGTCCAGGGGAAGAAAAAAAATGGCACATTCAGTAAACTGCTTGCCATGCAAACATAGAGACTTGCCTTTGGATCCTTATTAGCCATGTAAGAAACTGTATTCAGTGCCACACGCCTGTAATTCCAGTGTGTGTGGGAGGATAGAGGTAGTCGGCTTCTTGGAGCTTGCTGGCCAGTCTGGCTGGATCATTGAGCTCCAAGTTCAGTTCAGTGGGAGACTCTATCTCAAAAAAATATGGGATGGAGAGCAATTGAGGATGACTCTTGAGATTGACCTCTGGCGACCGCGTGCACATGTGCATCCATGAACACATGCACATCATACACACACAACCCCCCCACACACACACACATACTTTCACGAGGAGGGATTTCTTTGAAAATGCTCATCCGTATTGCCTTTTGTTTTCCCAGAGGAGAAAGGTAGACAGTCTCGTCAGTGTGTAGAGCTTGCCTAGCCCAGGAAAGCACACAATTAGAATTCATATTAGCCGGTCTGTGTTGTTAGTTTAATGCAGCTTTCCAGAGGGTCTGTTGAGAGTCCCAAGCTGATGGTAATTACGCCTTTCTTCAGCAGGTCTTGCCACTTTAGGATGAGATATCTACCATCATGTCCTGTGACAGGCTCTAGTCTTCCATCAAAGACACTGTAGGCAAAATCAGATGAAAAGAATGTGATGGGCTTGGGGTTCAAGTAAAGAGCCTGCAGAACCCCTGAGCTCAGGTCCAGTGCACCTGGACCTAACTTCCGAGTACTATGGTTTGCTTCAGTGTTAATATTCTGAGAAGAAAGCCATTGAGCTAAGGGGGCTCGGGGTGATTGCCACTGCTGAAAGCTTTGTATGGTTTGCTGATTATTTGCATGGTGTTAGGCTCCATGCCAGACACTGAGCAGGTAGGAAGTGGAGAGTGCTATCTCCCGGGCTGCAGTGGAAGAGGGGAGCAGGACACTTGTTTTCGCCTGTGTGCAGGAACTCATTTGTTCAAGTGTGTAGTTTCAGCTTGCCTTCTAAAACAGAGTCTCTTGAAGACCAAGCTGGTCCCTGTCTCACTATGTAGCCTACACTGGCTTTGACCTTCTGATCTCCTGCCTCCAGCTTCCTCCTGCTGGGATTACACTACCACAAGTGGTTGCATGCATTCACACTTTAGTTCACTTTTTCTTTTCTTTTCTTTTCTTTTTTTTTCAAGTTTTGAAGTGTTCTTTTTAAAGGAATTCTTTTAAAAATTTTAATTTTAATTTTATTAATTTATTCAGGTTACAACTTAATTGTGATCCCATCACTTGTATCCTCCCATGCCTCCCTCCCTCCCGTCTTCACCCTGTTCCCCTCCCCTAGGTCTATGACCGAGGGAGACCTCCTCCCCCACTATATGGTCATAGGCTATCAAGTCTCATCTTGGTAGCCTGCTTATTCTTTCTCTGAGTGCCACCAGGCCTCCCCACCAAGGGGAGGTAGTCAAATATGGAGCACCAGAGCTCATGTCAAAGTCAGTCCCTGCTCTCCACATAACTGTATATCGGTACCGGACATTCACATGCCTTGTTGAAAAAGTGAGCTACACCAGTCAGGAGCTTAAGGTGTAGTTGACTTTTCCAGCAAGCGATCTAAATGACCAGTACCGATAGATATCTCTCCATAAGATTGGTCTTTAGGTTCCAGTATGGTAGCACTCTTTCTTAAAAGAACTCGTTTCAAGATAAGTTCTAAAAATATCCCAACTAGTTGGAACATGTGAATAGAGCATTGACTAACGTAAGGAGATAAATCTTTTTTTTTTTTTCGGTTCTCCAAAGAATACTTTGAAGGAGGTCAAATTAATTCTAAATAAGAAGACGTCTTTTTTTTTTTTTTAATCAGCCACCACTGGGCACTCATGGATTAGAGTTACCTCTCCCCACAATATGTGAGGCTGGTAAAGGAAAGGTCAACACAGCATTGTCTAAAGCAGTGGCTCTCAGACTGTGGGTCTTAACCCCTTTTGGGGGCTTCCTATCAGACATTTGCATCACAGTAGGAGCAAAGTTACAGTTATGAAGTAGTAACAAAATAATTTTATGGTTCCGGGGAGGGGGGAGGAGGGGGGATGGTCACCATAACAGGATGACCTCTATAAAAGGATTGCGACATTAGGAAAGGTTAGGACTGCCAGTCTAAAGGCTTTGAGAATAGTGTGGACTTGGTCCCTCCCCCAGTTCTCTTCCAACCTAGAGATTCTATTAAGAGTACAGGGCTGCATGAGGTTTCCGGTCTAAGGTCCACTTGGTTTATTCCACCATTCTTCTGTACAGCAGGGATGGAGAGGTTTGCACAGGTAAGTGTAGATTCCCAGCTTCTCTGCAGGTAAGAACAATCTTAGTGTACAATTCCAACCTGAGAGACTAACAGAAACAGGAAGGCATTTTAATATCTCAATGATAGCAACCAAAAAAAAAAATGACAAGAACATTTCCTCCTAAATTGGTTTAAAGAGCTAGAGTATGGAGGAGACAGGGCCACGTCCGGCATCTCACCAACCTATCTCCGGGTTACCTGAGCTTGTTACAACCGCTAGCAAGGGGTAATGCTGAGAGAGACACAGGACCAAGTGCTACACTCAACCCTTCCCTGGGCAGGAAGCTGAGAGCTCAGAAGAAGTTGGATGAAGCTATTTTCTTATTTTAAGAGGTCAAGCAAAGCTGGATTTTGTTGCACCAGTCCTTTCCGTATTCTGATGATTTAAGATTCAAGAGATTCGTTCATATATGTTGAGCCTGTAATTGCACTCTCTGTCACTGGCGTGCAGAGACCTGGTCTAAATACTAGCACAATGTCAGGAATATGTCGTCAGAGATTTGAGTATGTAATCCTCATTTTCGATAAAAAGTCTGTCAAACTCATCTTCATCTCTCTTTTTTTTTTTCCTGTTAAAGTTTTTAAAAGCCTATAGTTGGAAGTGCTGCCTATTTTCTGGGAGAGTGGGCTGTGGACTTTGCATGCTCTTCTAGTTTTAGTCTGTTGCTGTGACGAATACCATGACCAAAACACTTAGTGAAGGAAAGGATTTGTTTCATCTTACATGTTCCACTCCATCACTGAGGAAAGCCAGGGCAGACACTGGAAGCAGAAACCACAGAGGCATGTTGCTTGCTGGTTCACTTGGTGGCGATATGTAGCTAGATTTTTTTATTCCACCTAGGGCCACCTGCCTAGGGAATGGTGCCAGCCCATAGTGGGCTGGGCCCGCCTACATCAAATAATAATCAAAACATTTTCTCATAGACATGCTCAGAGGCCAGTCTTATCTGAGCAATCCTTCCGTTGAGACTTCCTTTCTCCGGTGACTCTAGGCTGTGTCAAGTTGACAGAACTAACTAGAGCACATACTTTGAAAAAAAAAATAACATGTTCTAAAGTCAATTGAGTATGTCTCTTATCAGAATGTCGCTTTTCTCACCTATAAAATGAGACTAATTCTAGCGTCTTTACACCCGGTGCCTGTGAGGATTAAATAGTATGCTGGAAAACTGCCAAGCTCACAGTAAGTACCTCATGATGCCCACTGGGGTTCTTCCATGTAGGTAGGGCCTGCAAACACGAACTTGTGGTTCTAGCATCCTAAGGCCCAAAGCAAACATTCTAAATATTCCAGTCTTGGACATTTCCACATTCATTTGCTGTGTGTTTTATTTAAACCACAGATTCTTATTTAGTACCTATTCTCTGTCATCACTATAGCAGGAGCCAGAGGGTTGAGCCAAGGACTAAGCAGGCACATAATTAACAGGCTGCGAGAAACACCATGAAGGAGCAAACACTAGGCAGGGATGGGAAACCTACTTTAATAGGATGTTTAAGGACCTTTTAAGGGGTGGTGTTTCAGCTCACCTGGACCATGAAAAAGATGTTACTGGTCCTTCCATTCACAAAGAGGGGGCGGGTGAAGCTTTGTGAATGGATGAAACAGCTTCGGCATGAATGCTCAACCTCATATTAGAGTCTCTGGTTTCTTCTCATCTGCCTAAGAGGGAAACCTTACCAGCTGGCTAGAGGGCTCTCCTAATCTCACTGTACAGAGTGGGGGTCCACTCATGCCAACTTCTCAAGAGATGAGCCATTTCAAGGATGACATATTTCCTGCCCATCTCCGGAAGAAGTAGAACTTGTAACAAAGAGAATGGTCTGAAAAGCCACATTGAAGTAGACGTGGTTACATAGTTACTTCCAAGTTGAGTGTGGTTAGTGAGGCATACTAGCTATTATCTTGGGCTTGGTTTTATGGTAACCCATGGACATGGCCCATGTTGTCAGGACTGAACTCAAAATGAGATGTGCATATAAAACATCCAATGTATACCTGTCATAGGGGAAGGCAGAAGGCATGATGGGAGCCTAGCCCCTATTTTTTACCTCATGCTGAGCAGAAGAAATTTGTGGCGTACATTATGCTTTAGAAAATCATGCCTGCAGGCTCTTTGGTACCTTTTCGAAAGGAAAATCTTCTCCTCTACTTGATTGTAACCTCGCCTGGGTGACTCACTCCTGAGCAGCTGAACTCAGTGGGTAAGATAATGGGTAGCTTCTGAGACCTAGGTTGGAAATGTGGAAGTTTCCCATGGCTTTCTCTCTGCATGCCCATTCCGGGAACCCAACGGCCATGCTGTGATAGAGCCAGCGGCAGCGTGGAAACACCACATACAGTTGATTCAGCCACAGCCTCACATGGACCCCTAACCATAAGCTGCCACCAAACCATCAGACACAGAGTGTTGTTGTCTATAGACCCCAGCCTGATGTGCAGCATACCCTACATGGAGCAAGGATGTGTTAACCTTACCAAGCTTTGCCAAAGCTACTGAGTTGCGAGCCAAAGAAATGTAGTCATTGCTGTAAGCCCTAAATATCGAGGCGGTAGCTGCCTAGCAACAGATAACTAGGGTCTGGGTCTCACTCTTACCATGGTGTGTCTTTTGCCCAGAGTAATAGAGATATGAGGAAGGGTCCTGTAATGTAGGGGGATTTTCTCCTTCCAGCCATGTCTTTCAACATGTTGGGCAAGTAATTCCTCTCCCGTGGGCCTCAGATGTTCCAGTATCTACATGTCCCAAAGCCATGTAGGAAACAGATGTGGACACAGGAAAGTATTTCAGAAGTTTAGATTGTAAGTCTAATTTTTACATATAACAGTATAGAAATCCAATGTTCCCTGCAAGCCTTCTTTGTGAATTTTTGATTAAAGAAGATGTGGCATGCGTGCTTTTGATTTGAGAGGGAGATGTTTCATGCCTCGAGCCCTCCATGAAGTATGAAGTCGGCTTGGTTGGAGCCTTACAAGCCTTCCCTGATCTATTCATTTGGCAATTTTCATGGTGTCGTCATTAGAGCCTGTGCCCTGTAGAGGCCTGAAGTCCTGGGGGGTCCCCTTAGCACCTGTAGTTCTCGCCAAGTTTAAACAAAGG
Organism: Acomys minous; assembly: GCF_964271855.1. Taxonomy (NCBI): domain Eukaryota; kingdom Metazoa; phylum Chordata; class Mammalia; order Rodentia; family Muridae; genus Acomys; species Acomys minous. The sequence goes on along the minus strand of NC_140489.1, from coordinate 104,920,065 downwards.
CTGTCACACTGCAGGCTGGCTGAGCTTTAAGTCCCCATCTGCTGGGTGGTTTGGGCACAGTCTCTAAAGGGTTATGTGTGTTTTATCATTTAAGTTTCTTCTGAAGAGGGATTTAAAATCAATTTAGAGGTCATGTTCAGGGACTTTGTCAAAACTGCAGGTTCCAAATCAAACAGGAATTGGTCCTCGGGGGCTCGCTAATGACAAGTGGGAAGGGAAGCAGGCTGCCACACAAACCCATGCTCTCATTCATTCCTCCTTTGCTGAGGCACTGACTTTTATTTTGAAGAATATTGCTGCCCTCACTTCTTTAATTTCATACCGTGGAGGCGAGTCTCACCGTGTGTGGTTTACGTCATAGGCTATCCTGGGGGTGGGTTTCTCTGATGAACAAAAGCCAGCCAGAGGGAGAGAGAGAAAGAGAGAGAGAGAGAGAGAGAGAGAGAGAGAGAGAGAGAGAGAAACACAGAGAGAGAAACACAGAGAGAGGGAGAGAGAGAGAGAGAGAGAGAGAGAGAGAGAGAGAGAGAGGGAGGGAGGGAGGGAGGGAGGGAAGGAGGGAGAGAGAGGAGAGAGAGAGAGAGAGAGTTCTGAAACCTTATTTGCAAGTTCAGCATCACACATCTAAATGAAACAGGAAATGAAAATTCTTCTCATTAAAGGAAACTTCTAGACAAGCCACAGACTTCAGAGATCTCAGTTAGCTTATGGAATATCGACATGAAAGATAAAGTGTTTGTTTCTCCACCCCCAGCCCTACCCATGGATAGGCAAATTATGAAACCCCTGCACCAGAAAAAGTTTATGCTGAGAGCCCAGCAAGAGCACAGCCTGTTTTTCTCGGTCTGTTTAAGGCTGTTGAGATTGGATTAGGTCGCTAGGCGATTGGGTTTTCTCTCGTTTAACTGCCTGGAGCTCGAGTGTTATTGTGATATTTGGCTGAGCTGGTGCCAAAGTGCAAGAGACACTAATAGCGATGAGTCATTAGCTGAAGGGCAGCCAGCACACCCAGGACCCTTTCATTTCATGGTCTCTTTGGGTCTTTGGGTGAGCACTGCCATGGTGCAGGGAGGCCTTGGTAAAGGCTGATCTAACTGTCTTCAACCATGGGAAAAAGGAGTCTAAGCCCTTGTGGGTGGAATCTCAGTTAAGATGGCAAAACAAAGCATCACTGATTACCCTCTGGAATGGGGGAGTGGTGAGGTTTGACATGCCCAAGGCCTGTTTCTTGAAACACTCTGACCGCAAACTGTGGTCGCTGACTTCTGACTAGGATGTCAGGTACTAAATCAGTGTTTAGTACTGTGTCCTTAGGGAGGTAGCAGAGTAAGTTACGGATACAAGGTATGGGTAAAGTTAGAAGTGCTTCGGTGGTCTTGTTGTCTAGGCCTTTCTATGATAAATGTGGAGATTTGAGCCAGCAGCCGTGAAGTGGCTTGTCTGTCCCAGAGCTGGGGCTACCTTCCTCTTCTCCTGATGCTAGTTCAGGGTCCAGCCGAGATCAAATAGCCTAGAAACTTCAGCGTAGTGGCGATCAGAGGAGGTTCTCACCGCTGGCTCCTATCTTCTGCGGTGGAGGGAGTGGATTTAAAATGTTCGCCCTTTGGATATTTGTCAGCAGCACTGTCTTCAAATTAAAGGTGACGCCTGACAGAACGAACACGGGCCCCGCATTTCTCACTTCATCCATGGGCAAAACAAACCACCCTCTTTAGTTCATCCGTAGTCACTCAGACCCTGTCTGAGGTGAGGTGCAGGGAAATGGAAGATCATGCTATGCGCTGGATGTTGTCTGAGTCCCAGGAGAAGCTCTGTGGCTCTTGTCAGTGGCCAATGTGCTTATTGGTTGAGTGGCCAACTTCCCTATACACCCCATTCATCCACCCCCACCCCAGACCTTGGCAGCCAGTGACCTTTGAGGCACCTAAACTGTTTTGCCCATTCTAGGGCCTGTGATGGGAATCATGCAGCATAGGGGTCTTTTCAGCATAGTGTATCTCACTTAGCATCGTGCGCTGGCATTTTCTTCTTGTCTTTTCATGGCTTGATGTTGCATTTAATGCTTAATAATAATAATAATAATAATAATAATAATAATAATAAAAATACTCCATTCTCCAACTGCACCCTGCATATGGGAATTTGTAGAAATCAAATAGGCTTCTGTTAACAGAACTGGTCTGTTTTACTTAGCACTTACTATTGGCATCATTCATTACCATTAGATCTAATATTTTTTTCTCAGTTTTAATTGGCTCATTTTAGTAGCCCTATGACACAGGTAAGAATATCATGACTAAAAGATGAGAGACCAAGAAGATTAAAAGGACGGTGTCTTTCTGTCTATTTGCCTCCATGTCTCCAACTGTCCCCTTGTGGATAGGTGTGTGCTTTTGTCTGTCTTTCTGATTTATGCTCTCATCCTTTCAGGCCTCCCTTCTTCTATCTCTTTCTTTTGTTTTTTCTTTTTATCGTTGAATGCATATTTGCTCTCTGACTAGTTGAAAAGAACTACCTTTTGTTAATTCATGAAGCTGGTCTCACTCCTTTGTACTAGTGTGGCGGTTAATGGTCAAGCAAACTGACCGCGGCGCGTAGACGGAGACAGAAAACTTCTCCATGTCAAAAACCAGGAACCTGAAGTGGGAGACCAGCCTCTGACCTCCCATCAAAATGCGACGGCGCTTTGAAGTTCTACTGAAGTAGAGAATGAATATGTATGGGGCAGGCATTCAATAAATGTTTGTTGAATTGAATGCCGTAAAAATGATAAAAGTGACATTACCAAATACATTTTTAAAAACTTCATTACATGGGCTGCAAGGTGTTTTTGACATTTTGTCTACATCTCCAGCTGCAGGCCTAGCACCTGGCTCCTCTGATGGAGTTCCTTACAGGGCCATGTTATGAGTCACCAGCTGCAGCGCTAAGATCCGAGCTTGCCTTTGGTTATTTGATTCTAATGAGGAAGGTGAGCTCACTTTACAACAGCCACTGGAATGTGCCTGTTAGTTACCATACACATCTCATGAAACCTTTAACAGTCGCATAAAGCGAAATCTTCTTTCTCATTGCATCTTGTAACAGAGGAGAAAAGTGAGACTCAAATACATAAGCTGCCTTGATTTTGTACCTGGTAAGTAGTCGGATAGAAATGCGAACCCAAATTTATCAAACCTTATAAACCAGGTAGGCATGTCTCTCTACTCTTTTCTGCACATATGTGAAATCATATGTCATGAGAACTGGTGGTTTGTCGTGTGCGTGTGTGTGTGTGTGTTCCTGTGTGTACAAGTGTACACTCACACGTGTACATGTGTATATAGAGGCTGGATGACAATCTTTGGTGCCACTCACTTTTTTTTGAGTGTATGTGATGGGGTATTGTAGGAGGTTTTTCCTCCCTGCCCTAAGCTCCCGGAATAATGACTCGTGAGACTCAATTATTATATTACAAATTACAATTATTATATTAAAAATACCAAGGCCATATAGGCTCTGAGTAGCTCAACAACGTCAACTAACCCATTTATTCTAATCCTCATTCTGCCACGTGACCGGTTAGCTCAGGACCAGTGCATCCTTCCTCCTCACTTCTTGCCGGCTGAATCTTATGCGCCTGGTTTCCTCCTAGAATCCTTTCTGTCTGCCGGATGTCCCACCTACTTCCTGCCTCAGCCATAGGCAGGTGTTGCTTCTATACCATACACAAGAGATGCCTTCTACAGTGGGGTTTCTCATTGGTCTAGAGCTTATGGAGCAGCCTGGACTGGCTGCCCAGTGAGCACTAGAGGGACTGCCTATCTCTGTCTCCTAGCACTGGAATTGCCAATGCAGTCAGTGCATAAATCCTTTTTTTTTTTCTTTACATCAATTTTAGTGCTTGAACACAGGTCCTTCTGTTTGTAAATTAAACATTTTTTTCTTTTCTTTTTTACCAGCTGGGCCATACCTTGAGTCCTTATTTTTTATTTGGTTATCCGTACTAGATACCCTCGAATATTTTAACTTAGGCTCTGTTTTCAGTCATAAAACATTAACCATATTTTCAGAATCTTGAGTAGACCTGGGAATAAGGGCCAGTGTAGTGATCAGCACTATACAGGGCACTTGCAGTACCTCCTCTAAGGCTTAGGAAACACTGTGGAAATGGTATATGTAAAAATGTGATGATGGGATTAAAGAGCTGTGAAATATCATGCCCCAGCCTTGACGTCATGGTTGCCATCAGTAACTCCCTGTAGCTGCTGTAACCTGTCCTGGATCTTCACAAGACAAACCTTGTCAACAGTCATGGCTCAGAAGGGACTCATAGCGCCCCACGTCTTGCTGCTGAGCTATTGATAGATTGATAGCTATTGATAGATTCTAACAGACGGGAGTCATCATCTTCAGTTAGGTACCCACTGCTGAGCTCTGCGGATAGCTCCAAACCTACGGCCACACAGAGGGCCCTGGATAAACGCAGTGCGTGACAAAATAAAATGAACAGTTGTAAACGCGAGAAGGAGATTTGTGTGAATGAGAGGGTGGGGCGGGCAGACTCGGATAGAGTTGGGGGTGAGACCAGTCAGTAGACGTTACATACATGTGTGTAATTGTCAATGAAGAAATTTAATTAATAAAAAGCTCAAAACATTTGGCATGAAGCTTTAAGTTACTGTGCTCTGGCTTTTAGGTTGAAGCCACCCAAATAGATCGGATGTCATCAGAGGATGCGTGAGTCCACCTTCTATACCCCCTCCCTTTCCAGTTTCAATTCTTCATTTGACAACCTTTCCCCGCAGCAGACACCCCTGAGGTCTACATACTCGCAATGTGCCCCCCCCCCCCGAGTTCTCTTGATTTTCCAAACCTGACAACCTCCTGTAAATATGAGCAGATATTTCCTCCCGTGCTGTGCTGTCAACACCCTGGAGTTCTGAAGTGACAAAGAGTAAGAGAGGGCTGTGTACACTACAGCACTCACCCAGTGGGCTCACAAGCTAAATTATGCCATCACGCCCTACACGTAGAAGACAATTTCATGATGAAAAGTAATGATACATACAATATGAGCATGTTTCTTCTGAGGGGGGGAAAACAACATGCAGATTTGTGATGTTTCATTTACTTCTCCACGGAATCCATTTGGCTCTCCTGTCAACTGTGAGCTCTGGGTGGCTGGGCCACTTTGGTGGTACACTAAGCTTTCTGCAGCCAGGTGTCAACATGTCGACAAAGGTATCTTTGTGTCTAGCTGTTTCTGGTCTTTTCCCTTCTAAATGCCTCCTGCCAGGATCTGGCCTCTCTGGTCCCCTCGCACACACCAGGCTTGCCTATTGGCCCTTTGTACCCAGTTGGGCCTGTCTTCCTCCTTCATCTTAGTTCGGGTACTTTCACAATGACTCAAGCCACACTCAAGTCTCCCTGCAGGGGCTGGGGTGGGGGTGTGGTCAACCCTGTGTTACTCTGGGGAACCAACTGGGACTTCCTAGTGGGAGATATCTGTGGAGAATGGTGTAACAAAAGCAGGCACCGTGATGGGAAGGACAACGGAGGTGATGGCTCCCAGCAGATTCGCTTTTTCTGGGCAAACCGTGTTCTTGGCAGGTACTTCTTCCACCTGCCGGCTGTGTTATGGGGTCCCTGGCTTGTAGATTCTTTTCCTAAGCCAGTAAAGAATGGAAAACACTGTGATCGATGGTGGTTTGCTGAGTGTGGAGCCGCAGGGGGCTCCTGCTGCCCACTGTCCAGAGCTCTTGCCTCTAGTTCTGTCATGGAAACTGGGAATTATCACCTTTTTAGGTCCCTTGCTGCATCACCAGATATACAGAGCTCAGGGCAATCAGACATTTAGAGCCCCCCACTCCCTGATTGTTTGTTTTGTAAAGAAAAATTTAAAACCAACCCCACCTGTAGCACCTACTCCCAATACAGTCTACGGTTGTTGCATAGAGAATGTGCATTTTTCAAAAGTAGTTTGCATTTATTGGTGCATAAGGAAAAATACAAATACACCATGCCACCCGGAATTACACCATGCAAAAATACGCAGCTCTCACATTTTAATAAGTCGCCTTCTAGTCTAGGTGCCATACATTTATCTCTAGCTAAGAGCCAATGTGTTGCAACTACTTTGGGTGACACTTATTTTTTTTAATTCCCTGCTTTCTTTTATTTAGCATATTGTAAAATATTTCTGCAACAGTAAAGTTTTATAATTTTGTCTTAAAGGATATTACGTTTTAAGGCTACCCGCATTCCATTCAATCTATTGACAACCCGCACACGCCTAGCTCTTTTTCATCGTCGGTGTTACTGAGGAGCAGCACTGAGGCTGAGTCTTCGTGCACGTTCATACATATTTCCCTGAGACGTTTCTAGAATCTAGGTCAGTAATTCAATTGAAGAGACTTTCGGAACATAAGCTATTGACACTTTAGGAACATAAACGAGGGATTACATTTCATGCTCTGTAATGCGGAGACAACTTCAAACCCTGGCTCCTTTCTTTGTAGTATTAATGCTGTGATTTCAGCATTTCTTCCACATCTTGTCATTAACAAAAAGAAGATATCAAATGAGATAAGATCCCCCGTTCTACAAATGCTTGCAGCTAACACTATATAAAGCATTGTGTTATACACTGGGTGTCAGAAGAAGGGATTTGAGAGTATACAAGCCACCGGCTGCCTTCAAGTCACAAACGTCAGTTTCTTTTATTTACCCAGCACAGGAAGCACTACCCATTATTAAACAATTTGAGAGTTTTTTTTAAATTTCTTCCTCTGTTTTTATCACTTTATGCTTTAAAATATTAGTTACTTTGTCAAATTTAAAACACACTGTCAAGATGTGAACAAGGGTAATTTGAAATGCACATGACTTACATTTTCAAAAAAAAAAAAAAGACACATGCTTATTTTACCAAATTAGAAAAATCAGAAAAGTATAAAGAAGAAAATAAATGACTCATAACCAGACCATTCAAAGACAATTACTGTTAATTGGTCTGTTTCCTTCCAGGCATTTTCTTTGTATATTTTTCGCAAAACTGAGATCATAGTACATATGCAATTTCCCAAGCATATAATGTAAACATTTCTCTACGTTATCAAAACGTCTTTGAAAACATTATCTCTAATGGTTCCATAATATGCCATTATGGAAATGAATTAAATATATAAAATACAATGATTAATAGTGAAAGCTCCAGAGTAAAGCCTCAAGGACTCTGATTCGAATGTTACTGTTGGCTGCCTTCTGTCTCAGACAAGGTACCCAACTTTTCTGCGGCTCAGTTTTCTTATGTGCATATAGGGATAAGGATGGTTTTAGACCATATGAGTTCTTAAGCAATGCATGAGACAATGCAAGTAAAGCTTAATTGTGAGCATAGTTCATAAGGAGCATGAAATAAACTCTTCTGCTTATTGGTAGGCTTTGTTTCCAACTAAGGAACATTACTTAAAAATTACTGAAGACTGTAATTGCTCACAAATATGTGTTTATCTTCAGACTAACTTTAGGAGAGATTCAGAGTCATAAATATGAACAGCCATAAGATACTGCCTATAGCTTGCGAATGCATCTGTGCGTATCGTAGTGCAATGCAATACCGTTGCTCTAAACAGAGAAGAGGTTAGGTCCATATTAGGGTCCCTTCTGAGGCTTTCTTACCTCTGGCTACCTCCTCTTTGGCCATGCTCATCTCCCTGCTCCAAAAGACACATGAGCATCATAATTTCTGGGTCACTTCCCTTACCATCGTATTTTTATATATGGAAAACAAAGACCTCAGCAGAGTAATGTGATAGTTAAGTAAAATGATCTACATATATACAAATTTGTATATGGGAAGCCCTTGCTGTTAACTGTTAGTAAAATAATAATTATGCTCCTACTAGGGATATAGAAAAGGATCAGCCAGCCTCACTGGTCCTCATTATTGTCAAGAATAAATATGGTTCAATTTATATTTATTTAAGGTAAATTTCTTTTTATAATCTCATAAAATGAAAATACTTTGGTGTTTTCATTTGTTCTTTGGGGGCTATTTCTAGAGTCGAACGTGTGCCAAACATTTGCTATTTGTTTATAGTTTTGTGTGTGTAAGAGAGAGGGGTGGGGGATGCAGGGGGAGAAAATGAGGAATAAGAGAGATTGAGATCTGTTAGCCTGTGTCCTGTTCCTCCTGGACTTGCTTTGCCTCCCTGTGGTCGCTGTGTGTTTTTCAGGCTTCCCTGACATCTGGGTTGTTTACCCATCTGAGAACTTTGCTGGAAAGCATTATTAAACCTACGGGTCTGTTGGTCTTCGAACTCATCTCTTTTTGTAAATTATAAAATCCTTAAGAACGTTGACCATTCCCCTACCTCTGGTATAACAAGCCATCTCCAGAAGGGCCCAGGCCTTCTCTGCATCATGGGATCCTCTACAGAGTCTCTCATCTAGGCTGAGAAACCTCATCAGTTGACTCATCAACCAGTAAATCGTGAGCACATGTAGAAAGAGGCTGTACCATGGCCTTGTGTTGGTTCTATGCCCTTGTCCCTTGTTTGTTCTCATGTTCCTTAAATGGGCCCCTGACTTGTTTTTCTACACACGAGTTCTACCCTTAACAATCTGTTCATGCCTATGGGCTCCTAGGATGACAGTCTCCTTGCCATTCTTCTTCTTTGGGGACATCACAACTCCAGTTGCGAATGTCTGCTGTTGTCCTTCGCCCCACCCCCCACCCCACCCCTGCCAATACCAACCAATGGTGCGCCAGGATCTGAAGGCCACAGACTAATAGGCTCAAGCTCCCACTTTCAACATTTCTGAGACAGTCTGCCAATCTTTCCAGGTACTGATTTACCTAGGGGACCTGTGCATCCCTCTATGTATCTGGATGCCAGATTTTCATGAGCTACCTGCAGAGTAAACCTTTCCCTCCTGGAGAGCACGTTTCTTCTTCTTGAAATTTCAGAACTCAAACTACTTAACAACCAGGCCATGATTTTGTCCAACACTTCCTTCACTTGCTATAGCAATAATGATAAATTATAATAATACAGATAATGCCTGCTGAATATTTACTCTATGGAAGTCATTGTGCTAAATGCCTCTTAATCACTTTCTAATGACATCATCAAGATGTGCAGAGAAAGTCAGCTATATTATTTGTTTCCACGTCGTTAGCCAGGATGGCTAAGCTCAGAGAAGTTGAGTAGCTGACTTGAGGCACTAGGAAATGGTAGAGCTTTGAGTTGAGTTCAGGTCAGCCTGGTCTCTAAGTTCATGAACTCAACCATAAGAGTAGATAGAGATTTATCTGGAATTTCCCAATGTCGTGGTCCCTCCTAGGTGTTCTCCATGATCCAGCCTGTAATTGCTATGCAGATTATCAGGAAAGTGGTAGGTTTTCTCTTATTCAGGGCTGTCTTGCAGGGTGAGAGCCTCAGGAGCCTATTGTGAGACTCTCTATTTAGTGTCTGCCCCATCCTACTTGCTTTCTAAGCAAGTTTCCTTCTCCTCACTCGCTAGCTTCCCCCTTGCCCTCCCTGGAAGGCATTTCACACTCTAGTGTCTTTTATCCTTTATGTTGAATGTGCTCATGAGCATCTGTTCTTTAAGGTTAAGAACTCAGTGTCTTCATCTGTAGACCCTGCCTCTTTTAAAGTCCCCACCTCTTCATAGAACTGTGTGGATGGGCATTAACTTCACCCCATGGATTTGGAGGGGAAACACAAATATCAAGTCCTTAGCACTCTAGCAATGAGCAATCCATAACTCTGCCTTCCTCAATTGTTTCTCACTTCAAGGGAGCTGAAGTTAATATGGATGTGATGGTTACCAACCTCCAGCCATAGTGTTGAACAGCCCTCCATGTGTGGACAGTGAAGGAGCCGTGGCTGAAAGTCAGAAACGCCCAACAGTTCTCGCCTTCCCTGCCTGTTTCAGAGTATGTGACCTCGGCAGAGGTGGAAAAGCAGATTCCGTGTCTGACTTTAGTCCCTTTTCATAGTTTAACTGCAGCAGGTTCTCAGCAGTGGCAGATTTAATGGCTACAGTTTGACTATTTGCAAGCAAACCCAAATTACATGAAATGTAATAAATTGTCATTTTGCTGAGATAGGACTTTGAAAATGCCACGCTGTTAGGTGGGGTGTGGTTGCAAGTCACTTAGGTGATGAGAGATTTGTTGTTTCCTGCCTATTATGATAATGTATTTTATGGAGGTGATGATATGCTACAGTGGGATTCATGAACGTGGGGATTTGAGAAGTGTCTGGATTCATTCTGAACAAATACCAAGGGTTACCCAGTGTGCATGGCGGCCAGCAAAGTACAGCTTCCGCTCTGGTCCTGCTGCAGAACCTAAGCAATAGAACCAACAGTGTCCAATTAGCTCATGCTTCATTCACCTGCTCCAAATACATTTACTACATACTCATAACTGCTTCTTTTGGACTAGACTGCTATTATCCTGAAAAAGAAAGAAATCTTGGGTTTGCATCTAGAGATACTGTAGGATTTAAGGAAATATTCTCAGTTTCCATCCAGACTTTTAATACTGCATATACCCTCTGACAGTGTGATCTACCTAGATCTAATATAATCATTTATTCAGCAGGCTGGAGGGTTAGATTCTTTTATACCTGGTGTCAGCAGCCATGGTGTCTGATGCCGCCAAGACTTTCCAATGACAACAAGACCCGAGAAGTCTCAGGGAGAGAGAGTGCCACTTGTGGACAAGGATTCCATTATCTCAGAAGCCACTCCTGAAAGCAATTTCTCAAAGTTTATTGTCTTAGTTAGGGCATCTATTGCTGTGAAGGGACACCATCACCACTGCAACTCTCATAAAGGAAAACATTTCACTGAGGCTGGTTTACAGTTCAGAGGCTCAGTCCATCACCATGGCGAGAAGCATGGCAGCATGCAAACAGACATGGCGCTGGAGAGGTAGAGAGAACTCTACATCCAGATCTGTGGGCAGCAGGAAGAGAGAATGACACTGGGCTTGGCTTGAGCTTCTGAAACCTCAAAACACGCTCTAAGAATACTCTGTGATGAGCATTTCTTTTGTTTGCAAATGTCATTGGAAAAGATGCAGAGGGATGGAGGACTATCACTTCTCTCTAGTTACTGGTCCCCAGCGGTGTTTCAGTGTCACACCTGAGCTTCAGCTGCCAATAGGGATACAAGAACTCTCAAGTCTTAAGTCCCCAGTCCTCAAGAAGGCTGAGCCAGCCATACCAAGAGTGTTGAAAGTCCTTGGGCCAATTATTTCATTGTGTGCATTCTCTTCTATCTGCCCTAGTGAGATGTAAGAGCATTATCACTTTTTTTTGAAAGAATATAAAAAGGGCAACACAGTACTTGACTAAACTGCAATAATAGTTCTTCTTCTTCTTCTTCTTCTTCTTCTTCTTCTCCTCCTCCTCCTCCTCCTCCTCCTCCTCCTTCTTCTTCTTCTCCTTCTTCTTCTGCTGCTGCTTTTTTCTCCTTCTCCTCCTCCCCTTCCTCCTCCTTCTCCTCCTCCCCTTCCTCCTCCTCCTTCTCCTCCTCCTCTTCATCATCCTCTTCCTCTTCTCCTCCTCCTCTTCCCCTCCTCCTTCTGTAAGTGGGAATGCATTTTCATGTCTTGTAAAGCTTTTATGAAGACCAAAGGTTTGAATGCAAGGTCTCTGAGAGCGAGCTTCTCTGTGCATTTGAGGAGCAAGGAACTGACTACCTACACAAGACTCCATCTCTAGTTCACCCCCATTGGTTGTTCCTTGGAGAGTGAGATGGAGTCCCATTGTTCCATCCTTCTCAAGTCCTAAATTCAATGTGCTATGCCTACCATTTATGCTGAAGAACCAGCACAACACATTTTCTAAAGAATTCTGAAAGCTACCCATCAGAGCAAAGGGTACCAACTCCTCTGCCTACTTGTTCTGGAGAGGCACACCACAGGGCATCTGCTTCGTCCTGCATATACATCTGAGTGCCCTTCCTGCTAAGGGCTGGCCTTGCTGTCCTAGAAACTTTAATGTCAGTCCCCTTGCTGGAGGCTGAGAAGACTTTAGATTTCTATGGCTTCAGAATCTGAGTCAGGGTGTAAGCTGGCTGCTGCTGCTCCCCTAGGCGGTCACAAAAGGTGACGTCTACTCTCAGCACTGTAGACAGTCCTAACAGTTGGAGAGAACTTCTCATACACTTCCCAGCCAAATGCTGCATTGTGAGTGAGTGAAAACCAAGTTGGGAAACAATACATTGTAAAATATTAGCATCAAGCTCTCTGGATGATGCCAGAGATGTGGATGACATTTATTTTCTACTTTAGACCTTCCTGGTTTTTCTTTCTTTCTTTCTTTCTTTTTTTTTTTTCCTTCAGACTTTCTATAGAAAAGCTGAAAGTATATTTTAAATTACATTTGTAAAAGATGCACTCAAGATGTACTGCATGAAGCCAAATAACTGTTCCGACATTCCGCCACACTTGCTGGCTTCAAATCACTGCCTCTGCTTGCAGAGTCAGGAGCTTGGAAGGGGGGCGGGGTGCGAACCAGGAGGGAAAAGGGCGGAGGCTTCACCGTGGGCCATTGAATTTCCTCTCTTCAGACTTTGCTCCGACAGTTAATTCCAGGGCGCTCATCTGTATGGTGGCGGCATGACTTTCATGTTTTCCCCAAGGTATTTTATGGCCTTTTTACAGTGGTGCTGTGAGTAACTTCCAGACAGTGAAAAAAAAAAAATCTCAGCTCATTTCTCTTGTCGCCTTACTTCGCTTTGCGTCTCTGTGTTAGGCCCGTTCCCAATGCTAGTCCCCCCATCTACTCTCTCCTTTCATCTTCTCCCCTCGCCTTTTCATTCTCATTTTCTTGTCACTCCCCTTTCGTCTCACTTCCTAATCCTCGACGGGAAAGAAACCTCTCTCTTGTCCAAGTCGGGCTCTGACACTGTGAGGCCACACTAGGAGGGGGAAAGTCTGCAGAAGGGTTTACTGTTGGGAGCTAAGTGGCTCCAAGCTCCAGGGAAAGCTTCAACCCTTCACTTTCCCAGAGGGAAATTCAGATTTCAGAGCCAAGTACAACACAGGGTCTGGTCCCTGGATTGCAGGTGCCCTTCCTGTAAGAAACTCGGTAATTAATAGTACCAAACAGAGAGCACTCTGGAAGGGTGGCTGAAAAGACAGATGAGTCTTGCCAAGTACTGCCTTTCTTGGCTGACCTGTCATTCTCCTCAGGAGAATGCTACAGGCACCCATAGCCTAGTCAATGTCTTCCTGTTGTGTTTACTTCAAGACAGTTAACACGATCCCCAAAGAGTTCTGGGCTCGACAGCAGTATGACACTTTAAGGAATGACGTAGATGTTATGGACTGAGAGAGACATGGGTTTGAATAGACCCCAGCCTTCTGCAGCCTTCAACAGTAACCCAGCCTCTTGAACTACCTCACTCTAGTCACCTGCGCTAGTCTCCATCTGAAGCATCAGCTTCTTGGATGTTTTCTCCTGGCATCCCTAATCAGGCTGAACCTCCCCTTTCTGCATCCAAAGAGCTGTGCATTCTCTCCTTCACAGTGGGGCAAGGCTTTGCAGAAGTATGGGTACATCTCTTTCCTCTGATGCTTAATGCATCAACCCGTCACTGCCAGCCACTGCTCTCCACATCCTGGGCTCCTCAGTCTAAAGCTCCAGGAGGGTCGTGATGACTTCTGTTGTCAACTTGACAGGACCAATAATGTCTAAGGAAGTGTCCTCTGGGGACATATAGACTAGCATGATCAGGGTCAGAAGACCCATCATGAATGTTGGTAGAGCCATTTCATGGACTAAAATCCTAGACTGATAAAAAGGAGAGAGGGAAGTGAGCACCAGTGTCCATCAGTCTCTGGTCCCCAACAATGGACAGAATGCAGTCTCCTACCTCGAGCTCTTGATGCTGTCACTTCCACATCATGACCACTGTCCCCTGGAACTACAAAGCAAACTAAAGCCATTCTCCCTGAGTTTCTTTGGTCAGGACATTTTCTCACAGCAGTAGAAGAGTAACCAAAACAAGGGTGGTATTTGCTTCTGCACACCAAGGCAGCTTAGCCTTCAGGAACATGGCTAGATACTGAAGCGATGTTCACAACCTGATAACTGAATGAGTAAATCTCAGCGGTAAGTGTTTTGGTTTCCAGGCCTTGGCATGTTACACAGTCTCTTGGAATCTCAGTTCCCTCTTTGTTAAATGGGAATAATAAGATCCGATTTACTGAAGGACACTTCAGAGGGGCCTGGCATGGGCACAGTATGTGCCAAGTACAGCACACACACACACACACACACACACACACACATACACACACACACATTTTACTTCTTGATTACATTTGCTTGGTTTGGGGGGTTATTTGTTTGCCTGTTTGTTTTGTATTTGATGTTGTTTTTCCACTCTGGAGCGTTGAGGGAAGCATTGAAAGTTTTAACATTTAGAAACACATGTGCCCCTGTTTCTTTCTCTTCCTGTTTTCCACTCTATTTACTTGCTTAGGGAGGTACAAAATGGAGAAATAGAGGAAAAGGAGATCAGCTTTCTGTGTTTCTTTGCATGTGAGAAGACCTTGGGTAAAGTGGGTTCCTCCCCGTGTTTCAACTTCCTTGTACATGTGACAGGAAGACAAAGACAAATGGCTTTTATGGTCCCTCCCAACTCTCACTCCGAAGCTCTGCCATAGGGGTCAAGGGTACCAGTGGCCACTGCTGTTCACAGGACAAGATGAATGGAAGCAGGAGGGTGATGTGGTATCAGCGAAGGGCAAAGTAAATTAGGCTGTTGGCCTATCTGTTTTAATCCCAGCCAAGTTTATTTTAGTAATACAGGTGAAGACTGTTTGAAAATGTATCATCGTGACAGTGCCCCTTAGTAAGAGCAGGAGGATTCCTAGTGTACTTTTGTTCAAAAATGCCTGAGGGCTTTGTGTGTACTGTCTCATTAATTCTCAGAGCATCTGTAAAGTAGGATGGGAAATCACGATGGGTTCTCTTTTATGTGCAGAGAGACAAAGCTTCAAAAAAGGTTAAGTAGCTCCACAAGGTCATGCAGGAGCATCCTTACTCTCAGAAACCTAGGCTCTATCTAGCACACCCATCTGTGAGAGCCTGGCTTCTGCTCTCTGGATGGTGGGTACGTGGCCCCATGAACACTCCTTTTCCTTGAACTGAGATGGGTACTAAATACACGGGAAATGGCAGAAAGGCCTTGGAAGTTCTTATAAAATGTTCTGTGCCTTTCCCATCCCTTACCCCAAGAATCCTCCTGGACCAGCCAATGCCCCATCTCAAGAGCTCAGGGGCCATCAAACTCTATGGTAGTTGCCATGGAAACAGTGCTGTGTGAGCCTGAGGCTATGGAGAGCCAGTTGCCATGAGTGAAGGTGTGTGTTTCTGGGTCACTCACTTTTCTGGCTGACCCAGAGGACACTGTCTTTGTTTAGGAGAATGCTGGAAGTATATATGATCTGACCCATCTCCTTCTCTGGTGTTGAATTCAATGTCCCAGTTCTCCAAGGGACTGCTTGCCTTCTCTACGGGTTATGTTACAGAGTGGTATTCCGAGCTGGTCCACAAATCCAAGGATATCAATTATGTGTTCTGGCCACGTGCCTTTTGACTATAAGACCGTGTTGGCCAACCTTCATTGTTAATTTGACTGAATTTGGACACATCTATGAGTGTGCTTCCAGAGAGGTTTAAGTGAGGAAAAGGTCCACCTCATCACCCAATGCACTTGGGTTTCAGACTTAATAAAAAGAGAAAAGCACCTAAGCACCAGCATTCAGCTCTCTCTCTCTCTCTCTTGTTTCTGACTGTTGGCATGCTATGACCAGCTACCTCATGGTCCTAGCATTGTGCCTTCCCACTATGATGGAACCTTATGAGCCAAAATAAGCCCATCTTCCCTTAAGTTGCTCCTGTCAGTTTGTTTTTCTTCCCAGCAATCAGAAGAGCAATACACTGACTTTGTGTAGGACAGTTGTGTTTGCTGAGCCCTACTCTTGGTGCTCTAAAAAGAGGTTAACTAACAGGGTCCTTGTAAGTACCATAGAGTGGGTGGCATTGGAGGGCATGTCGTGGTAAATGTACTAGTGGTTGCTCTCTACTTTTCCATGTTGGAGATCCTTTCCTGAATGTGGCCTATGCCCTCCCCAAAGTGTTTGCCGCATGATCTCAGTGGTCGCCCTGGTAACTGTCAAGTGAAGAGCCAATTGTTCTTGAATGGTTTATAGCCTCTTGTCCAACATCCCTGGAGACGGCTGGACTCACAGTGGGTGATTATCCCTGGAACTACTCCCTTGCTCCAAAGGAGAAAGGCCTTTTGTTGGTGGACTTGATTTTTCAGGCTGACCCATCTTTGTGTCACTTTCAGGACATTAATTATTTAGTGCCTGGTAAAGCTCCCTGAGATCACAAGATGAAAGACCCAGTGGCAGTTCAAAGTCTTTCCTTTGATTATTATTCTAGTCAACATATTTTCAGGGGAGAAAATAGGTTTGAGATCACAGTAGAGTGAGTCTCGTAAAGAGCAGTGTGTAAGCAAGGCACAGAAACAGACCCAGAAACAACATTTAGGATGCCCTGCTAATGGAGGCTCTTGGGATGCAGGCACAAGTGTGGGTGCAGGAGGTATGTGTTTTGAATCAGGTTACCTGGAGAGGTACTCTCTATGGCACGCTTGGACTAGGAAGAATGTTGGTTAGTTTCCTACAGCTATTGACTGAGATCCAGTCTATGAAGGCTTGGTAGTAACTGAGCGTATCAAGGGCAAAAGAAGATAGCTCACAAGTGGGTCAGGAACAGCTTGGTTGGGACAATGAAGTCAATGAGGTCATTTCTAGTTAAGACAAAATGTCATGGCTTAGGATTGTCTGGAGGGAGAGAGAGAGAGAGAGAGAGAGAGAGAGAGAGAGAGAGAGAGAGAGAGAGAGAGAGAGAGAAGTTTTGAAGAGGGCACCAAGTCCAACAGCCTCCCTTCCTTGTTTGACTTTGGCTGTGAATTGTGAATTACCAGAAGCCTACACAGATGTGCTATTTCAGCTGACAAAATAGGTCTATGCCCTGATCTGACTTTGACCCAGACACTGAGCAGCCTATTCAACATGAGACAAAACAACAGCCTCAATGAGCTTTGTAAGAAAAAAGGAGAGAAAGAAAAGAAAAATGAAATTCAACATAAACAACAGATCTGGAAGTTTGGATTTGTGAATGAAGTTAATGTACTACCATAATGCACGATCCTATGCATGCAAGGAAGTTGATACAGTGTGCTTGAAGAGTAGCCTAATGCCTGTCCTTTGGTGGGGTGGGTCTTAATTGTCAAAGCAGGCAGGGACCAAGTTCACAATTCGCTTGGTATAAGATGAATCCGAGGTCTACTGTTTTGATGGGGGTCCAGTTGAGGGAAGATGAGGACCTTAGGGGACATGAATCCAGTTGATCATTTAAAAGAGGATTTCCCAGGTGGTGGCATATGTGTATAGTCCCAAAAATCCAGCCTTGGCTGTGTAACAAGGTAATGTCTTTAAAAAAAAACAAGGAAGGTGAAAGAGAATAGAGAAGAGAGGGGGAGAGAGAGAGAAACAGACAGAAACAGACAGATACAGAGACAGACAGAGACAGAGAGACAGAGAGACAGAGAGACAGAGAGAGACAGAGAGACAGAGAGACAGAGAGACAGAGAGACAGAGAGACAGAGAGAGGAAGTGAGATGGCTATAGGGAGGCAGAAATGGGGAGAGATATTCTAGGTATATATTAGATTGGGCAAAAACTTAGAGACTAATAACAGGGTCATAGAACATGTGAAAATATATGAATGGGCAAAGGGGTGAAAAGGCTGTCTATTGCTGTGGTAAGACACCATGGCCAAGGCAACTTATAAAGGAAAACCTTTACTGGCACTCATGATTCAGGAGGGTGGGAGTACATGATCCTCATGATGAAGAGCATGGGAGCAGGCAGGCAGACGTGTACCTGAAGCTGGATCTCTGCACACGCGTGAGAGAGAGAGAGAGAGAGAGAGAGAGAGAGAGAATATAGTAGTGTGGGCTTTTTAAACCTTAAAGCCTACTCCTCAGGACTCACCTGCTCCAAGACCACACCTCCTAATCCTTCCCAAACAGTTCCACCAACTAGGACCACGCATCCAAATGCACGAGCATAGGACTTGTCAGTCATTTCCACCCAAACCACCATGAAGGTCAAAAGCGGCCAGAGTCTTAGGTGTCAGCCATACATGCTTCAGCCATTTGTGAATAAAGGCTTCACTGGGCTTATGTACAGGATTCCCTTCCTGGCATCTCTCTCTCTACCCTTTGGTAGTAGTCAATTTGGGAAATTAACTCTCTGAGAGCAGGGGCGGCCACAGCAGTGATTTTCTTTGTCTTCTGTGGTGTTCTTTAATGCTGAGCCGTGAAAGGAGGGCCTGCTTTCCGAGGCTGACAGATGTGCCTCACCACTGAATGAACTCCACAGTTATGAGTGGGATCTCTTGGGATGCGAGGAAAGGCAGGGAGCATGTGTTGGAGCTGACTTCCAATGGGCCTGGAGAAGATTATGAGAGCAATTTTTGCTTCAGGACTTGCGCTCCAAAGAAAGAGCGTACATGTTTCTGGCAGGATGGGAGTGGAACTTAGAGAAAGGTGAGCCGGAGCAGAGGCTGTTTCATTCCACTCAGATTCCACCCCTGACACTAATAGCTCTTCTCTGAATGAGCCAGCTGGAGGAAAAAACGGGAGAACGCAGAGTATAGAAAACCAAATATGCATCAACCAGAGGGGTCGTTAGCAAGAAACTAGTTCAGCCCCCTCATTTTCCAGCCCAGAAAAGGTGTGGGGAGGTCTGGGTCTTTAGAATAAAGAGTACATCTGCTAACTCCTTCTTTTCCTTTCTCTGAAAAAAAAAATCACATCTCTGCTTTTTTAGACTGAATTCACTGCCTGTTGCAAAACTCCATCATCACTGGAGACATAGGCAAGTGACTTCACCAAGAATGTTCCTCCCGGTGAACAGGTGTGGGCCCAGTTCAGAAAATGCCAGCCATGTCCCCTCGCTGCCCGTCCCCACACGAGGCCTGCCCTGTGCTTTTCAGAACTCTGCCTGCTTACTACTGTTTGACATCCGGATGACTATTTATTTGGCCACATTAGGCTTTGCCTTGTGTGACACAAAATCATTGTAAAATAATGCATTATTAAGTGTGTTTTCAGATGAGGGTAGGGGGGATAACCGACAAGCTGTCAGTGATTGTTTTCTTGTTGGAAGGAAAATAAATAAGTAAAATATGTACCAGGATAGCAGCAGTACTCCAAGGATTGTCTCAAATAGAGGCATTTGTTACATTTTATTGATGTAGGTTTTTTAAAAACAAGGTTCAGAGTGAACCTAGGGCACTCACGTAAATAACCGGCACATTGCATAGCTTGTTATACTTCTATGGACACAAATATGATAAACCCACCATATTATGTACATTGGCTTAGATTGATGTCCATACTGCAAGACACGAAAACAAAGATCTCAACTATCGACATAACCTATTGGCTGAACATTGGGTATTCAAAGTAGTTGACAGTTGGCCAAGTCAACAGTTAGCTAATGAATGACAGAAGTGTGCTCTGGGCAAGCACTTTAATTTTGAGACACTGTATTTATTGATACAGGATCTCCTCGGTACTGGAAAGGACCTGGGTTCCCATTCATCTTGGATTCTACATGGAGGCAGAAGCATAAGACTTTATGATGTAAGGAGCTAGGGAGATAGCTTAGTTGGAAAGTGCTAGACTAGTGTGGGGGGAACTGACTTTAGACAATTCTTTTAATGCTTGTGTAAAACCCAAGCATAGTGGTGTTTCCCTGTAATACCAGCTTTGTGGGCCCGGAGATAGGGATATCTCATGGTCTTGCTAGCCAGGTAGCCTAGTAAATTGGTGAGCTTAAAGTTCAACAAAGAGGACCTGTCTCAAATAACAAGGCAACAAGTTAATTGAAATATCACTGGCCTCCAGACGCACGAGTACATGTGATCAAGCAAAGGTGGGCATGCACTCTCCTACACTCACACACGGGATGGCATGGCTGGAATTTAAATAGTGCACCATTCTCACACATTTTCTCATTTTGCCCTTACAAAACCCTGGGAGATTTTAGAACATGTTTTATTCTTATCACCATTTTCAGAAAATTGATGTTCCTCCAAGTATGTCCTGAGCCTGAAGTTAAATAACGAATCTAAAATGTTTCAAAATTAATACTATTCTCCAGGGCCTTTCTTTCATTCGTTTGACACGTATTTGTTGAGTCCCTACTATGTGCCAAGTCTGGCAACAGTAATGACTAGTTCCAGAAGTATACAACAAACAAGTCAATAAATATATGTGACATATGTAGAGAAGAGATAATAGAAGACAGGGTGACGAGAGGAAGGGTCGTTTATAAGGAGTGATGTATCCACAGAGTGATCAGGGAAATGCCTTTCTGAGGAGATACATGGGTAGACAACTGCACGGAGGGAAAAGGAGTGGCCACCTGCGGCCCGTGCAGAGCCCTGGCATGAGAGTGAACCTAATGCGTTTGAGGAACAGCAAGGCATCCTATAAGGCTGAGCTCGTGGGGAAAGGAAAATGGTTGGGAATGAATCCGGAGCACGGAGTAGGGGTCAGATCATATGGAGTCCTCTGAAGCTAGGCTATAGCAAGAAACTTCCAGGGGTGAATTGTCAATCTAACTGATGTGTGAAGGACAGATTGCAGGGAAACCAGCTGGGTTTCCACAGACAGCAGGAGTCGGGCTGAGAGGTGATGGGGAGAAAGCAGGCAATTCAAGCAGAAGCCATCGAGAGTTGTGGAAGAACTGACTGACGACGGGAGGTGTGACACTGCTTCCTGGCTTTTGGCCCAAGCAGCTGGGCGTTAGTATTAACTTCTGAAATCAGGCTCAGGTACATGGTGTAAAGGGCTTAGATTTGCCCGCGTTATGTCTGAGATGCTTATCAGGCAAGAAAATGGACAGGATCTGCCAAGGTGAGCAGATATATTCTGTTCTGCTTTTTAGATGAGTGACTGGGCTGGAGATATAAACCTAGTAGTATTGGCATAGAGATGGTATTTAAATCTGTGGAAATAAATATGAGATCTTCCTGGGAGTGCATTCAGATGGAGAGAAGACCCATGTTTCTCAACATTTAAAAAAAACTTTCAAAAGGTAATGCAAATATCTCACAGATCTTTCTTACTTTAAACTTGAGCTTATTTTCACACCAGGCAAGGAGAAATTCACTGAGTGGTTCCCTAAGGAGGAAAAAAAAATCTGAATTTTTGAAGGTGTGAATGTACATGTGAATAAACGGATGGTTCTAATCACTGTTAGTTTCTTTAAAATGTGTCTTTATTGGTCAGCAAAGAGTCCTCAGGTCCTGGGATACCCTTGAATTTATTGCTCATTGATCGCTGCCAGTTGGCCAGAACCACTGTGACGCAGTAAAACGCTTAGCTACAAAATTTCCCATGCAGAGGCTAGAAGGAAGTGGGGACCTTTCTTCCTGTTCAGTGTGGACCATCTGGCAAAGAAGAATGAGTGGGACCTACCACCAATGTAGGAGGCAACCAGGGACTGTGTGGCTAAGTGAGATAGGACACACTCAGGAACTAGAGCAGTGTCAGCTGGGTCAAACACCATGCTGAGGGTTTGTAAAATCAAGACTGGGCTTGGCAGTGACCTTGACTTGGAGAAACAGTACAGTCTTGTTTTCTTTTTTTTTTTCCAACTGTATTTTAGGGAAAGTGGCAGGAAAGATGTAGCGGCAAACTCACAGAGATTTGGCTGTAGATAGAAACGGTTGTGTTAGTGGCTGAGGAGTGTAGAGATGCTTTGTGCTTGCTGTGGTTGACATCAGCTTGGTACTTTGTGAAGGGGATAAACCACTGATGCTGGAGCCAGGGAGCTCCATGGCAACAACAGATTTCTTGAGGAAAAGATATGTTGAGGAGAAGAGTATAAGTAGTGGATCCTTCAAGTAGGAGTGATGGCAGCACACTCACATTCTAGCTCCTGGTCATGAGTGCATATATTTCAGTGTCCTCAGTGAGTGAGGAACCAAGGCTGTTGGCTGAAGAGACGAGGATTTGAAATGCTAAGGTTGGAAATAGCCATGGTAGCCATGACTTGAATCGGTCAGGGAAGAGAGTGGGATTCCTGGGCAAGCCTGGACACATTCCTGGTGGAAAATTTAAAGTAAGATTTACCAGCTTCGTTGTGTATTCCTCCTTCTGCCCTTCTCTGCACCACATCCAGCTGCTTCCAAGCTACTATGAAAGAGCAAGAGGCAAAGCCATTAAGATGGACCCAGAATCTAAGCTGAGGACAGCATGGGCCGGGTAGTGCACAGGAAAAGAGAGTGGTGTCAAGAGCTTGGGGTCTTTACTCTGTCTTGGTTCCCTGCAAAGCCTAAGGGGGGTTCATGAAATCATTAGAGGGGGGAATGTACAGTGTTCAATCAATAATCCCCCAGTTGAGGTGTGTTTCTTCCCATTTGTGTCCTTAGGCCATCATTGATGCTCACTTGGACACCTGCAAGCTCATCACCTGCCCACCCTCCCTTCCCTTTTCTTTTGACTTTTCTTTCCCTGGAGTCCAGGACTCATCTTGTTTTGGCCAGTAGCTTAATTCGCACCTTCCCAACTATAAACCTTTGCTAAGTGTGTGGCTGCAGGGGCTCTGTCCACTCTGAAGGGTCATGTGTCCAGAGTGGAGGCCAAAAGACACCCGAAGAAGCAGCCTGCCTCCATCTTAGGCCTGAAGGCCATCTTACAGATTCATTCTTGTTTATGATGAAATCGCTGCTTCACTAGGACTGGGCTATGCCCCACCTGTAACTTTAGCTATAAATGGTTCTTTGCTACATGTTCTAGGAGAACGGCAGCCACGTCTTTGTTTCAAAAAGCTATTGTAGCCATCTTGCAACCTTACTTTTGTTTCAAAAGATTATGACCACCTTGTTACACTGCTCTTGTAACCCTGAGCATTTGTCTGACAAAGCTGCCATTTGGAAACCCCCCTACCCCTAAGCTATAAAAACCCTCATCTTGCCCATGTCCAATGCTGACCTCGTGAACCCAGCCTTATGAGGAGGCAGCCCATATACACGGCGTTTAAAAACCTTTCTTTAATTGCATGCATTAATTAATTGCTCGCTTTAATTAATTTGACCATGATGATTTGGGTTGGTGGTCTTTCTCCTCCAGTTTTTGGGATTAACATTCCCTTCTCTTAATTAAATGTCTTGCTTCTCATTGCATGATTTTTCTTTATGCCAAAAAGCTCCTTTCCCACCAGGAGTGGAGACGGGAATGGGCAGGAACTCTGAAGGGGGCATGCAGCCCCTTTACCCTGCACTGTTCAGTGAGGGCACTTTAAACCTGAGTGTTCTAAAGTGATGCATATACTCTATGAGCTATGATTAGCATTTGCTCCTGACCCAATGCCTTTGGCAAGCAAGCTCATTTGTGTAGTCTGTGTTCTCCTGGGTATTCACCTTTTCAGGCATGGGAGTTGGGGTGGGGCTGCCTTTTTGCCTGTTCTCTCATTAGCTGGTCCACCAGCTTCATCTGGCTAATCACCGTGCTCACCTCCACCAGGGACCGTCTATGGCAATGGTTCTCAATCTTCCTAATGCTGTGACCCTTTCATATAGTTCCTCATGTTGTGGTGAACCCCTAACCATAAATTTATATTTGTTGTTACTTCAAACTGTACTTTTGCTACTGCTGTGAATCGTAGTATAAATATCTGTTTTCTGATGGCCTTAGCTGACCCCTGTGAAAGGGTTCTTTCACCTTCGCCAATGGGGCTGGGACCCCCAGGTTTAGAGCCATTTTCTAGGGGCTCCTGTGAGCCTATGGTTCTAGGAGCTTCTGTAAGGGCAGTATAAAACTTCCTGCTTTCTTTCCAGCCGACTCTGAGGATGCCCAACTGTTTGTTAACATTCTCGGTGGACTATAGCAATGAGTAAAACTCTATCTGTTGAGACAACCTACCCTGATCTCCACGTCTTCTTGTTGGGTCATGACTCAGCCCTCAGCCATCTTCCTTTTGAGTGCTTTCAGAGACTTTTAAAAACCTGAATATATCACCTGGACCTCTTCCAGGTGAAAAGTCATCTGCCATTCTCTGCCCACTCATAGAGTCATAACTGCTTCCTGAAGTCTACCCTGTCCCCTTCTCATCCAGGAAAAAGTAAATAGCATTCCCAAACAGAAAGGTTATGAAAAATGACATCACTTGGAAACATCACTGAGGCTTCGTCTTGGGTGCTACTTCAAGACTGATCAAAGTGTGAGCTAAATTGGTGACTCAGTTTCAGAGTTGACAGTTTTCACTCACATTCATTCACTGCAGAGGCCTATCTGTCATCTGCCTGGGCTTCTCACACAGTGGCCATGCTTGGCAGTAACCTCTGACCTTGAGCGTTATTTATGGAGCCCTAGCAGGCATTGTAAAGAACCAGTGTTGTACTTGGCAACAGTCTGTGACAGACCCACCCCCTGTGAAGTGCTGACCTAAGTTTGGGCATCAGCATCAGGCTGACCTGGTCAGTTGACTCTTCAGTGTCCTCCTGCTTACTGTCTTCGGTTAAAAGTGTCTTATCTTCTTAAGCCTCAGTTTCCTTACCTTCAAACTAAGGAGACCAATGGCAGGTTATTATAAGGAAGAACTGAAATCATATATTTAAAATATTTAGTGTAATATTAGGTCCGCATCTGCTTAATTCATAGTATTACCTTTAATTCTATTTTTTTTATTTGTATGTGTGCATGTGTGTGTGCTCCTCTGCATGTATATGGGTATATGTGTAGATGCACATAGAGGCCAGTGGACAACCTCAGTATCTCTCAGTAGCTGTCCTGTTTTTAAAAACAGGATCCTTTACTATTCTGCACCTTGCTGAGTAGGGGAGGCCCTTGGAACCATCTATCTCTGCCTCTCCAGTGTCAGGATTAAAAGTCAATGGCTGTTTGATTTTAGCCATTCTGATGGGTGTAAGATGGAATCTCAGAGTTGTTTTGATTTGCATTTCTCTGATGACTAGAGATGTTGAGCATTTCTTTAAGTATGTCTCAGCCATTTGCTATTCCTCTGTTGAGAATTCTCTGTTTAGTTCTGAGCCCCATTTCTCAATTGGTTTATTTGGTTTGGTGGCATTTAATTTCTTGAGTTCTTTATAAAGTTTGGATATTAGACCTTTGTCAGATGCAGGGTTGGTGAAGATTATTTCCCAGTCTGTAGGCTGTTGCTTTGTTCTTTTGACAGTGTCTCCTGCCTTACAGAAGCTTCTCAGCCTCATGAGGTCCCATTTATTAATTGTTGACCTTAAGGCCTGGGCTGTTGGTGTTCTGTTCAGGAAGTTGTCTCCTGTGCCAATGTGTTCCAGGCTCTTCCCCACTTTTTCTTCTAACTGATTTAGTGTCTCTGATTTTATATTGAGGTCTTTAATCCATTTGGACTTAAGTGTTGTGCATGGTGACAAGTATGGGTCCAATTGCATTTTTCTACATGTGACATCCAGTTAGACCAGCACCATTTGTTGAAGATGCTATCGTTTTTCCATTGAATAGATTTGGCTTCTTTGTCAAAAATCAGGTGACTATATGTGTGTGGATTCATATCTGGGTCTTCAATTCGATTCCATTGATCAACCAGCCTATTGCTCTGCCAGTACCATGCTGAGATTACATCTTACACCCATCAGAGTGGCTAAAATCAAACATTCAAGTGACAACACATGCTGGCAAGGATGTGGAGAGAGAGGAACACTCCTTCATTGCTGGTGGGAATGCAAACTAGTACAGCCACTTTGGAAATCTATCTGGTGCTATCTCAGAAAACTGGGAATAAGGCTTCCTCAAGACCCAGCTATTCCACTCCTAGGAATATACCCAGAAGATGCTCCAGCACACAACAAGAAAATTTGCTCAACCATGTTCATAGCAGCCTTATTCATAATTGCCAGAACATGGAAACAGCCTAAGTGCCCCTCAGGAGAAGAATGGATAAAGAAACTGTGGTACATTTACACTATGGAATACTACTCAGCTATTAAAAACAAGGAATTCCCAAAATTTGTAGACAAATGGATTGAACTAGAAATGATCATAATGAGTGAGCAAACCCAGAAGCAGAAAGACTCAAATGGTATATACTCACTTATATCTGGACACTAGCCCAAGGGACAGGTCCCATGAAAGTCTGCACCTACCAGGAAACTGGGATAGAGGTGAGGACATCCTATTGAGACTCTAGGTAAGAAAAATATAGGGGATAGGGAAGTAGGTGGATCCAGAGGGTCCTATAAACCTACAAGAAGAACATTATGATGGGTGGATCTGAGCCCAGGGGTTCTGCTTGATCTAAGGCACCAACCAAGGACAATATGTGCAGTCATTATCAAACCCCTACCCAGATCTAGCCAAGGGACAGAACATTCTCCACAGTTAAGTGGAGACTGGGGACTGACTTTCACAGGATCTCTGGTGCCCCATATTTGGCCATGTCCCTTTGTTGGGGAGGCCCAATGGCACTCGGAGGAAGGATAGCAGACTACCAAGAAGAGACTTGATACCCTAGCACCATATTCAGGTGGAGGAGGTCCCCCACAGCCACAGTCATAGGGAAGGGGGGTTGGGGTGAAAGTGGGAGGGAGGGAGGAATGGGAGGATGCATGGAATGGGGTAGAAAATGAGATGTAATATGAATTATTTTATTTTTCAATAAAAATGTGTTATTAAAAAAATAAAATAAAATGTAAAAAAAAAAAGCCAATGGCTGGATGTGGTAGCTTATGCCTTAAATCATAGCATGCAGGAGGCAAAGGCAGGTAGATTTCTATGAGGCCAACGTGGTCTACATGGCAAGTTCCAGTCCAGCCTGTGCTGCATAGCAGAAACCCTATTTCAAAACAAAACAAAACAAAACAAAACAAAACAAAACAAAAGCCAAACAAAAAAAACCAAGACAGATATGTCCCAGCATCTTTCTTTTGTTTTTATGTGGGCTCTGGAGATTGAACTTGGGCCCTTGTGTTTACATAGCAAGAACTGTTTTGAACGAGCTGCCTTCACCGCCTGATTTATATGTTTTGTTTTGGAGACAGTCTTGCTATGTCACCTATGCTGGCCCCTTTGCCTCAGCATCACAAGTGCTGGTATTACATACTGTGCCATCACATATACAGTCATATTATTGATTGTTAAAATGCCTAACCCTACCCAAGAAACGTCATGTAGCCTTGAGTTCCCTTGTCTGGGTCTTACTGTCTCTCCACAGCAGCACAGATGAGGTAGATGCTCCCCAGAGCTTACCTGCATAGCTTCTGTGCCCTTACCACTCACATCCTCTGAGCCATTTTGTGGAAATGCCACGGGAAGATGCAGTTCCAAATTCACTTCTAATTTCTACAGACCAGAGATGAGAGGAAAGTAAAGATCTCTTTCCTGGGCACTGAAGAGTCAGTGTTTCTCCTTCAGATCTGAGGGAGAAGGGCAGGGGTCATTTCTTTCCAGTGAGAACTGGAGGAGAATGTGGCCCTGTTGTCAGCTTGACCCAAGTGCCTATAAAAAGAGTACAGGGACGTAGCAACAGACTGCTACAGGCATCCGGGCCAGAGATTTTCAAAATGCATGACATGGGGTCCATTCTGAAAGGCAAGGAGAGAAGGGACAGTACATTCAAACCCCCACACGTGGTCAGCACTCTACTGATTGATCAGTCTTCATTACAGCTGGCTGGAGTGGTCAGCTAGCTCAGGACAGAGCCTGGTATGGGCTCTGATTTGGAGTCCATCCCTTTCAGTCTCAGCGGCTGAACCTACAAACCAGTGAGGATGAGTCCTAGCTCAGAAAGTCACCGTGTTGGGACTGCAATGTAACAAGCAGGACTAAAGGATGGAACAGGGGTTTGCACCATGGAAACTGCAGAAGAAACTAGAGCTCCCTTCTACATCGCCCCACCTCCACCCCCACCCCTACCCCCCCCCACGTCCCCCAGCCTCACCACACAGCAGATAGCTGCTAAACAGCTAAGTCCCAAGCCCCCCCTTCTTCAACAGAAAAAAAAAGCTTTGCCCACCATAAAACATTAGCAAATAATGATGGATTTCGGAGTTTTCAAGGAAGAACGGTGTATGAGCATGTGGAGTGTGCTCATTTGCTTTGTAGATAGATTGTAATGACTTTTCACCACAAAACCCACTTGAGGTTCTGTTAAATAAAGAACTAATGCCACTTTGCTCTTTTCTCTCAGCCCTTTTTTCCGCTCATGCAAATCAGAAACATTTGTCCTCCGTGGCTCCATAGCCTTTTGGATATGGGGAACCCATAATGTAGCATTTTTTTTTCTCCTCCCTGAAAATAACATAATTGTCAAGTACTCGTAACTTCTGAGTGCAATTTCAACCCTCTCATTGATAAGGCAATAACCCAAGCAAACAACATCGAATGAAGTTACAAGCCTGAGTGTGGGGATGGAGGAACTATTTGAATGAGATGAATCGATGTTCTCGATAAAGTTGCACAAATTCTTACCACTAGAATAGACTTTGGATAGAGCTATTAGACTGAGCCATTAAGCTGCCTGGCTTCGAGTTCATCTTCCAGAAAGCCTCAGCACAGACTTGCTCACAGTATTCTAACTTCTCAGAGATGGATCCTCTTGATAGTAAATGCACATCACAGTCCTGAGGTCAACTCTGACTATTTGTGCCTCCATCCTCTTTTGCTCAACTTTCTACTGAGCACCCTGAAAGCCTATTGTAAGCGTTCTTTTGGACTGATACAGTGACGGCTTGAAGGCCCATCCTAAGCACAAGGGTCAGTGTTCTCTCCTTTGTTTTTGTGTCCAGGTCACAGTTCCTTGGAGTCACCCTCGGGAATGCCTTCTCCTCCTGATAACTTTGTATGGAATCTGACCTGGACAATGAAAGACTCGTTTCCTTTCCTGTCCCACCGCAGTCGATATGGTGAGTGTATTTTTGACAATTATCTGTGACACACCATCACTGTCTTTTAATTAAGGAAGCTCTGAGTTTCCACCTGCAATCACTAGTGGTCCAGGAATCCTTCAGACCCCTATAGCAAAACACATGTTACTGTACCCCTGACCCCCAAGAGTGCTCAAGTACACTACTAAACCATTCCAGCTAACATGTTTTTGTTATAGTAGGAATCCTAGAGGGAGCCAAGGGCTGGCTGACACATTCCATCCTCCACCCTTTCTGGTACATGGGATCCTGGTATCCCTTCACTATTCATTAGATGCCATGTTTATTTGTGTTTGATGGTAGCTATCTGGACTTAATGTTCTCACCTTACCATTTCTATAGACCACAATCTCCAGGAGGGGATTGTTATTAGAAAGGGCACAGGTCTTACAGGGCCCCCTCAGTGACTCCATTATATTTGGCTAACCTCTGTTCTCCAACAGGTTATTGGACATCATCTCTGTCCATTAGATCATGAAACAGCCTCAGAGGTTAAAAGAGCTTGGTCCAGTTCCAGTTTGTACCCATGCAGAAGCTAAGCTGTGACAGTATCTCATAGAGTGGGCCCACTAGCCACAAAGCTGGTAATCTTTGCTTATAGTCCTATTCCCCGCCCTCAAGAGCCCTCCAACCCCACTTGTGAGCTACTGTCCTGTGGAACCCTCAGGAAATTATATTGACAAAGTATAAAACTTTATTCTCGGTGCCCAAGCTGAAAGCTCACAGTTAGCAGGGGCTCTGCAGTTGGAGCCTCAGGGTAGGAGGAGAGCTGGGATTTTTCAGGGAGCACCTTCATGTCTTCAGCTCTTTGCGGGGTGAGTCCCTTGAGGACCGGTACTATGCTGTGTTTTCTTCTCATTTCATCCTTCCCTGGAAGACGCTGCTAAAGGCTTATGTATGATGAATGAATGCAGAAGGCTTCCCGATATAGAATTCTCTCATCAGACCTAATTCAATTAAGTATTTATGAACCCAGGGCAGCGCTGAGTTCTAGATGCCCTTCTGGGCATATTTACCTATTCCTGCTTCTCAGTCTCTGCCCTTGGGCCTAACCTATTTAAAGTACACCTAACAGAGATGTTCCACTCTCTGTAGAAAAGCTCCAGCGAGAAGCCTGCCACCCCTCATTTATTACACAGTTAGTCCTGGTTTGTATTAATGGCACCTTTCATTTCAAATTGAAAGAAGGAAATGCATAAAAACCCCTCCAGCACTTTAGGATTCTACTCTAAGCTGAGATGCTGCTTGCCACTCCTAAGTATCCCCAGAGGGAGGGAAAGCCCAGTAGTTCTTGGGAGAGTCCAGATAAGAATTACACCTTGGTTTTACTTAAACCAGCCAATGAATACTGTCTTATGATAAGACCAAGTATCTATAAATAATTGAAAGCTTGTTTTTTCTGTGTGTGGGGTTGATGATTTGTAACTAGATGTGCAGTATAGCTGGTCTTCGGACAACACTTGGATTCTCTCAAAGTCATTCACTATCTTTATAAGATAACTTTTATAAAGTGTAGAATGCCCAAAAGTCTATCTCCTGCACATCACAGATAGCAGACTTTGGTTCCTTATGAAAGCCACTGAGGGAGGTTTCAGATCAAAGGGAGGAAGCCATTGGAGTTTAAGAAAACCCAACTTATTCACCACTTGCCCTAGGTAAATCTGTTTCCTCTCTCTGAGCCCTGCCTTCCTTATCAGTAAACTGGAAGGCTGGGACAACTGGGGTGAAAAATAGTTCAAGATGTTTCCTAAGCTCCCTCTGAAAGTGTCCTCATGGCCCAGAACTTCATGATTCCCCTTCTTTGCTTATCAGACTCAAGCCATTGGTCACTTAGTGCCCAAATGCTGGACCACAGTGTCACAGTCAGCACCATAGTAAGTGCTGGTTCGTGCCAGAAGGATTAGAGGCTCCTCAATGGGTGAAATACAGCAGTGCTTTCAAAGCCTTTCTATCTTTCTGCCATATTTAATTGTGGAGCCCTCGTGGAGACTGTACAATCACCATCAGCACTTCCACGTCCACATCTGTGTGGTTAGCCCTGAGCCAGATGCTGGAGCTGATACAAACTCCAAGATCAGTAACACTGGGCCCTGGCTCCTCAGAGTTCACAGGTCAGATAAATAGTTCTGTAGGCAGCTAAGCCCCTTACCAAAGAGTGACATTGAGGACTCACCCTGAGACCTGTCATAGAGAAAGCTGATGGCAGAATTAGGACCAGACTCCTACCTCCTAAGGGTGTTTTGTGGGGCTCAGTCTACATGTCTATGAATCAAAAAGGCCAGTGGGCTCATAGGTGATAAATCCATTCCTTTCACCTGCCAGGGAAGACATTTTAAGAAATGTTAACAACTTCATTAATTTTAAGTCCTCAAACATGGGCAGGGAAATTTGACTGGAAAATTGCCGCCTGAAGGGGTAGTTCGTCAGATTGGGAGACATCATGGAGTCTTGGCCAGCCTAGAGTGGAACTTCATGTTTAGTTGACTGGCTTAAGGTACATCCCAGTGGGATGGGTGGGGACAGCAAGAGCAACATCAACAACCCCACCGCAGTGACATGATTGACAGCCACAGACCAATCCTCTCTCAGGCAAGCTCTCCACTCTAGATGGCAAATGTCTTTCCTCTTGCTAGTGCTTTATGGGAAGAGACGAGGTAGAAAGAGGCTAATAAGATTTACTCACCCCAAGCCTGTAATTATCTGCTTGAGGAAAAAGTTTGACCTACCTTGTTGAAGGCACCCAATATTTCTTCTACTTTGTGTCAGGGCCTTTTATGTTGTATAAAATATCTTCTCTTCGGTGGCATTCGGCATCAGATTCCAGCTCTCCCTGGCCTCTGTCTTGAACGATGATAGCCGGCTAATTTCATCACGGGGAGCTGAGAGCTGCACATCCCTTCCCCAGGGCCCTGTAATGGGAGCATAGGAAGAAAGGGTCCCCCATGTTTTCTTTTACCATCAGCTGTTATGTCTGTGGACTTAGCTATATGCTTGGCTGAAGGGTTAGGCTCTGAGTAGGCACCCAGATACAACTGTTCTCCGTTGTGTCCTGCTGGATGCTCCAAGAACACAGCTGCCGGGGTTGCCAAAGGGAGTCCCGTCACCTTGGGCTCTAGAGTCACAGGGACAGACGGTATTCTTCCTAACTTTAACCCCCTTGTTTGCCTACTTTGGAGCTGAGGAATCGGATTGGTGTTTTATTTTATTTTATTATCATTTTGTGTGCACATGTGTGTTTGTGTATGTGCACGTGTGTGTGTGTGTGTGTGTGTGTCAGAGGACAAACTGGAGTGTCATACTTACGAACACTGTTCACCTCTTCTGAGACAGGGTCTCTCATAGGTCTGGAGCTCACCAGTTAGACTAGGCTGGTTGGCCAGGAGGTTCTGTTAACCCTCCTGTTGCCACATTCCCGGCACTGGCATTGGGTACATGAGCTGTATCATGCTGGCATTTTCTCAGATCTCCATACTTGCAAGGCAAGAATCCTGTAGACAGAACTGTCCCTCCAGGCCCTTTATAAACATTTTAAGCAGAATGACCAAAGATTCTTTCCCAGATGCTCAGATGACCAAGACGAAGTTTGTTTGTTTGTTTGTTTGTTTTTAATATAGTACTTTATAAGATCTGCTCTCAAGGTCTTTTCTTATTTAAGTGACATAGAATTATTTAATGGTCCATGTTTAACAAAAATGTCAATGGAAAATGAAAGGAGCTTATTTGTTAGGCTCCTAAGCTACAGAGTGGATGAATTCAGCAAAATTCAGATTCTCTCATCCCTTGCCGAGCAGTGTTCTGTCACATCACAAACTTATTTCAAAGATGAACCGCAGAGAACATTCACTCTTCCTGAATGACCTAATGTCGGAGCTGAATGATCGGGCTGATTTCCAAAACCTTGGCTATTTGTAGAGCAAACATTTGATGTCTCTGAATTGAGACCACCCGGGTAGAGTAGGCAATTCACCCCCCTAGAATGTGGGTAGGGCCATTTGGCACTGTCAATAATCTTACATACTTCTGCACTTTTCCATTTCAGTATGTTCTCCCCATTATGGGTTGTATGGTGTTACCCCAAAAGATATGTTCAAGGCCTGAGATTCCCAGTACCTGTGAATGAGACTTTGAATATAGTATCTTCGCAGCTGTGATCAAGTTAAAAGGCTGACACAAGGGATTTCCTGGGCCCAGATCCCATATGATTGCTGGGCTTATAAGAATAGAAACCACAGGCACAGACATGTGCTGGGCAAGCACTGTGACTAAGAATTCAGAGACTGGGTTCACACTTTGCATGCCATGGAGCACCAAGGATGATGGCTGTAATAGGGGCTAAAAGGTACAGATCGGGGTCCCCTCCAAAGCTTAGAGGAAACATAGCCCTAACAAATCTTAAACACCTTACCCCAGAACCATAGGAGAATAACATTTTCTCATTTTAAGGAGTCCAGTTTGTTGGGATTTGTTATGGCATCCCTAAAAATTAAATATAAACTGCCATCTGCCCACCTCTCCCACAGATCCACACCTTTGACTCTCACAAAGTGAAATATTCCTCCCGACATCTGAGCACACAGAAGACATTGTTGGACTCTCAATACAAGTCCTACTGAAACTTTATCTTCTTTCAGGACCACAGGGACCTGTCTAATTTAGGGGCTGGTGCTTTTGGAGAGAAAAATTAGACTTTTTAAATTACTTTCCCTGCTGCTACCAATACCTTCTGACCTGTTAATGTATTAATCTCTCTGATTGAAAAGACTAAGTAAATGAAATTAATCTCTCAAAAAAAATTAACCTAATACAGAAATAAAAAATGGAAAACAAAAGGGTCCCCCAGCTTCCGTGTGGGGGAATTACTTTGGAGCTCTAGCAGGAAGTCAGTTTGATCACATTTCTAGAATTACATATTTAACATGACTGTCCACAGCTAGCCATTCCAGCCTCCAGGAGCCTGGCGTCACTGAAAGGCAGCTCCCGGCCTGCCTCATGGACCACTGTCACGGCTGAAAGCTTCCTTCGTGACTCCTCTGACCTGTCTAGGAGATCCTCCTGCGCTCCTCTCCCAGTCCTGTTCCACTGAGTTGAAAAATCAAGTTATTTCCTAGCTCATGCATCTGTATTCTTATCTGCAAGCAAAGGGCCTCTGGATGCAGTCACCAAAAACCCTGAGCCCCAGAGGGAACAATAATGCCAGCAGTCATACAAGATCCAAGAACATGGACCATCTGTCACCTCGAGGCCATGACCTGCTGGGAGCCAATGGAATCAATCCACAAAAATTCAATAGAAAGCAGCTGGCATAGAAGAAGTATGTTTAAAATGCTCCTCTTAGTCATATGCCTTTAAAATGAAGATGCATAAAGGCAGTGAATAAATATGAATGAACATTTTATGTTAGAGGCGCGATGAGCAAAGGAGAAGCAGAGATGGAAAAAAATGTCTGAAAAAAAGAGAAGAGAGTGATTGACCAACTGGCATGAATCTGAGAAAAGCAGGTCCTGAGAAACCCACTGAAAATAATTGTCACAGATAGAAAAAAAGAAAGATGCGGAAAGGTGTAGGGGGGTGTGTGTGGAGATGAATCACCACGGTTAACTGCTCTCTTATTGTCTCTTGTCCTGCCGGCATGGCTTTAGCTGTCACTCCTGGACATGTAGCCCTCTCATACTTGTTTCAATATTGACCTTTCTCTTGAGGATTATTGTTGCATCTTTACGTGGCCTAGATCACCCCCCTACTTAGTGTGTGTTCAGTAATACAGGCAACGATTACAGGCATTCATTATTGAGCACCCACTGTGAGCTGGGTCGTGTTCTAAGTGTCACTGATAAGGTCAAAAGGGAATCTTTATCTTCCTTCAAGGGGTTCTGGGGGGAGATGTCACCCTAACTGTTCTATGATAATCCAGCTGTGGAGGTATGTTCAAAGCACCCTGGGATATAATGGCAGAAGACCCAGTTCTGTAGAGGACACAGAGAAGTAGGCATTGAAGAGATGAGGACAACTAAGCTCTAAGCCTTGGACTATAGGTGTGATGAACAGACCAGTGATGAGGGCATTCTGGGTAAGAGGAACACAGCTGTAAAGTCAATATGAAGGCCGGGTTCAGCTTTGTGATGCAGAGTTAGATGAACTGGGAGGGGAAAGCAGGGGCCAGGCCAGGGAAATAGTTGCTTCTGAATGTGCTCAGGGCTTTGACCTGAGCCTCCCGGTGAAAGCACAGCTGCAGAGGGTATCGTGGTTTGAATAAGGCTGGCTGTGTAGACTCATATATTTGAATGCTTGGTCACCAGGGATATGCACTATTTGAAATGATTAGAAGGATTAGGAGGTGTGGCTTTTTCACTGACGGTAAGATTTGAAATTTCAAGAGCCCATGCCAAGCCCAGTGTATCTCTGCCTATGGATCATGAGGTAGCTCTCAGCTACTGCTCCGGCACTTGCCTGCCTACTGCCATGCTCCTGCCGTGATGATAACGGACTAAACCTCTGAAACTACAAGCAAGCCCCTATTAAATGCTTTCTTTTATAAGAGCTGCCTTTGTCATGATGTATCTTCACAGAAATAAAACAGTGACTAAGTCATCAGGGAGATGCTGGTCACAGGGTGAGCATGACAAGGAGATCTGATCTGGAGAGTCCACCTGAACTACTGAATTGATGTAGATGCCATTAA
Organism: Acomys minous; assembly: GCF_964271855.1. Lineage (NCBI taxonomy): Eukaryota > Metazoa > Chordata > Mammalia > Rodentia > Muridae > Acomys > Acomys minous. Next base: position 104,884,356 of record NC_140489.1, on the reverse strand, counting down.
CTAAAAAAGACAAGAAGAGAACCATTATTCAATAAGAGGGGGTGACCAAGGTATCAAGAGAGAGGGAGAAGGTGGTGCGATCCATGCTGGACAAGTTACATTTGAAATAACCTCAGGATATCCAGGAGGAAATGGCAGTTGGAGAGTTAGGCAGTCTTATTTTCCCCTCTTTTCAAGCTATAAGAATTACATTCAGCAGCCGTGAGTGAGGTATGGAGTTTTGTTTTGACAGCTTTGGGACACCTGAGCTATTGTGTGCAGAACATTTCTAACCAACCTAGAAAGGTAAGTGCCCAAAGCATATGCAGAAAAATGGCTGATGGACATGAGAGACAGCCCTCTTAAAATGAAATATTTCATCAGTGGTGACCTCAGATGCAAAACCACACATCAGGAGAGTCCTCTCCTGTGTAGGCCTTTAGCCAGACCATTTAGAAAGATGACTAGAATAATTTCATCTGTGAGAAATTCATAGGAGTTGTGAGCCATCAGGGCCCGCAGCTGTCTGGTTAAATGGCTTCATCTTTTAGATGAAGAAGGAAAGGCCTAGAGGTGCCTGTATTATCTGCAGGACAGTGGCAAAGTGGAGATTGAAACCTAGGCTGCCTCTTGGCAAAGCCTGCACCTTACCTCTCTACAGTAGAGCATGGCTGTGGCTCTTCCTGCATTCACGTGGAATTCCTCAGGCATCAGCCCCAACTACTGCTTTACCCATCTCATTATCTAGACACTGTGGGTCTCTCTGTCAGCCCAGAAAAGTTGTGTTGTCCCGAGACCTGCTTCACTATACAACAAAACCTCCTTGTAGAGATGAGCATCTTGCCAGGCTTAATGTAGGTGCCTCGTAGCCACCTATGGAACATAAACTCTGGGTTCCAAGGGTCACTGCACTGGCAATTAAACTTGCAAGTCATGGGCTTTTATACCTCCATGTTGCCTATTTTAACCTCTTCTTAACCACCCAATGGTCCCCCAGCATCTGTCTAAAGGCAATGTACAGAACAGTGAGGCTAAGGAAATCACTCTATCTCAGCTCTTAGGCGTTTTCTTACTTTCAGTCACAGTCCCACTCTTTTTTGCTTCTGTCCTGTTTCCCCCTAGATAAAAAGGTACAGATGATCCACCTAATCCCAAGAAGTCAGCCCTAGACACATGAGCATAGGAGGAAAGTTAAATGGACTCAATAGATTATATATACATGTTGGCACAGATACACTTGTGCATATGCATATACTTATAACAATAGTAAATAAGAGGTCATTAATTTGGGAGGAGTGAGAGGAGATGGGGAAGAGGGAGCAAGGGGGCCATGTAAATGCAGTGCTCAGGTATAAAATGCTCAAAAGTACTAAAAAAATTTTTTTTACCAGTGTCAATGGTCATGATTCCTAGGGACAGCGCCGCTGTGGCAGTTGTAGGGAAAGATTTGAACATGCTCAGAGTACAGTCGCCTCATTAATGCTTTCTGATGCCCATTTAGTGAGAGCAGTCGCCTGCGGTTTGGTGTCACAGAAATATCTGCCAGAAGCTTTGTGTTTAAACCTCATGAATGGCTAGCTTTGCTTCCCATAGCCTGAAAGTATTTTTTTTTAATCGTTAATCAGGATACCATCTGGTGTAGTACGGTTTCAAAATTCACACCATTGTACTGTTAGGCAATGTTAGTTCCTAGTCAAGCTCAAGTCTTGTTCTAGCCTTTATTCTCAGCCAACTTCCCAATAACTCCTTTCCTGAATGTAGAAGTGCTCTGCAGATGTTGCTCAGCTTCCTTGTGTGTCTCCGTGGTGTCTGTACTGAGTGTGCATGCTTTCAGAGCTAGATATGGGCAAGCCCATCTCATCATCAGCTGGGCTGTGAGTATGTGACAGGTAGGGTGGGTGTTCCGGGGCAGCCTGGCATTCAACCAGGAAGCTTTAGGTTTGCCTTTGACACTCAGCAGACCCTGCCTCTCCAGAGACACAGTGGCAAATGGGAGACGCACGTTGCATCTTCTCAGGTCTCCGTTGTCTACCAGCTTCCTCCTGTTGCCATGGATGCCACATGGCTCAGAGCTTTTCTCCAGGGTTCTCATCTCAAGAATCTCAGTTACAAAGATCCATTTAGGGAAGTGTCATACTGACTGGTGGTTTAGGTTGTTAAGGTTTCACTCTGGACTCCTGCTTACTCTGTCTGCGAGTTCCCACTCCACGCCTCTCCGCACTCACAGAGAGCGAGCATGAGAACATGCTTGCTGAACTCTCTTAAGCCTCAGTTTCCCCTTTATAAAATGAGGAGGCTGGGCTCATTAATTTCAGAATACCTGTAATTTTTAATTACTTACAATATATATTTTTTTCTTAGATGAAGGACCGAATCTCATCTTGCTAACTACAGATGGCATAGCTAGAAACAGTGTGATGGCCACAGATGAGAGAAATGAGAATTAAGCTTTCTGTACCCATCTACTACCACTCTGCACGCAAGCTTGTGCCCCTCCCCCCTCCGAGCCTGTGTTTATATAATTGATTGATTAAAGGAGACTTGGCCCTTCTTCTCTGCAGCTTGACTGTGAGCAGAACAGATGTCTGGAATTGGGTGATTGGATCTCAGATGCATTCCAGGGCATAGGAGGCCGGGAAGGAAGTGAATGCTTTCAAATTCCCAGGCCCCATAACAAGTGAAGAGTGGGTGTGAGTGAGGGGCAGAGAGAGGCCAGGTTGGGTATTTAGTGTTGTGAAGTGAGTGGCCAGATGTTGACGACAGCTGGCGGATTAATACCAAAGGTGACTGGTGGGCCAAGTGTTCCTTTAGGAAATTACTCAGGAAGAGGAGGTAGCAGTCCTTAATCATCTAAGCCTGGGGTGGAAGGGAGGGTCCCAGCTTCCTGCTGCCCAGTTGGCAGGAGCCATGTTAGAGAACGGGTTTGGTCACCTTCCCGTGGGGCCCGGTTAGTCTTAGCATGGTAGTTATAGAAGACAACTGAACTTGTCTTTATTTCTCCACTTCATTTCCTGGTCAGGAAACAGAGCTCTGTGCAGACTAAGTGGCATGCATGAAGTTGCAGGGTCTTACATAAGGCCTTGGAGAGGAAGCGTTGATGGATGAGCACTCGTGCATCACTTTTGCATTTCACTTCTGAGTGAAACAAGGTTTGGCCCAGTCTTGCCGTCAGTGCTGTGCATCCACTGCTACCGTTGACCACTGTACCCACCTAAAACTAGCCAGGGCAGCAAGTGCTTGGTTTGATTGAGAGACCCCGTCTCAATCAATGTTGGAGTGCCGGAGGATGATTCCCAACACTAAGGCTGTGCTTCCACATGCACACACAGGCATGTACATTTACACATGTGTGTACTTTATCCGCTGCCAAAATGATGCCCATTGTTATTAATATAAAGTCATCCTGTGTATACATCATGATGCTAGCTATCCACTGTGTGCTTATTGAATGTATGCGTCCTTATGAGCATTCCATGTCATAGTCTTTATTTAATCACCATTCTGTAGATGAAAAGAGTGAAGAACAAAGGGGTTTCTCCTGAAATACTTGACTAACAAGGGGCAAAGATAAATTCCACATGTACAGGCAGAATATATGCGTGGAAGGACTCTGTGCTACCTCCCTAGGCACCTTGGAGCCCCTGACCCACAGGTGTTGATATGAAACGGGAGAGAAGAAAAGGTTCACATTGCAGGCAACATCTTGCTGAGTCCCACAAGTTCATCCCCAAGGAGGTCAAAGTGATATGTCTGCATTACAGAGGTCAAAGACGTGAGAACATCTACCCATGCAGCAAAGAAAGGATGTCCCAGGGTGAGTGGATAACTTAGTGCTTGAGCGTTTGGCATAGAACTGTGTGCCAAAGCCTGAGTTAGGATCCCAGGACCCACAAAAATGTCAGGTGGTTGTGACAACCCACTTGTAATTCTAGCCACGCAAGCTGCCTAGTGAGACAAGCCATATCCATGAGCTCCAGGGTAAGAGACCCTGCCTCGCTGAATAAGGCATAAATCAATTGAGGATGATTTCCAGCATCAATATTGGGCCTTCATATGCACACATACCCATACGCATGCATGTGCATGATTGCACACACACACATGTACGTGTACATGAGCACCCACACAGACCACAAATGGGTGAAAAAGAAGTATATCTTTGTTTATTACCTTATGTGAAGTCATATAATCCATGGGAGATATGACATTTTAATCATCATCCATCATTCATGTGCTCCTCTATGTATAGATAAGGAAACCAAGCCTCAAGTGGTTAAATGAATTGCCCCAAAGCACAAGACTAATTGTTAGTGATTGGAGACATCCCAAGAACACTCTGGTGATCTTTTACCAGAGGAATCCCAGCCTGGTGCATTCTCTCCTCTCATTCTCACTGTAGCTTCTGGCCTATGAACAGACCTTCTCACCAGCAGGGAGCTTCTAGCAACCATCAAAGAGCATTTTATTGGCAGAGGAACAGATCTAGTTTGAGAAAACCCTAAAAGCCTTCCTGGAGATGAATTGAGCTATCCCATCATTGGGAGATATTTGAAACCTGGCCATGGGTGGTTTTTGCCAGCTCATTCCAGAAAACAACAACAACAACGAACACTAGAGGATTGTTGAGAGTTTTTCTAATTGTGTAACTTATTGCTTTGTTTGTTTGTTACCCAAAGCTTTAAGTAATTATAGTAAAAATCACAGGATTTTAGTACCATCTTTGCAACCCACCCACTGTGCATCCTTTGGCAAGCCCCACAGTGCTTCTGGCTTCAGCCTTTTCATCTCAGATGGTCTCCAAAGTCCTCAGTGACTCTTAGGGTCCACACTTGAGAGGTTCTGACAGATCTCTTGAGGAAAGGGGACCTTGGCTTGTACCCCAGGATTGGCAGCTGCTAGGGGAGTTTCCTTGTGCTAGGTGAAGTCCTAAAGGACTGACAGTTTTGAGGATGCTAGTTTCTTCTGCTCTGCTTAATGAATTGTAGCTTCAAATACAGATGCTTCTAAAGGCCAGTGGCAAGAACATCACCACATATGCTTGATACCTCATGTGGTTTCACATTAAATACACAAAGCAGACCTATCAGGAACATACTGGGATGTCTGTACCATCATGTAAATGAACCGAGATAGATGTGCCAACAAATGGAGCCATGAGAAGTGAGAACTGCTTGGTGGTCAGTCACTGACATTCAGCTAGCTCAAGCTTAGTGCTCCCTAGAGATGTGGCATTCAAAACCCTTACCAGGCAGGGAAAATGCCTTTTGTATTGTGTGAAAGACGTTGACTAATAACATATATGGTTCTGGGTAAGTCATTCCCTTGCATGGGTGTAAGGAGTTTTCCAATGGAAGAAAAGGTTTTGACCTCAAATGTCATTTACTCCAAGTGCAAATGGCTCTGGAATTAACATATGTAATATGATATAAGCAAATGCTAAAAAGTTCCACTT